>NW_028301604.1:56475000-57100000 GCF_987345545.1 Pholcus phalangioides | reverse complement strand
TCCTGTTTGATAATCACTAATGTTATTATTTTCACTTAACCTGAAGTTAAGTATCTGATTTAGAATGGAGGTGAAGAGTTTGCATGTACAGAAAACTAGAGAAGTTGAGCGATAATTTGATACGAGATGAACGTCACCCTTTTAAAAAATGGGGTTGAGAATCAATTTTGACCATTCGTCGGGGAATGTATTGGTTGACAAATTGGTTGACAAATTGGTTTATCAAAAAAAATTAGCAAAAAACTAGCATTTTCTGGTAAATACATTAAAAATGAATTTTTAATGTATTTACGGAATTAGGAACTTTTTGTTGTTTTGATTATTATTTTTTTTTGGTAGAAAAAAATTTACAGTTAGTACAGTCACACTTGCAGCACTATTATGTATGCAGTTCAGTTACTTAAATCAATTTTTAAATTATTTCTATCTCTAGTTTACAACAGCTTACTATTAGTACCAAGTACTTTTCATTATGTAAACAATATGTAGATATGATGTTTATACACGTGTTATTTCCTGAACAGCGCCAAAAATGGAATAGAAATTCTACGATTGATTGTAAAATTAAATAAAGTGAAACAGGGAAATTCAGCTGTGATATTGGCGCCACCATAAAAATAACAAGTGGGAAAATACTAAAAAAAATCAATTTGAATTTTTTTTATCAAACTTAGCTAATATACCAACAGAAATTTAAACTTTAAAATTCGGGAAGAACATTTTGTTTGTGATTGAAATTCTTGATTTTTGTCGCTTTTTACGTGCTAAAAAAATCGAAAAGATTTTCGAATTTTTCAAATTTTCATTCAAATGTTATGGTTTAAATTTTTTCAGTGTCAAGAGAAAAAGGAGTGAAGTAATCTTATTGACATTTTTCTTTATTGTGTGCGGCTGCATAAAAAATTTATTTTTACGTTTCCCCTCAACTATCTTTTCATAGAAGAGGCACTTTTATTTTAAAATCAACCATAGAATTTAGATTTCTTTTGTGATCGGTGTTAATGAATCATCTTGTAGGTATTAGGAATGGGAAAAACTACTTTGAGCCAAATGAGAAAGAATAATGGTATAACTTTTCTTTCTTTTTTGTCCTTTTAGTACTGCTCAGTGTACATGAAATTACACAAAAAAATGCAAAACTCCATTATCTACGGTGTTAGATGAAGACGGAGTAAAAATGTAACTCTTATTTTATGAAGTTGCGTGTGAAAAGTTCAAAATTGCTTTCTCCCAAGCTTTTTAGTTTAGGAAATCGTTTGATCGCCACATTTTTTTTGCGGATGATGATATATTGACATCAATAAACTGAAGAAAAAAATAGTTTCCAATTTTTTGTTATCTTACTTAGCACCAAGATCTCAAGTCATCCTTCCGTTTTTAATAAAAGATATATCCTCCGGGAACAGACTGGTTACGAAGAGGAAAAAAAATACTAAATTTCGAGAAATAGCAATAACTAGTTTCAGTATTACTCCTCCGTTCATCCGCAATAGCTGAACGTTATGTTGCCCGATAATTATCTATCAGAGGAAAGCAGGTCATATTTTGGTGGGATGTTCGGTAATGCAATAGATAAGTTCCACGCGTACAAAAAAGTATTTTCAACTCATTGTTAGTTTTAAATAAAAAAATTTCGCCTGAAACTATTTTTATAAATTTTTATTCCATGGAAATTTTCCTCTGAATTCATAAGAAAAGTCTGATATAAATATTTAAATTTTGGAAATATTCAGATTAATTCTTAGTATGCATCTGTTATTGATTGAAAATAAACTAAATTTTTAGATTTTTGAAGCGATCATTTCCTAATATCTTCTTAGAATGAATGTAGTTCACACACACATTCAATTTGAAATATTCACTAACATGACAGTAATGTTGAGAAGAAAATGATATCGAACCAATAACAGCTTTTTGCTCCGAGAAACTAATTCAACAAACGACATCTCATCAGTCCGATACGTCAACGTTCGTTAATAGAAAATGTCACTTAAAAACAGGATCATCATTTCACTGCCTCTGCATGTAAATTTCTTTAAGGATTATTACTACAGTTCCTTGGCTGCAAATAACTGACGAACCGTTGATCTTAGAGGCGTAGTGTCAATTGCAATAGGCATCCAAATAACTTGTAGATCTTAGATACGTGATTCATATTGCAGGGGGGAGGGGTCGTATTGTTATTAAAATAAAAAAAACTTATTAGACGGACACCCTGCTCTAAAAAACCCAATAAGAAAGTTGTTCCCCTGTCTATCCTTAGATCAACAAAAATAAATTCCACGTTTTTAAGTGATTCACTGAGATATTTGAATTCAAAAAATCGCTGAAGCACTTCCCTCAAAATGACTGAACAAAACTAAAAAGTATGAAATCGAAAAAGCGGGAGTATTAAAAAATATGCTTAAAAGAAATGAAAATGTTTACTGTATTCTGGGTATCTTTTCCATGAAAGAAAATAGTTTGATAAGGTCTGTAGCATAGAGTTAGATTAAAAGTATTTCAACTAAAATCACTTGAGAAAAATGAATTAGAGCATTTTTATACTTTTACATTGGTACTTTGATGTAATGTAAACCAAACTATATACGTCGACTAAAATAAAGTAAACTATTGTGTATAATATAATGTTTCCTATTTAAGACGTTTCCTGTTCTCCCGAAACATCTAAAAATGATTTTGATTTTTAAATTGAGTAAGTTTCCTAGAGTAATTTTAGGATATCTGCGATAATTTTGACTCTGCTGATAGACGTGGTATCAAGCTTTGGACTAAACGTTCACAAATTGATGTAATAAAATTGAATCACGTGGCATCTCGTGTAATAGATATCAAGGATGTAAGAATAAAACTTCTCAATTATGCATTTCTGAAGGCGTAGAACAAGTTTGGGAAGATCAACAGAAATACAGATATTTACGTACAAATTCTGATCGATAAAAGCTCTTCTAGGTAACTAACCGTCCCATTCGAGTTATTTATGGACATATCGAGCAGCCGCTCAACCGCTCAAAATAGTCCAAATATTGAATATTAATGGTGAACAGATTCATGGATTTCAAAAGCCATGCACACGAGTTTCTATGACCGAGGTATGGAATTCTGGAATTCAGTTCCATGAATTCGCTTTTGTCGTTTCTATATAGTAATGTTTATCTGAACGAAAAGATTAGTATATATATAAAGGATATATGAGCAAGGAAATATTCTACCAAATGTGTTATTCTGCGTTTTTGTTGGAAAATAATCTAAGGCGAAATTACATACTAATAATTTGAGGACCGCTATTCAAAGATATTGATGGACAGGGTTTCCAAATAAAGGTATCCAAAAGTAATGGCTTATACTGAGAGGAACCACACATGCTTAGTTGCTGCTGCACCGTCGATAGAGGGTGGCTCTAAGTTTCTATTCATGTTTTTTGTCAAGGTTGCACATACACACTGGCTACTTTCAGATGCTTTTCGCTGCAGCCGCGCTGATTGCCAGTCAACGGGTGCATACTACAACGTAGAGCGTATGTTTTAGCTCACTGAATTCAAGCTAATGACTCACATTAAACCTCGTGTACGAGCTGAGTGGATTATGGAGCATACCACATGATTTACAACAGCGTAGCTTGCATACAACTTTTTAGAGGTATATAATAGCCTAGTATTCAAAAATTACTACAATGGTATATCATGTAATTCTTTTTAATAATTATTCCTAAATCGATATTTTGTTTGACGTGAACACGTCTTTTAAATCATCTGACGATACTGGGAACATTCGCAAAAAGATCTTCAATCAGACGGAATTTTTCAAACGCTCGTATCTCAGGAAATACTCAACGCAAGTCCAAACTAGTGGTGTCATCAAAGGCACATTGCAGAAGTTCATTCAATGATATCAATCTTGTTTCAATACCTTTTCTCGTCTGGGCACCAGGCCCGCTGCCTTGATTCATAACAAATTGTTTTCTGCTATATCTCAAAAAAGTAAGCAACGCACGCTAAAAGCAATGGTATCGTCAGATGCACATTACAAAGGTGCATCCAATGATATTAATACTCTTATCCACTGAAGATGACACCCATAGTGTGTCGAAATGCATTAGGAATTTTTTAGTATTTCCTGGCATTTGCCTTATTCGTTGACGAATTTTTTGAGTATACTTGTTTATGTTGCTCAAATGAAACGGAAAGTGGTTGAAAAAAAAATCACCATTGAAAAAAAATCCTATTTTCTATTTTTTTTACTAATATACGAAGTTTCTTTCATCCTTTCTTTCCCAATTTTGTTTCAGGGCAATTTCCTTTCAATAGATGAAAAGGATTCTTGAAGTAACCTCGAAACAATTTATTTTTCATCAAACTTATTCATTATCTGCCACATCAATTCATCAATCATATTTGCTACATTCGCTGGTTAAAGGCAAAAAAAAAACCAAGGATTTTTCGCTTTTAAGTGGTAAAATAATATACGAAGTAGAAATTATGCATATATATTTGTGTGATAAAAACATAGTGTCTGAACTGTTAGATTATTTTTATCGAATCAGCATAAAAAGTAAAAATGATAATTAAAAACAAGAATTTAAAAAATCATTCATTTATTGAAAAAATACTTTTCTATATACGGAAATTCCTATCCATTTAAAACCCGGTGCCTTGAAATGCAATGAGACAGGTGTATACCGGGCATATTAGGAAAAACAAGATGTTACATTAATTAAAATTTAACAATTTTCAAACTAATTGTTAAATGCATCTCAATGAACGTAAAACCTGAAAGATGATCTTCGAGCTAAAGACTGTTTAAAAGCATTAAAATACGGAAAGCCTATTTCGAATTACTATTATGCAAAATAAATATGCGTTTATGGTTCAAATTACAAAGGGAATTTCGCCAATATCTGTGGCTCTGTAGTGTAATTACTGTAAATGTAAAAAGATAAGTAAAATGAGGTGCTTACATTATACGATACCTGGAAATGATGTTCAGTTACACTGAATATACATATGAAAATGTATATAAATGCATACAGTGGCACTGTACTTTTCGGACTTCGCAATCAACCAGTATGACTGAAGTTCTTTTTAATAGATATTGATTTGGTAGGCAATGATAGTTTATAGCCAGTCACAGCTGCGGAAAATCCATCGTTTCCAGGCGAACATGAAGAAAAAAAATAGAATTTATCTCAGCTAATAAATCTGCGATGTGTCCAACGATTACATAGACTTTCATCAGAACCGATGGGATAGCGTCTATAATCTGGAAATGCGTGGGTTTCTTCCAGAAAATCGAAAGCTAATTTTCTGTGCCACCGTCAGTGGAGTGTTCACGTGAATCATTTTTATTCTTGCTTTTTTTGGGGAGATTTTTTTCCATCCCTAATTCACATCTATGAATTGTGCACCAAAGATTTCCTTTCATCTTTGCAACACTCATCTTCTTAAGATATGACTATCAACATCCAACAATGGTATCAGTGAAATGTGGGTTTATACGTCCATCTATTTTTCTTATCTATCTTTTTTCAAATAGAAAAAACGATTTTTTATTCAAACAATGTTTAAATATTATTTTAAGAAATATTTAATAAAAATACTCTCTTTTTCAGTTTGGGAAAATTTACTATCAATGTTTGCTGCTTCATGTTATGTCATAATATTATCAAATAATGGGGTTAAAGTCAGAGTGATGTAAGTCGATTAATCCTCAATTTCGGGAAAAGGAAGGTCTCACTAAAATTATTTTCATAGAATACACTGCTAAAAATTTTGTGATTTCACAATGTAGTGGTGAACTATTGAGGTTGAGACTTGGTTCATTTTTTCTTTCAATAGTTTAGCACTTATAGATTGCATTTCTGAAGAATTTTAGTCAGAATTGTTGAAAATATGTGACTTAAACCACTCTGGCTAACCCCCTCAAATAGTTCTCGTTCATATATTTTATGTAATACAGCTGCTGGGGAATGCAAATGTAATAAAAGTTATTTTTATAGATAATTTTTCTATTTTCATCATTATAATACAGTATATGCTATGCAATTACTAATGAAAGCACAATCTGCTAATAATTTCTCTGGTCCAAACTACGTATCAGAGATGAATATAAATAATACTCCCATGCAGTGTTACTCAGAAAATATTTTTGAAGAGTAATTTCACTCTTTTCCAAACTTTAAAGGGGTAGTTTTGTAGAAAGAGGAGGTATTTTTCATGAAAAACAGGGAAATAACTATTAAAAAATTACCTAAAATTTGAAGGGATATTTTTCACTCCTCCATGAAATTTCAAAAAGTAAAATAGAATTTTGATGGGTGAATTAGGCCTCTGGATTGGTAATGGAGAGAACACTGCTCTAATGGAATACAAAATGGACTCAGGAAAAAGATACAAAGACAAATAAATTCAACATACAAAAGACAAAACTTTTAAAAAGCGTAAAGGGTTGTGAAAAAAATACCAGCAGAAAGAAAAAAACAATATTTGAGAAAAAATACAATTTTTGTTTTTTAATCTTGTTGGGGAACTGTTGTTGGTTAAAATACTTTGGTTTCATATACAGTATGTATTGCGATCAAATCTATTTGTTATATACGAGATGCAATAACTTGTCTATGTTAATATGATACATGAGTGCCTGGAATGCATTGGAAATAATCTCCAAATATCGTTTTGATCTGAATGTGATCGACTGTTGAATGCAATATTGTTCGGAATCTGGATCAATTTCTTATCCTTTTTAATGATATCTTCGTTTTCATTGTTTTTTCATGTACTGAACATGTTAAACGCACAATTTTTTTGTTTTGACGAGCTCCTATTTCCACCGTCCATCTAACGAATTACTGGTCATTGTTTTGCTTTTTACGCAACCTCACTTATACAGTGAAATTTGCGACATTTCAAGTTGCTAAAACACAATGAGAAACAAATATTTGTTGAAATATATATATATATATCAGAATTTCGTCATGAATCAGCCGCCTGGATTTGTAGAAGTAAAGTTAAGAAAGTGTATAATAAATAATATTTGAAAGCGTGTGAGTGCCCGTGAATTCCATCTGAATATTTCAGAGATAAATATTTGAATTGAATTTTGGTTTTCCTTTTTTTAAAGCAATATTTTATTTTTTTTTCTCAAACTATTCCAAGAAAAATTTATAAATGGAAATGAACTTGAGAGAAAAAACTTATGATGAAAGAGTCTTTAATAGAAGTTGGACGAAAACCATTATTGTTTTTCTATTGATGTTTCTACTTTCATCATCTAACAAAAGCCAAACTGATTTGAATTGGGGAGGGATTCTAAAATATATAGAAAATTTTAAGATAAGTTCAAACAAGCGGATATTGGAAAAACAAAAATTTCCCAATTATTTATATTTAAAGTAAAATAGTAATAAAAATAGATTAAAAATATTCTCAGAATATACTTCTTTTTAATAACTTATTTTGTGAAACGTTATCGATTCCAAAAAAGTACATTTGACCGGCATTCTAGATATTGCTCAATACCAGAAATTATTGCTCATTCCGTCATATATTATTGTGTCGATCAATATGGTGTTACTCGTTAAAGCAAATTATCGTGTTACGTGTTGAAGCTAAAGTTCAAATTAATTTGAGAGGGATGAAGTTATATGTAACTAAATATTGTGTACGTTTAATAAACACGTTTAAGCCATCTTGATGCGCTTTGAATTCCATTTTCCGTGAAAAGTCTGACCGTCGGGGCAGCAAAAGATCCAGCCTAGGGGCCCTGCCGCATGATGTGAGGGCCATAGCTAAAATATGCAGCATCCAGCTGCAAGGTTAAAAAATTATACAATGCCAAATCCTCTCTGTACTCAAATGAGTACAGTGGGTGCAAATGGGTAAATTATCCAAGATGCCATAAAACTAAAAACTTCATGATCACATTCGCGTGTTCGAATCTGTAAATACATGGAGCTTTCTCATTGATATAAACTTACATAATATTTCTTTAAAGAAATATTTTATTTTAAATGTGTATTATTTTATTCAAAAAACTGAATATTCTTGGAGCCAAAGATATCAGACGATAAGAAAACACAGCGAAATGCTTAAAAAATAATACTTGAAAAAGAGAAAACGTTTTTATTTAATTAGAATTCACATGACTTGGACTGTTGCATTGTATCTGCGAGGAATAAAAAGAGTCCCTCAAAGGAGTTTTCAGAAGATGTGTTTCACAAAATAATTCATGTAAATGTGCCGTGCGTTACTAAGGAAACTTTTCGTTTCATAGTAAATATATAATTTTCTTTTATTTTTCCATTCAACAAGAATAATGATCCAAATATTTATTTTGCCAGATGATAAAACTTTTCTTTATCGAAGAACTTTCTATTTTTGAAATAAAAGTGACAGCAACTTTTCTAATCTGTGTGACCTATAATAATTCTATCCCCTAATCTCATTTAGGTGAACCCGCTTAAATCTTTTGCTTAAAAATCGTATGTATCACAGCATCGGAAATGGCTTATAGTAGTAGCACGTTATGATGGAAAAAGAAATAAAAGGTGATGATGGAGAATAATACAGGATCGATAGTGAACTAATAGTAATAAATGGAAATACAAATACAAGGCCACAACATGCAAAATGCCTAACGCGGTGGCTCAAAAATTATGTTCATAACAAATATGGATATCATATATTTCTAAAATACAGCGACTCAAAAGTGCAATTATAAAAAATATATATATATATATATATATATATATGATAAAATATAATACACTGCCCATAAAAAATATTTATGGTTGTCTTATTCTAATTGTGGATAGTAATAAGGAATAGTTCACTTCGCGTTCCATACATTTAATGTCCGTCATTTAGATGTGAATGGAAAAACTGTTGAATATTTGACACACAAAGGCTGTTTGTATTTGAATAGTATTTTATATCTATAAACAGTATTGTGCAATGAATGCTATGAAATTTTTGATTAAAGAGGGTAACCTGGAGTACAGCTCAAACTCTGGAACTTTTGTTATCTCTAGTGTAACTCTGTGTATCATAAGAAGAAAAATGCTCTTTCCCTCAGAACGAGTTTTTTTATGCGAAAAAATATTAATAGTTGGTCCTCACTGATGTACTGGTTGGATACGTCCTTCCCCCATATAAGCTCCGCTTGATTTAAAAATACCAAACTGCAGATTCTACTTCTAGCAATTTTTAACTGTTAACACTTGCAATTTTTCACTTTGTTCTACTCAAATATTGACAAACGCAACATCCAAAAAATAGGCTATCATCCTAACCGCATGTGTACAGTGACGTAGCCACGCTTTTGTCAGGGGGGGGGGGGTTTAAAAGGCACCTTTTTTCTATTCTGATTTAGTCGCAAATTTGAAATGTACTTTCAATTTCAATAAAAAAATCAAATTAAATTGTTTTTTATTGTGTCTCATTTGATTTTAAATATTAAATTGATTACTTTTTGATTGATTTTAAAATTTAAAATAATATTTTATAGTATAGATCAGTGTTTCTTAACCTTTTTTTGCCCGTGGCCCCCTTTGAACCATATTTTTTTTCTCGTGGCTTCCCTGTCTTACGCAGAGTTTTCAACTCTCATCTAGAAGCAAAACACTTTATACGTATTGAAATTATTTTTTTTCAGTGAATTTATACTGAACCAAAATTTTGCAAAGAAAATTGGCCTCCAGACCAGTTGGCTAGAATTTATTGATCTCCCCGCTAGTTCGAGTTCTATCAGGACCGTCTCAATATCATGCGGGGCCCCCCTCCTTAGGCAAAGCGATGCTATTGTAGTCCCACACTTTAGCTGGAAATAAACAGCCTACATATTTCCTATTTATTTTCAAAATTAATTGTGCTACACAAAATATCATATCATAAGGTAGGGTCACTTATGTGGCATGAGGCCCCTCACAAGAGTGGGACTGACAGAGCTACAGTCTGGGGCCTAATATGGTTTTCATCATTTTTTTTTTTTTTCATACAATAAATTTCATATAGAGAAGGGGGTCTAAAAAATTTAGCCGGGGACTTGAGAAAAACCCCATCCTAGGGAACTTGTTGCAAAATGTAGGCGGTGAGGCCTGGGTGGGTCCATGCCCTAAAGAAGGCCCTGGTTTTATAAGTGGTTTTGTTGGATTCTCTCTCTCTCACTGTAAGTGTTAGTCACTAATATAAAATCTTTATTTCTTCACACCTTGATTTTTCTTCTCAGCTCTCCAAACCACCTGTCATGGCCCCTTTCTCCATTTTCTTCCGTGGCCCCCTAGAAGTATCCCAGTACCACAAGGGGGCCATATGCCCCCCCCCCCTTGAGAACCGCTGGTATAGATAGTGCATTGACTTACATAAAAACAAACTCTAAGACCACCACACTGGTAAATTGTCCAACCAAATGACTGGAAAAAGTGAAAAGGTGTGATAAAAGATAAGATTAAATCGATTAAATTTAAAAAAGAAATTCCGATTAAATCGTAAAAGTGTAATAAAAAAAAGTACATATGAACTATTTGATCGAAGATATAAAAGTAAAAATAAATAAAAATTCATCTAAGAACACTCATTAATCGTATTTATTGTCTAAAAATATAATAATAAATATCAATATAAAAAGTTTTATTAAAAATGATTGTTAACGTCTGAGGTTTGTAAAAATCGCTCCAGAAATATGAATCTCTTGCACTTCTCTTAACTTTCATTCTCATTGAGGGAAGAATTCTAATCCATGTACAGTATTTTTAATAATTTCGCTTGGAAAATTATACATTTCTATTTTGCTACCATGCGTGAGGTACGGGTGCATCCCGGTTAGCATGTATAACTGAAGTTAGTTTTGACTTGTTCAACATCAATTCAAGTATGACTGTCTGTCAAAAAATGACAAAATATTTAAAATAAGAGAATAAAACATCTTTCTGTTTCACAGAATTTTAATCTTTTATTGCTTCATGAAACACTTCATGGATGCACTTCAGAAAACAGTCCAGCCAGAGTAAAACTTTCTTTAATAAGAATGAGCAAACAATCATTTTATTCGGCATTCAGAAAAAAAAGATTGTGGAAAACTTTCTGCATTGAATTTCTACGTGAGGAATATTTTCTAAACTCATTAAAGTGTTTCCAGGGTTCACAAATTGCATATATATGGATATACAGGGTATTTCAAAAAGAATCATCAGATTTAAAAAATCATGAATATTCAGCTTTTAATCCGTTTTAATAGAATAATGTATAGGTAGAAAGAGGGAAATCTCAAGTTTCATGCAGTTGCCGACAGGTATCGCTTACGCTCTTCCTTCGGCCGCTACTTCAGTGTTTGTCAAGATTGGCTTTTCCCATAATTAGAAACCGATTCGGATGACTTCATTTTCCAGCAGGACGGGGCACCACCACACAGGAGTTCGGACGTTCGAGAATTTTTTGAACAATCGCATTCCTAAACGATGGATCATCCGTACGGGACCTGACGATTCAATTAAACATCACTGGCCTCCAAGATCACCGGACCTCACGGTGTGCGATTTCTTCTTGTGGGGTTTTATAAAAGACTACGTTTATGTGCCTCCCCTACCAGCTACATTAACCGAACTGAAGATACACATAACAGCAGCTGTGGAAGCAGTGGATAGATACTAACATGATCGCAAAAGTTTGGGACGAATTCGACTACTGTATAGACATATGCCGTGCATCCCAAGGTGGACACACTGAGCACCTTTAATTTCGTTTGTAAAAAAACTTTATGATTAGCCATGTAATATAAAATTAATCTTAAGTGTCTATGTGTTCAATATTTTTCGTAATATACGCATATCAAATCGGGTGATTCATTTTAAAACACCCTGTATATATATGTGTGTTTGTGAACCTGTTTTGAATAAAAAAACATGTTTTTTTTTAATCTTTTTATCAGAAAATTATAAATTAGGGACAATATTCTATAAATGTCGATTGCAACACATTCTAGAAATTTATTCACAAGTTTATTTGCTGAGAATAGAAAAACCTTAATTACATTCACACAAAAACACGTGTCCTCTTCAAAGAAAAGGAACACACCAAAGGAACATCTTGAGATAGTTAACACAAAGCGTTATTCAATGCAAATTCTTCATTCTTTTCTTATTTTTATTAGTGGGTGTCGATTTGGCATTCGTCCATCCTTGACATTAACAGTGCATGCCACGATCTTTTCTTTTCTCTTTGATTTTTAAAGCACTGTTGAAATGCTTTAGAAGTAATTAGGACACTCGAAAAAATACAACCAAGTTTATTTCGGATTTAACAGTAGTAGGATCGTTTTATAAAACAGATATTTACACGATCTCGAGAATGTGAGCATCTGATGAAGTCGAATAACAAAATTCTTGGCTTAGTCTTATCTCTTATAAGCAGCTCAGCAGAAGATTCGAATTTTGTGTCGAAGCGTAAGCTGGATCACTCATTGGTATGAGTTACTTACCCCGATCCGGGGGTTCACTCATTGGTATATATCAGCTTTCACTATATTTCTCATGTTTACATCAGTTGTGTTTGATTCTTGTATCGTGGATAGAACTCCATTACATGAGTTAATTTTTTTTATTTTTTGTTAGAAATATTCATATAGCTCTCACAGCTGCTGATTTCTTCCAGAATTACTACGTGCTCAACGTAAAACTAGAAACCAACAAATGAAATCGCTTGTTAATTAATTTAGTATAGCATTATATTCGGTTAGCTTATAATGTTATCTTTTCTGTTATTTGAAGAAAAGTACGTCTTTTTAGCAGCATTCAGCTTATGCTTCTTGATTAGAAAATATTCCCTGTTCGTTTCTTTCCCTGTTTTCATACCACAAACGTGAAACCTGGTTTTCCGATGATTGGTATCTTTCATTTGTAAACTATTCTTCCTATTCTACATTTGCCACATTTGTGAAGATGAATATGCCGTAATCACGATATAAATAATATAATATCGTCAAAATATTATAAAAGGAGAATGAATTTTTTTCCATTGAATGAAACTTCGTGTGGATGCTAAAAAATGCTATATCATCGGCACCAGATGCACAAAGCATTTTGATGCAATAACTAGTTTTATCTTGTTTTTAAATAAGTTTAGCTGAAATGTGGTATGCAACGAAATAAAAATTTCCTGTAAGTATTTTGTTCACACTGTATCCTAAAAAACTAACTATATTCACTACATGAAAACTTATTATACACGTTACAAACAAAAATAAAAAAAATTCGGCCATGAATAGACTTCAAAATACATCGTGGCAGATAGTTATAGAGTGTAACATAATTCCCTCCGGAGTTTGGAAGGTCATATTTAAAAAACTATTGCAAATACAGCAAAAATATGGTTTCATACCATATAAAGGATCACTTCAAGGTTTTAATTATAGAATCCGATAATAAATGGCAGCACTAATTAGCGAAAGACATTTTCTCTTGGTTTTTTTTTTTCCTTCAAAATTTTTCTTGGAATTCGCTAAACGTAACAGAAAATAGCATTTACGAGTGCACAAAAACCTTACAGTGTTTTGGAATTTGTTGTGAGTCTGTTGTGAAAGTACAGCGTAAATTTCGTACAAAATATAAAATTCAAACACCAACTCACACCAATCAAGACAATTCATGCGTGGTATAAAAAGTTTAATGAAACTGGATTCCTCCTATGCCCTTCACCCTAAAGAATGGGCTTCCCCACATTTCCTTAGAGACTTACGTGAATACCTAAATGCTGACCTTTTCCGTTGGATTGGACGTGCTTCGCAAGATGACAATCCTTTTTTGTCAATGCCCCCTCCCGCTCACCCGATTTAACCCCCTCCCCCCGTGATTTCTTTTCATGGGGTTATATCAAAAATCATGTGTTCGTACCACCTGCATAATGTGATTTAACGGAATTGCGATAAAGAATTACCCATACGTCCCGCTAGCATTGATCGTGAGATGTTGGGACGAGTATGGCAAGAAGTTGATTTTAGACTAAAAGTATGCCACGTCATTCAGAGTTGAAAACTTGTAAAGCTTATACATAACTTGAAATGATTCTTTATGTGGTCGTATAAAAGGTTTTGCGATATTCGTAATAGTTTTTTTTTAATATGACGTTTCCAACCCACTGAGAGAATTATGTTACACCCTGTGTAATACAGTATGAATGTTTCAGCTCATCTCGGTTCAATATTACTGTAGTTATCTTGTAAGATAAGTAAACATTTATGAGTATTATCATGTTACGAGTACATGAGCTATAGCTTCAGCTATCAAAAACATTTTATGATGTGACGAAATATTGATACAAATAAGGTTTATATATTAACTAGAACGATAATGATTTTTATCCAATTCGAATATCGCTGATATCTTTCATTAGTAAATTACCGTGGTGCGACAAAAATGATCAAATGATGATTTTTCATTAGCTGTAAATTCGCAACTGCTCCATACTACATATATACCATTACATTCAGTCATATAAACTAGTGCATGTTTATATAAACTTCAGACTACTCTGGTGAAACATCAACATCTGCATAACATCTAAATCAATCTATTAGAAATGAATAGAGACAGTTTAGCCCAGCGTTTGTTGCCGTAATTTCACATGGTATTGAAAATTATTGGACTTGATAGTTCCATTACAATTATTTACCTACTCCATTCAAGATTAAACAGAAATGCACATTTAATCACAATTCTCAATAATTACCAAATGTGCAGCACACGCCATATATATCTTTAGTTTATCAGTACTCTGGTGTTTATCAAAATTCATTCAGAATCTCTACTACTAGCTTTTTTTCCTGTGAAAACTACCCGATTTCATTTCACAGAATTGTTCGATCGACAAATCGGATCACTTTGTATAGAATTTAAAGTTATGGACAACAAATACTTTCTTATTTTCCGTGAATGAATTTCCGCAGGATTTCATTTATATATATTTTCTTTTTTTTGCTTTCGAAAAAAAAGCTAATTATATTTTTTTTATGTAGTCACTTTTTCTTCAAAAAAAAAAAAAAATGGAAACTTTCATCTTGAAGCATTCGATCGTTGCTAAAAAGAGAACATATAAATATAAGCATATATATTTTTTTCAGTTTCCAGGTAATTGATTTTCTCACTTTTTTTTACGTAAATAATGGTCGAAAACTTTTGCAAGCGGAAAATGAGCTGAAAAAGTTTTTCCTCTCCTCTACTTATGTGGGAATATCGATTATCATCTTGGTGATCAGCGAGAATTCGAATAAGCAATTTTTGATTAATTCTTTACCAAATTATTTTTTTTTCACTTTCAATTTTTTTTTTTTTTTTTATCGTAACGGAATATTTACAATTCATTTCACAAATCCTACGCTCGGATTTACACTTAAACGGTAAACTGGCGAACGAACATCAATCATTCCACACAATGATTTCAGCTTTTTTTTCGTAGTGTTTTAAAATTAGAAATAGCGTGATGTTTTATATATAAAAACAAAAAAACTATAGTCCCTTCTCTGAAAATCTCTGACATTCATAAAATATTATGCAATGTGATAAAATATGGTAACACATATATGATTATTATTTCATATAGTTTTCGATTACTTAAATCCAATAAAACTTTTGCGCTACGGTATTGTGTTAAAATTTGCAATGTTTTAAAGAATTTTTAATTTAAAAAAACTTATCAAACCCATATTACGAATAATAGAAATAGAAAAATAGTTTTTATGTTTTTTGTTAGTGTTCATGTGTTTGTACAAATACAAATAAATACAAATACAAATAAATACAAATACAAATAAATACAAATACAAATAAATACAAATACAAATAAATACAAATACAAATAAATACAAATACAAATAAATACAAATACAACTAAATACAAATACAAAGGCCACAACAAACATAATGCCCAACAAGGTGGCTGAGAAAAGATGCACATAAAAAATATGGATATCGTATACATATGTAAACTACCCATAGCAAAAATACAGCAACCCAATAAGAGCAATAGAAAACCAATAATTATGACAAAATATAAATAAAAAGGATATTATAAACATCCTATACGATGTCTATGAAATAAATACAAAATAAAATATTTTTGTTAACAATTAAAAAATATCCTTGTTGAATTAGTAGAGAAAGTGATGAAGAGCATATTTCCTTACATAATTTTATACATAGAAACTTGTAACGTGCTTACAGCATGACGTTCATCTGAAAAGAAAGCCGTACCTTCCCGATAGCTAGGAAAGAAATAACTTCGTAGATAATGTTTTATTCAAAACTCAGATTTTCACTTAACTTTGATATAGAGTGAACATTCAGTGTATTATAAATCGGAAGATCCGGCAAGTGAAGATTGCTATTTTATATGCGAGCCTAAAATTGAAAAAAAAAAACATGCCACATGCAAAATTCAGTCTTAAATTCCTGTGAAAAGTATCATTTTTTTGTTGAAAATAAGAAAATTCTATTACGAAACGCGTTATTCTTCAAAAAACAAGCAAACAAACATGTGAATCAGAGATTTCTCTAGAGTCATTTAGAGTCATTTCTCTAGAGTTATTTTCTTCAGGTCTCATAAGCGAGATTTCTTTACAGAAACCAAATCGTACTTTCATTCTGGAACAGCGCTTCCAATGAAATAGATACACTTTAAATCTGAAACACATTAATCTAGGATTAAACTTTGTTTTTTCACTAGCTCTGAAAAATGCAGCCTTTCTTAGAGCCGCTGTGGTGGTCGAGTGCTCATAGTGACGGACTCGCATCGCGGAGACCCGGGTTCGAGCCCCACCGTCACCACAGTGGTGGTCGGCTGAAGTTGGTTTTCTGTGGTTCCCAACTTCGAGGCGCAAATGCGGGCCGATCTCCCCGTTAAAAAGTCTCGCCACAGAGAGCAACAGTCCTACAAACAGTACAAATATTCAGTCACTACACATCACTCACTTCACTTCTGAGATATAGATGGCAGCACTGAAAAATCATACCCAACACTAGATACGCACTCAGACTGTTAGGTACACGCACTTACACTTCCGGCACAACTCCTAGGTAGTAAATTGCCTATGGCAATAGACCTGAGTTGTGCTCGGTTTGGGGGAAAAAAAAGCCTTTCTTAGAAACATAATTTTAAAGATTAGTTTTACGTATATTTTCTCAAAGATTTATTATTTAGCATCATGTCCTTTAATTATTTCTATTTATATCCTTCTATTCATATACCTCTTCTAAGCACGAAGAGTTATTCACATAGAATGAAACTACAAACTAAAGTTTTAGAGTAAAAAAAATAGAAAGAGCTTTGTGTAGCTGATGTCAAAAAGATATCCTAATATTTTTGAGATTCATGAGTTTAAAACCAGCTCAGTTTTTGGCAGAATTTTCTTTATCAGACATACTGCTTCCATGCAAAAAGAGAGCACAAAGATTAATAAAGAAGTTAAAAGTCGTTTCGGGTGTGGTAGCCCGGTCAATAAGATCCTCGCCTAAAGTACCGAAGGATGTTTAGAGGTTACACAGGGCTACAACAGAAACAGCGACATGACCACAGAAAAAATTGCTACCGCACGGAGTCCCCCATCGAGAGGTTATCGCGCCACCCTCTCGATGAGTATAAAAAACAAGCCTGCCGTTCGGAATCGGCAATAAATTGTAGATCCCGGTCTAATTAGCCCTCGTGTGCAGAAAATGACCGTAGTGCGACAAAAAAAATGATCAAATGAAAACTCGTTTCTAAACACGGAATGGTTAGCGCATTTCAGTTCGCCACATGAAAAGGAAAAATATTTGGCTGTGACTAAACCTGTAGGTAACAGTCTAATTAGTCATCACATCTATAACATAGTCGATGTAGATAAAATCTATGAAAATTAAATAAAATATGACGAGTTTTTTGATTAAGTGTTGAAACAGATGTATATTTATAACAAATTTACCAAAGAAAGACAAGTGATAAAACGTAAAACCGGACATTTTTAAGCCCTCTTTATGCAATAAGTAGTTGTCACCAGATAAGGTTATGTGAAATTATATTTTGATTTTGATCCAATTTTACAAATTCCATTTCAAAATTCATATATTCCGGAAATTTGATTTAGTTTGTCCCAATTTGTACTCATTTATTTATGCATAATTTTCCAATTTTCCATTACAATGTGGTTATGATATCCTTTCGTATGCTGATAATTACAATCATTTTTAAAAATTTTAACCCGAAGAATCTGGAACTTAATAACGAGAAGTTGTTCCAATAGCTCCTCGTGTCATCGGAAATGTGCACGAGACATTGATTTCCCTATATTATTATGCAAAACTCACTGTCCAGATTCTAAGAATACTCAGTTTGCTGCCAGTCTGCTGTGAATTATTCAAATCGTGGAGCTCTTTCGGGGAAATTATTGATGTTTTGTGTGCATTACCTTCACGAAAGAGGAAAGTGAAGTTTGCGATGTTGATATCAGAAATGGAAAAGGTTACGGTCGAACGAAATCCAAGTTCCGCTGAAGAAAATGGATTCTCTTTATCCGTAAATTTGAATATGCGCCGGCTACACGGTACATTAACTTTGTAAATTTGAATTTTTTTAAGATTTATATATTAAAACAACGCATATAAAAATGTTTCTCCATTTTACTTTAAAAAAGTGTATAAACTTTTTAAGTTTTTCATGATGATGATGAGTTTCTTTTCTTTTTTATCTTTTATGTGATCATATGAGTGGTTCTAGCATATTCTTTATCCAAAGCATCATTCAAGTAATCGAACAGAAAATGGAAAGAATGGAAATAAAACTTTTCATTTAGTAACACATATCTCTCGTGCGTGCGTGTTTTATTTTATTTTCACTCAAATGAGAATGTTACTATAGTATAATTTTCATATACTGTAATTTACAGAAAAACATCACTTTTAGCATAGTGTGTCCTAACGGTGTTCTTTTTCTTAGAAAAAAAATCTTAGTTTGGAACCTTTTCCACGATCTTCAGATAGTTGAAATATGAATTCATGATAAATCACCAATTGATATTGTCAAAAAAAGTTTTTTTTTTTTCCATTTGAGTCTATTTATGCGGGTGCGTGATGTGAACACATTTCATTTTTTTCCATTTGTATCTGAAATTTACCGTCCACAGTTACATATTTTATAGTATTAGTCTCAAAACGTTCATAATTAAATCATAATAAAATCATTTTACTGCTACCGTTCCGATCTTCAAGTTCGGATTTGAAGTCACTTTCGATTTTGTTTAAGACTTTTCACTTTCCTATTCCTCGGGGAATTCTTTGTTCTGGCAGAACAAATGTTCACGTGGAAAAATATATACAGTTGAAAGATGAACATATATAAACCCTCTTTTTTCGCTTACCAAATATTTTTCAATTTCGAATTGTGCTTAAACTTCGAATTTTCAAAAATCTATAAAACAACATCAATAGTTTATTTCTCTTCGAGAAACAGAACAAAATCTTGAGTTTCAGAGTTATCGATAACCAGTAGCTTCGTGCTTTCTTCCAGTAAAGAGTTCTGATAAAACATTCATCGGATAAAAAAGTTTTTTTTCTTTGTTTTATGTTTGTGGCTATGAAATATAACTTCGAATTATTCCCTTGCGAATTCTATGAGATATTAAAAGCTCAATTTATTATACGTATTTCTTTTAAATCAATTATTTTTATTCATGGAAAGAACATATACAAAAATTGAAAATTATTTCTCCAAGGGCAAAAAACTGCCCATGTTTGCAAACATCAACATATACGCTTATACAGTAAGCAACGGTTTTATGTCGGTACAATATATGATGTATGTACAATAATATGAAAACAAAGAGACAATTATGCGACAAAGCAGTATGTGTGTAAGTAATATAATGACAGCAAGATTACGATTACGATTTACAAATAAATTTACGTTAATTGTACCCAACAGTGTCTTGATAATTCGATGTTAACGGGACCACGACAACCTCGAATTAATAAAAACTCTGATTATCTGAAAAGTAATAGCAAACGATTTTTTATGTTGGTGGGGGGGGGGGTTATCTGCTATTATCTGTTTTGTCATTGCACAACTGCCAAGACCCATTGCTTCTTTATAAGTGAGACTGATGGGGGTTCAAGGGCCTGAAGGCTCAATAGGAATGTTTTTCTTTTTGTAAACTAAATTTACTATGGAAGGGTCTGCGAAAAATTCTGACCCGAGAAGCCACCGAAGAGTTCAATCTAGGGATCAAGACCTCTTGAGTCCCTGCTAAGACTCCCCTAAGACTGAAATTACTTGTATTTTGTAATAAAAATGAGACAAGATAGAAGAAAACTCGTTATTGGCGGAAAATAAAGAGGCTTTGGAAAAAAAGGAATTTCGAATAATCTGAGCACCTTAAATTATCCGGAACCTCAATCTTTTGAGACTCGAATTATCATTACTAATATTCTTCGGGTTTTTTTATCCTGAAAATCCATTTTGTTTTATATTTGTTCGTTTTATTTTATCTGCGAAGAGTAATTAAATTTTTTTGTAGAAGATAGTTTTCATTTTTCAAACAAACCAAAATGCAAGAAATTCCGAATGGAAGTTTTATTAATAGTAGCGTGTAAAAAATATTAAAAACTATAAAGGTATTAATTTTCGGATCAAAACATTCAACACCATTATGAATGATGACCGCAAAACCGTACAAGTAATATTGGTAACAGTGATACCAAGCAAGATCCAGAACACCAAAACAATTGTTTTACTTATAAAAATTATCTGTTCTCGAGTTTTTGCGCCTTGTATGTATGCGTCCTTATTTAAAAAGGAACATCTCGTCAAAATTCTGCGACTTGCTTTTACCTCTCATAAAAGTGTGTAATTGATACGGTAAAACAGCTCTTATCCGCCCTAATTGGGACCGAGGGTACGCCGGATTAAAAAAACAAGATATACGGAGGAGGATAGTGAAATCAGTGCCCCAAATTAGTTGTATATTGCGTACTGAAATGTTTAGGTACTTCATGAAAGAATGTTGCATAACATGAACACTTTTTAATGATTTGCCAAATAAGCTACATGAAAAGATGAAAATATTGTGTTTTATATAGCCAATGGAGACACATCCATATTATGAGCTACTTGACAAAACAACTCTGCCTCAAAAGTTTAGATAATGCACTTTTCTTAAAATAACAAGAAAATACGGCGAGTAAAATTAGCACCTTTTAATGGATAACACCTGAAGCATTTTTACATATGTAGAAAAAACATTCTACGAAAGAACATATAGAATATTCATAGTATCGAAAATACAAAAAATGGTTGTCTCAAAAATTTGGAGAAAATTCAGATTTACAAAAATTGCAGGCTTTTAATAGCTAATAGCCTTTTCATTTTTTTCTAACAACCTCAAACATACTATCTTCCATGGATCTAATTAAATTCTGTAGGGTTTCAACATCAAAACTGTACCATGCTTCCTCGATAGAGTTTTTCAAGTCAACAACAGTCGAAAATAATGTATTTTATTTGCAAACGCATTTATCGTAGTATGTCCCATACATTCCTAATAGGATTAAGTCAGGACTCATCAATGGTCAATCTAAAACCGACACATTTCCGCTATTAAACAGCGTTTTTGTGGCAGCAGATGTTTGAATAAACACGTTATAATGTTGACATGTCAAATTTGGTCCTTCTAAATCTTCTCCAATCAGTAGCAAATTGTTCTCGAGGATCTCCTTTAAGCATCAGAGTTTTTACGACCAATTTCAATAGACAAAGAAGCCTGACCATTATCGAAGCCATACCTTACTGTCTGCTGAAAACATCAGTCTCTGGAACATTTAAATTCCATTTTTTTATTTATTTTTTTTTGCACCACTAAATATGATACCAATCGATTCGTCTTCATAAAACATACGATTTCGTGCCCATTTCAGTCTCTCTTCTCCACCTCTCTTTGGTGCTTCTTTGTGACAGGCGATTTCCTAACCACTCATTTATGAATCAAATGCAAGCTTCTCTGATCTGTCTTTGAACTGCATCTATTAAAATTTTCACTCCAGGATCTTTTGTAATTTCATGCAAGGTCTTTTTTTTGTGTTGCAGCCAATCTTTCAACATTTTTGTTTTTACGTCAACTTGTACTGCGTTGCCTACCAAAACCGGCTGTTTTTCTTTTGAGGCGCACTTTGGTTCAACATACGACAGAGACTTTATTTTGATCTGCTTAAAGCAATAGCAATGCATTTTACAGCTTTTCTTTTTGCTTTCAAATGAAGTACTTGAAGAATTTCATCGTACAAAATATGCGACGACTTCGGCTATTTTTTTTTAATGAAAACCAATCCGATATAGCTTTCCACTTTTATATTGTCACATCTCTAATCTGATGGGCCATATAGACGCAACCTTCACAATTTGCATATACTTGAAAGAATCATAGTCTATAATATATGCTTATTTCTGATTTAAACCGTATTTCTAAACTTTTGAGACAGCTATTTTTCAAAATTTTGTGTTCAAAAAATCCAAAACCTATTTTCCTCGAAAATGATCGAAGTTTAAAGTAGGTTTTTGAATTCTCATAACAAGCAAAAAAAATTAAATCAAAATTTGAAGTGATATCTATGGCACAGTTAAGGGGACACAGGACCCGTAAAAGTCGAGAAATGCAGTTTGTAATTTGATGTGCATCTATCAAATTTGTAAAATACTTTTTTGTTTACAAGCAAAAGTTGGAAATTTTTTTAAAAATGATCATACACCCCACCACTGCGAGCACAGATTAATTCTAGTTTAATGCAATGAACTAGAATCTTCAAAATATGTAAAGTGGAAGTTTTTTTAAAAATTCAGAAACTTCAAACTTTCAAATTTTATGAATTTTTTCAAAATTTAAATTTTAATAAAACTTTTAAATTTCAACGGATGTCTACCATTCTAGTTAATTTTATGCGCCTGGACAAGGGACACATACCAGACAAATTTCATGGAAGCAGGAAACATGGTTCATGAGATATCATGCGTGCAGTGACAAAAATTGATGTTTGAGAAAAACGCGTTTAAAGATTGTGAAGTATGTGAATTTTGATGAAATTATTTTTTCCTCAAACCCAATACCATACAGAGTCATGGAAATAGCCTCAATGTTCAATAATATAATCAGTTTTTAGCATTGCCATCATGTTTTCATACTTTAATTTACCATTTTAATGATTTGAGATGCCTGCCGCTTCAAATGCTCGACACACAGCAAGTTGAAAAAAGCAACAGATTGGGGAAGTAATGAGAGAACAATTCACTTGAATTTATTTTGCAGTCTGTATTATACATTTAATGTGTTCTGTGAGTAATATTTGAGACAAATTAGTAACTGACTCGAGAAAACTGACAAAAAAGATTAGTTGACATAATAGTCGAGGACTCGTTGATTTTTGACTTTGTGGTAAAAAAAAATTCTCAATATTGGTTTTTTTTATGTATAAGAAGTGGCATTAGCATGAATAAAATTTGTGGTAAGTGTGATACAAAAAACATGATTATACAATTTGTTTAGAAAATAAGCATGAACAAGTCCAAAGTGGGCAAAAGTTTGAGTAGACAAGAAAGTTTTCGACAATTGTCAACAACAAATCTCATGTCATAGACATGCAAGTGCATAACAGATCATTATGCTTGGAAGAAAAATCTTTTGAAAATCAGGTTCTTCTCATTCACTAGGTGTAAACTTATTTCTGATGCCCTACACCACATCACAACACAGGATTTCACAACAAATCACACACAACAACACTACACGTGAATATGAATTTTGCATTGCCTCTATTGTTTTCAGTGATATTTCAATGGAATTTTTTCCCCATTTCATATGAAAATCGTTTTATATTCATTGTTAAGATTGTAATCACAGTGATAATATTCACTGAAGGTATGAACTGCTGTTGCACATAAAGTGATCTAAATCTTTTAGTATGTTCAATACACAATATGTCACGTTTGATATTTTTCCTTTATCACCACACACCACACAATCCAGGTTCATGTAACTTATATATGTTGCTAATATGATTAATTAAAGGGTTTTTCACTGGCCAATAACTACACTAACAAATAAACACTCATAAAAAATAACTGTGAAATAATTATAAATTAAATTTTAATTTAACACACACGAAAGAACATGATAGACACGCTGAGGCACGTGCACGAAGAACATTTGTAAACAAACAAAAAAAAGTGTGAGTAAGTTTTTTCTCAATGAAAAAAAAGGTAAAAAGACTCACGAGAGATATTTCGAATGTGAATAGCGTAATAAAAGTCTAACAAATGTATATAACCGTGAAAAATATGAGGTAAACGTGAAGCCACTTGGCTCGAAGTAGCTTTAAACTTGCGAAATTTGAATTTCGTGTCACACATATTCCCATCTATCTCGATTTCTGCTGCTCGTAGAACAAAAAGACAAAAAGTGAGGTATCGAAATGTTCAGAAAAATCTGTAAAATGTTTTAAAATAATAAAAAAATTCGATTTTTTTTCATCGTTCAACAGTGCTGTGTCCCCTTAACAATCTATATCAAGAAGGACTAAAATAACAAAAGATCACTTACATCATCAAGCAAGCAACAGGATTTTTAAGACTGATTTACGGAAAGATCAGGATTAAGGAAGGCCGGGCAAGAAAACTTTCACTTTATCTCTATTACACAATCATTGGAAACATTTTTTATAATTGAATTCAGCTACACGTTTTATTTAAACTCCCATAAGTTAAAAAATTCTCAGATAATGCATATTACGATAGCATGATATTCATAATTTTACCGAATTTCTGTATGTCTATGCATCTAAGGATCTCTTGGTTTAATTATTTATTATTGCATCAAAATATTTTAAGTAATCAAAATAATATCTATGTGTTCACTATTATTTTCTTCGAAACTCTATGAGATTTCAGCAAATTTCGAAAAGAAAACTAAATATTCAACAAAGGAAAGGAATTAATAAGTCACAGAAAATTCCGGATAATTTTCGAAAGCAAATTTTGATTATATAAAAAAGTTCTATGTATAAATAACATTTTATTTAAACTGAGGAGAGATTATCTGAGGAGACAGATAAAAGGACCACGTACAATATAGCCTGTAAAACGTCAATAGTCATCTAAAAGCAATGAATTTTGTTATATCCACACACACACTATTTATTTTTATCGTATCATTCATTTTTTGTATAAATATTTACACAAAAAAAAAGATCCGATCCGAGCAGAAAACAGTGAGTCGACACACACACATTGTTAAACCGATGTCATCACGCGTGTGATTAACCGCTAAAAGTTATACTTCATCTATTCCACATTTTTCATTTCGGTCTTCAGCACACGCTGGCACATGGCCAGGACAGTAGGAAGAGAATCGATCCTTTTGCTACCTTCATCGGTACGATCAGCTTGATCCCAATCTTCCTGTTTTGTCGTGATATCCGAATCCACGATCCAATTCCAACGGTTCTTTTGTTGTTTTTGTAACTTCAAATGAAAGATTTACTGTACTTCGTGAAAAAGAAGAAATCAATGACATAAATGAAAATTCCTATTCAACTTAATACTTTGATTAAATGAAAAAGCTTCGTTCAATTAATTCGGATATTTTCCCTTAATTTCGAGCACGATATCTTTCTGTTAATTTGCCAGATGTTTATTACTGATTTGTAGATATTAAAATTTATCAACTTTATTGCACCACAGTCATTTCCTGCATATTTTTATACATATGTGTTTTGCTGAGAGATTGGTGCACTAACCACTCTGTCGAGGACTTGCTGTAGTAACAATGTGTTCTACGGTCGTCTGTTTGCCGTTTCTGTTCATAAAAAATCCTCACAAAAAAGAATTGTGTATATCAAACACGAGACACTCCTGAGTATCCTTTGGTACAGCAGGTGAGTACTGTACAATCCGACCTGAAGATATTTCCTACTGTATTGATAGGGAAAATGAAAATGATCACTTTGGCAACGAATATTCATAAAAAGAATTATCGTTGCATTTTTGAAAAATATCCTGTTAAACCTTTTGCTTCAGCAAAAAAAAATTCTTTTAATATAAAGGGTGTTTCATAGAGAAGTTTCAGATGCTGCAAAACAGTAACAATTTTGAAGACTTGGATCACAACTGCAGTTCGTTAGAACGATTTCATGATAAAGTTTATGTCTTGCTACTGAGAGAAGTGGGTGTATGTAATAGCGTGTGTGTCACGTGACTAGCCTGTTCTAGTGCTGTATCTATAAAGAAAGTGTACGGCTTTTCTTTTCCTACAAGATAACTCGCACGGGAGATTCTTCTCTGGACATAATAGGTCCTTCGTTCATGCCGCAGTTGTAATATGATAGTGGCAACCAAAACTGGTTGAAACACTTGAAGCAGCTTTGGTGGCAACATTATTCTGAACTTATTGGATTGAAAATGTTGTTGCATAACAGTTACGGGTTACGGATTCCATTTTGACTGACTAGTCATTCGACACACGTGCTGTTTTCTACTCCACTTTTTCTCATTAATGTAACACAAACTTTATGAATACATCTACCCAACGGATTACAGTTTTGTCCCACGTCTGTAATTGCTACTGTTTTTTTACAGCATCTGGAAATTATATATAATTTATGAAAGTTCTAAAAAAATTAGATGACTAATTAGTTAATTAATTATGATCTTAATTAGCATCACGATTGTTGTGATTGGTAAATCATAAGCTTTCAAATTTATGAAAATTAGAAAATTCGCATTTTTACTAATTTTTAAGAAAGTTACTAAATGTCAGCTTTTACCGAAAAGCTTGGTAAAAGCCCGAAATGTATACGTTTTCAGGCATATTTCGGGCTTTTACCAACTCGATTTGGTAAAACCTAGGATTTACCACTCTTCAGGCTTTTACCGTAACACATATATATAAAGAGAGAGAATGTGTGTAACATTGGACATATAATACATCCTATTTTTCATTCTCAGTCCTTTTTTCCCCTTATTACTTATTTAATTCCATTCTTAAGGTGCCAGCCTATCTCATATGTTCACTTAATAATTCTTTCGATTTAACTCTTCTGACAAGGCTTACATTCGTTCTTCTTCCTTTTATTGCTATTCATTACATTTTATCTCTCTTCAAGCCTCCTCTAGTTCTTATTCTTGGTCGGTTTCTTTTGTGTTGCTTTCGTTGTCCAAGTGTTTTATTTCTGTTCGATGGTCAACTTCTTCTCTCCTATTCTACCAATTCTTCTTTTTTGGAGCACAAAAGACGAAAACTCAATCAGCTAATTCCATGATGATAACTTGCTCTCTTACCACTCACTTTGGTGAGAATTATTCTTTATGGCTTGAACCTATGATGCAGTTTTATTGCCTAAACATAACATTGGTTCTTTCCTCTCGTTGGTCTCCGTTTATTTTATCGTTATCATTAGCTTTGGTAATATTATTTAATGACAGTCTAACAATTAAATGTGTTAACTAACATTATTTGCCTAATTTTTTTTCCCAAACAGTTTACATTCTTCTTCGGCGCGGTAGCCCAGGTCGATAAGATACTTGCCTGAAGTACCAAAGGGTATTTAAAGGTGAGCTTTTCGGACACAGGGGTACAACAGAAACGGTGACATGACTACAAAAAATACGCAGGGAGTCCCACACCGAGAGGTTAGCACACCTCTGGGTGAGTATAGAAAAAAAGACTGCAGTTCAGAATCGGCAATAAATTGTAGGTCCCGGTCTAATTATCCCTCGTGTGCAGTAAATCACCGTGGTGAGACGAAAATTAACAAATGATCACACTCTTCTTGTTTGATATGTCTTATTTTTGGCACTATACTTACTCATTTAAGCTTACTTTAAATATTAAATGAGAACGAGGAAATACCAACTTCATACACAAGTATGTGTATTTGTGATAAAACAGATTTACATAACTTACCTGAATCCGATAAGCATTAATTTGAAAAATGAAATTTATTTCGTCATTAGAAAATTTCAAGAAACCTCAAGTCAAATGGTTTTTAAGATTCTCATAAATCGTTAGCATGAATGTTAATGTTCATAGTGTTGGAAATTAATATCAACTTTTTCCACTTTTTGTATTATTATTACACTCTTATTATTATCGTTGGGGGGTTCCGCGGGGGGGGGGTGTGGTGTAGCAGTAGTAGGTAGGGGCTCGGGGATCCATGATGTTCTTAAGTCAGCCACCTCGTTGGGCAATTTGCCTGTTGTGGCGTTGTATTTGTATTTGTATTTGTATTTGTATTTTATTGTGATAATAATTCATAATTACAATATATATTTTTTATTGTGACAACAACATGACCAATCAGTACAAAAAACAGTAACACAGAACAAAAATACATACATAAAAATAAACATAAATTAGTAACATTCACTCTGTGACCCCCCCCCCCCCCAAAAGGACTAGAGTATCCTTCCAGCAGGTCTATAAGAATAGCCTATTATCCGTTAGTCAAGTGGCAACTGTCGTAACTTTTTTCAAAAATTAGTTATGGTTAGTTAGGGTTTTATAGAGAATTGATTTTTTCTTTTTAATTTTTTTCTAATATAAGATAACACAATTCTTTAGTTAATTGTAAGTTATATATACACATTTACATTTTATCTTATTATTAGTGTGATCAATATTATAAATACATTTTTTTTCAAACAATATATAAATTTTCAAATATATATATTTGATATACATTTATAATTAAAATAACAATTATTAAATAATAATAATCGCGGTAATAATAATTTTTATTGCAGTAATATTAACAACAATTACAATTATAATGACTAGATTACGTTCTGCGGTTAATTCTGTATTTTCTAAAACTTTATCGCAAAAAAGGGTTCGCGCCGTTACTGCCTAAATGAGCGATTAGGAAATTATGTCAAAAAAAAAAATGTATTTGCTTTTTTTAACTGCACCCATGCAGTGGTTATTCCGAGAAATCCTATGCTTCGAACCTCATCATTCGCATTCGCTTAAAGGAGCCTTGAGGTAATAAAGCACCATTGTATTCGAAGCGTCTCTTGCAGAGTCTTTCAAAATATGAATGGTTGGAACAAAAAAGACTGTGAATGTCAAGAAATGATATTTCATTTTTGGAACAATCAGAAGAGCTTTTGTGCAGACTTTAGAGTTGCCGTAGTATACAGGGTGTTTCATGAAGTGCGTCGAAAAGAAATATCTATGTATGTCATATGTGTACTGCACTTTGTGTGTGTGCTCTGAATACAAATATTTAACAAGTATTCGCGGAATTATTGTGCACGTACACGATTTAATCGATAGGCTAATTTAAAATGTTTAAAACCGAACATGTGAAAATTCGTTAAAAAATGGTCAAGTCATTGTTTCGTTTCGGGGGCAAAGGAAAGGACTTTTTTCAACTAGCAGGAAAAAAACGAAATTTCCGGTTCCTTGAAAATCATCATACAAGGGTTTGACTGCATTATCATCAGGGCCCGGATGTTGATGACATTTGCATTTTTTTGCATCTTTTACATTTTTCTGTTTTTTTTCCACTTTATTAGAACATTTTTTGGCATTTTCACCATATTTTTAAATTTTTTTAATTTTTTGACAATGGAAAAGATTGAAAATATTATATGAGAATACTGATTGCATTGAGTACTTATGAAAAAATATGCTTGAATTTCGATTTCGTGGAAAATAAAACAAAAGATACTTTGTGGCTTCCTAGCCATAGGCATACACAGGATTTTCTCGTGGGGGGAAGATTCATTTTTTCGATTTTTTGTTTTCCACTGTAATGAATCGTTCATGAATCGATTCATTCTCGTTTATTAGAAAAATTTGTATTTTTGATAAAACCTAAACGAGAAAGAAAAAAAAACTTGTGAAAAAAATTCGCATATGATTTGATTTTGATGCTGTTTTTCAGCAGCAAAAAAAAATTTTTCTTTCACATTCGAACATACATTTTTTTTTGTTTTATTATTTTGATGACTTTTTTTTCCAATCTTGGAATTTTTTTCCAATTTTTAGGACATTCATTAAAATCATTTTTCATGATTTTTTAGGCCAAGAACATCCAGGCCTTGGTTACCACCAAATACACTGGGGGTGGGGGGCAAACTGTCACGGGTGGCAGTTTAGGCCCCCCTCCTTTATTTCCGACCCTTGGTGCCACTACCAGTGCTGAACTTAATTTCAATTAACCAAGAATCAACCGTAGAATTTTTATTCCTTTTGCCCACAGTCGTATTTCACACTGTAAACAAAATACTAATAATCTGCAAATATTATTATTATGTGTTTAGATTATTTATAAGATAAATATACTTGCATATACGCTGTCATATTTAACTCACCTTTAACGATTACGAGTTCAATTTCAGCATCAATATACCTGTCTCAATTTATAATACCTATCTTTTTTATATATAATGTTTGTTTTTTTCCCTCAGACATATCATACGTATTTATTCAAACTAATTTATCAGACCAACCAGAAAACATTTTCTCTACGTACATAAAATACAAACCTTAACAAAGTCAGTGTATTCGAACTCTCCTGCATGTAGTTTTCGCCCTTCTCTTTTTTTGAAAAAGTTATACATGTATGTATTTTTTTTTTTTTTTTATCTTCTTTTTTTTGAATTTTTTTTGAATTTTTTTTTGAAGTTTTTATCTTCTAAACTTAGAGTGTTTTAATGCGTATAACCGTTTGTAAATAAGATTAATTCTTTAATAAATCTATATATATATATAGATAGATATAGATATAGAATCACGTATATGTTTTGGTCAACCTATATAGAACATATGATGGATCAAGCGAAGTGACATTAGAATTTTATAGTATATATTCTATAATCTTATAGTCTTTTCAGTTACATTTTACAGTTCAAGATCAGAATATATATGAATTTTAAAACAAACGAATTTTCGTCTACGAAAAGCAACAATAAAGTTGTTATAAAACATTTTCATGAAGGTTTTGACCTCGATTTGTCAATTAAATTGCTTACATTCCTCATGAATGCATCCAAATAGTATTTGATGCACATAAATTCGTGCTAAGGACATGCCAGAATGGTTAACTTTATTATGTTGCTTGCATCAAATTGTTTTTCACCGATCTATTCTTTCTGCTTTTCATTATTAACGTCTTCGTGTACGAGTAGATTTATTTTCTTAATGGGAAAAAAGCCAAAGAATGTTCGACAAGATAAGTACTGTACGGGCAATTTAGATTGATGGATGTTTCTATAGAGCTTGGTTTTTTTATGACAAAAATATTCATTCATTGGAATCGTAGATACGATGTTATGCTGTTGCTTGGAATTTACAGTATATATGTCGAAATATTTAGAAATACTGTATCTCAGTAAACTTTAACTCAAAGAATCAGTATAGTATTTTTTGGACCCTTACATGACTTTTTGTAATGCAGTGTATTATAATAAATGATTTGCATAAGGTAAAAATCCGAATACCGCAATAGTGCAACTTTTTTAATTAAGCAATTAGTTATACCCTGAATAATGACCCTGAGTGATATTTAGATGTAGCATCTAAGATGCTACAAGTAGCATAGAGATGTAGCATATTAGATGTAGCATCTAAGATGCTACAAGTAAATTGATTCTTAGCAAAGAATCAGAGAAATATAATTTTTCCCCATAAACCACCAACATTTCTGACATTATTTGTTCATATTCATGTGAGCTAATAATGACAGTTCAGAAATTTATGACAAATATCAACTATAATTTTACATTTTTCAATCAGTTGAATCACCTGTATAGATTCAAGCATCATTTCACGAATGACCCGAGTAATGATTGAGAAGTATTCAACTGTGTTACTTCTCTTCTCGTCAATATTTTCCTAATTAATAAATTAATTTTTTTCCAATTTTACTTTTTTTGAAAAAAAATTACCTTTAAATTTTAATTACATTTTTTTTGATAAAAATACATCGACAAAGGTAAACTTAACTGTATATGTTATAATCTAAATAGCTACTTGTTCTTCCTTTTATATGTGCTATTTGTAATTACTTCTCCAGAACAATGGATTGGGTAAACGCTATGTAAACTTATTCTGCAGTATAATGACTGTCAGTAATTATATCCTTATATTATTATTAAAATACGGGTTAATTTCTTCAAGTATGCACGTTATATGCGCACGACTCACACACATGTAATTACTCACTCACCCATGACCTGCCGCACTTATTCTTCAACGCCTTTGGGAATGATACGTACCATGAATTTCAAGTGTCACGTATATCCCATCGCTACGATTGCTTCAAATTCGTCCAGAGGGGATAATTAGGTAATTATCGAAATCATATACGTTCCACAAATGGAAATCGTCAAGGGTTTTGAGCAATAATACAATTGGATGCAATCAACCATAGCTGTTGAATCCATGGAAACTGATAAACTAAACTAGAAAAAAAAAAAAAGAAATTCCAGTCAGAAGCCAAATTTGAAACAAAATGGTATATAAGATTGATCACCAAAAACTATAGTTTTCAGTAATACTAACAAAATTATCATTTCTTCTACCAATGATGCCCCGAAAGAAAAAAATGTACATCACAGAAATAGCAATATATTATATTGTATTGAGTTGTATTGCATTATATTATGCAATAAACACAATACATACAATATATTGCCCATAAAAAATACTTATGGTTGTCCATACTTAGAATTAGAAAACCATTTAAGGATATATATATATATATAATATATATATTCTTTATTGGCATTGTATAATATTTCATGATGTATATATAATTTTTGTAATTGCATTTTTAATTGGGTTGCTGTATTTTTGAAATATATATATGACATCCATATTTGTTATGAGCATCTTTTTCTCAGCCACTTCGTTGAGCATTTTGCCTGTTGTGGCGTTAATTATATTATATTATATTATATTATATTATATTATATTATATTATATTATATTATATTATATTATATTATATTATATTATATTATATTATATTATATTATATTATATTATATTATATTATATTATATTATATTATATTATATTATATTATATTATATTATATTATATTATATTATGTTATATTATATTAAGTCTTATAAGGGGGAGTCATCACCGAATAGTTTTCGGATTACCAAATCCACGCGCGCGAAGCTATGAGTAACAGCTAGTATAATATAATATAATTCCACGTTTCCAAGTGCAATATTCGTAGAGATATTTAAATCCAAAAATCGTAAAATCTGTTATCGTTATATCGGGGTTCGAATATATTCATCACACATACTAGACTCATTTAGAATTTTCTTCATATTTATTAAATTCACTAATTGCAATAGGGTATTGTTCACAAATAAAGGCGAATAAAAACAAATTTACCAACGACACTTGGGTATTATGCATATTCATCGGCAAAAGTGATATTTTTTTTCAAACTTACCAAGACGATTGGCAAGCATGCATAAAAAAGGCCGCAACTAGATGCTTGATCTACAGAGGCAAGTACGAATTTTGGCATCCCTTTCTAATGTTGAAAGAGAGGTTGGAAAGTGAAATTTGCTCCCCCTGTAGTCCGGTGCTCAGAGCACTAGACCTGCCCGCTTCTCCCCTTGTTGCGGCATTGTGCATAATAACCGGATATTATGTATAATAACTGATTTATCACATTTGCCGTAATATGTATACTGCACATATACTACAATTAGAAAGATTAACAAGGTATTTTCTTCTTTTTTCTTGCGAATGCTTTTTCTTTTCTTTTTTTTGTCATTTAATTTTCTTTATGAATTGCTATTTATACAGATGAGATGAAACAATTTTTCTGTTAATTTTCAATTAAACTCCGACAATAGTAATAAGTGATGACCGCTGATGTCAACGTGGGTGGAAATGAATTAGAATGAGCTCGGAAAATTAAAATAATAAAACCACTTTCTGAGCAGTTGAGCATAAATGACCCTTTTCCCGTACATTAAAACTCGATTTCCGAATGATGAGACTTTGTTGTTTCTCTTTCTCCACGAATTTTCTAATTTGAGGTTTTTCTTAGAAGTCTTCCGCATCCTCTGGCGCATGATAACTGATTTAAAAAAATCAAGCGACTGCCCTAACCAGTCGTGTGGATTTATCTTCCTGTGTCTTAAACATAAGTCTGTTTAATTATCACACTGTTAATGGCTCAACTAATTGATAAAGGTAGAACTGTAATGTTTCTTTTTATGTTTTTCGGCATGCCTACAGCTGTTAAAAGTATTTGTTTGGCCAAACATTAATGACCACTCAAATTTCTCATTGACTTTCGTGAATTCATTTGGCTATTCGGAGATGCCAACTACTTGTCGTAATAAATGTATTTGGCTGCTTGTTGATTAAAACGCATGTGTATAATGTCCCTATTCATTTCAAAGAGTGGCTCTGGAAGTATGTTTTCCTAAGAATACAGGGTTAGCATAAATGAATAATTTTAAGAATTTGTATTTTGAAAACTATCATGCATAATATATATAATCAGTGCATACTATAATCAGTTACAAATGTTTGGCATGTGAACTTTTCATAGCCCAACATGAATGAATGAACGCCAGAACTTTGCCACCAGATTTATTCCGTTGTTGAGATCTCTTAAAGCCCAGCTTCGTGGCAGAGTTTGCAACAAAGTGCGTGTAGTTAACTGAGTGTCTATCTTGTGTTGTGTGTGAACTTTTAGTGCTGCTCTCTATATTTGGATTCCGGAATGAATGATACTTTTTTACGGGGAGATCGGCTCGCATTCGCGCCTCGAAGTTGGGAACCATAGAAAACAAACTTCATCACTGTGGCGCCGGTGGCATTTGAACCTGGGTCCTCGCGATACGAGTCAGTCACTGACCACTCGACCACCACACAAAGTATGGCTTCGTAACACAGCAAACATTTAATCTGCAATCAAGTTCATTCAAGCGCACTTCGCAGTTTTACACTGTTAATGGTTCTTAATTCTTTCGTTTCTCATGTGTTAATGATGATTTTGATGCATTCTTTAAGTTTATTGGTTGTTTTCGACAATGGTGGTTTATGAGCAATGAACTGAAAGAACGCATCAGTGCTGCATTAAGAACCATTGATAGAGTAAAAGTGCAAAATGAGAGGAATAAACTTGATTACAGATTAGATATTTGTCGCGTTAGGAAAGGTTCACACATCGAACATTTGTACTTGAAAAAAAACTTGGGGGATGTTCCTATTTATTTTTATATATCACTAATTTTTATTAGTGTAATAGTTCGGAAAATATAAATGCAAAAAAAAAAAATCTGGTCATTCATTTATGCTAACCAAAGGAGGATACAAGAGGAGGGCGGGAGAGGAAACTTCTCCCCCGTTTCCAAAAAAGAATTTGCATGGGCGGGAGGGTGGTGGTGGAAAATCCACCCCCCTCCGTTCACCACACATCCACCCCTCCCCCCACCCGTTCGAATATCCCGGGTCCGCTTATGATGCTAACTCTGTGTATTTAAAACCTGCAGCAAAATATTCGTCTGCATGAACATGAACTTTTTTTAATCAAGTTATTAACGCAATGTTCAAGACAAAGAGACCTCACCGTAAAACGAACTGCCTAAAATTATCTTCAGTTATATAATCATGAAAATGAAATCTGAATAACCGCCTATACACGCTTATATAACTCGTAAATCAGTGTTTTTGAAAGAGTTTACTAAACATCGATTGTCCACATATCAAATCATATTTTTAAGCTGATCCATGCAGAACGTTCGAAATTGCCTTATAGCAATTTTATACCTATCTTGTGGCGTGTAATAGGTAAACTGAATTTTGAATAAATGGACCTACAACTATTTACCAAAACACACCCAGCGATTTGTGGAAAATGGAAAATTATTGACTCTGCATAAAACAGTTAATTCATTAATTTCTAACTTTCTTTTTTATTTGCCTCATTCCCTATTCAAAACATGGGACGAAATTAACTATAGTTAAAACTAATTGCCATAATTAAATTTTGTTTGCAGAAAGTGAGTTATACAAGAGAATACGAGTTTTATACAGGATGGAAAATTACTTTGCGTAATTTTAACTCATTGGTTCATATTTTTTATTATTCGTAATTTTATTTTCTAAATATATAATCCGTTCAGCTTTAATTACAAGAGAAAAACTTGTTTCCCGATGTAAGAAAGAAGCAAAAAAAAAATGATAATCCCTTGCAAACAAGTATCATAACGCATTGACATTGACAAATAAAAAAATTATAAAAAATGAGAGAGAAATAATTTGCTCAAGTTATATAATATAACGTTATAAAAAATGAATAGTAAATAAAAATATCTTGATGCATTTTTGAACTGCAAAGCTGTTTTTTTAATGTGTATAATTGTGTTGCGAGATTTGATAATACAGGACATAAAAAAAAGAGATTTTTAAGTATTCATTAAATTTATGAAGCATTAACTAATCTCCATTGCAACGGCGATCAAACAAGTAGTACTTAGGAGCAATGATAATTAGCATGTCTTTTCGAGAATAGTCAGCTCTCAGCTGAAATAAATATAATTTAAAATTAGTTATGATAGGTTGATGGGTCTCTTTTACTTTTAGCTTTTTTTCCTCTATTAATGTGATTATTTTCTCGTGAAACTACAATTTCAATTAGAAAATTACTCTCACTTATTTCCATACACAAAAGCTGGCTTGGAGTTCACCTACGTGACATGATGTTCCAAACAGATTTTAATTATCATTTTTGTGATCGTGAAAAGAATGGGAATATTTATGCATGCTGAATGGTCATTTGTCTACTTTTAAAAAAATTTATTTATTAATTAACTAATTTATCTGCAGTTTTATTTCTTTTTTTAATCATAAAGACAAAAAGAACATAAGTATACACTATACATTTTTTTAAAATGAATACGTTAACAGGAATGGAAAAATAAAGTTAAGGTAGAAACTACTATATTTGCACGTAACTTTTTGTTTGTATGAGACAGGAAAAATGCTAGCTATGTTTTGAACCAATTTAATTAGTTTTAAATTAACTTGGCAGCCACAATTATTCATGGCCCAATTAAATTGTTCAACGGTCAGCAACACAAACATTTCCTTAAACGTTCCTGTTTTGCCTGCTACTGGAACAGCCATAGCCATGGTTAAAAATCAACAAAATGTATATAAGATGATTTTTCAAAAACTTTCGAGTTGCACTAGGCAGCGTTCAATAAATAGGAAGTTCAGCTGATCATTTTGTAGCACCAAGCACATATTTTCGGTATATTTTCTACTCTGTAATAAGCTAAGAACGAAATACTCGAGCCTAAAGCAGATTGCTAATGACTAAGCGGAACCGCCCAAATAGTACCTTCATGCTCGAACCAGATTTGCAGTCCCAAATCTGTTAAACTGTATGTCGGTGCAATGATCAGTAGGCTACATGGCAGCTAGATTGATAACACCGCTCAACAAAAAACGATTTCATGTTCTTATGGAGATTTTAATGGTTTTAGGGTATATTGGGGATGTTAATTTCAAAACTGGTGTTGGTCTTGCCGAATGGGCTGTAGTTTTTGAGATAATGCATACTCTCAACAATGTGATTTGTATGCTGATTATGCATCAGCATTGAAGTTTAATTTGCTCTTTATCTCAAAAACTAGAGCCTAGTGTAACAAAACCAATGCTGTTTCAAAATCATCCTAAAATCACTGAAATATCTTATATAATTATTCAAACCCCAAATCTAATTATCACATTATTATTCGCTTTCACTATACATTTAAAAAAGATATAATCAAGTCTCATTTTATTATTTCATTTTTTGAGAAGTCACCACCTTTTAACATGGTAAAAACTTTCCTATGTAAAAATATTTATCGGTTGATTTATTTCAAATATTTATCACACACACACACATATTTGATTGTGCATCCCATCCTATGCCAGTACAATATTTTACATACCTCCAATACTTAATATTTTACGAATTTTCAAGAAAATGCATTAACTAAAACTTGCTTGTGCACATGATAAAATAACACGTCATCAATGAAATTGAATGGTAATTGATTCAAAATAAAGGAAACTCTTCATAATAAAATTGACGAAAACGACTTGAGATGCATTAATAAATTACTGGGTTGTAAATTCTTTTTTTAATTTTTAAAAATGTTTGAAGTTTTTAAATTTTTAAAAATTTAAAACTTTTAAATGTAATTTTGAATAAGATTGAGCTGATGAAATCTCAATCTTTTTCATCATTTCATGAGCTGAACAGTTTTCTTTATTTTGAATCATTTTTTATTCAATTACATTAATTTTATGCAATTTTATCATGCACGCAAGCTGTTTTTGATGCATTGTTTTGAAGATTTTTAAAAACTTAAGTTTCAAATATATGTGAAATTTTGTACCAACATAGGATAGCTCACACAGTCAAATATATGTAGTGAAAGTTTGAAACAAATCAATGGAAAAAAATATTTTTAATAATATTTCTACATAAAGTATTTTACCATGTAAGAAGGTAGGAGACCCTTTAACCTTATTATTCTGTATACATGTAAGTGATTAAACTATAAGATGATGAACATAGCGATCCGGGAGCTACTGATCACGTCCTTTTCTAATCCTGGTAATATTATATACTTATACTAGTATATCAAAAAAGTACAGAGCTTCCATTTTCATAAAAATTAGCAGATTTACCTTATCAATCGGAGAAAAAATTCTCATAATTTTTTGGGATTTTTTATTTGGTTATTAATTATCAGAGTCACTATATTTTTTTCGTAAAAAAAGGATTTAAAGTATTCTATTACGAGGTTTTGCATGTGGCGTTTAATGAAAAGTTCCCATCTTGTATAATAATCCCATCATCAATAATTCAGAAAGCTGATCTAGGAATGTCGGAACAAAATACTTAACAGCAACAGTTTACAAATAAGAAAACTGACCGAAATATTAATTACGTGAATAAAAATTTGTGTTTATTTTTATTATTTGTATTATGCTAGCTGCGTATGAAAGTTGACGTTTACAGCCCATTAATTTTACCAGCAGTGAGACAGTGAATCATTCAACCCCTTTGACTACCAATATGTACATGAAATAACTACTTTTTTTTCAACCCCGTAATATCTTTTAAATACGTTGTTGGGTGTTGGTATTTTGAAGTATAAAGGCTGTATAACTACTTCAAAATTTACAGATGACAGCATTGGTGTGGGACAACTAGTTTTTTTAATGTTCAAATAAATAAAATTCAGTTAGCTTTCTCCCCTGTAAAAGTATTTACTGTATTACACTTTTTTCTGTAATGCAAGTAAAACACTGCTCCCCTAAACAAAGTGTTCTTTAACAAATATATAAAACAAGTACGAAAGATGTATTTTGTATTACAAAAATGTTATTTTTTTATAAATAATACTCTGTTGTTGTGTATATGTTACGGTAAATGTGATAAATCCAGTAATTATACATAATAACAAGTTATTATGCACAATCGTCGAGCATTTCGGTAAGTTTGATAAATGTACCTAAATTTATCACTTTTACCGATGATTATGCATAGTACCCACACACAAGCGTCGTTGGTAAATTTACTAAGAACTGCTAAAAAAAATCAATTTCACCGCTGAAGAATTGTGTTTTGTTTCTCTAATTCTTGTCGAGCGCATACTGTGAAACACCTAATTTCATTCGCATTCGTTGATTTTTACGGCTGCTTTGGGCTCGTATATCGGCAAAGTTATTTTATGATCACCCTGTACTACGTGACGAAATTATATCTCAATGATAGGAACAAGAAACAGGAATTCAATACTTCTCAAAGTATCTGGAGAATGAAAGATTTTAATAAAATTGAAATGCTTCAGATTTTTATTTCAATTTGTATTGGTATTTCTTATTTGATTTTGCCATGACAGTATCAGTTTTTTTCCTCGAGCATAGTTTCATTCATTGTTAGAATTTTTTACTTTCTACTTGGAAAAAAATGAGAACTACTATAAAAAGAACCCTATATATATATATAGTCAATAACCTCAGACGATATTGAGGAAAATTTTTAAGATTGAAAAAGCAAGGGAAATTTAAAACATCGAAAGAATCGTTTCGTATTGTTGTTCTCTTTGAGCTGATTTATATTGTATTTGGCTTATGCTCTTGTAATGTTTTATCTCTGATATCCATTTTTGAGTGTGATCTCAGAATTTATGATTTAGTAGAGTTGTCATGAAGGTTATTGTCTACAAAGCGATAAAATACCCCTTTATTTTCTCAGCTTGCTTTTGTCGATTCAAATATATATTTTTCCTTTCCTTTTTTACAGGTTTCTTTTTATGCCACATCGGAACTAACATCAATATTTCATATTTTCGTTCAGTTACTTACTATTTTTTATCATCGTTTTCACCCTTTTGTTTTTGGTGAAACTATTACAATCGAGAAAACATAGTCGACAATGTTTACGAGATGAACGTTTCTGCGTTAAAGTTGTTTACAATTATGTTGCTTCTTTGCCTATAAGACATGTAACGGAGTACAATGACAGACCTACGCGCTTTTCTTATGCATGCTTCACATTTCTGAGCATGAATGATATCCTGTAAACACACGAAACTTAAGCAATTAAAATGTTTTTTTAGACAAAATTTTCAAGAAACTGAGAACAACTAAACAAACAAAAAATTAAAGAACATCATACACACAGATATATATATATATAATACGGTTGGTCTGATTAATCGATCAATTGTTAATCACTGTTAAAAACTTCTAGTTGAGTAAATTGATTTGATCAATACGATTAAAATTTTTATTAAAAGTTTGTGAATTAACTTGATTTTTTTGAAAAAAAACCGATTAGATGTCATAAATCATGTTTTACATAGAACATATTTTGGATAAGTGACCATATTTAAAATATTTGAATCAATATTTTCATGAAATTAGATTCAACGAAACTTGATGATTTCAGTTTCAAATTGAGTTTGATAGGAATTTTAAAAGACAAAACCAAAATGTATTGTTTCCACTATGAACAGACATTTTCCGTATCCTTGGAAGCATCAGCTTATCTCCTCGCAAGTACAATTCGAGAGGAGTTTCTAGGCAAGCATGCAACAGTATAATCGAAAGTAGTTTCGAAATCAGTGAATGATAATCAAAAATAACCGATTTCTTTTAAAAAAAACGACAAAATCCAAGTGAAGAAATTACAGGTTTTGGCAATTATGTTCAGCATATTAAATTGCTTGAAGCGAGCAGCCTTAATTTGTCAACCTATTCCTATATTTTTTTACATGTACAGAATATGTGAGTTGATATCAATAAAATATATTTTTATACCACCTTAATATTATATGATCACAAAAAATATTCGATTAGAATTCGATTAATCGATTGAAACTTTTTGATTAGCCAGTTAAAATTTTAATCGATTCTCAGCACTAATATATAATCATACCTTTGCGCTGTATTGTATTGAACATATATATTCTATACAGGATGCATATAGTTAACTCCTCGCACCTTAAATCACTGGCGAACCGTTGATCTTTGAGGCATACTTCCAATGAGAAAAAATATCGAAATAACATGTAGACCACAAATACGTCATTCATATTGTAAGGGACCATAGTTATTAAAATAAAATAACTTTTTCTACCTACACACTGTCCTCAAAAAACCCAATAAAAAATTATTGCCCTGTCCCCTTCCTGAGGCCAGCAAAGAAAAAATTCAACGTTTCTAATTGCAATATTAGCTGAGACATTTGAATTTTAAAAAAATCACTGAAAAGGTGGGAAAGAATAGCTCAAATGTTTAAGTAAAAAGAAGTGTTGCCCGTTAGTTTATGCTGTTCTTTAACACTTTTTCAGCAATTTTTGAATTCAAATATCTCAGCAAATATTGCATTTAGAAACATGGATTTTTTGGCCTGGGGAGAGGAAGGACAACTTACTAATTGGGATGTTGAGAACGGGTGTCCGTATAAAAGGTTGTGTTTTTTTTCATTTTAATAACTATACAACCCCTTGCAATATGAATGACATATCTAAGGTCTCCGTGTTACTTGGATAATTTTTCTAATTGTAAGTACGCCTTTAGGATCAACTGTATACCAGTGATTTGCGGTGCGAGGAGTACGCTATGCACCCTGCATATACAGGGTGATAACTACTGTATCGACCGCCCAATATTTACATACGTGAATCCTTGTGAAAAACTAATATCGAAAAATCCGACGAAAATTTAATTTTTGAATTAACGTTTTAAATTTTTCTTGATGTGTTCTTTTTCTAACAATCGGTTACGTACCAAACACCCAGCGAAAGTAAATTTTTCCGCCATCAGCGGGTTTCCACTTTTTGAGAATGCACTGAAATATTCAATCCCATTAGAAACCAAGTTCGGTCTTCCTCTTTCATGATTGACGCTTTTTCTCTCAATGTAGTGTGATATTATAACCTTGTTGCTATGTGTATATATATATATATATATTCATCCCACCTGACTAAACATAAGAACACTTGCATATAGAAACGTCCTCTCCACTTGTCAATACAAGATTCATCGAAAGACTGGTTATTTGTGGAGATGAAGATAACAAGGAAGAAAATTCATCACTGCCCCCACGGGGACTCGAACCCCGGTCTCTCGCTTGCCGGACGAGCGCTCTACCATCTAAGCTATGGAAATATTTCAACCTTGGAGCGTATATATATGTTGAAAGGCACCGCACATGGACGGCGTCAACAATCAACGTTTTTTTTTACAATTTCAGCGCAGTCAATAAGTTTGGGCAATTGATGCTGATCTGATCTGGTCATCGATTTAGTCGCCATGTTGAAGGCATGGAGGTCTTCACAACATTCATCAGATTCGAAGAGATCTTCATATTTGCAGAGCAGTAACGCGACAGAGTTTGAAAAAATGTATAAATTTCAAAATCTGCATTCAAATACAAATACAAATACAACGCCCAACAAGGTGGCTGAGAAAAAGATGCCCATAATAACATTTGTTTTAAAAAATACTTGGGTTAACTTCTAATTCTGAGGTTCATTTTACTAACATATGGCGAGTAGTCATTTCTGCAAAATTTCAGAATTTTTGGGGTGGCGACAGCTTTTTTCTTACGGATGGACTCAAAAACTGCAATCTGAGAAAATCGTAATAATTAACACCCGCGTAAAAATTTGAAAAGTGCACACATACACACGACAAGAGACGGGAAAAAAACTGGTTTGCTTTCTCAATTTTTAGAGTTATATCATCGCTCAATTTAAAAAAAAAACGCCATGTTATACTTTGGTGTACGTTCGGTGAATTTGGCAAAATTTTGAAGTGTTTTAATCAATTTTTAAAGCGTTATAACTCATTGAATATGTGTTAAATCAAAAAACTGAAAACACTTTCCATATCAGTTTTTCACAAGCAAACACGTGTGTAATTATTGGGCGGTCGATAGTTACCACGCTGTATATACTTGGCATATATATGATCATACCCTTATATCAATAAACGTAATATGTTCTACAAATAATAGAGAAACTACAGCATAATAATTTAAAGTAAAACTCATAAATATCAGCATTTTTGCACTTTTCTGAGTAATGGTAAACAGCCGTGGAAAAAATATCCTTATTTGTATTTAAAGAGTCTCTCTCATTCCTTTACAAGAAGTTGAATTGGAGAAACCTAAATATACAAATAATGAAATTTAACCTTTGCTTACTTTATTTTTTCGTTAACGTATGTTTTCTATTCTACTTGATTTTTAATGCAAAAAACTGGATAAGAATGGAAAATAATTAAAAATATATTTTTTTCTTAAAAGAACACTTTAAAAAAATTATTTTACTCATTTCCCTCAAACTTATTTTCTTTGTTACTTTAAAAAAAATTCCCAACCTTTATTTTCGTGGTCTTCCCGTTTTTTTTATTTACTTTTTTCTTTCAGAACGATGATATAAAAAAAAGTCATGCATTTCTTTTGTTGATGATAAACTTTTTTTCAAAACATGAGGTGAGCATTTCAATGTTCACCTCAATTATAATTACTCACGTTCCTGTCGTCTTCTCCGTAAAATTAGCGAAGTTAATTAATAGTTGCTATGCTGCATCAATTATAACAAAAAATTAAATTCCGTGATTTTCATCTGCACCGTGTCAAGGATTTTAATGCACAGATTTTCACTACAATAGAAAGATATGCATTCAATTATAGGGTGTGTTTAATTAAATTCTTTTTTCGAGCTGTCTGCAGCCTAAAATATTCATCCGAAAGCAACGAAACTATAGGAATATCTTATTGAAAGAATATTTAGAGTAATGAAACATTAATACCTAATATTAGTGATTAGTATCATGTTATTATGCATTTACAATACGTATTTTTTTATCGTGTTTTCATTCTTTCCACTCGTTTTTGTATATTTGTATTTTGTTGTATATTCCTCTTCTCTTGTGCATCTCTATAAATTTCCTGCATCTATGAATTTTTTCTGCCCTTTAATTTCCGTAACATGATATTATGTATTTTCTGTATCGTGTTTTTAATCATCATTCCGCTTGTTTATGTATATTTGCATTTTATTTTATTTTTCTCTTCGCTTGTCCATCCCAATATTTGGGTAAAGCTTGTCTGTTGAGATTTGTGTAAATAAATAAAATAAAATAATAAAATAAATAAAAAATTCAGCACTAGAGATCATATCAGTATTTTATTCGGAACTTGACACTCAACTACTTTTTTTATTCCTGTTATCAGGCAAAACATGCTCAACGTGATGTGCTAGCTGTCGTCGTTGCCTAGGAATAGTGTCCAAATGTCAAAAAGTTGTTCACTTGAAATGTCATCAGGTCTGACAAAAATGTTAATTAGTCGCGGCAACCATTTCTTTTGAAATGAGAAAAATATTCATAAGAATCGATTTCTGGAGATTGGAAGGCCAACCATTAGGAAATTGGAGGTTGATGAAAAGAGTTTTTCCCTGAATAACCTCTGAGAAGGTACGTACAGATACAGAATCAAAATCATTAAAATCTGTTTTTGTAAAAGCGTCACTAGCATCGTTATAGATAAATATCATCGTTAAAATATCGTTATAGATATTGGTAAAGACTTAACGAAAACAGTTCTGCAGAAGACTTTCGTATGCTGCTTGTGAGAAAGAAACGGGTTACGTAATTACAAAAATCAGTGTGTAATACACAAACTCATGGACAATAAAACACTCACAAAAAAGTGATTTTTAACTTTTTTCTTTTAATACCTTTTCTATCTCTCCACTAAGACTTTTCGAAAATTCCATACTTTTCTGACAAACAGTTACGGCTGTAGACAGTTCGGAACAGGGAAATTTTAATTATAAACAATCTGTATTTGTGTACCAACAATCTATTCGATTCCTGGAACCTACATCATTGCTTACCACACAATCCACTTGCATAGACTAATTGAATTATATAAAAATGACTTGTGTACAACACTACAACTCTGGCCGATCACCATGCAAAATACAAGTAGCTATTCATTTAGAAAAATTCAAAATATTGCAATATATATATATATATCATTAATTCAGACAAACCTTGCGTGCCATTAATTAGACAAAACACCGAACGAACAAAAAAAACTTGAAAATATTTCAATTATTAGTACGAAACCGAAACAAATAAATGACTACAGAATGTCGTGAATTTTGTTTGTTGAAATAGCTCGCGTTGAAGATATACTTATGTTAGTCATATGAATAAAATGTATTTTTCTTTGCAGGGTTTGTGAAACTAGTGTATTCAAGCTGCAGTGAATGAAAAATAGTTTCATGACCAACTAAGTAAAATAAAATTATTAAAAAAGATTGTTATTGTTATCACGAATGGATTTGTTTTCACTTTCAAAGAATAATGAATGGTTTTTTAAAACCCCTTATAGAGATATACATTACATTTTTGAGCAACTGCATTTTGAAAGAAAATATAACGAAAGCCATATATGATTCGATATTTTCAATGTCTAACTTTGGTTATATCTTGCCCTACCCATGCCATCTCATTCCCTACAAGTCAACATTGTAGTAATGCTTCATGCGTTTGTGAAATAATGATTGTAACAGAATTAACATTGTCTGAAACACTTTTAGACGAACTTTCAAGTTTAATTCAACAACGTGATATATATTCAGATTCCAAACAGACATTTAAAAATAGCAGACTAATACACTTGTACGTAATTGAAGATAAAATGCAATTAATTTGTCATCGGACTCGGAATTTCCCAATATTTTTATAAACAGCCTGAATCAAGATCAGATAGCAAAGCTCATTTGTATGCATTCGGTATCATTCCTATCGGTATAAATCTTTCTCATGGTAAATAATCACATCTCATCCAGGAAATTTCCTCAAGAAAAACTACAGCCACCGAAATTATTCAATGTATTTTTTCTCCAAGGAATAGAAAGTATTGAATCTAATTTTCTTTTCTTGGTAAACCATGCTACCAGACTACTAACTACACTACTATCAACCCTGCTAATGAGCAGTTGCAGAAACTTCAGAAAATTCTTTGGTAATTGGCATCACATTGGCAGTTATTCTTTCTCAAAAAAACCACCCATATTCAACTTCATTTATATAGACGAACTATTTATTTTATATTTTGCTGTTTATTCCGGCGCACACCATGTAATTTTTAAAATACAAATAACATTTTCCTACTCAGAAAAAACCAGCCGCCAAGAAAAGAGTGGTATTTTATATTAAATATTTCAAATATTTACTCGAAAATCTGGATATTTTGCTTATGTGGATTTGCACGTAGTGAGAAAAGTATATCCCTTAATAAACTTAGTATATAACTCATTCTATCACATGAATGTTTTCTTAAATTAATCATAGAGCCAATATAGAAATTATAATTAAAAGTTTCCAATCCACATCGACTCTGTTCTAATCTCGACAAAATTTATTCCAAGTTTATGTTAATGAAACGCAATGAAGAGAATTTTCAATTGGACGCTGAATTTTTAGCTGGAATTGTACTGACATTTTATAAGTAATAAACCAATTTTACCCATTCCGTATTCATGAACACGCGTGAGAAAATACTAACTCGTTATACAAAACGTTATTTAGCTCGACAAGTAAAGTATATTTAAAAATAAATAAAAGTATTTTTTTACCGGAGATCCGGCGATGAGTGCAAAGGATTTTAATAGAAATTAATTTAGGTACGCCATAGTTTATTTTTCATTTTTCGTGAATGATCCTCTAACACTTGTGAATTAATAATTAAACTTTTTGATGCATATGGGGTGATAACTCTTCCTCCTCGCCGATAAATTAAATAAATTGCCGTTAATTGTATATACGTACTAGCTGATAAATAATTGAAATGGCAGATTTAATTAACATCGTTTTTTCATATGTTAATTAAATTCGCCGTTGTAATTATTCATCAACTAGCACGTATTGAAAATGGAAGTTTAGAAACGCAAATGGAATCCACTAAATAAGCTATTTTCAAGAAGCGATCGGTGGTTTTGTTTTTACTAAATTTATTTCATTATTTAAAAAAAGAGAATTGTGTGAATGCTGGAATTGCTTTATCCCTCAAACGGAAATATTTAAAATATATTTTATTATTGCATCATAAATCACTAACGCATTAAAATTAAATTATCTGAGGAATTCGTAATGTATTAGATTCCCCTACACATTACTGGAATAAAGAAATAAATAAAAATAAATACAAATGCAGTTTCTCTATTTTCTCAAGATATTACACTAATTTTCTCACGCCCAAAGTGCATAATCGATTTCTTGAAAGAATTTCATTTTTTTTATGAAAAGTGATCTCTATACCTTCGCTTGTTTTCTAACCATTTATTCCAAGAAAAAAATAAGAGGTATTAATCGAAAATATAGATCTTTAGTTTTCTTCACACTCAAGAATTCGTTTCGTTAATCAAAATCTTTTATTTAAAATAAATTCCGCGCGTAGCACTTTTACGACCAAGATTAACATTTTGCAGAATGCATTAAAACCGAATGAATTTCGATATTCTGAAGCACTTTCATGTCTTGTTGTATTTCTACTATTGCATCTGTGAGTCAATTCAAGCATTTATTTATCATTCTTTGCATAATTTCTATATATAAATTATGTATAAATGTATATTCCATAAAACTGTAATATTTTTCTGATCACATTACTAATAAAAAAAAGCTATAGTACCTAACTATCTTTTCAAACTCAACCGTACCAAATCAACATGTCGCAATTGTATTTTGATTTGCTCTTAACAATTGTATTTTTTTATTGAAAATAACGTAATAATGTGAAAGGTAATGCAATTTTAAAAAAACAGTCTCACATTTTGGCGACATAACATTTTAACATAATAACACCATAACATAACATAGTTACACAAACAAGTAGTGGCTGAGAATCAATTTAGGTCTCCTAGGCCACCTTAAAACAACGTTTAAGAAACAAAATAAAAAACAGAAATTTTCTTTAGAGACAAGTATTTTTCTTGAAAATTATTGTTTTTGATCGGCAAATAGTGACAACTGAAGGTGGGTATCGCCCTCCCTAATGACGGAACTCTGCTATTGCGTACTCATAAAAATTCTAATGTCAACGTGCTCCTTATCATTTTGCCCCGTCTTTCCATATTTTTTATTGACGCGATACTTATTTACAAATTGAAATTTTTATATCAGTAGTTTTCATTTAAAAACCATCCACAACGATCACCATCCATCCCAAAGAATTTTGCTAGAAATAAAAAAAAGTAAAACAATAATGGATAGTATATAATTTTCTTTTTTATAGAAATCCCACAAATTTTCTTCGATCTCAGATGAAACTATCCCACAACAATAATGAGTCTTATACACCAGGATTACTTGGAATACATTTTATACAAAAGAAAGCTTTAGCTCTAAAAATCTGAGTAAAAGAGGAATTATAATTATTTGAATTTTTTAGTTATCTCTTGTTGTTTGTTAGTCACTCTCGCTTTTTTTTCATTTTTTGATGGGGTAAAAAAGCATCAATACATGCCAGAAATTTTAAAAATGTTCCTTAATTGTACGTTGTAACACGAAAACACACACATTGGCCATTTAATGTAGAACTCAAACCAGAAGACTCAACCAGTAGAATTCAAACCAGATTTCGCACAGATGAGGATTGATGGAAGGCGTAACCATTGATGGAGGGCGGCCCTTAGGGGTGCGGTTGCACCGGGCCTCACGTTTTGGAGGTCTATTATTTCCGCACCGGACCCCACATCGGGTAAGGGCAGCCTTGAGTATCTTAATAATTTTTTTATACAACATTGATCACTCTGTATTTTCTTTAAAAACTTATTCCAACAAAAAGACTTTTTTGTCTTATTTTCCACGAATTTTTAGTACAGCATCTATCCTATCTATTCTACATTATTGGATATATCTTTCCCCTCTTCTATATTCTCCTGTCTTCAAAAAATCTTTATAAACATTTCCTTGTAACTTTCTTCACTTTAGTATATCCGTGTAATCTACCTACCAGAAAAACGTGGCTTTTTTTACTCAATTTAAAAATGCTAATTCGTAGCATCGGCTATCTTCTAGACACGTGATACTGTCAATTTCACCTGATGGTTCCCTGTCCCTCGCAGCTTATCGTTTTTTTATCAAGTACCCACGTTTCTCTTCCTTAAAAACTAATCATCAATTTTCTATGTGTGTGTGTGTGTGCGTGTGTGCACTCTTCTTACCTTTTTTATCATTATCATATAGCTTTCATTAAAATATACTGGGGAGAGCCTACTAATAACACATTCCCCTATACATATGAACACTTAAGCATTTTAACACGTCAAAAACGAGCTACCAAAAAAAACCTCTTAGGATCTCATTTTTTAATATTTTTTGGGACTACTTTATATTTTAATGAACTCTCCGGGGGAGGGATCTTTTTAAATTCATAATATATATAATCAATTTTCCGCCAAATTCATAATGAAGGCGTTTTATGTGTTGCTGTTATTAACTTCAAGCTATACCGTTTTCTTTACACTAACAAGAACCGCAAAGGCACATTTTGCTCGAAATTATTTATTCATTTGATTCTTTTCGTAATGAGACTTTTAGTTTTCAAGAGCCATTTCATTTTCCAGCTGCCCTTGTTCCCTAAATGTATGGTTAATGGTCGGGGATAAATAGGAAGTCGAAAACAAGCGTTTGGGAATGAGCGCCCAATTTAAATATCAAAATCATATTTGCATGTAAAAGGTAATTGCGTTTAAATATAGAGATAGATTCATTATTAAGTACATTTTTATAGGGCAAGGAGCTTTCTAGTTTCATTCTTAAACTTCGTTGTATGTTTTGTTTTGTTTTCAAAAGTAATTGAAATAATTGGGATGAAATTGTTACGGAGTATCCAGGGAATCGAATTTCAATTTCAAACAATAACGGAAACACACACAATTGAATTAGTTTATATTTATTCCTGTATATACATCCAGAACTGTTTACATCAGGAATATAGATATAGCGACTTCCTTAAACAATACATGTTGGGAGATATTCCCTGCTGCTACAGAACACAAAAAAATGCTTATATATATATATATATATATATATATATATATATATAGCCAAGAAAAAGTATGAAAAAATGGGAGGGGGGGTTCAAAATGAAGAAAACGAATGAAAATTTATCAAATAATTTTTAACGAATTTTTGATAGTGAAAAATAAAAGATTCACAAATTGTTTTAATAGTTGATGATGATGTGGTGGTGTGATCATGTCTATTTACCAAAGTCCCAGATGCAATATTCCTTCTATATGCTCCAGAACAGTTAAGGTTGTTCTACAGAGAGCAGGATACATTATTCCCAGACCCGTCTCCTCTTTTATCTTCCTAAAATTTTCACCTAGAAGAGATATTCTACCCCAACTTAGATAATGCGTATAGTATTACATATAATCCGACACACCATCTTTGAAACTATAGCGTCCTATCTAACCAGAAAGTATTGCTAGCTTGAGATAAATATAAGATAGCAGATAAAAAATACAATAGCATATAAGATTTACTAACAAAATTCCTTATATAGTTGGTTTCTCCACAAAACTCACAAGCCATCTTAAAAACACAAACGCTAACATCTGAGGGCATTCCTGTGATCGTAATTGCTGGGGGGCGCTATAAAGTACCAACGAAGTACCGAAAGAACCTGTGGACGATAAAGAGTCTATACACAGTAACAAAGTATTAAAATCATGATACATAAGATATAATTAAGAGGCCACAAATTTTAAGCTTTTAGTAAATTAGGTGACATGCTATTGCATGTCATTTGTATGTCTATAAGGTTCTTATGTATTAATTTTGATTAATGATGCACCCATGAATATTATATATAGACCATAATACTCCATCCAAATTTTTGCACTGAACAAGAAAATTTATTATCTTAAATCTATATGTAAGAACAGTAATTAAAGAAAACCTACTAGAAAAAAAAACTGAAACATTTTTTTGTTGCAACATATAACTTTTTCTGACACAAAGATTGTATCTTTCTAATAAATATTCACTCTATGCGTCATTGATTGCAGCCGTACAATTTGTTGATTTTCCTTATGTCTGTTTGACTGAAACCATATCTCTGTCCAATTATGAATCCAGCAAGGGGATCTTTAGGCACAACAGTAGCTTGCGAATTCTTACTGAACGCCAAACGACTGTAATGCATTAAAGAAGCATAATCATATTTCTCGTTCAATGTCTGTTGAACGAAGTTGTTGTACTTCATGAAGTTTGACTCAGTCCCTATAAAAAAAGAGTTTTTCTCAGTGTATTTTGTCACGGTATGTAACTTTAAACTCAATTTCAGAGAAAAACAGCATGATTTACAATTATAACACTCATACTAAATAGCATGTACAATGAGTTCGATCTATTCAACCAAACTGTATGATACACGGCGTGAGCAAGTCTATAAACTACTAAAAACTAATAAAAAAATACGAAATTGTGGAATTCGGATTGGGGCAGTTGGCTGTACATTAATTACAAAAATCATTTATAGGTGGCCTTGATTTACAAAGATGAATATTGAACTCAAAAAATGTGACCACATATTCAAAAAAACAATTCTTATTCTTAATAGATATTTCATTAGGGAAAAAAAGCATCTCAAAATGATTTGTTCGAAATGAAAAATAAAAATATGTTCTTGTATCCCACTTACTTTTGAAACGATTTCTATGGAAATAAATTTTGTTACGCATAAAATTCTTTCATACGTTACTCATAATTTAATTTCTCATCCACTCACTTTTCTCTTAATGGTACTCATCCTATGCTAGTACTTTTTCGTCATTCCGCTTCTTTTTTGAGCCTCTCAATCTTTATTTCCTTCATCTTTCTTCATAAAAACTTGTAACGTAAGAGAGAATCTAGCCGAAAGTGTTATGAGTCAGAGTAAAAGTCTTAAGTAATTCAATCGTTGTGTGTGTGTGTATGTGAGTGTGAGTGTGAAGTTAAAATTACCTTACTAGTTGCCTAGCTCACACAACATATTGATTTTTGCCATAGAATGCCCGCAAGGAACCTGTGAGACGACGCAAACAACATTCCATTTTTTCGGCACAGAAACCTTGGGCCCTAGTGGTAGTTTCTGATATTACCTCACGACCAATGTCTAACGTATTGCAAATATTTCCTGATATCTTCAGAGTTCTTGTCTGTCAAAAAGAGCTGAAAAAACTCAGAGTTTAATAAAAGGGGTTCGAAGTGTTTTTTTTTAATCTACGAGTATGCACTACTGCGTGGAAAATATCCATAGCAAAATGTCATCGTGATTTGGTGTTCGTTGATCATTCCATTAATATGTTGAATACAATAATTTCGATTGTATTTGATGTAATTATATATCGTATCGGTTAGAAAAGTGTAATCCTGAAATCAGAGCTTTTAATTTGATTTATGCTTAACATGTGAATGATGATAAAATGAAGATATTATTTGATAAAATGAAGATATTATTTGATAAAATGAAGATATTATTTGATAAACAAAAGTATGTTGATATGAAAACTATCAAACTAAAGTATAATTTCTATGAAATAAAATAAATTAAATAGTAAAAAACAGCTTATCTATATCGAATGAATCTTAAGGACATAAATAAAATCACAGAATATAACATCAGAACAGTTTTTAAATTTTCTTCAAATAATAAAAAATATCCACTCAAACTTTTTTATTAATAATTACGTACTACACAATTATTCAATATTCAAGTCTGGCAGTTTCAATTTAGATAACAAGTATTTACATTTGAAATAGTAAAAATGATAATTTTAAAAATGACGGTTTTAAAAATATTAATTTATAAACCTAAATTTTTCGATAGTTATGAGTACGTGATAAGCGTATCTGATTTTTCAAGTAGTAGGATGCAGTTTAAGCCTACCTCAATTTGGGATTTGTTGTGTGTGTAAAACTCAACAAAATCTTTTACCATGGCAAGTGAAACTTACCGCGAAAAATTTCTATCGCCGCTTGGCAATCGATTTATTAGTGCGCTAATATCTATTCCTAACGCGATCAGAGGTCAAATTCCAATTTGTTCCAATTAATGTTGGTAGCAATTCAGAATCACCTTCGAAATACAGGTAACGATCATATGAGTTCTTAAATGCATATAATGACTATGATGTAACGAATTAAACAGAAAAGAAAATTGTTCTCAAATTATTAGACTTGAGTAATCCTTATCTACTGTATATATTGAGTGATTTTTGAGATTATATATATAAATATTTTTTTTAAATCTAATACTTTTTATGTTTATAAAAGTACAAGCGACATTTTTTACTATCTACTACCTTGACATTTATACCTGGTAATATATTATCCCAATATATAGTAACGAATTCATCTCTATCCACTCTACTTTGCTCGTGCCAAAATCCTAAAGCGTGCATGAATTCGTGAATTACGATACCGATTCTGTCACATCCTGTATCTAAAACGACGTCTTGCTTGCCGCCTATACGCCCAATATATGAAGAACACCTGAAAATGAAAAGTATAATTTCAAAAGCTTGTCACACGCAAGCTATTCAAAAAGAGATGTAGTTTTCTACGTAATTATTAAATTAAATTGGATAATACGCACGAGCGTATCATTTATTTCAAAAGTTCTGAATCTAAAGTCAATAAAAGTTCAAAATAAATTTTGTGCTGTAATAAGACATGTGATAATGTAAGACAATCAGTTCACATGCTGATATGATCAAATATGATCGAGAATTTCTGTGCATGCATCATTTCTTACGTGTACTATTCATTTCACTGTTGATATATATATATATATACACATATACAGTAGGCTATATATTTTGATTTTTGGCCCAAATCATTTTTAGAATTTTAATTTTGGACATATGTGTGCATAAAAATTTGCAGTAAGTTGTTATACAGTGCAAGTAAAGTTTTAATTTCATATTTATCAAGTTATTTAAATTTATTTGTTTCATTTTTAAACATTTTTTTTCTCACATTCTAACAAAGAAAACGAATAAAGTTTTAAATGCGTTTCATTCACTCAATGCTCCTTCCCGGTATGCAAGAGGTCCTGGGTTCGATTCCCGGCGGAGAGAAATTAAACTTTTTTTCCTGTTCACCTCTGTATAATATCCAGAAAGCCTATTGATTTCAAAGAAAACGATTGTTTGGATTTTGAATAGCTTCTGCTTCTGTGTCTTCAATGTCTTTAGTCGCAAGGCTTCTGGAAGCTTGAATTCGATTTACTTTAAAAATAAGGTGCGTAGATAATTGAGAAATTTTACAGTGTTATACACAAATGGCATCATAAACTTTTTCCTATATTGTTCGCTATATCAAGACAAAAAGTATTGGAAAACGATTGCCTTTTATCTTTCCTTTAACTTTTTTTTTCTCTGTCTCGCAACTCCGGTACTTGTTGCATTCACTAAAATTATGACTAGTCAAGTGAGGTCAGAGATTCTCTTCCTATTTGTGAATTTGAATTTTTTGAGAAAATTTTTCCTTTGATTATTCAGGAAAAGTCAAATACCTTTGAGGTTTTAAATAAGTAATTTTAATTAAACTAATTAACCCTCTATGGTTCTGTACATGTTGAATATACATGGCAAATACATGGTCAAAAAACACATTATACCTACTTATTTTCTTAATTTTTTGGTATTTTATAAAGTACATCTTTCAGTGTCATTTCAGTATAAAATACGGCTATGTAAACACAATACTTTTTTATCCAGAAAAAGTTTATTCTTCGTTGGTGTCATTTTTTTAGAGCTGCTGAAATTTAACGTGTTCAAAGGTTTACAAAATCACAAAAAATTTAGGGAATTTAAAATGCATTTCAAGATAAAAACTATTCAACTTTGCTATAAGCAAGACATTATTTGTTTATAAATAACATTAAGATCAAGAAAAACTGAATATTTTATCCTTAATTAGCCTTTTATAACTGATTCAGAAATCCACTCTAATTTATTAAATTGTTGCCATTCATAGGGATGAACCATAGAGTGTTACAAAAAAATTAACCAAAAGTTCTGTAAGAACTTTTATTTTATTTTATTTGAAGACTTGACATTACCCGCCTCCTCTCACCAGTTCGATGTAGTCAGTTTCGTTCGTGCGAGGCACAAATCTGATACAGGTATTTCTGTCGAATTCACTGATGGCAAGTGCTACAACTATTCTTCCTAGAACACCTAAGGACGACAACACCATATTATATGTATACATATGCTATGGCTAATGTGTCCAAAGTCTAGGCACTCCGTAAATTAGTCGGCCAGATTTCGAACATTTGCCAGTTCGCGAAGTACCCAGGCTTCAAACATATGCCGTAATACAATTATATAAATAATAAAATTCAAATGTATAACAAATTATAGCAACATGATTTTTTTTCATTTTGCTGTTTTTCATAATAAATAATTTACTTTATTTCTCACCAGGGTATCCTTGCCAAACGTTAAATTTGATTGAGTTTTGAGTTGATCTTTACCGGAAAAAATGAACGAAATCTTTATTTCAGTGCAATACACATTAACGAATATGCATGATTTTTTTCGTGAATATTTCAATTTCCCGGATGAAAAATACTCATTGCAGATTCTGATAGTTTAATATACGTAACTAAAAATAAAAAAGGATATCATGATTTGGTAAGTGACCAATAATGCGCAGTTTGAATTCGATAAGGGAATTTAAATACAAAGGATTACAATCAGAATTTTACACATCCGCAAATATACAACTATCCATTTTTCTTTTATACTTCAAAAATTGATTTTATATCAGTGAATATGAAGTTTTATACTAAAGAGTAAACGTAGTGCTATCATTTTGTCAAGGAAGAAAATAACTGTCTTGCTGTAAATTATTTTTGCTGGATGGTAATCTGGATATTCATGCAACGCCAGTGAGCCGAGGTGGTAGCTTGGATGACTACTGTATGTTTTTCATAAGTCCACATCAATCAGCTCAATCAACAAAGAACAAAGAACTCTTGCGGATCAAAGAGTGTGGTTTGGAACTACCATTACGCAACTGCATATGCACTTCATAAACATTCTTCTGAGAAATTTCTAACGAAAATATGCCTGACGAAAAGTATTGTATGCATATGCGTTTCTCTAAACAGGCAATTAAACAGAATTTAATTGTCTGTGGTAGGCCTATCCTTGTCATGTGATTAAAGTGTTGTCACTTTTCAAATTAGAAGCAAAAGTAGTTTCAGGTGCCTGAATTTTTGTGTTTTCCTATGCAAGTTCAAGGTGATCGAATATTTTAATAAGACTGGGAGAGAAACATGAAGACCAGAAGAGAATCATGGTTCTATGTATAATAACAGAAAAAGTGGAGTTGGTAGAACACACCGGTGCGATCAGTATTTCTATGAATCATCGCCCAGTATATCTTCATGAATGGATGCTAACACTTCAGCATTATAGAAATGACATCCTAATATCATTTGTTTTCTGTTGCGTTACAGCTGCCGGAGATGCTTTCAAATTCATTGGAGATAATCTCAGACCACATTATGATCACTTCGCGGAAAACTGATCACATGAATGAATTGGCAGGCATGCTACATAGACATAGATGGAACGGAGCATGTATCGAGCTTAATAGGGAAAAGGATTGCGTGTCGATTATCGCCTCCACATGGACAATTTAACTATTGGAAACTACTACGCCTTGTGTTAACCCTTCATTATTTCCGTAATCAACGCAGCATTGTTTGTGCAACTTTGATGTACGCTGTTAAATCGGATAGAACCCTGTTTCACTATATGGTTAAACATTTTCATTTTCTTCAAATAAACATTCATCAAAATCACCAATCGTTTAATCTTTCTCTTTTTTCAGGTACATTTATAAATTAGCGTTTTATTATTTCAGCCAGCAATATATTTTGCTCATTTTATAGAAAAACTAAAATATCTCCCTTCTTCTCCAACAATAATAAGTTGATATGAATATTTCACATCCTGTGAAGTTGAAATTACTGTACAAAGAAGTGTATCTAAATTGCGTTTAACGTTTGCTGTGATTATCATGAGTTTACTGTATAAATGTCCTACTGATTTTTTATCAATGAAATATAATATGCATCATATTAATCACTAGTAACTATACCATCAAAATTATGGACTGTTCGGAGGGAAAATTTCGTATGGAATTATGGATTTTTTAAGAGACTTCCGTCATCAATGTCACTTTCTAAATTACTGTTTAAAAGACTGGCTTTTCATGTTCAGTTGATGGAGGTTTGTTACTGAAAAAATAAATAAATGTATTGTTTTTTCTGAAAAAATATTCTGGTATTAAAAATTTAGAATCAGTAAACTCACCATACAAAAATGGTATAACGTATGGCACTCTACCACCAGGCCATTTCATACGCTCATTGCGGATTGCGTTCTGATTCTGTGAAATATTTGAAAAATGACTTTTTACAAAAATTGCTGTACTCCTACATCTAACATATTAATCATCATGAATCTAATCATATTAATCATTTACATCTACTATTCATCTAACATATTAATTTCATTACACTGAATCTTTGAATTTTCCATGGTACCTATTCAAATTTTCACTACTCTGCTTACATTTCCATATGAGCCTCTCAAATGAATCATCACTTTTTCAATTACTAGACACCCAGTAGGTATCAAATTTAGTGATAAAAAAATTTTATTGCATGCCACGCCTGTTTATTTTTATCTAATAATACTTTTACGCTAACTGTATTGCATGATGACTCCAATTTACTACCACCTCACCCAAACAGGCACAAGTAAAAGAATAATGACCATTTAAAGCAGGTAATATATACACATTTTAACTGTAGTTGACGTATGATCTTTAAAATTAATTAATGGAAGCAAAAAGATTTAACAATTTTAATTCCCATTAGTCGGCCTCAAAAGATACCAAAGTCAATCATTTTTTGTTTTGTGTGTTAATGAAAAAAGTGAATCTGGTGTTTGGAAAGAGGGATAAGAAAAGTTAAGAAAGGATTTTTAATACCATTGTAATTTCTAATTCTTGACATATCATTGAAGGAGTGTTTGTTTTTTGTATATTATGGAACTTCTGAACATTATATTGGATGGTTTCAAAATATTAGATTACACAAGAACTTACACGAGCAGTTCAAGAAATTTGCAAGTTAGAAAGCCTAATTTTACTTTGTGGCTGTGTCTGCATTCAAAGTAGTTCTTTGATTCATTGGTCTCTACTTTCTGGATTCAGCAGAGACTTAGTTTGGAGATGGAAAATGAAGTTTCTACTAAGAATCTGCCATGTCCATGAAGATTCATCGATTTCTCGTGAGTTTCATAATAGTATCTGAAATGGTAGTTGATGAAGCGTTATCGAGATACTGTAGTGCCATGCTAAAATAAGAAGCTAGCCAAACGCAAGCCAGCTACTATCGAGTTTATACCAGTGACTACGGAAGCCATGGTCAAAGGTCAATTCAGATACGCGTCAGAGGCTTATTGATTTAATGCCTTGATGCATAAAAATTCATGATCGAAGCCAAAGATTGCCGTGGTACAATGTATGTTTCCCAATATCAACATGCATATTTTCCCTAATGCTGTCGTAGAATATGGATACGTAATTTTCCGTTTGAAGAAATTTCCTCTTTTTGTGCATATAATTTCTATAATTTTGAAACCGGAGTATTATGGGTTAATATACATAACTAAGAAAGATGTGCAGCACCTATTCAAACAAGTTGACGGCTATTTGCATAGGAATATTTGTGAAATAATCCGTATTAATTTTAAGGGGTTTACCGTTTTGATGTAAGGGGACAGTTGGCCCCCTCTCGATAGGAGGCTCAAAAGTAGAGAGCAATGTAGGCATGTGTAGTGCTTTCAATGACTTTTTCGCGTCGGTTTTTAATGGAGATAATGATATTCGATATACGGGTGTTGCATGGGGTAATAAAACGCTCAACGATATTCAAGTGGAAGACGTGGAGGTCCTAAATCTTCTAAGAAATGTATGTGCAAGCAAAGCACCAGGACCAGATGATATCTATCCCAGGGTTCTCAGGGAAGGTGCTAATGAATTGTTGGGGCCAGTCGCACAGATATACAGGAGTAGTGTTGCTGAGGGTATCGTCCCGAGAGATTGGAAACTGGCTAACGTTGTTCCGATATTTAAGAAGGGTAGTAGAGAAGTGGTGTCTAATTATCGTCCAGTGAGTTTGACGAGCTCCCTCTCGAAAATTTTGGAAATTATCATCAAAAGGCAGTTTGTGAAGTGGATAGACGAGAATAATGTATTGTCGGATAATCAGCATGGGTTCAGGAAGGGGAAGTCATGTGTAACTAACCTCCTTTGCTTCTATGATTACGTGACTAAGGCTTTGGGTAAGAGCAAAAATGTCGACGTTGTTTACCTTGATTTCCAGAAGGCATGTTTGTAATTTGTGTTAATTGCATTTTTAATTGGGTTGCTGTATTTTTGAAACATATGACAACCATATTTTTATGGGCATGTTTTTATCAGCCACCTCGTTGGGCATTTTGCCTGTTGTGGCGTTGTATTTGTATTTGTATTTGTATTTGTATAATTCAGATGTTCTCCAGCTTTTTTGAAAGAAAAAGTAAAAATTATTTTGTCACTTTTTCGGAAGCATTAAATGCACTTGATGCACATGCAAAGAACAACCTCTTTAGAAGCTGGAATTGTAAATCACAGTCAACTGTTAATTTGGCTTCTGGCTTGATCATTTTATGACTGAGCTCGCACTTTGGCCCATGCGTTAAGGGACACCCTATATGTGTACCTAACTCAAATGGTCCTAATGAAGATATCAACCCAAATTGATTTAATTAAGTTAATTAATTTATTTAATTTATTTTTTTCTTTTTAAAGGCCATTTTGATATACAATAAACACAAATCAGTCAAACAAAAAATTTTTAACAGTCAGTTTTGGCTCAAATGTGAAGAGGGTAATGTTATTTTTACACTGCTATAGCAAACTTCCAAAATCAGGTGTAAGGAATTTAATGAATGTCGTCGAGTAAACGTTTTTGTACTTTTATTTTTAACTGATTATTTTTTCTTATAATTCCAATTGAAAAACATCCACGTCTAGGCATCAATACAAGGGATATATAATAAAAGATCCACGCTTTGTTTTCTTCTATTTCTTTTTGCAACCACTTAAAAAAAATATCAAGTGCAACGCTTTCAACTCACAATAAACTTAAGCTGTGGAGTACCATCGTAAACCACGACTTTTTCGTGGAAAAAAAAGAATTCACATCCTTCAAATCCTGTATTAATTCCTCAAAGAATTTTTCAAACAAATTTTCTATCATTAGATAAATAGCTTTCAACGTAAAGTAAACATAGATGAAGATAAAATAAGTTTTATAAAAATTTTAATAGTTGTTAATAATTAATATATTCTGATAATAGGAAATGAAGAAAAATATGATATAATGGGGAATGTAAAACGTAAAAAGAAACATAACGTATGATAAGCGTATGATAATTACAAAAATAAGAAAAATTAATTAAATGTTAAACAATGTTTGCTTAAAAAAGTTTAAATAAACCACTAAATTGTTGTGTGTGTGGTTTTTGTTCACAACACACGTGTCAGGCTCTCTTTCGCTCTCTAAAAAAAAAAGGTTTCCTACATTCACTGGAAAAAATAAATGCTGCATAACACACAAAAAAGAAAAAAAAACTAATAAGCATTTCCTCTACCATTTTCGATGACAGAAAAGTTCATGTTACATATTCTATTGATAATCATCGGGAATTGCCGTATTCAAGTGATGCAATCATTCACGTGAAGTGGTTTTTGAGGTACTGCCACTACATAAATGGTTTAACTAATTGGGGAAACACTGCTAAAGTAGTCAAAGTAAATTTTATCGGATCATTCCACCCCTTTCACATTCGATGTTCTCACATTTTGTAAGACCAGTCTCCAAGCTCTACGGCTTTAATTGAGAACAGCAATGAGTTACCATTGTCCAGAACTCAGAAAGAGCGAAATGCACGCGATTGTGATTGCAATTAACCTGTAATATTATTTTAATTTTTAAATTATGATTATATTGGTATATTTTATATCAATATAATTTGGCATATATCAGGGTATGTGAGACTGCTAAGGATTTTTTTCCTTTTTCCCGAAATGATACATATAGGAAGTGATCCAAATACTCGGTTATTGTGGGATTTGGCTAAATAACTCATCAGACTGTCATGAATACGGTCTTTCTTTTTTCCCCACAAACCGAGCACAATTCCTGTCCCCATGGGCAATTTACTACCTATTCAATTTCGAGTTGTGCTGGAAGTGTGTATGTGTATCTAACAGTTTTTTAGTGAGCATCTATACATAGTACTACGCATGAATTTTAGTACTAATTAACTTCATTACTTACTTCAACTTAAACTTAACTTACTTTATTTAACTTTAATTTTAGTGTCTACCTAACTGTACATGCACCTGGTAAACATTCTTCTACGGAATTTGCAGTGAATCGGTACATACCGGAATGTATGTGCCGAGTGCATGTGTGCTCTAACGTATTTATGTTGTCAGAATCATGCTTGTTTCATGCTCTTCCTGGTGCTATCATCTGTCTTCCATATTTTGACAGTGACGGTGTTCTGCAGTTCATGTCATACCATGTGTGACTCATCCATTAAAATATTGTAAAACAAATTGTACAACTGGAGCTGATTGTTTAATTTTTTACTCCATAAAAAAACGTCAACTCAACATACAAATAAATCCTTAATTGTAATAGAAACTATTCTTGTTCGTTTGGATAAATTCCATTCGCTGATAACGTGAAAAGATTAGAAAGTAGTGTGATGCTATAATACATAATAATTTATAAACTGATTTTCTATATAGAAAACCTAAATAACACAGGAAATTGAAGCACACGATGCGTATTACTATTTCGCTTTTTCTGGTTTGAAAAATGTCTAAATAAGTTCTAATAACTCTAGAGTGTTAGAAATAAACTACTCCTTACTAACTGGAAATTGATGAGAAAAGCAGCGGAGAAGAAAATTGCTTTTTTCCCCCGAAAAAAAATAATTTTGTGGAAACATAAGCTTTAGTTTGGAAAACTGTAAAATTAAAATTGTATTTCGATATAGCAGCGTGCGAATATGTTGTTGTGTGTGTGTGTGTGCGTGTGTGTGTGCGTGTGTGCGTGTGTGTGTGTGTGTGTGTGTGATATATACACATATATCTGTTTTGATAAAATTTGTAAGGAATTAAAACATTTAAACGAGGATGGAAGAATAAGAGATATAAGAAGATTCCAGGCTAAAAGGCTATAGTCCAGAGAGAAACATTGACTTCCGAAAGTTTCGTCCACAACTGCCGTTGACATAACCCATGGATTAAAGATAAATAAGTCTTATAAAAAAATAAGTATATGACATATTCTCGGGAGATTGAGGCAGAGATAATGTAATTATTTCGGCTTTTCAGTCAAACCTGGATAGCGTAGAATTTCTTCAACTGCCCTGAAAGGTTTATACACTTCCCAGAGCAAAAACATATCTTCACATAACAATATCTTCATTATTTCCTCATTTTTTCACAAGGTCATTTTACGCAATCGTCGAAGCCGGAACCTATATTTTCCAGCCTATTTCTAACGAATAGATGTAAATACTCACGCTCCAGACATTATTTGAACTTAAAACTATCAAACCAGTAGGTGATGCGTTAACCATGTAGTTTGACAGCTATTAGACTGTCAGGATAGTAGCTTACATCTTGATAAAGTTATATACCTTTCTCGTAATGATATGTAAATCACAAAACTGCAAATCTCATTTATGAACTAGAAATCTTTCAGTAATATCTTCCATTACGACCGCACCTATCATTTGTGGCATGCTTAGACCACCACATACCAATATATAGTTTAAGACATCAAATTAAAGAAATAATTCTAATTTGAACTTTTAGACAAAACATTATTTAAACGAGCTGAAGGATTTGCATTCTAATACGAATATTTCGGTCTTCAATAAAGTATACACGTTTATCAATTTTCATTATTTACCTGTACATAAGCGACCCGTTTAAAATTGTAGTTAATTGTAGTTAGCATTGTAGTTATAAATATAGGATATTTACATACATTTTTGATATTTTAAAATAAAGCATATTCATTTAGTCCGATTCTTTGGTTCGACTTTGGTTCTGCGTTGAGTAGATTTGTATACAGGGTGTCCTGTTAGTCCTAATTCAGCCTTTGTCTCATTAACCGTTTATCGTAGAAGTCTGATTCTAATTTAAAAAATGCTCAAAATGTGTTCAAAAGCCACTCTGTACTAATTCCGAGAGTAAAAGTACAGTGTGTCATTAAATAAAAAAATCTAATTTCTTATATGGTCCTCCTATCTTCCAATTAAAAGGTTGTTTGAAACCTGAACAAAAATCTCCTGAAACCAACAAAAAATTCCACTTTTTCAAGTGCGATATTCGCTGAGATATTTGAATTCAAAAATCGGAGAAAAGTTGAGAAAGAACAGAATAAACTAACGGACAACGCTTCTTTACCTCGTTTAAGCTGTTCTTTCTCAACTTTCCTCCGATTTTTGAATTCAAACATGTCAGCGAATACTGTAACCATATTTTTGTACCCTATATTGAAACCTATATTTTCCACTCTCTAAACTTGTACAAAGTGATTCCTAAACACATTTTGAACATTTTTTAAACTAGAACCATACCTCTACGACGAACGGTTAATAAGATAAAGGCCGAATTAGGACAAACAAATACTTTATTTTCCTCTTAAGCCACGCACATAGTGAGGCAAAAAAGAGGTACGGGAGTATATAATAAAGATTAGCTACGATAGCAGTTGTATTGTTGTTTTGGCCTCGATCCACGGATTCTCGATATCTGCCGATTGGTCCGTTTTTCCCTCTTTTTTTTCTCTCTCTTAAAAAAGGAGATTTTGTGGAGGGATTATCATCATCAAACCCTCTTACACTTCAGAACCCCTCTGATCATTTTCTCTTTCCTCCTCCTCCTCCTCCTGACTTGTGCAGACATCTCTTCCTTCATCCCATGCGATTTTTTCTTTCTATTCGCAAATCTGGTACCTCGTATCTCTTCGTCGCACTATGTGCGTGGTCGTACGAGGGACTTCAGTTCAGTCACTTGTATGAGTATATTAGATTTTTTACGAAATTATAACTGGATTTGCATAGTGTAGTGAATTCTCGTTATATCACCCATGTAGGGAGACAAAAAAAAAAGTGTTGTTAGCGTTAGTTTAATTTTCAACAGTGATTCTAATAAGAAGATCAAAATATCTGAATATGGTTTTAACGAGAGGCTTCACTGTATATACAAAGATTGAGTTGCATATGGCAATATATATTAGGTATTTACTTTTCTTGTTGTGTCTACTTTTTAAAACACATTGTTTAGCGTTTTATAGAAACAATCCAACGAGATTGCTATGCTGTGTTTGGTTTTGGCAAAGTCAACAATTTCTCTGTAAGGCTTTCTATCCGGTGTTCGTGCCAAAATTGCCAAATGCAGTTACAAATAAAAAAAAACAATTTTTCGTTATTTCGTATCGTTTCCCTTGATTCACGTTGCCTTGTATAGTCTTTGAATAATTCAACATTTTTCTTGTTTCTCTTATTTCCGATTTTTTTCCTCTTGACCGAGATCTTTCCGCAAAGTGTAGTAAAAAGGTGGGGATGAATTCTCGGAATGTTAGTAAATATTTTTTGCCGCATCGAAAACACCTTCTATTTCGATGCTCATATAATATTAGCGTGAAAAAATCTATTTTCTGAAAATAAATAAATATTATGTACATATATACGACTTTTTCCTTCCTTTTTCGTTTTCATTTTTTTTCTATTTCACGCTTCTAGACTTAGAAAATAGGTCTCCCCAGTTGCTTTGTTTATTTAAAACACTGCAGTAAGCATTCTTTGAGACGTTCTTTTTATTTCTTCGGAAAACTTGATGAGTATGGGGATTTGAAACAAAAAAAATTATAGTGATAAAAAGAGAAGGAATTATCAAAAGAGCACTTTTCCTAACTCATTGAGAAACTTCTCGTTTATATTTTCTCTCTTTACCAGTCTTCTTCGTACTAGTACTAAAAAATCTCCTTCGTGGGTGATTTCGAAATATTGCCTGAATCTCAACAATTACTTAAGACATCACTAAACGTGTTGTTGGTTCAGTTCCTACAAGGTTAGATGAAGAATAAATAACTTTTTTTGGTGAGAACTACTCGGATTTCTTTTCTCAAGATTACTTTTATCAAGTTGAAGTATAACTTTTCTAACCAAGTTATTGTGACATTCTTTTTGTCAATAATCTCTCATATAATTGACTCGGCTAGAGATTCCTCTTAACTTGTTTGAAAAAGAAATAAAAAAGCGCGGTAGAGAGTAAACGTTAACAAATGATAAAAAAATGAATTTCTGATTTTCTTCTTATCAATTTTTATAACGAATTATTTATTCTGAAATATATTTGCTTCTCTAAGAAACAAGCAAAAATATCAATTACGAAACTATAAAATTATTATAATAAATAATTATAAATAAAAAAATTTTCAACTAAACATACAAGTGTTCTGTCTACTGTGCGTACATATTTGTTACAGTGATATGTGGACAAGTGGATTTTTAACAACTCTTTCTGTCTCTTTTAAATTTATCGATGATTAATTTGATATATAATAGATACAATGGAAAAGTAACAGGTTTCTCTTCATACCGATGGTAAAAGTCTTATATCACCTTCAAAAAAGTCCAAATTTTCCAAGAGATCACTGCTGACACTTTCTGAAAAGATTAAGAAGTGAATTCAGGAGAAAACGCGCAGAGCTTTAATATGAATGTAACATTTAAAAAGCAATGACAAAGTCTCGTAAATGACTTTTTGTCAATAATCGAGTCTGGGCAAAATCTATGAAATAAAAAATAAGTGAAAGAGAATTTTAAAAATATTAAATATATATGTGCATCCCCAAAACTTTTCTTTTGAAACGGAAAATGAATAAATGAGAATTTCTATCTTCTATTTGTTGCAATGTATAAAAGAAGTTATTATATTATATGTATAATATTTGTGGATTATGTATTGAAAAAAAAATTTAACATTTCAACATAAAAGAAATGATTCCGATTATAGGTTTAATGACCATTTCTTTTTTATATTCTGGAATAACAAATTATGAAAAAAATTATACCCCAAAGATAGAGTAAAAGAAATATGACAGTATTTTCTACATGATGAAGTGACACGTGGGTGCATACGAAATGGGAGTTAGCCTCTAGGGCTATTTGTGTACTTCACAATAACGACGCATCAACATGTGCGCTTTATCTCTTAGTTGTAAAACTGAAACTTTGCGTAGTAAATGCATATATTATCATTTTTCATTTTCAAGCAAACGTCTGCTGAAAAGAATTTGCTAAATGATAAGTGTGGATTTCAAATATTTTAAATGCAACTTGTAAACCGAGATTTGAAAATAACAACATTCACAAGGGTGTGTTAATACTTCTAGGATAACCTTTTGTCAATTTATTCAGCGTTTTCTTTCTCAAACTAAAACCCAATCTATATAGATCAGAAGCTTTGAACTCATGTTTCAAAAAATATTTAAAAGCGTCATTTGCTTATTCCAAAAAGAGTAAAGAGTTAATTTAGATCGCGGACCTCAGACCTATAAAATGTTTGGTTCGCATATCTATTGAATGAGGGATAAATAATATATAGATAAAATGTTCACACCGATTCTTGATCTGATTTATTTAATCTACATTTGATACATTTATATTTTATCTCACCTTTCTCGTAAATTTCAGTGAAATTTTCTTCGGTTCTCTGTAAGTAAAAGGATTGAATAAGTAAATTTTATTTTCTACATAGTGGGCATGTTAGCTTATGTGAGCTTTTAAACTAGGTAATGAGCAAGGAATATCAGTAACATAAAAGTAAGTAAAAAGACACTCTAAACATTGTTGAAAATTCAGAAAATATTTTTTTTCTATGTGAACCTATCTGCTCAATTCGATCGAAAACACCACAGCTATCTCATTTTATCAGTTGAATAAAATCACGTTCTTTCCTTCAAACCGTGCATACGCTAGACTCGTAGTAGGCCCGAACAAGATCGTAAAAATGTTTCACTTAGAAAGTTGTATACAGATGCAGATTAGAGAAAATGTTTGAGAGGATAGAAAATAATCAGAGAAATGTGAAATGTGATGTCGGATTTTTCTCAATGGGAGAACAATGCTTTTACTTAAAAATGTAGCCAAATCTCTTGCATTTAAATTCCGTCAGTTAGAGAAAAAGTGAAAAAATGACACATACGCGATACATCATACCTCTTATCCCCATCAAACTCGTCTAACAGTTATAACTGTCGAAAAAACGTCTTGTATTTCATTCTTCGTCTTCATGCTGTTTGAAACTGATGGTGCATTATTTTAATGAAGACTGTCTTAAAATATTGTAGAAATACGACAACCGAAGATTGAACGTCTCTGAAACTGGTCGGTTATATATTTTTTTTAATTTATAGACTTTCATCTTGCACAGTAATCGTGGAAAATCAACCGTGTTACATCGAGTGCGCGAAACTCAAAGCTTATTAGTTTTTGTCTCGTGTCTTCGACAAAACATACCATAAAAAATATTGCGGGTGTTTCCAATAAAATGTTTCCACCCATGCACGAATTAAATAAACAAGAAAGACAAAAATGAAAATCAGTTACGTGTGTGGAGCTTTAAAATTATTGTTACCTAATACGTATAATTACTAATACGTTTTAAAAAGAAGCCACAAATTACTTCTCACATTTATTAGATTTTCTTTCGTACATATTTAGTATAGCTTTTTACCATACCATTCTACTTTTTGACGTGAATACATCTTTTGAATCATCTGACGATACTGCAAGCATTCGCAAAAAGTTGCGTGACAAAATTCTTTCAACGCTCATATCTCAGGAAGTACACAACGTAAGCCAAAATCAATGGCATCGTCAGATGCCATTGATTGTAAAGGTGCATTTAATGATATCACTCCAAACACAAAGCCGATGATAATGACATAATTTCATTATGTCAGTACCTGCCATGCCATTCAAGGCACAAAAAAAACGTATTCACGTCAAAACTTGCGGCCGTGTCTATGACACAGCCTACTCCCAATTTTTTTATAATTGGAAATTTAAAGCTACTCGTCTTTCATTTTCTTTTAATCATTAACCACTATGAGGAAATGCATTTTATTTTCATTAAATACATCTGTTAAGTTTTAAATCAATTTTTTACCCATAGCCGAAAACCTCTGTTTCAATCCTCACTTTTTGACTCCTATTGGCTGGAACAATACTATTCAACGAGTGTGAAATTACACCAACTTTGTCCAAATAGCGTGCTTTACTCATTTTTTTCCAATGTCTCTATCATAAATTATTCTTCTAAATGGCAAATAAATTACTACGTTTGGCAAATTTGGTTTCCATATTTTGTTTAGGGGGGCTCATCATTATTCACTCACTAGTAGTTTTTTCCGAATAAAAAAGCGTTTATGTAAGATTCAATTTCTCATTAAACATCCAAAACTTACCTCATTTTTCGCAACAGATTTGATTACTTTGGATTTTCCGCATGTTATAACAAGAAAGCATCCAAAGATCATAAACAGGTTAAGTTTTTGCTGATATCGCATTGTACACAGAATAAATGGTGTTTTCAAATTCACTAGAATCAGGTGATTGACCGAACTCATCCAAGCATCTTTTCTCTCAGATACTTACATGCATACTCACATGAAAAAAATAGAGGAAAAATACGAACCCGCTTCCCACATGTAAACGAAAGTGAGTCGATTGTAGATAAGTGACTATTTTCCTGACCTAGGAAGAGAAATTATTATCCCCATTTTGTTTTTGTTTTTTCGAGAAATACAAATAATAAACTTTATTGAAATAGGGGACACGGTGGGATGGAGGGGGGAATGCAACATTTTCTAAATTTTTCCTGAAATTTCACGCACATTAACATATTACTTGATAATTTAGTAAAGACGAACATAAAGTAAGTTACGATCTTTACAAATAACTTAGCACGCAATGTTTTGAAAAATCTAGGCCCGCATTACTTGAGAAAACGAATCAGAAAAATGTAAATTAACATACTTAATCAATACAGGGGTAATCAAATCTCATTTGTTAGCATACGGGTTTTGCTCCAAAAAAATATTATTCCAACGAAGTTCGAACGATATCAAGCATAGCTTTCTTTCGCGATTATTTTCACGTCATATTCTTTTAGTTTGAGTGGTCCCTGCGCTGCCCGCGGTCACTATGACACCCGCTAAGCATTTCTTTTGTTTCCTCGAATGACTGTCACAAGGTACTATGTGAAAATTGTAACAACTACGTTACAGTTGATAACGTAGTCGTTTTTGCCGATAAATTTTCACTCGCTGCTTTTACGAAGAATTTAACATGTCTTTATATTCATGTGTAGGTTGTATACCATTGCACTAGAGAGTTACGTAAATTAAAAAAAAAAAAAGAGAGTATGTGGTTCCGCGCGATTTTTCTGAATGTTTCTAAAATTATGCTTTGTTAAAGAATAACGTGTCTAGGTAGGCTGATGTGCGTTGCTATTTCTTTCTGAAAATATAATTAGCTATAGCTATTATTCGAGTTCAAGTCACCTTATAGTCAATTAATCACGCTTTCATGATCATTGCTGTCGTATCATCGTCGGATTTATTCACACGAAGTCCGAATAAATCGGAACCTACATTTCATTTCCCAACGGCTTTGCTGTCATGCAATGTGAACTCGGGCCTAACCTATCGCATTCCAGGTGGTACAAGTCACCTGTATCTTGTTCAGACTGGGACTTCTTTATTATTTTAATACTAAACGATGATGTGACTTAAAGCAAGAAAAAGTAAAATTGAATAAGAAAATCAAATCTTTCGCAAATTATGATTAATAAGTTATTAACGTTAAACTTTGTCGAACAAATAAATTTTCCCCCGTGGTAATTAAGTAATCAAGTTTCTCACTGATGGCAGTGGTTCGTGAAATGACAGTGGCTACAAAAAATTTGAAGTTTTGACACTTTTGAACTCTGAGAGAGTTACCGGCAAGATAATAAAATATGCAGACTGCTTGAAAGCTGTCAGAACGTTCAGCCAGTTCATGTAAAGAAGGAAATAAAGCCAAATTTTTGAGAACATGAATCTCGGTAGAAATGTCTTTATTTGATTTCGCAAATAAAATTCACAATGAAAAAAACAAATCCAGGAAAAAAGTTTTTTTTTTCCACATTCATTCACATTTATTCTCAGACAATGCAAAACGAAGAACTTAGAGTATCACTGTTGCAATTGCTTTCTACTATTGTCAAGTTCATTATATGTATTTCATTCTTGTAAAAGAGATCTCGATATTCGCCAAATATTTTCCTTCTTTTTTTGGAACGTATAGTTATCCTGAAATTCATAAATAAATAGTTCATTAACGCAGATATTCCTCGAAAAACGAATAAATATATCACATTTTTCGCATTATTTACCTGGGAAATTTTCTTTTTCGAATTGGAAGTCATCCATGAACCCATGATTAACAATTTTTATTTTGATTGAATTCCTCTTTACACATAGTTTATATAAGACGAAAATCCTTGTCATTGCAAGTGGCATTTTCTATATTTCAACATCGCAATCATATACGCCGAAATTCTGTAATCCCATAAAGAGATTTTGCTCCAGTGAATTAATTAGAAATATAATTACGAGAACTAATCATAAATTAACGAAGACGCGAAAAGTAAAAGTAGTATTTACTTCACCTTTCAGAGAATTTCCGTCGAAGACAGTATATATATCATTTTGTATAGGTACAGTATATTCGGGTCTTTTCATGCTTATTTCTAATGTTTGCCATTCCATTTTCCGTAAAAAATTAATTAAACATTTACTGCTTCCTTAATGTTCATCTCATTTAAAAAAATATATTTTTGATTCAGATTGTCCAGCTCGTAAAGCACATTACTTATAACTGTAGAATTTGCCATTAAGCTCTTAGAATCATTTTGGTTTTATTATTATCTTATTTTCCATATTTTTCAGATATATATAAACTAATGATGCGTGCTTGTTATACTAATGATAGAGAAAGATATTGAAATAATCCTCACACTTGTTCAAATATTCCGTACAGTTGTATAAACGATTAATTTTCAATAAATCTCCGGTGCTGAAATCTTCTCTTTGACCAATTATAGTTCCCTCTTTAACTGGTTTTATGCTCTGGACTTTTGGGTCACTGGCAAAGGCGTATTTACTATAATGCAAGACGGAATCGTAGTCGTATTTCACACCCATAACTTGAACACGTTGCCATGTATACTTCTGGAAATTCCCTCTGTACTCTGTGAAAGAATTTTCATTATTATGACAATACTGAAATCAACAATATCAAAAATAACTACGTACATAGTTATAAAGACATCAAAATCAACTCGGTTATAAAGACATCAAAATCAACTCGGTTATAAAGACATCAAAATCAACTCGGTTATAAAGACATCAAAATCAACTCGGTTATAAAGACATCAAAATCAACTCGGTTATAAAGACATCAAAATCAACTCGGTTATAAAGACATCAAAGATTCCGCTAAATTCGTTGTTGTAACCGAGTTGTCATTACAACAAAGTGATTGACGTTTTTAAAACGTTTTTTAGTACGATTTTTTTTTTTCAGATGTCAATCGAATACTGTATATGAAATTGTTGTTTTATTAATATCAGGGGGGACCACCTTTGATCAGAAAAAATATGGGAGATTGGGATCATATAAATACGGGACATCACCAATTCTCACTAGAAATGTCGCCAATCGTCGACGAAATTGACGATTATTTTTTATAAATGACTCTTGGTGAGAAATGCAGTGCTACAGAAAATCTGCGGTGATTTCAAATGTGTTGTACGAAAAAAAATTGAACACGACTAATATGTAAGCTTTAATATTCATATTTAAAGTAATAATTATAAAATTTTAACCTATAAATTATAGAAATTATTTTCATCCCTGGATTTAGTAAGGGTTATGAATTAAAAGTAGGCTTCATGAAAAAGAAAGGTATTTTTAATGGAAAAAAGTCGGGTAGATCAAATTTACAAAATGTTCTGTATACGCGTTATATTATCAACCTAATTATGATAAATAACACATAAATAACAAAACGTGTCGTTATATCCGAGGTCGTCACGTTTTCATTGACGCAAAAAGCAAGGTTCATTAACATTATTCTCTATAAGAATTGGTCGGGACCGCGGCTTATTGACGTCATAACCGAATTCAATTGTACCATGCTGCGACAAACACGACGCACCCAGCAATAATTTCCCAATCATTTCTCTCGAAATTTCGATATAGTGAACCTGGAATTGAGTTTGACAACGTGATTAAAATCTCGTGTAAAAATAACGTTTTATTACCGGATATTGGCAACATAATGCCGCGCGTGTATAAGTCGTGAACTCGCTGTTTTCAAATCACATATTACGGGAGGTGCTATGAATTTTTAAAGCTACTACTACTACTAAACCATTTGTGCAACTCCTATATACAGGGTGATTCCATAATTCTCCTCCTGCCGCATTTTACTAGTGAATTGTTGATCCTAGAGGCATGCTTCTAATTATAAAAGTATCCGATTTTACGTGTAAAACTCAGATGTGTCAGTCATGTTGCAAGGGGTTCTATACTCATTAAAATCTATAAATTAATTTTTTATACGAACACGCTATCCTCAAAAACCCAATTAGGAAATTGCTGCCGTATCTCTCCTGACCCCAACAAAAAATGCCACGTTTCTAAGTGCGATATTTACTGAAATATTTGAATTCAAAAATCGGAGAAAAGCTGGGAAAGAGCGTTGTCCGTTAGTTTATGCTGTTCTTTCCTAATTTTTCTCCGATTTTGAATTCAAATATCTCAGTGAATATATGTCCCACTATATATATCCCACTCGGATTTTTTTGTTGGCTTCATGAAAGACAAGTCAACAACTTTCTAATTGGGTTTTTTAGGAAAGAGTGACCAAATAAAAGTTATTTTTTTTTATTTTAATAACTTTACAACCTTTTGCAACATGAATGTCATATATGTATCTGAGTTCTACACGTTATTTGAGTACTTTTTCTTATCGGAAGTATCTCTAGGATCAACGGTTCGCTAGCAAAATGCGGCAAGGGTAATTATTTAATCACCCTGTATACATTCCTCGAGCTGTGTGTGTAAATGTGTGGCCCAAATGAATTTTTGATGTAAAAGTTATGTGCATTTTGTGTTCATCTTCCATGTAAGACTGTTGAACCAACAAGTCTGAATTAATAAAATTTGTTTAAAAATAAAAAAAGTGTATTTTATTCTATTGCCACGAGATAATTCTGATTCTTTTTCCCATTGTTATTCTATAAAAATATTTTTGACATCATAATAAAATCTTCGAGCATTTTAGAGAGTTTGAACAAGATTATATGCTAATATTAAACTTTTGATTATATTTTATACAATGGAATAGCGAATGGTCGACAAGGAGCGTATTGCAATCCGGAGATAAGAATTCGTAATTTCTTAGCGAGTATTCGTAGTCCCAGTCTAGTATATTCGAGGAACACCGCGAAGCTATTAATAAATACATTACATTGAAAATATATTACTGACTGGGATCGATATTATCGAAGTTAATCTCAACAAAATCGTCTCTATCGGGACGACTCTGTTCGTGTACAAAGCCCAGAGCATGCATCAATTCATGAATTGCCGATCCAGTCGTGTAGCATCTTCGACCGAAGGATACCTTTCCAACACTTCCAATTCTACCAACGTGCGCAAAGCAACTGAAATATATGAAGAAAATAATAAATCATATAACTTTTTTTTATTGTCGTGCTGATAATGTCTGCAACATGAACGCAAAACCAATTTCATAGCAATTTATTTTCGTAAAAATTATTATGATATGTGATATATTAATTTGAGATTACGGAAATTAATGTTAAGAATATAATCGTGAACGTAAAAAATGAGATAAAAAAATTCAAAAACAACTACTTTTTTTGTCTCTAATTTATTTTCTTAAAAAAACTGAGTTTGAGAGAGAGGCGGGAAGTAAAGGATTCTGATTTAAATATATGGGGGATTTTTTCTGCTTAGTTTCAGATTTTGTTAACAAATCTTTCGTAAACGAGGTGGTTACGACGATGTTGCATTTCAGAAGTTGCAGTACTTGACTATGATGCAGCAAAAGAAAGCAATTCAAACCGAATTTTGTTATAACAAAATGCAAACGCATAACATATACACTGATTTGCATAAATATGGTGTTTTTGTAGATCATAGTTTCTCAAACTTGTTTTTTCATCGCCTCCCCACCCCAAGAAATTTTTCTCCTTATTGCTTCCACCCCACCCCCCCCCCCTTTCCTGAGCGATATCCTATATTGTATCTGTAACTATTATCCTCTAGCAAAGGACGATATTGCTCACTTTAGGAAACACTGGTGTTGATATACTGTGTTCAGGGATTTTCCGTCAGAATCTTGGAGACGCGGTCATAGGGGTAAGCAGGGAGGGGCACGTGCCCCTCAAAACTATAAGAAATTGAAAACATTTTTGAGTGATTTTGTAAAAAAAAAATTAAAAATATCAAAAGCCTTTGCTTGCCAATCAATTTCTGTTAATCTAAAATGCTTTTCGAAGAATAGTAACTCAAAATTTCTCTTGAAGATATTCTTATTCTCCCCCTTCCCAAATCTTGTGTGCCCCCTCCACAAGAGTAGATCCTGTGTACGCCCCTGATCGTACACAGTCTGGAGCGATGGTTTGTGCATTAAGCTTAACTTTTGGACATGAGTGTATACATGGCACATAGATAACTGCCCTTGTCGTGAATTCCTCGTGAACCGTTGATCCTGGAGGCATACCTCTAATTAGCAAAAGTACAAAACTAACGGGCAGACGCCAGATACGTCATTCCTATTCGAAGGGGTGGTATAGCTATTAAAATAAAAAAATTAACTTTTGATTTGAAAGTATTCGACGGAAACGTGTGTATCCGTCGAAATTTACAATATAATATTATACAACCTAAAAAAACATTAACCCAAAAGCAATTCATACACTTGGCTCCATTATATTTTAATAATCTGCCAAATGAAATAAAATATGAAAATAAATTAAGAGGTTTCAAAAAACTAATTATTATATTAATCTTTTACTACAAAAGAATGTACTTCTTGGCCCCTAGTATACTGTGTTGTCACACCAAGACCTCTGTAACATTTGTGTTTATTAATATATTTTGCTTAGTACTCGTTATTACATGAAAGTGTTTGCCACTACGCAAATATACTCTGAACGGTATTTGTATGCTCTGGACGGATCAAATGCTCCCTTGAGTAGAATATTGTATGTAGTATATATATTGTATTATTCTTTTCTCTTTTTCCCCCCCAAAAAAACTATTACTATTATTATTATTATTTGGTCACCCTGTTCACAAAAAAACCAATTAGAAAGTTGCTGTTGCCTTCTCTCTCCTGATTTATTCGCTGAGATATTTTAATTCAAAAATTCGAGAAAATTTGGGAAAGAGTAGCTTCTTTCCCTCATTTATGCTGTTGTTTCTTAACTTTCTCCGATTTTTTCATTCAAATATATCAGCAAATATTGCACTTGGAAACATGGATTTTTTTGTCCTCGGAGAGACAGGGCAACAACTTTTTGATTAGAAGTTAGACAGGGTAAGTATAAGAAGTTTTTTTTTTTATTTTAATAGCTATACAACTCCTTGCAATGTGAATGGCGTATCTGAGTACTTCACGTTATTTGGATACTTTTTCTAATTGGAAGTATCCCTCTAGGATCAACGATTCGCCAGTAATTTGCGGCAAGGAAAGTTAGCTATACACCCTGTGTATACCACGCTTTTAATTCGTTGTTTCTAACATTGATTGCTCATGACTACAAAGGAAAGTGACGGAAAGACAACAGTTTCATCTATAATAGATTTACTCAAATATGGAAAAATATCCATCGCTGCAACCAATATTATTATATATATATAACCAGCTATAACATATACTGTATATATATATATCAAAGATGGTTATATATATATACGGGGTGATTATAAAAAAACTATCCATATGGGCCCCTAACTATCATACCATTCACAGAAACTGAATGAAATTTTGGCATAAGGTATTTTGAGGTATGCGCTCAAGAAGGATATGGAAAACAACAGTGTCACTCTAACAGTTACGGTTACAGTGAGAAAATTTCGAAAATATCAAATGGCAACACCAAGTTTTTTGTATTGGAATGCGATCTCCATACTGAAAAACACTAAATAACGTTGGAATGGCACCTGTAGCACGAAAATCCCCGGAGCTAGCCAAGGAAAAAGTAAAAAGGACTTTGCCGTGCACCAGAGCATTAATGTTCGTTTCATTCGTCACGCCGTTTCTTCGGCTGAGATCCTAGCCTGATTAGTCCTCCACAAGGTCATGTGGAAAATTTGTGAAACACAATAAAATGCTTTATTTTATGCTGCTTCTCTGTCCTTATTGGTTGTCCTCACTTTCAGCCTATCTACCGCCGGTGATTTTCATGCTACAGTTGCCGTTCGAACGCTATTTAGGGTTTTTCACAATGGAGATCACATTCCAATACAAAAAACTTGGTGTTGCCATTTGATATTTTCGAAATTTTCTCACTGTAACCGTAACTGTTAGAGTGACATTGTTGTTTTCCATATCATTCTTGAGCGCATACTTTAGACTTACCAAAGTGCTGACATATAGGTTTGAATCCAAATTGGACAAAGCTCAACCAAAAGAACAGGCAGGATTTCGAAGTGGATTCAGTACAATGGATCACATCTAAACAATCAGGGAACTTATAGAGAGACAGAAGGAATACGAATTTCCCTTGTGTATGGCCTTCATTGATTTTAGGAAAGCGTTTGACTCTGTCTTCATATATGCTGTTGTTAAAGTTCTAGATGTAATTCGGGTAGAGTAGACTTACATCACACACACACACACAGTATCATTAAGAAAATATATGACGAAGTAACTACAATCATTTGTTTGGAAAAAGGAAAAGCAAAGATTAAACTTGGGAAAGGTGTCGAACAGGGTGATACTTATATCACCAAAACTCTTTACCGCTGTTTTAGAAGAAGTATTCAGAAAACTGGATTGGAATAAAAAGGAATTAAAATAAATGGAGAATTTCTCAACCATTTGCGTTTTGCAGACGACATCGTTGTTATCAACAGTAATCCAGACGAACTAGAAGAAATGATACAAGAATTGGCGAAGGCAACTATTCAGGTGGGCTTGAAAATGAATCTGCAAAAGTCTAAAGTTATGCTCAACCCCTTTGTGTTGAAGAGGACAATCTTGCTCAACAACAGAGAGATAGAAGAAGTAGAAAACTATGTATACCTGGGACAAGGAATTACCATGGACAATGGAATCATTAATGAAATAAACCGAAGGATCAGGATTGGATGGAGCCAATCGAAGCGTTGGATATCTTCACTCTCCAACAGTTCTGCGACAGCCACTGTACGATGAGGTGTAGCGTTATCGTCCTTGAAGAGGAACTGAGGACCCATAGCACCTTTAAAAAGACACACGTGAGGAAGGAGAATCTCGATACAATAGCGGGCACCAGTGACTCAACCACCTTGGAAGATGTACGGGTACCAAGCGTGATACCTCCCCAAATCCATCCCTTTCGATGATGTTGGAGGAGGTTACTGCGTGTTCCCTGCTTTCTCTAGATGTGTATGCGTCCAGAATCGCTAGTCAGACTAAATCTGCTTTCATCGGTAGAGAGTACTCTACCTCGCTTTTTCAGCTTCGTCCTTAATTTTTGCACACCGGTGTAACAAAATTTACATATTACAATAGACTTTTGATAATCCGGCCCGTCCCATAATCTGGAGTTTTTGGAGGGTTTTCTTCGCGCATAGAAGAGGAAAACATGTCACTGTATGTCTTAGCACAGAAGTTTATATCATTAAAATGGGTTTTTTTCAATTGACTTCCAGTAATTCTGTGATTTAGATAATCCGGTACACCCTGTTCTGGTATATGGCGGATTAGCGATAGTCTACTGTTATATCGGGCTATATTTATAAAAAGTACATATTGGTTGCCCAAATGCATGTGGATGTTGAAAATTGTGAATGGATGTTTTTTTCATTCTTACCTTGATCCAGGAGTTATTGATATATAAACAGTTTCAGATTTTCTTGGCACGAAACGTATACAGGTGACATTGTGAAATCTTTCTATCGCTCTGTGTAGAATTTTTTTTCCTCTTGCATCTGTAAAAAATATGGTAATCATTTCATATAAAGTTGGCTTGTTTTCTTTCCATAAGACCCCATGGTGAGTAGTTGAAAGATTTCAGTGGCGTCTGTTACATATGATTTGCAACCAAGCAAGTTCTATTCGTACATAAATCAAGATTTGCTTGTGATCAATAGAATTAGTAAGCTTTTTATTCATAAAAGTATATCAGCTTCGTTAAGTTGGGTTATGAAATATACTTTAGTGTAGAAATGATAAAATAACTTTTTTTCTCATGTTTCGTAAAAAACAACGTAGCTATATTTACTCGTGCGTTATACAATATAGGCTGCCAAGTTAATTATGCACCTTTCAACTTTCAAACTGTTGATCATATAAACAATTAGCCCTACTTCTAAAGAAACTGTTCAAATAACCGTATACATGCTATGTCGTTTTATATTACTTATCTATATTTAGCTGAGTCATTCATTTTACAAAAAGGTTTGTATGCACCGAAATGCATATTTTACTTTTACCCTTGCCTATAACATATGTTTAAAAATTTTTCTTTCTGCATTCAACAAGTTTAATGAGTGAAACAGAAATAGTTTCGTGTTACTGAGTGGAATACCTTTCCGAAAATATATCGCATATCGGAACGTTAAGCATATTTTATCCTATAAATGCATACCTTTGCATATGTGCTAAGGGTCCTTTAAACTTTCACTACTGCAGTCAGTTTAAAGATAAAAATGCACAATCGCCTTTGCACATAAGGCGAGGTTGTATACTTCCCACTTTATATTTTGAATTCGCGGATAGACGTTCCACTTAACGAAAACAACTCTTTCTTGTTGCAGAGCAAGTGTAGCTGTGGTTTCGCTAATTTGTTAAAATATATATTCTGTATGCATTTCTTTTTTTTTTTTACTTTGAAGTTTGCTACCCGGACTTTTTTCTTACTATAGTTCGAAGCTATATATTTGAAAAGTAATTTTTTACTTCAATACATTTGTTATATGTGATTTTTGAGGCCCTGTATAAGCAGTAAAATTCGAAATCGATTTTTTAAATAATTTTTCTAGCTTTCTATATGTTAGTAACTATGAAAAAAATTATCGGATCGGAAAACAAATTATGCGTTTAAGGGTTAAGATGTAATCTCAGAACTGAGAAAATTTCCCACTTACCAAATTCTTACTGTACCTATACATTTTGTTGGACGTGAATGCGTAGAGACTCCACTTTGAACCATGAACTGTATTTATTCCACGGTCTAAAATATGTTTGACCTCAAATAAAATCTATCTTTACTTGAATTTGCTTTTTCCATAGCTGATCCTTCGAAATACTTTTTATAGTGAAAATCAGCATTTTTTTTAAACCTAAATACCTCAGCAAGTGTCTCACCTGGAAACATAGAACTATTTCTATTTCACAAATTGTATGTAGAACAAAGAGGTTTTGAATATAAGTTGTAGGTTAGGAGGATTGTTTAAAAAAGATAACATTTTATTTCGATGCATGGACACTTTCTGTTAGATAAATAACATTACTAAAATCTACACGTTATTTGAATACAATTTATTGTTGATTTCATTAAGTGGAAGTATGTCTCTATGATCATTGGTTTAAAAGTTAAAGAGTGTACAAAGACGTTATTTTGCAGTCCATATATGGTATATATAAAAATTTATTACAAAGACATTTGGAATTTCATATTACCATACGCAGAAGACATCACATATGGAACTATACCATCCGGCCATAAGGAATTTCTGTTTCTTAAAGCAGTTCTTCCCTATAAATTCATAATTTCAGTATCAAACAGCATATTAGCGACTTCAATTTCTTTTTATACATGTTTACATGTTTTTCAAACTATGTTCAAAAAATATGTTTTTTAAAGTATGTCGGAAAAATAAAAATTTCAAGACGTACTGAAATGTCAGCGTGAATTTTAACTTGGTAATAGCTTGGTTCGATGAATTCAAGATGTGAAATATCCATGATATCTTCTGAAAAAATAAATAAAAACTCAATAGAAGACTCATAAAATATTTTTGCTGCAGTACAATCAAAATATGATTGTTCAGAGGAATAACTAATATTGAAAATGATTGTCCGTCAATGAAAGTATGAGATCTTTACTGTGATGCAACAAAATAAATGATTCAGTATTGACATGATGTAATAGTAGTAAATTATATAAGACGATATAAATATGAGGTTATAGCTATAATTATCGTTGTGTATATAAACCAACTGCAGATTTCATTCTTTCATCCTTATAGGGGGTGGTTTCAGAAACAATTATATGTATGAGTACAATATATTTTTTTAACTTTGCAAGCCAAGCAGAGCGTTTTATAACAAAAACAAATGAATATGAAAGTTTATTACAATCAGTGAAAAACAATTAGTTTGAAAAAAATGAACAAAAGTTAGATTCATCCTAAAAGATTTAAAAATTCAACCATGTTGAATAATACCGTTATTGCTTTTGAAAATGTAACGAGAAAAACAAAACGAATATACTTTACATGATCACCGTGATAAGAATACGGTTCCGTGAGGTTTCATAAAAGATTTTATCACTTATTACAGCCTAACGAAAAGTGAACACAGAAAATAATCGAAATGTAACCCAAAAAATCATTTGAATATAAAATATTTTTGAATACAATAGAGTGAAACAAAAGAAATTCTAATCAAAAAAACTATCATTTTATATTTAATGCACCTCTATTTGTTATCATAAAAACCTTTTAATGAATAGCATAACCAATAGATTGAAATAAAAAAATACTGAGACTCAATCGAAAAAAACCAAAAAATATTAGGATAACGTACAGTAACACACTGTATTGCAACTTCTAAAACTCAGTAAATACTGTACATATTTTTTGAATATCCAAACGCTTACCTTCGCTCAACCGAATAACTGTTGCTTCAATCATTGGATAGAGAAGAACCTAAAGTGATTAAATAAGGATGTTAAATTAAAGGATATTATATTTCTGCAAAGAAATTCGATAACCATGACACAATATCATTTTTTTTTAATAATCAAAATCTTGGAAATTGCAATGGTCTCCCAGGCCATATTTTTTATTGAAAAACAACACACACAAACACATACAATTCAAGAGAATATTATGTCAGATAATTTTTTCCGAATTCGCTACAAATGGTGATATTTATTTTTTTTTATAAACATTTGTTACGGATTCTGCTATTTAAAAGTATAGATATACATCCTTCTTTTATGTATTTTCATAAGATTTTTTTCTAAGCTGATATTTAATATAATGATGGACTGAGAGAGATATTTGGTAACGTAATCTCGCTTATCAAATTTCAACATCGAAGAGTCGAAGGTATTCACATTTGGTATCCTCATATTTTTTATAAACTCTCCAGTATTTTCATCTACCACCGGTCTTAGTCTACTCCGATCATCGCAATTGCCCCAGCAATCAAGTACGAATTGCTTATATTATCTCTTTTTACTGCATGTTATAAATTTTTTAGGGCAACTATATAGAATTCGGATCACTTGAACTATCGAGAAGAGGCCTTATACGTTTTCTAGAGAGTTGCTGTCCAAAGTAACATGAATTACAGTCGAGGCCGGATATAACGAAGTCACACGAGAACGTGAAAAATATTCGCAACATCCGATATTCGTTATAACCGATACGTGATAAATACTCGAGTTTAATGAGAGAAATCCACTTGAAACTGCATTTCTCAACCTATGATCCTCGAAGATGTGGCAAGTGATACACAGACTTGAAATCATACCCCCTAATAAGGGTGGAGCTGCCATGACTCCAGCCCAGGGGCTCGAAATAAACAATCTTATTATTTTTGTTTTTTTACACTATAAATTCACTACAGAGGGGCCCACCAAAGATCTCAGCCTAAAGACCTGGCTCGAGGATGTAGGGCCTTGCTTAAAATGAAACTTGGGTATATAATATATAAGTCTTTGAAATTCTCATCAGGATACCTCCTGATATACTTGTGCAACTTTGATTTTCAATTATCTCTTCTCACGTTTCATCTTTTTTGTCATTCTCATTGAATCAGAAACTTTTCAATATGAACTGCCTGTTTTGTAATACATTCATATTTTCGCATGACAATAATTAGAACAAAATAAGTAACTTTGAACATATGTCATTACTTTTGTACTACAGTGGAACCTCGCTACAACGATACTCGATATAACAATAAATCCTCATACAACGAAATTTTTCACATCTTGTTAGGAATTACCAATAGTCTAATGTTAATCTCCTCTCGATACAAAGATATCATTTTCTACGTTGTAAATTACTCTTTACAACGAAATATAAAAAAATATTTTTTTTATATTTCGTTGAATATTACCTTCAATATATTTTTAAATTCCCAACCAGTTTTTTGTTTTTTCGAGGGTGCCTAATAGCGTCGATATTTTGCATTACCTACCTTGTAAAAGTGAAAAACTGAAATTTGCCATGAAGCTTTTTTAACTCCTTTTTGATGAATTCTGAAACCGACTTAGATATAACCAACCCACATTTAACAAATTTCATAAACGAAACCCGATTTAACAAATTTCATGGTCAGCCCGATATAATGTTTTCTCATTTAACAAATTTTATGATCGTGCCGCGATATAATGAACTTGAAAAATTTTACGATCGTTCCCTGATATCACGAATGAATAAGGGGAGGCTTACTCCACTCATCTTTTCTCTTTTACAACCTAAATGTTAACGTAAAGTTACCGGTTTTCAAAATGAAATAGAACAGCAATTTAACTAATCAGATAAAACAGATATTTTTATTGATTAAATTCATAAATATCATTATATCGCGGTTACGATCGACACAAATATTCACACAGGGACAGAATTCGAAAAAAAAAACCCGTTGAATTGTGTCAAAAAATCGTTATCATGAAATTCATTAAATGGAGTTCATTATATCGACTATATTTATCTAACACACTAGACTCATTTGGGAATTTTTTTCATATTTATCAAGTTCAGCAATAACACTAGGCTATTATGCATAACACCGGTAAAAGCGATAAATTTCAATTATTTATCAGATACGCTTGGGTATTATGCATAATCACCAGAAAAGTGATAAATTTATCAAATTTACCGATGCGATTGGCAATTATGCATAATAACCTATTTATCCATTTACCGTTATACATACATTACTTAATCATGAATATAATCTTAACAATATTTCCCACATTTACCTTAATCTCTATCTCTCAATATCTAGGAACGGTTTACTTATTTCTTGGAAAGTAGTAAAGCTTTAATAAAACTTCTTTTGTATGAATCTTTTTTACACGTGCTGAATTATGCAATTACATATCACTGTACAATATCAATTTGTATAGATGTATCATGTAGAAATAGCGGAGACATAGATATATCATGTAGAAATAGCGTAGTCATAAATATATCATGTAGAAATAGCGTAGACATATATATATATATATCATGTAGAAATCTCTCATAAATCATTTTGTTAGAGGCAATAAAAATTTTAACATTTACAAACTAATAATGATAGTGTTAGAGGGATGTGATTGTTTTACTATTTGGTGAACATTCACATGTGACATACTCATTCTCTGTCTAATTGAGTATCAGAGAAAGTATTGAACAAAATAGCGGTCTCTAGCTGATTTCAAAATTAAAACCATATTTATACGTACCATTTTAAATACCGTTAAGAACATGTTATATTTCACCTATGTATCACGCTCTTGACAGCGAAGCTCAAATAATGATTATTTTTTCCCAACTGCTAATATATTCGGTCTCATGGTGTCATTTCAAATTCCGTTCTGAGAAGAGCTTGTTAAAAAACAAACAAAACAGTAATTGTAAACCTCTATTTTTCGCTCTATGTATTTTAACGTCACTTATTTTTATTCATCTCGCTCCCGAATAGCCTACAATAAAAAGTAAGTTCAGAGTCGAAGAAACATCCAAGAAGTAGAGTGAGTCATTCTATTCTTTCAACACCACTTAAACTGTTAATTTTATGATGTGTTAATTATGTTATTTTTAATGTTGTAAATTTTAATTTTAAAATTTATTTTTTTCGTAAACAAAAAAAAGTTCTCATTTCATATTTTACTTGCTATATTTCTTGCAAGTTTCAGAAAAAAAAAATCTCATCAATCACACCATCTACTTTTCAAAAATTTCTACTTTGTGCTAGTATAATTAAGCTTTGTTATTTTTCTGAAAATTACAGTTATACCTATTGGGATAATTGCTACCCCTGATCGAAATACAATTTTTTATGTTTCTGATTAAATTGTTAGAGTCTCAATGATATACATGGACAAAGTTGAAGAGGGGATATGAGACACCTGAACAAGCATTTTTGATCATAAAATGTTTGGTCGAATCTGAATAGCAAAGGCGGTAGAGGGTGTTTTTAAGGAGTGCACAACTGGCCTTCACCAGAAACAAATACTGTATCATATTTTTCCAACTGATTTGATGAGATATGCTCTATCAACTATTCGAGGATGCATATGCACCTTCGGATTGGATTGGACTTTGCTTTTTATTGGTGCAAGGACAATCAAGGTTATGCTACGGCAAACAATGATCAAGCTGTATAATGACTTGTGGTAAAATTTGCGTTAACCAGGTTGCACCATGAGAAGGCCTATTACATTACAATACCCTGCGCCCTCGAATGGTTGATTGCATTTATTGCAGCAAATTTGTCAGAAAAATATATTTGCTTTTGTTGAAGTTCTGTTGAGCACTCTCTAAAAACACCCTCTGCCGCTTTTGCTATTGCGATTCGACCGCACATTCTAAGACTAAAAATGCTTATTTAAGAGTGTTATATCATCTCTTAAAGTTGGTCCCATGAATTTAGAATCACCTTGTATATAGCAACACTATCAGCGTTTTCAAGCTATGCTCATTTTCAGGTTTTTTTTAAATTAATCTCGCCAGTCTAACATTAAAACTTCAAAGAGGATGAAATAAATCTTCAATGATAAACATTTTACAGCACACCAACTCCGGTCATACATCGCCATACGGCAATTTCCAACCAGTGGAGTTGGTTGGGAAATTAAGGTGATCGCCCTAGGCCCGGTAGGTAAAGAACATGTTTTTCTGATGTTCTTGCTCGGATATGGGCCCCGTGGACTTTGACGGTAACCTTCATAGTGGAACACGAACATCCTACCACTGTGCCACTCGAGCACCCAATGGTAAACAGGCGTATCTGTTTTTTTACGCACAGAAAATACAAAACTACGCAAAAAGTTTTATGGTAAACATATTTTATTAAAAAATTTCAAGAGGACATAAAATTGATACCAGCACATTAGAACAGTTGATTACATCTTCAACAAAATTTGCAAGACTTCTTACACTTAGACGTCATTCGCAAGCGATCTCTTTGGCACATGTGATTCTTTACTAACACTTTACAAATATCACTTTTGTCCGAACAGCTTTCTAAAATTAAGAAAGGATTGAATTAACATATGTATAGGTATGTATATACATTATATGCACACATACATAGGCGTACGCAGAATTTTCTCGGGGGGGGGGGGGTGTTTCAAAATTTTTTTGCTTGGGGGGTTTACTTTTTTTCCTGCAAAATAACACTATAATCTCGTCCTGAGGGAAGGGTAAGAACCCCAACCCCCACCCTTTGCGAACGCCAATGTATAAATATAGCCTATATGTTATTGCCAAAGCCCGAAATTGGCCAGTTCGCGCGAAGTGGTTGTAAATTAGCCCAGTAATTAATACTTATTCTAATTAGAAGTATGCCTCTAGGATCAACAGTTCGCCAGTAAAATACCGTACGCCTTGTTACCTATGCACCAGGTATATCTAATGTATAACTTACTATTTTTGTTTCATGCTAACAGGTCGAGGAGCTACTACGCTCATGTGTTATGAAGTTGTCCAATTATCAAGCTGTCAAAATTATCTTATCTCGTTCAAAAATATAACTGGAAAACTAAAATTTTGCTGATGTAGTTTGATGAAACTTATTTAAATCACGCATAAAATCAAAAACAGTAATCGGTAGTATGATGATTTTACGAATTAACACTTTAGAAATTTAGCACCAATTATAACGCGAAAGATTTCCAAACGTTTTTAGTTCCTTAAACGTATCTTCGAAAACAGTGATGATTTGTATATTTTTGTGAGGGTTTCCAAGAAAGAACGATGACATAAAACGATGAAGAGGACGAAAGGGGAAGCTGTATAAATTTACATAATTTCACACAGAAATAGGTAAATATAAAGATTCCTCGAAATCTATTTCGAAAACATACAGAAATGTGAATCATCCGACTTTTCAAAAGCTCTTTCGTGTTTGAATTCATATAAATATTCTTGACATTGCATTCCCTGTAGCAACAATTTCGTATGTCAATACTATCAGAGCACTTTTCACCGTGATCTTTTAAACTGAATCATATCTTGTTGGTTACTTTGACATGTAGTTGGTGAGTGAAAAGAGTGACATTTTTTTTCGATTTCTAATTCGTCTTCATGTTAGAAGCAGCGTGTCTTTCGGGACTGACACGGATTAAAATCACCCCTTCACAGGAGCGGGCTTAAGTATTTTGCGGCCCTCTAAGTATTATGCTGGGGAGTGTGGCGAAACTCGTTTCGCCACACTTCCCAGCAACCATGAACCCCGTGGTGCACGAGGCTCACATTTGCACCCATAATGAATATCAAACTACTATTTCATGGTCATAAAAAACATTTGAGAAAGCCATTCGACAATAAATTTGAACAATAATGCCCGCTGCCCAGCGAAAGAATTTCAAGTGCGCCCACAGGCGCCTAAAGGTGGGTGGGGGGGACCGTGAGGCTAGACAACCGATTATCTACCCCGGGGCCACAACTAGATAGTCTTTCAGCCGGGCAAGCATGAATAATACAAAAAAGTAAACGTGAACAAATTCAGTAAACGTGAACAAATTCAGTAAACGTGAACAAATTCAGTAAACGTGAACAAATTCAGTAAACGTGAACAAATAAAAATTACTACACCAAAAATTCTGAAATTTTGTAGAAATATTTATGCGGCATGTTTTATTAAAAAGTGACCTCGAACATCGATATCTGATCATCCGTTAGAATTTTATGAATTTTAAAGTTTGAAAAAATTTATACATTTCAAAACCTTCAAATACTTTCTTCAAATGCTTTAAAATACAAATACAACGTCACAACAGGCAAAATGCCCAACGAGGTTGCTAAGAAAAAAAAAAGGCCCATAAAAAATATGGATGTCATATATTTCAAAACTACAGCAACCCAATTAAAAATTCAATACATGATACATGATATATATATATATATATATGATGACATATATATATACATGATGATAATGCCTCCCTCGTGTAATTTTGAGTAATTTTAAAAGAATTTATCGTATCGATCTGGTTCAGCGCACGGGATATAGGATCTATCTGCATCCCTCTTCTCTTGGCTTGGCGCGGGGAGAGGGGGTCATGTGGAAACCCTAGCCCAGAGGACTCGATGTCTGAATTTTAGAGTTCTTGACCAGAATTTTAAGCTATTTGCTTTGTTAAAAATGTTTAAGTCAAAATGTAATCAAATTACTTTTATGCCGTTTTGCAGCCCCTAAAATTTAGCGGCCCGGTGAGTCCACACCCTTCGCACCCGCCCAAGTCCGGCCCGGCCCGTTCATAATATTTACATACCTTTATTTGCGTTACCTGATGATTAATATTGAACTACTCATAGAAAGTCGATTAGCGTATTCTCTGTTAGCTATACATAAACAGTTCACACAATTTGTGGTTTTTTTTTCCTGTTTATCACACACACACACACACACATATGCTCGCTTGCTTTAAAAACACATTCTCTCTCTCTCTCTCTCTATCCTGCCAAGGAACGTCGTGAATTTTGCGACATAATTATTTGGAACTCATCGTCGGCTGAAACGTAATTGAGGAAAAGCTTTTTTCCCCCGATGTTTTCCCCTTCGTTTATTCCTTTTTTCCCCCCACATTGCTCACGGCAACATTACAAACAAAATTCAGGCGTTATAGTGAGAAAGAAAAAAAGTCCCCGAGTAAATTATTTCGCCACCTAAGCTAATGGGATATGTGTTCGTTAACATTTTTATCGAATAGCAATTATTAATTACGCATACCTTAATGTATGCGTAGGCGCATTTGTTTATTCACTTGCTCATTTATTTCTAAATATCTTTTGCGGGGTTAATTTTGCTGGTAAATGACGAAATGAGTCTTTTTGGAAGCTTTTTTCAATAGGAGTATATATTTATATATATTTAATTGAAAAGATTTTGTGTTTTGTTAACCATATTGACCAAAGAATAATTGATTGTAAAACTAAACTTGTTTACTCGGAAGATTGCGTTTCGATCAATTGAAAGTTTTTAAACGAGTTTTGTGACAGCTCTTTATTCAATAATGGTAAAAGTAAGTGTATATCATGCACGTGATCAATTTTTGTGGCAGATTGTCGCAACCGAACGAATTAAAATGTGTTGCTGAAGTGAGAAATTTTATGCAAATGATTCTAGAAAATTATAAAAATATTTATCAATGGGATAATCGAAAAAAATATACATTTTAACTCACGTTTTTTTTTTTTTTCATTGTTTAAGGGTTTTAAGCAAACTTTCAATTTTTCCGTTCTCCGTCATTTAATCAACTAGTAAACATGATAGTCACTAGTTTAATGATAATTTCAATATAATAAATATGAATATGCAGATTTAAATAAATTAAAATATGGTTCTTCTTGTTTTTGAAAATTTGTATTGTTGGATGGAATGACATTTTGAATAAGATGACTAACATTCTTCCAATATGCATTTCAAATAGACGTATACAAGAGAAATACTCAAACATCGAATAAGTATTCAACTCATAAGAGGATTAAATATACATTATGTGCTTACTCATTTTCCGCTGTTAAAAACTTTTTTCTCAAAACAGTAGCGAATATTTTTTTTTCATGAAAAATATGAAATAATACACGGTGTACAACACATTATCTTCTGTTGTTAAAGGAAAATCATCAATTGGAAACATGAGTAAGCAAAAATTCATAATTTTTATTATTCGTTTATGAGAAAGAGTATGTGTGGAGGCCTTTATTTGTTCTTCTTAAGAATAAAGTAGAATATTTAATGTATTTAAATTTACAGTTCATTTTAATTTTAACTCGGATGTGGGGTTTCCAAATAGTCAAAAACAGATTTCTTTTTTTTTTTCCAGCCTTACTAATCATCCGTGAAATCCTTCATTAAGTGCATTATTATTGCCCACTTTTTGTTCATACAAAAAATGCTGATTAAACACGTGTTTCTGCTTATTTTAACATATACCGTATGTATGCACGAAATATATGAAAATATACCTTTCTCACTTGTTTGTTGTCCATCACACCCGTATAGTTTATTTATTTTTCTGATGTCTATAGAGCTGAATCCTAGTCTTTGTCCAATTGAAGCTGTTTTCTTTTTAGGAACTATTGTAGGTTTATTTTGTTCTTTTGAAAACGCAAATCGGTCATAATGGAGAATAGAACTATAATCATATGGTTCTCCTAAATTTTGAATAATGTCCCAGTCATGTTTCTTGAAGTTTATTTCTCGACCTAAAAGGAAAATAAGTGTAATAGATGATATAACCATACTGTAAATTTATTTTATCTTCCAAAAAATACCAAATGAAACATAATTTTGTTATGTATTGCTTGGAGCTTATGGCAACCTGCATTTTTCAAACTATATGTCTTCAAAGTACGAAAGACTGGTCACCAAGCGAAGATAGAGATGGAGTTCGGAAAGAAAATTTGCAATTCCTCTGTGGGGAATCGAACCACCGCATTGAGAGATCGTTTCTCTCTGAATGTCGCCATCTGGGGGTTATTGTCGTTTAGAGCTATTACCTGATTCCGGAAGCTGTTCATGCGCAGTCCCATTCAGTTCTCAGTTCCCATATATGCTCTAAGGAAAGAAAATACCAGTCCTCTGTAGCTTAATGGTAGAACACTCACCCGGATTGTGAGCGGTTGATGGTTCAGTTCCCCATAGAGGCATTGTGAATTTTTCTTTCCAAACTTCATCTTTATTTCCTCTTGGTAACGTCTTTCGTGCTTCATATATCAGCGGAGAGAGGCATCGTTTTTCCCTCTCTATTTGTCTTCAAATGAGTATTACTCTCACCATAAGTTCATGTACCAACTTTATTTACGCCGTCAGCATTTTATCATGCATAAAGTTTTACAAGTAATTTGGGAATTTGTAACACAAACGTACTCCAAAACCATTATATACTGCATAAACGATCGCATTAAGTAGGACAACAATTGATAGAACTCAAAAGGACAGTCAAAATTAACTTTCCTCAAATAGCTTGAAGATGGCCAGAAAAATACGAGTCTCTGTGTGGGTGTGTTGAGCAGTTACGCATCTCTAGGAATTTTTTATTTTTCGCAAGTGATAGAGGAACCAAAGTACTTGAAAACGCATCTACTTAAGATGTAATTATTAAATTGTGATAAAAACTTGTTTTCGATTTCTCTATGGTAAAAATTCAATGAAAAACTGATAGTTAAATTAATTCAGGGTTCAATGGGTTTCTTAAAGGACGTGAAAAAATAAAATAAAACTACAAAATATCTCGTTTACTTATGTTCAATTGAAGGAGGAAATCAATTTATCGCTGATTTACAGAATACTACATGACTTGTACGAATATTCCGCATAGCACAATTCACAAAACAAAACACTTTATTTGCTCTGAAAGGAATGCGAACAAATCATAAATAATTCTGATGAACGCATGTTTTTGTTGAGTGCATAGTTAAATTTAAATATACAAGAAACATTTTGTTGATTCTCTTGCGTGATCATTATGCTTTAAATCCTACATAACATGTAGGTTTTTTTTTTAATTTATTCATTTCATGGAAAAATATGTTAAAATATTAAATGCTTCCTTTTATTTTAAAGGTATCAAAAAAATTTTTGTCATTGATTTTAGGGGAAAATGTGCATTTAGAGAGATGACGAATATAACTCACATGCGAACTTTCCTTCTCAGACTAAAAACATTGGATACATAAAAACATTGAGATACTTTTTTAAAAACAAAAAATCTTTAGGCTAATCTTATATCTGGCATCGTTCAAGAAATAGCGCTTTTTTTTAACCCTTAAAAAAAACCCAGATTATTCATAGAACCGATGAAAATAATTTCGAAATAATGTTCAAGAAGGTGATCAATATCCTGTCAAGTCAATATTTCATGGTTTTTGATCGCAGTGATCATTTACTTCCAATACAGGCTATAAAGTACTATAAACATAAGCTTCACGAAAAAATTGCGACTCTACGGATTAAATAAAAATATGGAAACTGACTGCATAAATTTGGCATTGAAATTATCAGCTTGACAAGTTTCGTACTTTAGAGAAATCTAGCAAAACAATTTTTCTCTAAAATATGCCTAAGCACTTTATTCATAAAATGTAACTGAAAATACTGTATTTGTGATTTTAAAAATCGAGTGGACACTTTTCCTGCGAAGAATTGGCTTTTATTCCGAATTTCAGACTAAAAATAATTGCATCATTTTTGAACTTCTGAATCGTTTCTTTTTGAGAATTCTAAGTTTTTTTTTCTCATTCTTACTCACCAGGTTGAACATTCTCCCACTTGATAGTCACGTAGTCATCTCTATCTGCTCTACTCTGTTCATGCATAAATCCTAAAGCATGCATTATTTCGTGCATAAATACTCCTTTATGATAACAGTTTTTTCCGAGCGATATGCCTTGAGCACCTCCTATCTTTCCTACAAATGACGCACACCTGCAATGGGATTTGGATAAATCTCTCAAAAATTTCGTTTTGTATTGATGATTTCAACAAATAATACAACAGCATAATGTATCAGCTTCTGTGTTTCAGCGTCTAGTTCTCATTGTTTCTTATTTCAGAGCTGTTCATTTTACTTATCTTTTCGTTTATCCCGTGAACTATAATTTGATAATGCCTCAAATATTGAAAGCATTGACACCAATTTTTTTATGCTCGAATGTAAAAATTGTCATAAAGTTTGAAAGTAAAATATATGACCTTATGGGGTACTTATTTTTTTTTTTCTGCTCATTATTGGCAAAAATATTTTATCAATTTCCTAACTCTTGTTCGTAATTTTAAATTAGCACTCGACATTTTTTTTAAATTATCGTCAGCGGAGTTAATATTTTGTAGAGGTCATCAATATATGCCACCCTAACACGGAAATATTCAATGCAATCTGCGAATGAGAAGCTGAGCATCACGCGTAAAAGAATATTACAGCTGTATTGTATTTTTATTTAATATCAATGAATATTTGAAAATATTATAACATTACCCTCCTTCAGGAATGAAAAATACATAGTCTTTTTCATCTGACCTGGGTTGAAAACGAATACAGGTTTTGTTGTGATATTCCATAATTGCCTTTGCAATGAGGTTTTTGCCACGTTCATCTGCATATAAAAAATGAATTGAACAGTGACATGTTCAATGATATAACTAATATCTAACCAAAAATATTTTCTTTCGAACTTACCGTAATTTTTTGAAACTAGATAGGGAACGTTTCCATTTGGCCATAGAAATTCTGATCCTCGAATGGCATTGCGAGACTGAAAATGTATTTAGTGAAAATTAATAAAGCATGAATAAATTATGTTTTGTTTTTGTTATTTATTCGTTCAAATTTATAAACAATCTGTAACTGCTATTCAATGAATTTAATATGGTGACGGTTCAAAAAAAACACAGAACAACGACACATTCACATGCATGGCTGGGTACGAAATTAGTAGCTGGGAAGACGGGTAATTTTTATGATATTAAATACTATTAAATCAAACAAAGAATAATCAGAAAACTTTGTTGCAAGGGATCACAGCTATGGAATAGAGAATTTGTGACATTGGTCTAGTTTCGATAAGCTTCCAGAAGCTTCAAGTTATTCATTTCTTCTCATTGTATAATGAAATATCTTGTGCGTTTCTCAAAAGAGAGTAAACGAATTCACTCCTAACACACCATTTCCATGCTGAACGAATGAAGTTATTTAAAAATAAATAGTCCACGTCGTGGAATATACAGAAAACATCTTACATTGAGATCCTCTAAAATATCCCCTTCTAAATATCCTGATGTTGTTATTGGGTCAGGATTCGGGTATACCTCGTCAATATCTGCAACAAAACGAACTATTCATAAACATAATCAAAATCTATATATAAAATTAATATTGTGTGTGTGTGTGTGTAAATCTACAATGTTCTCTATATAAATCTACAATTTTGGATCAATCGTTGCCAAATTTTCCATATATACCAAACGGGAACCGACTTGAACGATAGGCTACTTTAAAAGATCGTCAGAGTAGGGCACATGCCCGAAATGGGTGAAAAACTGTCTGGTAACAATGGTTTTTTATGGGCCTCAACAATCACTTTCGGAATGTGTACTTTGGTAACCGTGGTTCCCTGGCAATACGTTTCAGGCATGCATGTGCCTTTACAATGGTTTGTCACTTCTTTGATGCTGCCAGTATTATGTATAATATTTTATTCCTTTATAATGGTTTCTCACTTTTATAATACCCGGGCAGCGCCGGGTATTATAGCTAGTTACGTATAAAGTTACTAAAGTTATATAATAAATGTGAAGATTTCGCTAAGTTAAAAGCAGTCATACATCACATAGCATACATAATATTGCAATCTATATGGGCACATTAAACTTGATAACGAATCTAATTATTTTACATCAATTTAAAAAATATTAATTAGTATTAAAATGATTTCAAATAACCAGACACACACACACACACATTAACGCCTTTAAACTTCCAGTAATATTCATAACTTGTATTGAAAAGGGGGGAAATGCATCAGAAAAGTATTTGTGTATATATATGTATATTTTACATTTTTTTCATGAAAAATGATAGCTTTTTTATCTTTTTAGTCAACCTAAAATATTTTGAGACAATGTTTTACCCTTTTTTCATGTTAATTAAATCAATTCCAGTGAGTAAATCCATTTAACAATTTTTTTTATTTTTGATTGGATTCTATATATTTATACTGACGCAAATATACAAGTTTCTTGACCATTCATCTTGTAACTCAGACCACTCAAAAACATCAACAGAGAAAACTGAGTTATATACTGACAATATAAAAAAAGCAAACTTCGACAACTTCTTAAGCTTGAACAGTAATTGCCGTAAACAAGTTTTCCACAAAATTTTTTTGATCAAAACTCGTGAATCCAAATGCTAAATCACGTAAAATTGAATTCGATATTAACGATCAATAATTTGAACACACTTCATCTGGCTTTCTCTCTCTATCAGGTCTGCAGTGCACCAACCAAATAAATTATCAGAGCATCAAAAATAATTGAGTATGTTCATGTTTAATTCATGAAAGGGGGGAAACATTGCTGAAATTAATTGCTAATGCTGCCTAGCTTGTCATTAGCAAAAGGGTAATGGCCATACTAAATCAATAAGACTAAAATCATTTGACACTTATTGGAATATAAATTTAAAAACAACCATGGAAAAGAGATGCACTAGATTTAATAAAGAAGATAAAGAACATTTATCCAACGGTTACTAGCAGAAATATCCAACCAAACATACCTGGTTAATATGTGGTAATTTATTTCAGGGGAAATATTCTTACTGTAGTTTATATCTCAAAGTAATGGGACTTGTCATTCATGCTAATTCCGTACTCATAGGATTTGTGTCAGTTCTAGTCCGCACAACATTCCGAACGCAATGACGTATATTTTCTTACTTCTAGCAGAATTGGGAGAAATTATTTTTTGTCTTGGTTAACACCTGGACTGGCTTCTTAGCTATAATAACAGTCGTGTTGTTTTTTTTTTTTTTTTTTTTTCATGCAGTAAAATTATTTCTTGAAATCAAAAGTGTTTTCAACATACCTATCAACTCAGCTTCTTTAAAGTTTTCTTCTGTGAGTGGCACTCCTAAAAGTTTGGGAGAAAAAAGTAAGTAATGGCGTATGAGATGGTTTTCTTTTCCAGTATCTATAAAACGTTGTAAATAGATCAGTACGTAACAACTACTCTTTTTTTACCTTCTTGAAAGTTTACCACAGGAGGTATTTGGAATTTCACCTGAAAAAATAAATTAAATTAATTGTTAAATTCTGATAAATAGTGTTAATTACAAAATCTAAAACATTTCAATAAGCTTCGTCAGTTTTCAGTGATACACTTGAGCACATCCAAAAATAAAAAAACCGTTCATATAATATTTATGACTTTCGTTTATTGAGCTGGTTCTATTGATGGTATCATCGATCGAATTCTGAACGCATCATCTCCTTGGCGGTTAGGGACACCTCTGTTTCAATTTATCACGCTTCAATTTTTATTCGGTCCATGTTGAAATATTTGCTAGTATCGAGAAAACTATCTTAATATTGAATTCAACTTAGCGGTTGCAATCCAATTGCGTCAGTCTACATTAGTACGAATTCGCTTTCAAATTGGAATTTACAGGAATGTTTAGAAATAAATTTTCGTAAACGATGAGCGTAGAATTCTAATTAATTCGATATGTTCCACTTGACTATTTTCTGGTTTTCCTCAAAGAAGTTGGTTAGCATTAAATGGTATTAATTTAGTCTGCTGCTTTGAGTTTCTGATTTTCCGTTTTAATAAGAAGATTGGGTCTTTTAATAAGATCTAAGGAGCTTATCCTTATTTTTTTTATCTCTCACCCATATAATATATTTTTCTAATACTTTATATTATATCTAGAATTTTGCAAGACATAGTAGTAATCACAAATGACATCATTTCTCGAAATCTAAACCTCATGATCAGTCGATCAACTAATAAATTTATCGATATGTTTTATATTATCATTTACTCACGCATGTTTATCCAACATCTTAATGCAATAATGATGAAGAAAATGAGTAATGATATGTTTGTCGCACATAGAAAAAATCGTGGCCAATTTTTAATTTAATTTTTTTACCTCTGAAATACATCTCATGTAAAACTTACGGTGTTATAAAATTGTTTATCGATCATGGATAGACTTGAGTGGATTTGAATCCTTACAAGCACATAAATCTCTAGAAATATTATTCGTAATTATCATAATTTAGCAGAGATAAGAAATGTGAATTAAGGCCAGTGACTTGAACACAACGAAGTAATTACTTCTCAAATTACCTCGTCTTTATTCTTCCGCTGGAAACTTCGGGCTCTTAACGAGAGAAAATTTGCAGATTGTGGTGTGTCAAAGGATGAATCCAATCTATTACTACTGCTACCGCTATTCACCTGAATGGAATCTCTTACAGCGTTAGCGACGGTGCTTAAACTAGGAATAATATAAAATAAAATATAAGTAAAGCTAGAGAGCATAGTTTGTTTCAAAGCGAACGTCTTCATCGGACCTAGGTGATTAACATTCGAAGCAAAGATTTTATACAGCACTCAGGTGATAAGGTGACCCGCATTCGATGACGCCACGGAATGAGTCTCAAGGTTATTGATCGCTATGGAATGAAGGTGAAAAACTTTTTCCACAAAGTATCACTCTCGTAGGTAATGGTCTATAAGCTCATCAGCTACCATTGGTGCTGCTAGTTGACTTTTCGTTATCATTACGCACATCCAGGCTAATTTTTAAGCTCTTTTTTCCTTTCGGATCCTCGGGTATAATGAAGTTGCAATATTTAGGGTGAAAATATTACCTTCTCAAAAAAATTCATAAGAAAATTTCTTATCTAATATATAAACATTTTCTAACCCCCCCCCCCCCTCCCCACTTCTCGTAACATTTTATGTAGATGCAGGTTGTCCGGACGAAAGATATCCAAAAATAGCGGCTTATAGTACCAGAACCCCCATGATTACTTTAAGTTTCATTTTCTTTAAAGGGGTCAACTCTAAGTTTATTTGTAGGTTAATAAAGTTCAAAAAACCGGTTCAACGTGATCACCTTTAGTGGCTCTGCAGATGTCCAACCCGTACTCGATGTCTTGTCAAGTGTTTGATAGCATTTGAAGTGTTATTAAACGAACTGCTGCAGAGATACGCTGTTTAAAATCATGTTAGAGGCTTCACATTTCACTCATTTCGTACGTTTAACATGCGTCACAGATTTAAAATCAGTTAGACAAAGCACGCACTGAACATCATGTTGTGGCGTCCACATGCTACTATTACTACTACACCACACATGCACGTCGTAAACATGCTTGTGAGAAACTTCTCGCGAATTGATGCGTGATGGAATGCGCAGTGTTGTGTACCATCGTCAATTTCGTTTCGGAGGAATGTCTGTTATGTGTTCCAGAAATGCTGACATCTGGCTTCCGAATTCGGAAGCAAACAACTGGTTGTTTTTTGCCAGTTCGTATTATGCGTGAATATAAAATGTTGTTGCACTGATTGCTCGCTGTGGAGAGACTTTTTAAACAGAAGGTCGACTCGCATTCTCACCTTGAAGTTGGAGAACCACAGAAAACCAACTTCGGCCGACCGAAGTGTCCATGCTACCAGTGAGTGTGTAACTGCTGTGAAAAGCGTCTTAAAGCAGCTGTCGATAGTGCGAAACTTTGAGCAATCTCCTATCGCGGTGCATTACTTACATAACCAGTGTGGTTCTCTCAGTATGAGCTACCACTTTGGATACCTTTAGCCCTGACACCTGTATACAGGGTGTGCACTATCGACCGCCCAATAATTACACACGTGATTCCTTGTGAAAAGCTGATAAAGAAAAATATTTTCCGTTTTAGGATGAGACAAATATTTCGGAAGTTACAACATTTTGAAGATCGGCTCGCATTTGCGCCTTGAAGTTGGGAACCGCAGAAAACCAACTTCAGCCGACCACCACTGTGGGGTTCGAACCCGGATCCTCGCATCGCGAGTCCGTCACTATAACCACTCGACCACCACAGCGGTCTGATAAGTAACTTAATAACTGATTAAAACTATCAGTTACTAAAATACGTTACGGTAGAACTCCGTTAAAACGAGGTTGAAAATCAGGGTCGTACCGTGAGCTGCAGTAGCCAGTGGCAGCTTATCATCCGGGACCCAGATGATAATCTATCCACACATAATTAGCTTACTTGAGAGCCTCCAGCTAAGCCAGGAGTACTGGGGCATTGCCCATGCTGAGTAACGGCCCTTGTGGAAATGTGGAATAAGACTACGCGAATAGAACACTTTGGGACCAGAACCAGTTGTAGCACAGTGAAACAAAAAGTTCATATCGATATAAACGGTTTTTCCCTAAAATTCTTGTTAGAAATACGTGACTATATTTCTTCGATAAAAATACTGAACATTGGGATCCTAAATATACGGATTATATAATCAAAATACGTATAAATATATATTATAGTATCAAAATACGGGATATCTCCAATTGTCACCGAAAAAGTTGTCAATTATCGCTAAAATCACTATAAAATTTCCAATACCGTGAAATGATGTACTACAGCAAATAGCAGTTTGTTAAAATGTATTTCAGGGGAAAAAAAGCTTGAGAGACAAATAGGAGAAATGAATATTTATATTTATAGTCATAATTATCATAGTATAATTTAAGTTATGAAAAAAGTCTTAATCCTTGATTTCACTAAAGAATAAAAATTCAAGTAGGTTTCGTTGAAAATACGGGCGGGGGGGGGGGAACGGGATAGTTTTATTAAAAATAAAGTCGGGATGCGACAATTACTGGTAAATACGGAAATGTCCCGTGAAATACCAGTCATATATCAATCTCGGTCAGGAACCAATACGCAAAAGGTGTATATGAAATTATATTTTGAAATAAAATGGAGGGGAAAATGGTGATATACCATTGCTTCAATGGAACAGCAAAGTCAACTTTACTTTTCATAATTATTTATTTTCTTGTGAAGTCACGGCTGTTGGAAAACGTCAGGAAACTTTATATGAAATATAAAAACACAGCAAATACTTTGCCTCAAGACGAATAAAACTAGTGAAATCAACGTATTTCTCGACAAATTAAAAACAAATGATGAGACGAAACCTTACGATCGTTCCGAAACTCTATGGATTTCATTATCAAAGGATAAAATTAAATAAAAGTTCTAAAATGAAAATACCCAAAAAAATGCCGACTATCACGACGAACGCCTACACAAGAATGAAAGATATACAAGTGAGCGCTTAGCAGATGATGATGATATTTTCTTCGTTTGTGAAATTTTCTGATTAGTGCATATGAATTGGTGACACATATTTTGAAATATTTCGGTACCAGAAATCGATTTCATGGAGAAGAAATCGATCGTATTGTTTTCCTATTGTTGACCAAATGTTTCTCGTATGTCTTAACCCTTCAAGTGGCAATGACGAGATATCTCGCCTCCACAAAAGCCTCCTATTTCAGCATTGATAACTCCAAATGTTTTGTAAAGTTGATTTCTCAAAGGAAAACTTTTCCCTATATCCCCTTAGGCTGCACCTGCTGAAAATCGGAAGAAAGCCTACTTCATTAAAAAGAATATGGCATCTGAAGAGTCTTTTATTAATTTCCAATTGCCTCTTAATAAAGAGTTAATAAAGCTTCGTTCGTAGAAATCTAAATAGGCTGGTGATTTAACTTTTTGTATGATTCTAGCTTCCGTGAAATTGAATGTATGATTTTCATTCCAGCAATGACACGCGATCGCAGATTTTCTGAAGTCCTGATAAAGTCAGGACAGCGGTTTTATTTATATGAAATAAATAGTCTACTACTTTATAGTTGTATTCCACCATCATATTAAGGTCTTACTTCTGAATAAATTAACATAGATTTTAATTGAATTAATTCTTTGATTACTACAGAAAAGTAAAAAGTTAATTCAGTTTAAGGACGTCGAGTGTTGTTATCTACTAAGTTTACACTGAGGCCCTTGATTTGATTAACATGTTAAATTTCGCCATATCTCTTCTCTCTCCTGTACTCCATAGACTGTCTGTAAAACTGTTGTCACGTTTGATGGAAACGGGTTTGAGACTTCACTGAAGCCCGCATTCGATCGGAAGCTGAATGAACTCTCATTAAAAAGACCAGCAAAACTTTGACGCTAATGTTAGATAATTAGTGATTAATATTCTTTACAAGGTCAAATAGCATTGTCACTGTTGCTTAGCAAGAGGTCGCCAACGAAATGGCATTTTATTCATTTTGATGTAACATTGCAATTATTTGTTAGAGAGACTTTCTAATGAAATTGTGGTAGTGATATAAAAAAATCCATTATGCATTTCACCCCAATGATTTGGAATGATTATTTAGAGAAAAAAGTTAGACCACCCAGAAAATGGGAAATTTGGCGGAATTCATTTCAGAATTTCCCTGACGAAAGTCATGAAATTTTCGCAGTCTATTTTTTAGTTTTCTTGCTTTGGCGAAGACAAAATTTTTCACAAAAATAGATGTTTTTTCTCAGTCTATAACACATGTAGGAAAGAGGCTTTCTGAATATTATGCTGAGGCAAACTTTACAAAGAAAAGTTGTCTCATTCGGGAATCGAACCCGGACTCTCTTGAAATAGGAAAGCACGCTAACCAACACACCAGGGATACTTTAATTTCCTTAGCACTGATTAATATAATAACCTGGCCATTTTATAAGAAATTCAAACTGGTGGGCTACTTTGAAGAAAGGCCATCCAACAGTGTGGCGGGAGTCTTACTTATTTACAGATAAACAATATATCACAGCCCACGACCCACGAGTGAACATTTTTTCTCTTAACTGGTGGGCCAAAAACCCCATCAGTTAACATATTAAGAAAAAGGCTTGTGGTGAGCCAAGTGGAGAGACATTGCACAGTCTCCCACAATAACAGCAATAAATGCATATTACAAGGAAAAGGAAGTTATGTCTCTGATGCATTGGGTAGCGTTCTTGCCTGGTTCAAAAGAGGACACCGGGTCGATTCCTGGAGAAGACAACCAACTTTCAAAAGTTTTCCTAAGGATTAGTCCAGACAGCCTCATGACATTTGTCCAAACAGTCTCATTCCTAGACAAAATATTTTCTTAGTATTAGGCTCTTTGCGCACACTCAATTCGGCGCTTTGTGAATTCGGATAACTTCGTTCATACCAATTTATTTTCGGGTACCGGTGACCGACGTAGTGCTTAATGTGTTAACTGCACTGTAAAATTTGAAAGATGCTAGGATTTAGAATGTTATGCTAGTAAGAGTAAACATCTATGCATGCATAGTATGCTTACCATGTTTAATAGGGCAAACACGGAAACAAGCCAGTCCATATTTTGAGAAATTTCTAATTTTTCTCTTTTCGTAAAATAAAACTGGATAATCTCAACGAAAAATATTCCCCACGAAAACACAAAGCCAGCCAATTACAGAAGCAATGGCCTTGTTCTCTTTCGTTACCTATTAGTAGTACCCTATGCTGTAGCAGGCTATATCCTTTCTGCACCAGCAACGAATTATTTTGTTTTTCCTCTCGAGATATGCTCTTGTTACCCTAATCATCGTTTTCTCAACGAGGTAATCCTTCAGAATCAAGTGAATTATTTCGCTCGACGTGATTGAAGCTCATATTTGCAAAATCTCCTCAAACAAGTTTCTTCTATTTTGCTCACTCACGCTCCTCTCTTACTGTTGTGTGTGTGTCTTTGTCCCTTCTCTTCTCTACAGATGAAAATAAAAATAGTTTAAAACTCTTTAGAGCTCATAACTTGCCAGTTGGGTTTATCAGATATTTACCTAGTATTGAAGCAGATACTCTAATTACTTGAACCTTAAAAAAAATGCATTTAATGATATCAGATAGGATACCATCATCTTTATGAACCAAAAGAAAAAACATTTAGTGAGTTTTCGATTCGACATAAATACGTTAAATTGATTTCTAACGTTTAACTTTCTATAGTCCCGTGTATACTGTATTTGAATATATATGGTAAAATACATGGTCAAAAAACCATCATATACCAATTTTCGTTTGGTATATACCAGTTTTCGTGTATATATATATATATATATACGAAAAATATATATATTTTAAGAAAAAGGAAAACAAGAAAAGAATGGGTACCATTTCAACGCCATTTACGGTTTTTTACCGCGATGATCACTTTGCCATGCATACAAGTGAGTGTTGCCATTATAATTTTTCGAAAGTTTATTGCTGTGACCGTAACCACGAAAGCTAGGGTTTTGTTTTTCCTCTTCATTCTCGAGCGCATATTTAAAATACCTATATCTCGAACTTCATTCGTATTCTTTGACTTTTTCGGCCATTAGGAACTCGTATATCAGTAAAGTTATTTTATGACTACCCTGTATCTACAGGCAGCATTAAAATAAAGGAAAATTATATACTTCGCCCTTAATCAACCGTTTTAGCCAATTAAAAAATTTACTCTAATTAAATTGATGTACTGATGTGTTGGTCCAATTAAAAGTATGCTAGCTTTATCAATTTACATCCGTTTTTGTAAAAAAATAATTTCAATACGTTTTTATGGGGGTGAACAATAGAGGGTTTACACAAAAACGATTAACGCAAAGGATTTGTTTTCTTCAGTTGTATAGTATCACTGTACGAATTCGGGCAAACGACCTTTCCAACACCGAAACATGAAATCAACAAACCAAGTCATTGAAAAACATAATTGAAATGCATGGTGTTTACTTACTGTCGCGTGATTCGCGGAACCCGTCAGAAGAAAGGTAGTAGTATTATGTTTGCGTTGAACAAAATATCTATGAAGGCATTAAAAACGACACTATCGCGAAAATTTGACGTACACTCCATGTTTTTTAATCTCCTTTCTACCACCTGGCTTGAGTATGGTATGTCAACTTTTTGATGTATGTGCACAATAAAATAGGGGTAATTAAAGAACTACTTTCACTCTTTTTGCTTATCGACTTTCCAATTTCTGTTCTGTCACAAGTATCTTTAAATTCAGAAGTGAATTCTCTTTATTATCAGTCGTGCTAACAATACAGGATGAAACACCCGGCTTAATAGGTACTCCTCGATTTTTCAGAAATTTTATCAATCTCTGTATACTTAATTTTATGTCATGACGGTTAAAAACATATTTCGAGTCATGTCAGAAATATATAATTGTGAATAAAAACAATCTTATTACCGAGATAAGATTTCAATGCGTTTATCAAAACGAATATTGGAAGCAAATAACAACTTTCAGCTCCCATATGTCCGAACATAAGATAACGTGATGGTTCGTGCAATCAAAACAGCATTATTGTTAGTAATTTTATCAAAAGCGATAGCCCCGAATAGTTTATACATGAAAAGTGCAAAGAAAGAAAATTCCCAACGCTTGTTGATGGATATGAATCGTAAAAAGGTATGTCATATTTTTCTTCTGTCCCTTTCTGACACGGAAAGTAATCTACATTTTTTTTTTCTTTTGATAAAATTTATCTTTCGGATTTCTTATTTCTTTCAAAATCATCCAGTTCTTTCACAGTACTTCTCTCTCATTCATCTCATTCATCAAGTCATGTATAAAAGTATACACATCTATCAAATTTATATTGTGTGCTTCCACATTCATATACGAATACGAACTCATTTGGAGGAAACGAGAGTCTCATCATTCTACACTATACAATCATAGTGAATATTGACAATAATATTCACTGCTTGACATTATCTAGTCACGCTGTTAGTCTCGACTTACACTGGCATTCTATTTCGAGCCTGTTGAAAAGGAACTTGAACATCAGTTATTCTAACTGATAACATAAATGTATCGCTTCGATCTAACATTTTCATTTCTGTTATCGCTAACGAATAAACGAACGGAAATCTCGAGATAAATTTACACCGTGAAGTCATATCATGATAATGCATTGATTGAATATTACTTTCTTTCATATGTACGTAAGTTCTTTGTAATGCCAGTAAATAATAATAATCTAGGTGCATCTGAATAGATAAAATGTGTAATCGGGAAACTTTAATTTGTAAGATCGCTTCCTTTACATGCATATGTTAGTCGGCCTATAGGTTTTTATACTAGTACATCTCTTTTTTTTTCCTTATTCTTTAAGTTTCGAGAACCGAGCAAAGAAATTGAAATTCCTGGTAAGAAAATTCATTTTTTTAAATATATTTATGTGTGTTATTTTTATCTACTGTGTAAGTTGCGATCACTTTCTACGCTAGTCAACTAAAAATTTAAAACTATTAAAGATTTGAAAAAGTACATATCTCTTTCATTGGGTTAATCAAATATTATATTGAGAACCAATATATATACATATATTCATTTCAAAAATTCAAAATTCCTATAGAAATTTGCACATTGTAGTTTCATGAGCCCAGAGCCGATATGGTGGGAAAAAAATTAAGAAACTTCAGCTAGTGTTTAACATATTACATATTAATACTTCAGGTAATTATACATGTTGAAATTTGTTTTCCACAGGGGATCCTTTAACTCCTGATGATTTTGCAGCAGCCGAAAACCTGACGGGTAAATTTCACTTCATAAATTCGACCATCAGCATGTGTCTTAATCACTGTGCTGAGGAACTTGTTCAATTTCATTACATGTCTGGATTAATTTTCTCACTGTTAAGAAAATTGTAGATTGCTATCTAAATTTAAAAGCAAACTTTTCTCATTTCTTGTACTTCTCGAAGAAAAATTTCAGAGTGTTTAGCCCAGTAAGTGAGATGCAGATGTAATAACCATTGCATAGAAGATCGAAACTACTGTTTTTGCTTCTCTCTGTAAAAAAGTTATAGCCTGGAACAACTTTAATACATATAAAAAGTGTATCATCTTGATATCATTGTTATTTTCTTTTATTGATGCCGTCCAGAGAATAACCGTTATGAAATTACTATTGTGATGTTCTAACAGATGCAGATTTTGCACCTCGTCCAGGATTCGATCCTATACATCGATCAGGTCATTTCGAAGGTGACATCAAAAATCCAAGACTGAAGCAGGTAGTATTTTTTCTCATTCCTCTTTCGGTAGTGAAGCTGCGATTTCTCATGATCACACACGCATCCGCATACTATACATTATATTAAATCTTTGTTTATTAGTACATAATATTTAGGTAGACTGATTACGTTAGTTTCTAACTGTATCCGCCAAAACTTACTGGCAAATGAATATTAATTGAATTCGATCAAATATATCAATAAAATGGATATGCATCTATTTTACAGGATAGAAATGCCATCGTGGACTTGCGTATGAAATGGCCAGGGGGAGAAATTCCTTACGTGATATCAAGAGCTTTCGGTAATCTTGGAAATATCTCATTCAAGTTTGTCTCACATCATTATCGAATGAAAGAGTATACATATTAACCTGAATGAAACTAACATGAAATACCTTTTGATTTCATAACCAATAACTTACTAGTTACTCATCAATCTAGAGAATCATATTAACTATGAATGATTTAAATACATATTTCGAACAATATCAATTGGAATATTACGTTCTTTCATAGGCGGACACAGGGGAAGGCAGAGGGGGGCAACCACCCCTCCCCGTTTCCCAAAAAATGTATATTACTATCATAAGCGGGAGGGTGGAGGTGGGAAATCCGCTCCCCTCGTTCGGAGAGCATGTATCGGCTTATGCATTCTTTAGGCATAAAACTTTATTCCTGAAAATTTTTGATCGTATTTATCTATTGACAGTTTGCATGCGCTGTAGCCCCAATCACTCGTTGAATGAGGCAGGAGAATTTCCCATCATCTTCATATTCGGTTGAAAGTTATTGCAATTTTTTAAAAAATTTTCAATCCCAAGGATGTCCGTTATCGAGAGGTTCCAGTGTATATTATTTCTGTCGATTTTTTTCAGGATGATTTCAAGTTTTTTTTGTTTTTTTTGCGTGATTGATTAGTGTGTATTATACTGTACATAGGTTACATGGTATATATTGTAATCACTATTTTTGCCTATTTATAGTCTGTAACGGAATGAGAATTCATTCGCTTGCTCTTATACGAACCTGAAATGAGATCCCAAAAATTATTTCTTATAGTATAAAAGAAAACCAATTCCATACGCTTTACTATCTCACCATAGAAGGAAATGATGCTATTCAAACTGAAGCTGATATTCTTCATGTGCATTGAATGCAGCTAGTTTTATCCCACAAGTCCTCTTCAGAGTGAGAAGAAGAACGCTATGTAAGAAGACATCATCCAAAAAACTAATGAAAGTAGCTGATATAAAAAGTTACGTTGGTTCTCTCATAAGCAGTTATTAGACCAAAAAAGGGATAATAGGGAGAAAACATTTGACTGGTAAACTACTAGCTGAGGAAAGAAGCTTCTTTATATTCGCTTTGTTAAAGATAAGAGATTGTGAGAAGACGAAAAAATAACACAGGCTGATTCAGATTTTGTGATTGGGAGTGTACTTATGTCAATAGTTGCAAAGATAGTTTTTTGGACAAACGATTTGATTCAGCCTGTATAATTTACAATGTTTTTGCCTTTCTGGTTACCTTTGACAATGGTACCATTAGGTAAACGAAAGGCGTCGGTTTTGTCTATTTTGTTTCTATTTATCTTTAAAAAATGATTTGATATTTTTGTATTCTTATATCAGGGCAAAGTGTTATTGTTTTTCAGTAAAAGGTCCATAAATTTAATGAGATCACTTTCTGTGATCCTTAAATTTATGTTCCATTGCTATTTTTCCGGTCGAGTATTGCACTAAATCAGAATATGTCGAGTATATCTTTTAATTTACTTACTCTTATATATACATGCTATTTTACGTGATCATTTAGTAATTCTTATCACTAGCTTATCGAGAAATTGAAAGTTTTCCAGAAAACACATTCGATTTTGGTAATCAAGAGTCAAACTAATGTTTCCATAATCTGGTACTTGATACCAGATTGTAGAAGCATTAGAAGGTGGAGTTGGTGGTGCCTGGATTTCTGTCTAAAAAGGGGGAATTAAACAAAAATTATTTCTGTTCTCAAAAGTAGAATTTCAAATTATCGTTTCTGATGTGTGAACTACACAGTCTGCTATACTCAACACATCAATTAGAACAGAGGTCTTCACCTTTTCTAATCGTGAGCACTGCCTGTATCCATCATCAAAAGGAGAGTACCCTTTTCGGAAAATTTGACATTCAAATTCATAAAATTAGGATTTCAATCCTAGAACTCAATTTGTACATGGAGTTTGATTGGAACGTTAATCAAGTGCTCGCGAGCATGAAATCGGACACGAGTATCGAGCACTCTGGGTGCTTCAAAGAGCACCGTGGTGCTGGCGAGCGACGAGTTGAAAATTCCTGAATTAGAAGAACGCCAATGAAAAATTACGTCATTGTAACGTGACGTAAAATCATGAAATGAGACGTAAAACAGACATGATAAAGTATCTTGCCAGGGAGCAATGATAGTTTGTAAAATAGGACAAAAGCGACAAGACAAAAAAGTTCATTAGGTGTGGTGAAAAATTTTCAAGACCTTTCCAAAGTTTTCTTTTTGACTTGCACCTGGGTACATAGAGCGTCCTTTAAATACTTAGCATTACCGCAATGCCTTCGCTGATCAGGTGCACCCCTACATATGCCCCCGTCTTTCTTATGAGATATTTCATCATTATGATCATGCTATAAATGACTTTTCCCGTAATGAATATTATTTACAATATTGACATGATAAGTGCAAAGGGCGGAATTCGAAACAGTGCAAATATCAGATCGCGTGATATCTCTAATGTATTCTTGTGAATCCACCCAACCAAAGATTTTCGAGCGATAAACAAACCTATGATTTCAGCTTTTTGCGTTGTTTAAATTATTTTTCTGAGAACATTGATGGTTATCACGCATCTCTAAAAACTGCACGTTACTGTAGTTTAATTTCGGTTTTTCCTCTTTTCAGCACACACGTTAAGGCTTATCTCATATATATGCGCGTTTAACCATCTTTTCCCCTTTCCGGTGAATTTTTATATAAGTTTTTTTTCATTCAGAAATTGTGAGGAGTTAGAGTGGAACTATGTAATGTATATCACGAATTACGATACTTTTTATATTGAATGATACGCTCCTAAATTACCTTGTTAAAATCTTTCGCCGATGAAATGTGAATATATATGGTCAGTTGAAAGAAACTGGCTATGAACTGAAGAAGGGATTTTTTTACCTCACACATGCCTTCACTATAGGAAATAAATTACAAAAGAAGCGCTAAACGCTCATGGATCATAGCGACTGTTACGGCCCGATTAGGACATGGTGAACTGTGTAATTTTTGTCAATAAGGGAGCCTTCTGACCTGCATAGTCTTGCAGATTGATAACGATAAATTATGGGGGAAACTGAATCTGGTTCAACCTTAGCTTCAAAATATGCAAAAAGAAAAAAAAACTTTCGACGGAAAAAATAGGTGACATAAACCTGATAACTATGAATGTCCTGATCACTGCAGACGAATTGTTTCGCTTGTTATGATATTGGTTCGTTCCGTAATTTTGTAGAAAGTGATAACAATACCCGAATAATAACATTATTCGTGATTCTAATGAGCAGTGTCTACTGCAATGACAAGCCTCGGTTTCTCATATATCTCTCTAATACATTTGAATGCGAAAATAGTAAGGAGCTGTAGGCATATGGCACGCGATTACATATACAAACGTGAATGAATATACTTGAGAAATACTAAATATTCAAGATTTTTTTCTTATTGATCACATCACAATAACAGAATCATTATAGAAAAGCTAATCTCTCAGGCAAAATGACTTGTTGAAATTCGTCTCAGAAATTGAAAAATAATTATACACGTGAGATACGAGAGCAAACTCTCCATTCAAAACAAATACGAAGCTAGACGATTATTGTCCAGTCATTAAATGTTTTAATGTTTAAGTTTTCGAACTATGTACCTTCAAATAAATCAAAATTATTGTAGCATAGAAACTAAACTTTGAAATCGTACATAATTTATTATGGGAAATATTCTCTACAGCAGGGGTTCTTAACCTATGGGTCGCAACCCAAACTTAGGTCGCAGGGGCTTCGGAATTGGGTCATTCAAATCCATTGACAGTCAACTACTCCTGAGCTTGATCACAACCTAAACTTAGGTCACCAGGGCTTTCGAGACGGGTCTTTCAAATCCACTTCAGCAGAGGTACTTAATTTTTTTCAGCCATGACCCAAAATCAACGAAACGTTCAGCTTTGCTACCCATGGAACTGTTTGTTTTCGAAATGAGTGACGCCAATTTCCCAATACATGCATTCATAACAGGACTGTAAGTGGATTTATACGACTCATCTAGAAAGCTCCTGCGAATCGAGTTTGGGTCGTAACCCATAGCTTAAGTATCTCTGCCTGTAAGTGAATTTGTACGACCCATCTCAGAAGCCGCTGCGAATCACGTTTGGGTCGTAACCCATAGCTTAAGTATCTCTGCCTGTAAGTGAATTTGTACGACCCATCTCAGAAGCCGCTGCGAATCACGTTTGGGCTGTGACCCATAGCTCAAGACTCCCTGGCTAAAAGTAGATTTTTACGACCCTTCTGGGAAGCTCCTGTGCAACCTACCCTTGACTTACAGCCAGGGATTCTTGGTCACGACCAAGACTTGATTCGCAGCCACTTCGTAGATGAGTGGTACAAATTCACTTGCAGCCCTGTTATGAATGCACAGTATTGCGTAACTAGTGTCACTAATTTCGAAAAACAGAGTCCCATGGGTCGCGAAGCTGATCTTTTTGTTGATGTTGGATCGCGGCTGAAAAGGGTTAAGAATCCCTGCTCTATTGCCTCTTCAGCCATTAATTATCTGCTTTTGACATTCGACAAATTTAAAATTAATATTAATCGCATACTGACGGAACAACGCATATTTTATTCCCTCTAATTAATACCTATCCGTTTCAGATAAGAAAGCCCGCAGCATTATAGCAAAGGCAGTGCAAGAATACCATCAGAAATCTTGTATACGGTTCAGACCTAGAAGTGAAATTGATCAAGATTTCGTGTACATAATAAGAGGAGAGGGGTAAACTTATATAAATTTATTTTTATTTTATATTTGTATCATTATTAATTGTGTTAGTATTAATAATTGTTTCAATTATTTATACTTTATTTGTGTATATTTAAAAATTTTACAATTTTCCGATTCCTTTTATTTAATTTCCATAACTTCCATAATTTCCCTTGCTGCATTTTATGGGCGAACCGTTGATCCTAGAGGCATACTTCCAATTGGAAAAAAGTATCCAGATAACGTATAGAACTCAGATACGTCATTCATGTTGTCAAGGGGTTGTTTTGTTATTAAAATATAAAAGTTAACTTCTTATACCTGTCACCCTGTCTTCAAAAACCCAATTAGAAAGTTCTTGCCATGTCTCTCCTGTGACTAAAAAAAAATCCCACGTATCTTAGTGCAAAATTCGCTGAAATATTTGAATTCAAAAATCGGAGGAACGTTGGGAAAGAACAGCATAAACTAACGGACAACGCTTCTTTCCCTCGTTCATGCTGCTCCTTCTCAACTTTTCTCTGTTTTTTAATTGAAATATCTCAGTGAATATTGTATTTGGAAACGTGGAATTTCTTTTTTGTTGGCCTCAGAAGAGACAGGGCAACAACTTTTCAATTGGATTTTTGAGGACAGGGTGTCCGTATGAAAAGTTAATTTTTATATTTTAATAACTATATATATGCAAGCCCTTATAACTTGATTGACGTATCTGAGGTCTATACGTTATTTGGATGCTTTTTCTAATAAATGCCTCTAGGATCAACGGTTCACCCGTAAAATGTGACAAGGAGAGTTATGGAGTTACCCTGTATACATATTTATACTTTGTTTTTGTTGTGTATTTATTTTTACGTAGTTTGGTATTTTATTTGATATGTAAACACTTTATCTGCATTTCATAAATATTTATTTAAATAAATAAATAAAATTAAACATCTATTATATATATATATCTGACCATGTCATTCTGTTGTTGGCAAAATTTTTTGCACTGTACAATCAAGTCATTATAAAGTCATATAAAACTTCGACGTCATTCTTATTCCCGATAAATGACTTCAGCCAATAAAAGAGCAAAACATTCTCTCCTTATTACACGAGTGACCAATTTTTCCAACTTGACACGTGTATCTTAACAAAATTGTGTTTTAAGAGAAAAACCGATCGACAATTTATTAAAGCAACGTAACGTATAACTTCGTCTTACGAAAAAAAATTCTCTAAGAACGTGCAAAGATCGATTTCTTTTTCAATTAAATTGGTAGCTGATTGGGAACATAAGCCTATCCGAAATACTGATCCTTTGCTTACGGCTTGCAAATTTTTTAAATATTTTGATTTAATTTGATTTTTTTTGTTGAATGGCATGCCAATAATGTAATAGAAAATGGCTTTTGATATTTCTTTGTTAAATAATCGCATGATTGATATTCGATCCATGCACAGTTTAGTAAACTCGGTTTAAATTGCTTTCAAGTTTAATTGATCATTTGATAAATTAAAAGATTTCCTAGAGTTTTGGAGTTTTGTTAAAACTAATTAAATAATTTGCTTGAGGATTAGGTAAAATCATTTTCTTTTCCTTCCATTTTACATATAAGAACCGAAAAATCAGAATAAAATACATAATGTGCGTAGAAAACATGTTTTCACATTTTATAACCGTAATTCATGGACACGTGGAATATTATTCATTTTAATCTAGAAGTTGTTTGAATCTCAATGTCGTATGAACGTCCTCTTTATTTTATATACGTATAATACTTTGATATAAAAATATTTACGCTTTGAGTAAATATTCAATTCCACGATTTATAACAATGATTATGAGTGTTTTTCTCATATAGGTGCTATTCAATGATTGGCCGCGATGGGGGAAATCAAATACTCTCTCTAGGACATGGATGCTTATTCGTTGGGATAGTTATTCATGAGCTCATGCACACCGTTGGGTTTTGGCATGAGCAAAGTAGAGCAGACCGAGACGATTTTGTTGTTGTATTGTGGGAAAATGTCTTACCAGGTGAGAATGCATGAAAATAGTGTTCTTTATACCTGCCAGAATTTCCTCAAATTTGGCGACTTGAAGATTACGTATATTAACAATTGAAATTTCTTTCAAAAATTGTAATAATTAGGCTACTAGTGTGGTTTAAAAGAAATACAGTATATGTAAACATAACAAATAATAAACCACTGAATGATTAAAAATTTCCATGCAATCTTCTTTTCCATAAGCGTCGGAACCTGGAAGCTGAGGCCATTTGAGGCCCTCCCCCAAATAAATTTTGTGAGAGTGCTGAGCCTAATTCATAAATATACAATAGAACGCACCATACCAGAGCCGCAACTAGGGGGGAGCAGGCGGGTCTCGTGCCCCGGGCGCTGGACCCAAGGGGCGTAAATTTCATTCTGAAACCTCTCCTTCAACATCACAAGGGGGCGTCAAAATGCGCGCTTGCCCCGGGTGACCAAGCATCCAGTTGCGGCCCTGCACCATACCACCTTCTGCGTACGGGCTTGGGTCCGGTATATATGGGACGAATGGCGATTTTTAGCCCCCTCCAATGTTTTCTTAAAATCGGTGCCTCTGTTCTTTTCATATATTACCTCCAAAAAAAATAATAATTATATGCTTTTAAATTATATTCCTTTATTACGACATGCTTTTACATAGTCATTGTCACTCTCAGAAACCTCATTTTCTGGAATGAGACGGCTGGAAAAGCACTTTTGGCGTGCCTCAGATATGATTTCCCACGAAATCCTTTAGTAGGGGAATTTATAGTGTAAATAAATAAAAAATGAAACAAGTTGATTCCAGTTCCCAGTGCCATCTTAAGGCATGGGCCCGGGGGCCTCACAAAAATGGGATCTGGTTGAGATTTTCGAAAATTTGCCTGGTCCGGGGGCCCATGATGCTCTTAAGATGGCCCTGCCGGTCCCCCGAGATAGAGCCCTGTGAACCTCTCTATTTAAAGGCTATTGCCATGGGCCCCCCCCTCCCCATCATGGAACAGGGCCCATGCCCCCCTCCCCACAAGGACAGGGCTGACAGGGCTCTAGTCCTGGGGCCCGGGACAATATTTTGTTTTTTCGCGCTATAAATAGAAAGGCTATATAGGGCTTCTATACTATAGAAGGGCCCGTGGAAGTCTTACCGTGGGGACCGCAAAAAAATCCCAGACTACGGGCCCTGCTCCTGGATGTAGGGGCCATGGCAGGGCCCGGTCAGACTTTTCACGGGACCTTCTATAGTCAATTTATAGCGTGAAAAAGCAAAAAAAATAATGAGAATTGCCCCGAGCCCCATGGCTAGAGCCCTGTCAGCCCCGCCCTTGTGAGGACCATGGCTATTGCCACTGCAGTCAGCTATTTTTGGAGTAACATTCCCAAAAAATTTTCTTCAAGAATTACAAGTTATTAGAGATTGTGAAAGTGGCGACACTGTTGTTTAAAATAAACTGACACCTGGTCTTTAATCAAGAATGTATTTTCTAGATGGCAGCACGAAAGACCTTCTGCACAAGAGAGAGAGAGAACAAACTGAATTTAATTATTTTTTTCTCTCTCTCTCTCTACAGTAGGGTCTGATGGTAACTCGTGGTAAATTTCCCATATTCGTGGGAAAAATTGGTCCACATGGGAAATTTCTTGGCATTTGTGGGAAATTTTGAGACAATTTTGAGGAAATTTTTAACAAAAGAATTTTCGTTGAAAAAAATATATAAATGCGAAGCAAATGCTTTTCTAATGTAAAATACTTGAGTGCATAATTCCACCGATAGATGGCAGGTCAAATTTAGGAATGTGTGGGAAAAATATAGTCAAAAGGGAAATTTTGCTTGACAATGTTACCACCACTGGGTTTTTCTCAACTGGTGTGCCCGATAATTGTTAAAAGAAACGGACAAAATTATTTATAAAGGAGTCCATACATCATTTCATAACTTATAATTTTGTTTCAGTTTTGCTTTTGTCTTTTTATTACAATTTAGCGTTAAACTGTTTTGTCTGCGTTATAATTAAACTATTAAAACTGGTTTTTTTTATTTCCATTCAAGTGTGCCGCCGGACAGTTGAACTGTCGCGTTACACTTGAATTGCTGAGATTGAAAAACAAATGCTTCGTATTGCAGGGTTAAACAACCTGTGGCTCACGTGCTATTATGGTGCTAAAAGTAGCACGTAAAGGTTTGTCCATGCCCCCCCCCCCCCCCACAGCAGAGCCATAATTAGGATTTTGCCATCTAAATCATCACTAAAATTGCCACCCCCATCACTTTAAAATTCGATAATTTTATAAAGGTGTCCTTTTTCCCACCCAAAACCGCGGCCCCTTAAATTTTGCTGCCCCCCCCCCCCAATCTGTGATCTGTAGCGAGTCAACAAGCCAAACTTTTTACGGACTTTTTTTATTTAGGTCTATTAAGGTCTTTGTGAATTTATAGCATCAAAAAATAAAATAGAAAAGATAGTGGTCCCAGGCCCTGTCAGCCCCAACCTTGTGGGGGGTCATGGGTTTGCTACAAAAAAATTGAGAAGTCAAGAAAAGCTTCTGTCAGGAGCAAAAAAAATTTTAACTTTTTATTCATGAAATATAGGTGACACTCAAAAACTGGGAAGTTTCAAATAAAATACAATCGAAAAAAAAGGCGTAATACAAACACAAAATCTGGATTCACCAATACATTAGTGAACAGAGGCAAAAAAAAAAAACCACTCCACTACTATACCATTATGTACACCCATCCCACACAGTACAAGCAAACCTGTAAGAGCATAGAGAAATAATTAAAAAAAAAAACTATAATATATATATATATATATGTATGTGTGTGTGTGCCATTTATAAATCATTTCAATAATTTCATCTTAAAAAACATGTCAATAATCAATGAATGGTTGAGCAGGCTACTATACAAATCATCTGTGGATGCAAGGGCGTAGCGAGGGGGGACTTGGGGAACCCCCCCCCCCCCGAAATGTTAGAAAATGACAGAAAAAAGGGAAAAAGATGGACAAATCTATTGTTCTATCACTTTGGTCTCCCCCCCCCCGAACGAAATTTCTGGCTATGCCCCTGTGTGGATGTCCTTTGCCATCCTTCTCTTGTCATTATAATTTAATGCCCCTTCCTCTAAAGATGTTGCTCTAGCCTATAGATCATTCTTACCCCTCCCCTTGCAAATATATGCCTTTGATCTGGTCATTTCATAGAAGACGTTCGGTCTATAACGGCAGTGAACATCCTCTTCCTTCATGTGTGCACTGAAGATACCCACCACTATAGTCGACAAAACATCTCTGCCACCAAAAAACGACTACACGACCGCATAAGAACCCAAAAAGGTGAAATTCTTCTATTCACTTTGTGTTCATCATACCTATAGAAAATTTCTATATCAAATTTGTTATCCTCATACTTATAATTGTTTTTGTCAGATCATAATTGTACCGTGGCAAACACATGGACTGGAGATAACAAAAAAAAAAATCCCTTTAAGCATTTCAAAAACAAAAAATTCCCAGGAATATTGTTAGTTTTAGTTTACTTTGCAAATGAAACCTTGGTTGATATTGTTGATATATTTCCCTTCTGTTGCTACTTTGTTCTGAAATTTAAAAAAGAAGTTATATATTTGTTTAGGTCAAGTTCATAATTTTGCAAAGTATACGGATGGAAGACTACATCACCTTGGACAGCCATATGACTATGACTCCATTATGCATTACGGTGCATATGATTTTACCCGTATGCCTGAAAAACCAACCATCTTGCCAAAAAGACGAGGGGTTTATATTGGACAGCGAAATGGATTTAGCAGAACTGACTTAGTAAAAATCAACCTGCTTTATTCTTGCGCAGTAATTGACAAAGGTAGTAAATTTTTTGTAAAATAATATTAATTACTGAAATTTACTAAAGACGACCACAAAATTGAAAAAAAAAATGTTTGAATCACTCAGGTGGTATAAAAGGCACCACATACTGGATCGAAAAATCATAGTTAAAGAGATAAGAAAGTGCTTCATCAAATACCAGTTCTATTGGCAGGGCAGCAACTATAGATGCTTGGTCAGGCAAGGCAAGTACATATTTTAGTGCCCCCTCAGATTGTTGAATGAGAGCTTGAAGGGTGAAATTTGCACCTCCTCTGGTCCGTTGCCCAAGGTACCAGAGCTGCCTGCTCCCCTCCTTAGTTGCAGCCCTATCTATTTAAAGATTGCTACAAACCCACATCAGAGACTGTCAATGTCACAAATTTGACAATTTCCCATATCAATCAATCAAAATTTTTACATACTCAAACTTTTACATACTTTACAAAATCAAAATTTCTGCATATTTATCTAATCTTCAACACTGACACTAAATTTATGTTTATAATTTACAATTTTTTTAAGTGAGTGGAACTACAGGGGTCTTCCTCCCCCCCCCCCCCCCAAGAATGTGAGAAAATGACACATATATTGAATAGCATGGTTATGTCTATTTTTTTATTGCTTTTTCATCTCCTCCCCTTCCCCCCACTATCCTGAAGTATCAGTTGTGCTCCTCTGAAAGAAACTACCATTTTAAAAGTCTTTATTGTGATGGGCTGAATTTTCAGAGAAAAGAATAAATAATATTGCACAATGCTTAGAAATTATTGCAAATCAATGCACTAACTCAGTCTTAATTAGTGAAGGATTTTTTTCAATTAAATTTATTTCCTGTTATCAAGAACTTGCTTTTTGTCATTGACAAATTCAAAGGAATTTGAAATTTCATTTCTATTGTCTTAAGGTCACAATTTTATATGCCTGTTCATCATTATCATTTCAGTGATTTCTCTCTTTTTTTTGTCAGAATCTTGCTCAGACATGAACTTTCAATGTAGTGGATGGGCAAATATTGGAGAATGCCAAAAGAACCCTAGGTGGATGCTAGTGAATTGTAAAAAATCATGTGGACAATGCTGTACGTCAAAAATCTACCAATAGAACCCTACATCTTGAAATTAACTCATATGAACAGTAGTATGCAATTTTCCAACTGTGATTTATATCATGTGTAAAACTTAATTTTTTAATATTTGTGTGATAATGTACAGTAGAGCATCGATTATCCAAAACAATTGGGGGACTGGGGGGTGTCCAGATAACTGATCATTCACAGGAAAAAATTGTACCCAGTGTCATAGAAACAGTGATATTAAACATAGAACTGCATACATTTTGTGTCACACGTCTTACAAATAACACAGAGACATGGCCTCACCTCCTTGAACAGGGCCCTTAGGCCTAAATCTTTAGTGGGACCCCAAACCAAACTTTTCACAGGCCCTTACATAGTGAATTTACAGCATGAAAAAACAAAAAATGGTAGTATTGTCCTGGGCCCCAGGGCTTTAGCTCTGTCAGCTCTACCCTTGGGGGGCCATGCACAGAACTAACTAGCCTAGTTTGACAAGTTCAAAATAACCATTAAAGTAGGCTATATTTCCTAAACAGTTTAGGAAAAGAAGTCCAAAATTTTCTTTTGCTTCAAAGAGCTCAGATTCATATTTTTTGCCGCTAAATATCGCAAACATTTTAAAGACAGCAATCGGACTGCATCACATTCTTCTTCTTGTTCTAACCCAGTGATCCCCAAAAGGGGGCAATTTGAGTTTTTCTATGAAGGCTTGGAAACCCTAACGAGAACTCCCTTTATTTTTTTCTTTCAGTTCAAATTTTTAAACAATCCCTTGATTATCTTCTTTTATTTTTCCCTTTCAGTGGAAGAGGTTTGTCTAAGGGTCCTTAATGTTTTGTGTTGTATGGTAAATTTGTACCAATAAAATGAAGAAAAGTGAAGGCCGAAGCTCCTTTGAAAAATGATTTTCTGAGTATAGCAATGTAAAACAAATGAGTTAATTACTTTCTCATCCAAGCTGATGGATTCCCTTGAAGTCTCTCCAAGGAGGACCCCTGCTTTTGACCAAGTAAAAGTAGACAGAAGGGGGCGACAAAGATGCCTGGTTTTAAAATTTTAGGAGGCGAAGGAAAATATAATGGTTCTTACATTAAAAATATATATATTATGGAACTATGCAGTTTCACTGAGGGGGTACCCCTGACAAAAGTACGGGACATCAGGATTTCAGAGATGCTTTAGTGGGGCATGGTGTAAAAAGGTTGAGAACCACTGTTCTAACCACTTCATAGCCGGCAGTGAATTTGCCGGTTAACCAATGTTTTGGTTGATCGGTAATCAGCTAACCAATGCTCTACTGTATTTGTTATTCTGGGTATGAAATAGTCATTGGTTTGTTTTCTTTTTAGGACACATGATTTCAAAACTCCTCTGATCAGTTTTGATGCATCTATAAGATTTACAAGACATACAAAGAACAGTTTTATATACTAGAAGATATGGAGTTTTTTTAAATAAAGATATCAAAACCATTTCGTCAATTTAATTAAAATTTCTGTTATTGTTAGAAAATGCAATTATACCTACATTCTACCAAACGGTTTAACAGCTTATAGTTCTTAGCTGCACTTTCCATGCCACTTCAACATGTTCTGGGGCCATAGGCAAATAGACTTGAAAGTCTAAGGAGGGGGCACTATGATGATGAATTCAATTCATATATACACATATACATTAGATCAGACTACTTCAACTTTGACGCTGGGTCCCCTCCCCATCTCCATCCATGTCTGGAGCACAAAAATTTTTGAAGCTTCTTTTCAAATTCTGTGAAAAATTACTTATTTTGATAAATCATAGAATGAAACTGCCAATAACAAAAAAAAATTTATATAAGAAATAAAAAAATTTCAAATTTTTCAGAATGAATTGAAATCTTTCATGATTTACAGTCCGTGTTTAACTCAAGACCCTGGGCTAGGTCCCATTGGTCCACCCAATAACACACCACAGAAAACGCTTAATTTTTCAAGAGAAAAATAGTACAACAGATTCATTCCAAACAAAAAAAACTGCAAAGAATCAGCCTGCAAAAACAAAACATACTGTCAGGAATCAACCTGTAGATCTAAATACACACAAAACTCATATAACTTGTTTGGAATTTTATTTGAAGGCATTTGATCATGTCCAACATAGTAAACTCTTGAAGTGTTTACATGAGATTGGGATTTCGGGCAGCTTGTTGAAATGGATAGAATCATGGTTGAGAGATAGGTCACAACAGGTTATGGTGAACAGGAAATTTTCTGATTCGACAGGTGTCAAAAGTGGAGTCCAAGGAAGTGTCGTTGGGCTCATCCTTTTTTCCCTTTACATCAATAAACTCAGAATATCAATGGGATTGTTAGTAAATTCGCAGATGAAGTGAAGCTAATAGGGGTAGTTGAAAATCGAAACGATAGGGAAATGCTCCAGACAAACTTGAAATATGATTACAGCATAGGCTAATGAATGGAGAATGATTTTTAGTGTTTATAAGAGCATGGTTGCTCATTTTAGTTTCAACAACCCATGTTTCTTTTATAAGTTGAATGGTATTACTATCGCGGATGCAACTAGGGTCACCGATTATGGAATTCTCATTGACAAGCTGATTAGGTTCTCTAAATATTGTTCAGCAGTGGTCAAAAAAGCAAACAGAATACTCTGTTTCATACTTAAAAGGGTCTCTTTGTGTTCTCCTAAAGCCAGTATTTCGCTTTTCTGAAGCTTAGTCCATCCTGCCCTGGAGTATGCCATAAGGTTTTGAAAACCTAAAACAAGATTGCTTAAAAACAAGAAATATAAATAATTTAACTAACATAAAAATCAAAATCCACAATCACTGCCCATGCCAATATATTTCACAATGTAACTGCCATGAAATTGAAAGAGTTCAGGAATACAACTACCTACATACAAGATGACCTAAAATGGAACTCCCAATGTGAAAAAATAATAAAGAAATTAAGAACATATTATACGCCGCCATTTTATATAGATTAAAAAACACAATAGACAATAACTTTCTAAAAGATTTATTTTATGTTTGGATATACTCAATAGTAACACATGAAATCACTGCTTGGGGAGGTGCTTATCAAACAAATATACAAAAGCTTGATAATATATATAATAAAATAAGGTCCCTAATAACAAACACCACAGCATACAATTATGCAACAGAATGTCACAAACTAACTATAAGACAAAACTATATTCTTAGACTAATAACATTTTCATTCTTAAACAATAAATGGCTAGAAACAAAACAAAATAGAACCTCATCTAGATTGAATAACATAAATCGGGCAGAAAACAAATAAAATGATATTCGAAAAGAGTTATAGATATACCGCCCCAAAAATAATGAACCCATACCATGCAATTAATCATACAAATAATAACATAAGATCCAATCACAATATATTTGTATCCTCAATAAACATTGGCTTGAATCCACACTACAAAAATAATAGATCGTAAAACAACACAAAATAAATCATTTCAAAAAAAAATTATAACCATTCCTGCTATCAACTGAAAAATACATGTGATTATATGACCATACGTGAATTTGGGTATGCCAACTGAATAATTTTTTATGTTTGTATTTACACATATATATGTATATGTATGTTTTCTTTGTTTCGGATAAAAAAAACTGAAAATATAAATATGACTTTATATAATATTTAACCAATTAGTACATCAAAAGACTGTTGCACAACCCAATTAACTCTTGAATCTAATTTATATTGACCCACTGGAAGGACTTGTAGTCCCTTGTAGTCTCAGAGTGTCTGTGTTATTGTAATGCCATTTTTTGTGGTTTTTTCTGTCTTTCTTGCTTGTTTTGATTGCATGTTTTATGTGTTGTGTTCAGTCCAATTAAAAAAAAAGACCAAACCTACACAGGCAGATATACTTGGTTGAGGTAGTGCAGAGAAGAGAGCTATGCATGTTCTTGGCTCTTGTTGCACTCAAGCCTTGAGCTATGAAGAAAGACTTAAATTTCTTGAATATGTTTACACTGGAGGCACGCAGGTGTTGGAGGATATCATCAAAGTGTTTAAAATTTTCAACGGGATGGATAGGGTGGACCATGAGTTGATACACTGTCAATCAACTGTTTCAACAAAGGAACACCAGAGTTGTTTAGTAAGGGACAATGCCAGGTTGTGGTGTTGCAGGGAGTTTTTCTCTAATAGGGTTTTTAATAAATGGAATAAGTTACCTCTAGGGATAATGAATTCTAACACAATTGATACATTTAAAAAGATGTACTATATACATAGTGTAATAAATCGAGAAGCTATCCATACTTAGATAAGACAACCATAATCTTTTGTATGGACAGAGTATTATACATAATTTTTTTTTTTTTTTGGTGATATATATGATTTTATATTGGGTATTTTGGTTATATTTGATGTCCATATATTTTATGGGCAAATTTTTTCAGCTACCTCATTGGGCAATTTGCCAGTTGTGGCTTTGTATTTGTATAAAAATAATGCTTTAAATTAAAATCTTTATCATTAATTTGTGGAAACAGAAATAAGTGTGAATTCTGAAACTCTTTTTTGTGCTTGCTTATTTAGTGGGAAATTTACTTCATATACCTGGTTATAGATGTTTTCAGAATATGCTTCTCATTTAATAAAATGCTTGAAATACTAAATTTTCAAAACTAAGTATTTTCTTCATTACTAATTTTTTTTTCAAAAAATATTATTCAACATATACATAGGATTTTTGGTGGGCCCTAGGTCTTATATTGGTTTTCTGCTGTACATATATGATGAAAAATCAAAATATAAATGCAAGTTCGATCTGTAGATCCTTAGGCTAGAGCATTATGGTAGTCATGGATCAGTGCATAAAAAACTTTATACAGTAGAACCTCCTTTAATGGACACTGCCCATTAGCAGACACCTCTTGTTAATGGACACTTTTCAGATCCCCTGTGCCATGGAATAGAATAGAGCTTTAATGTATTTCACTCCCTGTTAGCGAGCACTCTTAATAGTGGACAGTAAAATCAAACAAATAAATTTTTTTTCCAAACTCTAATTTGTGAATTTTTGTTCATAAATTGAGAATTTATCATACTCAACAGTGATTATGTATAATCCCAAGCTCGTATTGGTAAATATGATAATTCATCAATTAATTACTTGATTAACTGTACATAATGATGGTCCAGGATGTTGGTTCTGAATGGTAATGTTGGTTTTGTTTGCACATGTTGATAGGTGTGAAGAAAGCCAACATAGCTGATAATGTTGCTATGAATGTTTATTTCTTCTTCACACTTAATTTAATTTTTATTGCAAAATATGTGTAGTGCATGTACCATGTATGGGTAAAAATAATAGGTTTAATGAAGAGAAAGCAGATTATAAATTTTTATAAAAAGTGATAAATGTAGTGCAATTTAATCACACTTTCTTTATCGAGATAATTGATGATTATACATAACCACCAGTGTATCACTTTTACACACAGTAACATATATGAACCAATTCAGACAGAAGCCAAATGTCATATAAATGTGAAAGTCATATAAACAAAGTTCTATTGTATACCATACCTCCCTAATAGCAGACCCTCCTGTTAGAGGACAAAAGTTTTGGTCCCATGGGGTGTCCGTTATTGAGAGGTTCTACTGTATACTATACAGGCCTATCCATTATTATTTTTACTTTACTTGAGAAAATTCTATCTATATAGATAAGCACTCGCTTGCTAGTAGAGGTGTTTTCTAAAATCTCAACAACCAAAATGTTTGTATTAATATTTGAAACAAATTGGATGTTTCGTATAAAATTTCAAAAAATTTAAAAATTTTCAGTAAGTAAAGAGTTTCTTTAGATAACTGCTATCATAAACACTTTAATAACTGCTATTGTACATGCTTTACTGCGTTGATGTATAAAAATATAAGCAATATAAATTATTTTCCACCTTCTTCATTCATTCTTGAATCTATTCTTGAAAATGTTAATAAAAATAAATATTATCCAGATCATGGGCATAGATACGGGGGGGGGGGGCGTGGGGAGGCATTGTCCCCCTCCCCAGCGTCAAAGGTAGAGTCGACTGATCTAATGTATATATGAATTGACATCATCATCATCATGCCCCCACAGCAATAATGACCATGCCCCCAGACTTCCAAGTCTATCTCCGCCTATGATTCAGATGGAGATGTAAGACATTAAAAGTGTTGAAAAGTATTTGTATTTTAAGTGGGAATCTTCTCTTTTTTTAAGAGCATTTAACAATCACAATATTCTTATGAAAAGTTAAATTTAAGATGAAGTTATAAAATTACAATGTAACTCAAGATTTTCTTTAAACATATGAATAAAATTTCAAATTTACCATAAAAGTCTTTTAAAGTTTTAGAACAGACATAATTTTTTCAATAATCTCATATTGATCACAGGTTAACACAGATATGTTTCCAGCTTGAAAATTAATGGTTGTAGAATTTTGAAATGACAGAAATTAACTAAATAAATGATTCAGTATTTTTTAACAGCTTTAACATGGTGAATCTTATTGACTTATGTACAACTCATTAAATGCTTTCGAAATTATTAAATTAGAGAAGAATAAGAAAAGTTATTTTCTCTGTTTATTATAAAGTATATAACAGCAGAAAATGAGATGTCAATAAACGAAATTTGATTTTCACTAAAGACACCTCTGGTTACAAGTGAAGCACATAATTTTTTGGTTATTAAAAGTACACAAACTCCCCACACTTCATACATTCAAAACTATATTTTTTGTCATTACATTTTTTTCACACATGAGCCACTTTCTGTGACCTGATGTTTCCTGTGTGTTATTTTCTTGCTGGTTCAATTAAATAAAGCAGTTGTATTGGGTCATCAGCCTTCACAATATCAAAAATCTTCATTTGCAATATGTAGATGGGAAGTTTTTACTCTCCATTCAAAAGTCCATCACTCTCACCAATATCTGCTTTTTTTGTTTTACATATTACTAACTAATAACAAAAAATATCCAAAAACCAAACTAGAAAAAGGGCATGATCACTAGTATGGGTGAATTTCACCCAATGCTAAGTTTACAATGCAAATAACAAAAAGCAAAACATGTAATGACCCTATCTTATTACTGAGACTGCACCACTTGAAGTGAGATTAGCTGGAATGACCATTCCCTGTATTTCACTGCTCTTAAATACTTTCAAAGGTTTTATTTTGGGGGGAGTGAAATTTCACTCATGATATAGTACTCCAGGTTCAAGCTTGATATTATTGATTATACATCATTGAGCATGATAGATATTTTGAAACATACTACAGTACTTGCAGCTTCATAAAATTTTGTCTTAGATTTTGACTTTATTATATTTAAATTTAAATTTATTATATAAAATTTTGTAACTTCAGCTTTTGATAAATATTTGAAGCTAATATGCTTACAATGAAAAACACCACTAAGTAAAAATATGATGCATTGCTACTATACTGCACATATACCTTATAAACATTCCCACACGTTCCACGTATTCTTCACAGTATGCTCTAAAATATGAATAAGTCATTATTGAACCCTAATAATTTATGAAACTAGTGAAAACACATTATACACAATGATTTTCAATACAAAATCCCCCCCCCCAGTTTTTCTAATAGCATTCTGCTCAAAAGTGTGCATGTGTATCAAGTAGCATCTTATTGTAGGTTTAGGCAGTATTATCTGATTCAGACTAGTCATTTCCAGAATTACTACTTTCCCTTTTGGATAAATATAGCATAAAATCATGATTTTCGTTGCTAAGAGTTTGCATCGTCAAATGCCTCAGCCTCAAATTTATTTTCTGAAATATCATTCAACACTGATAAAATTATACTATTTTGTTCTAATACATCCTTTTTCTAAGAGTCAGTGTGTAGACCACTGTGAATGAACCTATGTTTCTTAGGAACCTTTGAAAGCAGATGGTGGCATGAAGAGTTATGAAATGCAAACTAAAACAAAAACTGAGCTTGCTAGGTGAACGACCAGAAAAAAGAAGTTTTCTCAACTTTGATAACAGAGGCTATAGCTAAATAATATATAGTGCTTTGATTGTGGATACATACTGTCCCTGCCAATAGAGATTCTAGATTGTCCAGTAAGACAATGCAAAACAAAGAGCATTATTTAATTTATTTTTTCTAATTAATACCTTATATGTTATTCCTGAATATTTGTTGTGTTATGTGTGCCATCAGGGAATGATAAGGAATAAACTTAAATGCAAAAAGCTTACATCAACGCCCTCCACAAGGAGAAAACATATACAATTTACACATAGCAGTCAAAATGACTGCCATTCTAGGTATAAATGTCCATATCTCCCCAACAAAACCTTCAATGTTTTCAAATTTTTGTACACAGAAACAAGCAGGGTCATAACTAGGCTGGGGCAACCAGGGCACTGCCCCTGGGCCACAAGCCAAATGGGGCCCCACAAAAGTTTACGCTTGTTTTGCATAATAATAGTAATTCAAGTGGGACCCCAAGGCCACGAGAAGGCACACTATGGCCCTGGAAGCAAGTAATGAAATAATGGAAAGTCACCAAAAGTGGAGTGTGTACATTAAATACTGTTGAGATAATAGCGTTTTCAAAATCAAAAACCATCAAAAAGACTGCTCCAGCCATTCTACAGTTAAGTCTGATTTAACATAACTAGATTCACATCTATCTCTTACTGGTCACAAGATCTCGAAGCGTGGGAGCACACTCCTTCCCACTCCACCCTATAACCATATTTTCTTTTCTTCTCAACTGTGTGCTGTGTGCATCGCCACCCTACCATCTCCAAAGGGGACGTTCTAAGATTCTAACAGAGTCACAGGGGGTAGATCTGAAAATTTGCACCGTCCTAAAGAATTTTCACTTCAAAAAAGAGGGGGGGGGGGCAACTTTGAAACTTGAGGGAGTACAAATTTTAGGGAAGTTGAAAAAATGATTTTTACTTCAAATTATAATTAAAAAAAAACATTCTTATAGAGCTTTTGAGGTTTTCTGTGATGGGTAATGGTGGCAAAACCAAGTCTTCCTTTCCTGACAAAAATCCCTGTGTTAGGGCATGGTGAAAATGAACAAGAACATTTTGAGTGCAAATGAATAAGATGTTTAATACATACTTGGTGTGTGATTCAGAGTTTCCCAACAAAAACATATAAAGAGGATTTTCTGAGAACAACTTTTCTCAGAATGTAAAAGTTTTTAAGAGTTCATTGTGTGGTGTAAAGTGCATACTATATCTCTGAAGAAAATGCCTACAGATTAAAATTTTCAAAAAAAAAACAAATTATCTATTGCTTGAAAATTCCATAAACTAAACTGAACGACCAATAGTTCAAAAATTCTTAAAATACAACAAATTGCTCGAAAATATACAAAATGTGACTTGTCATAAAAATCCAAGCACTAGTGATAATAAAAATAAAAGCACATCAGTTTTTTTGTACTTATTTTCATACTTCTGTAACAAAAATTTTTGTTAGGTGTATTAGTATTCATTGTGACAAGATTCTACTACAGTGAAACCTCACTACAATCTACAATGATACTCGATATATAATATTTTTTCTTGGTCTGCATAGCATCATTACCTTCAAAGCAGAATATGCTGAAATCTGTGATGTACGTCACAGAACAGTCAATGCTACTGCAGAAAAGTCTGGAAAAATTTTAAGAAAAGTGTAGAAAACAAACTACCATGAGAATTTTTACTGCAGCAAACATTTTCCCACTCAGCTGAGAGGTCATTGCAGAGCAATGCAAAACATTCTGCTTTGTGGATATATATCTATCCTGTTATTCTACTGTTATTTTATTTCATGCCAGAGTTTTATAGTGAGTTCATCTTGATGACAATTTTTTTATTCCATGTTATGCAGTATTCTAATACATTTTAACTTAATTGATGTGAGCAGCTTTATGGTACTGTAAGATATATCTTTTAAGTGTCAAATTATTGCTTACAAAAAAAAATTAAGAACTTGTAATGATTAAAATGCATCACAGTATAGGAAATAGGTTCCTTACATTTAACATACTTTTAACTTAGAATACTTTTAACTAACTTGGCGAACTTGGCCGCGGCTCACCATTTGGAAACAGACTACTGCTTTCATGAAGTCTGACAATATCCGTTTCGTGCTGCCATCTATTAAGTAAAAATAAAAATAGAGTTGTAAGAAATGATGATGCTGTAGAATTTCACTCGTGCCAATAGTCCGTGAGGAAATACCAATCTATTCCATTTAAACCACTTAATAACCGTTGACAAAAGTTTTCCACGGGATCGAAAGAGAGGAAATGCGGATGAAAAAGAAGCTCTCTCTCTCTCTGCCAAACAAAGCTGGCTGTACACAGTACCGTCTTAACGCATGGGCCCACCTGGGCACGGCCCGGGGGGCCCACGGGCCAGAGCCGCAACTAGAAGCAGGGGCAAGCATGCATTTTGGCGCCCCTTGTAATGTTAAAAGAGAGGTAAAAGTATGAAATTTACGCCCCTTCTGGTCCAGTTCTCGGGGCCAGTAGACCCGCTTGCTCCCCCCCCCCCCAGTTGTGGCCCTGCGGGTAGTGCCGTCTTAACGCATGGGCCCACCCGGGCACGGCCCGGGGGCCTCAAGAGAAGAGGGGCCTCACAAAATGGGATCCGGTTGAAATTTTCTATAATTTACCAGGTAGAACCTCAGAAAAACTACTTGGCCCGGGGGTCCATGATGCTCTTAAGACGGCCCTGCCTGCGGGAGCCTCAAGAGAAGCTTCAGAAGACCGAGATGTGGTTGAAATTTTCCAGGTAGGGTCTCAGAAAAATCACCTAGCCCGGGAGCCCATGATCCTCTTAAGATGGCCGCGGCTGTACGTTAGGGCCGGAGCATGTGTGCCGACTCGACGTCGATGAGTTGAGTCGGCCATAGCCAGAGCCAGAAATTTCTTTCGGGGGGGGGGGGGCAAAAAAGATGAAACAATGGAATTTACCATGATATTCCAATCACAGAAGATCCTGCTAATAACGTTTTTCAAAAACCTGTCTTGAAAACGTTGTAAGCGGGAATACGCTTTAAACGGGAAATATCTGTGAGTAGACTGCGTTAGTAAGAGATACGAAAATGAGACATGCTGATCGGGAAAACGTTCTGGAGAACTGGAGAAACCGCGAGACACCCAGGCTCTGTCGCAAGAAGCAACGTAAGCATTCGGCCCCAGGGAGGGACCAGGGCATCTCCGGCAAGGGAAAAGGTTCTGAGTGGGAATGTTATAGGTGGGATCCACTGTATATTTCAGTAATTTTTTCATATTTCGAGTGAGGGAACAGACAGGACCCCACCACCATAGCCGTCTTGGTTTACGGTAATTTTATAACTGATTCTGATCACTGTAATATTTCACCACTGATAACCAGGACCGTCTTAAAAGCATCATGGGCCCCCAGGCCAAATGATTTTTCTGAGGCCCTACTGGGCAAATTCTCGAAAATCTGAACAAGATCTCATTTTTGTGAGGCCTCTTTTCCTCTTGAGGCCCCCTGGCCGTGCCCGGGTGGGCCCATGCATTAAGACGGCACTGCTGATAACTGAAACTCCATTTAATCGATACTAAAGCCGCTGAGAGGGAAAGAAGGGTACCAGGCAGTGGCTGATCCTTTCCTGGGCTTGCACAAGGCGCACAAATTTTAAGGAGCCCCGAAATTGATTCTTCTGTATTTTAATCTTTTTCTTGCTTTTTTCTGGAAAAATTGCCAAAAACGGAATCTCTCGCAACTACTTATCTATAATCAGAACGTGATTGTGCGCTGAAAGTAACAGTGCCCGTGGCCAAGGCTGTCTTAAGAGCATCGTGAGATACCGGGCCAGGTGATTTTTCAGAGTCTCTGCCTGGCAAATTCTCGAAAAATTCAACTACTTCTCATTTTTTTCAACTACTTCTCTCCCTCTTCTCTGGAGGCCCCCGGGACGTGCCTGGGTGGGTCCATGCGTTAAGACAGCACTGCCCGTGGCACAAACTTTGAGACGGCACATTTTATAAACAAGTGGTCTATGCAGCGTCTTAAGGCAGTGGTACGCAAACCGTGGGGGTCGCGAGAGATTCTCCAAAATAAAAACTTTCAAATAAGAAATTCATTTTTATTTAAAAAAGTATGTCAAAACTAAAGAATATCTTTATTCAGCTGATCTTATTACCATGTATCATACAATGTAATTTTATCACATTATACTTGCACAATAATCAATATATCGGCTCTGCCATGCCAGAATCACGAATGTGAATTATAGTGCAACAACTTTCTCATTGGGAGTTAGAGGACGTGTGGGGAACCGTACAAAAGTTTAGGGGAAAAAGTGGGGAAAAAAGTTTTGAGAAAAAAAAAAAATAATAATTCCGGAAACCTGAAAAAGAAAACAAAAGGGAAAATTTTTTCCGAAACGTAGGAGGTCGCTTGATATGGCATCAAAAAGGAGGACGTCTGGTAACCCTGCCCCCACGAGGTCCTCACGCAGGGAGTTTATATTAGAACGTTACGTATACGCAGGGCCGTCTCAAGAGCATCATGGGCCCCTGGGCCAAGTGATCTTTCTGAGGCCCTACCAGGCAAATTCCCGGAAATTTCAACCAGATCTAATTTTTGTGAGGCCCATTTTCTCTTGAGGCCCCCGGGCCGTGCCCGGGTGGGTCCGCGCCTTAAGACAGCACTGCGTATACGTCACCCATCTTAAGGTTCACGTCGAGGACCGAGGTTCACGTTGTTGCGTTCCCGCTATCAGTGGAAGCCATACATGTTAATCAAGGAATTTGTCATTACTTTCTTACAAAAAATAAATATTAATATTTATCTACACAGTTTCAATTTTGAAATCACGTTACCCATCTTAGGCTCACGTCACCCGCAAAGCCCTGGCAACGCCGGGCACTTCAGCTAGGTTTGAATATTCATAAAATGTTCACAGTTGTGGCTCAGCCACTCTTGCTTTATTATACAAAACTATTTTCCCACCACATTACAGGAGTATTTTCTGTTATAGCGAGTACTCGGTGTACTCCCCACAATAATTTTAACCCCCCGCCCTCCCTCCCTCCATCTTCTACATATTTTTAAGCCCTTCCAATATTTTCAATTACTTTACTTCTTCATCAAAAAAATAGCTTCATAAACCACACAGCACTTCAACACACACCAACTCCGGCCATATCACTACACGCACTTTACTGTCGTTAACGAATTGGGTTGGACATGAAGGCGCCATCTATCAGTGGCCACCTCAAGCTCCTTAGTGAAAATATTTTACGTATATTCTTCGCGGTGGTAGACGAGCATCTTACCACCAAGCCACTCGAGCGCCATAAACGATACGCTAGCGTTATTAATTTTTCATAATATAAAATGTAGATACATTTCCCCCATACATTCACATACCATTCATCGTTCTGTGTTTTTAATTTTTACGAGAATATTTTAATGTCAGTTGATTCTTTCTGAATGTCCAGGAAAAATATCAACTTGATTTATATTCATTATTGTACTAGTGGAATTTGATAAAATTACACTATACAGGCAGTCCCAAATTGTTTGCACAGCAGATATCTCTGTAACCGTTGACTTTCGAAACATACTTTCAATTACAAAAAAGTTTTCAAATGACGTGCAGTTATTTAAAATCTCAAAATTTGTTTGAGGGGTTGTATACATGAAAAATAAAGAAATTAACTTTTTATTCAGTCCCCGTGTGCTCAAAAACCGAATTAGAAACTTGTTGCCTTACCTCTTCTGAGGCGAACAAAAAAAATCCACGTTTCTCAGTGCAATATTCACTGAGATATTCGAATTCGAAAAACGGAGGAAATTTTTGAAAAAAAACAGCTCTGAATGCAGAAAAACCATTTTACCCGCAGAGATTTTTTGAAAACCTTTCGCGACCCGCCCCTAATTCGATAACACTTTGAGAACCACTGAGGTAGGGGAACAGCGATTGGATATAGCGATAAAACTGACGTCACACTTTCGATCGATGATGGTGGATGAGTCAGCTTGGGATTTAAAGAGGCCTAGAGTAGCCTAAGACACCGAAGAGTATAGGGTATTTCAAGGGGCTCTGGAGTAACCTATGTCAGTCATTTTCTTAAATTTCGGCGGGGGGAACTGAACCCCTGATGTTCCTTCCTTCCCCTCTGGCTACGGTGATGCTGAGGCATGAAAATTCCCTTAAAATTGAAGAATGTGAATTAGCGTGACAATAAACATCATGTATTACTAGGGTGATAATATGTCCAGTATTTCCCGTGACATTCCTCTATTTTCACGTAAATTTGGCCATCCCGACTTTCTTGATTTATCGTTTTTTATACGTATTTTCAACGAAGCTACCTGAATTTTTATTCTTCATTGAAATCAACAATTGAAACTATTTTTCAATTCATAAATTATATCATGATAATTATAAGTATGAATAAGAATATCCATCTCACATATGCCATGTTAAACGTTTTATTTCGTTGAATTCCTTTTAATACACTGCAATTCACAGTAGTTCTTCATTTCTTGCCATTTTTGATTTTCCGGTGATTCTATAGTTGACAACTTTTCTTAGTTTTAGCGATAATTGGCGATGTCCAGTATTTTACAGTATTTAGAATCCCCATATTCCGTATATTTCTTTGAGGAAACATGGTCAGCCCATGTGTTACTCAATCTCTTGATTCAACTGAAGACTGGAAAGCTAAAGCTATGAGATCTACTGTTGGGCCTCTTGGTGAAAAAGTTAGCTTAGTCCAAGTTTAACTTTGACTGAAAATTAGAAAAGGTTCTGAACTCCAGACCAGAAAAAATCTCTTCTTCCCCACTATACACGAGTGACCTACATTTTAACGGATGAAGTTACATTTCATCTGTTTCTTCTGTCAAGTGCCATATATAGGTTAGCCTTCCTTAGTCAAATGACCGTTGACTACACAGCGCTTAGTGGTCATGGTTCATCCATGGGGGAAGGGAACTCCAGCCCAAGGGCTTGGGATGAATCCTATTATTTTTTTTAATTTTTATACTATTACATATAATTTACTATAAAGATCCTGCGAAAAGTCCTGGCCTGGGGGACTGCTCAAAATCCCATAATTGTCTGTTTCTCTTTTTAGGCATTTTTCTGGGTGAGAATTGCGGCGTCCCGTACATTTAGGGGATCGCTATTTCCGTAATTTTCTCAATAAAATATAGCCAGTCTGGCTAACTGAAAATTTGATTAAAAGAAACGAAAACTGATGAAAAAATCTGAAAATTTTATGTTGATCATGGATACTGCAACCGGGAGCCACTTCAGCTTCCCCCCCCCCCTACCACCATGGATAATGAATTAACAGCACGCTCCCAACCTCCCCCCCCCCCCCGTCCACCTTTAACTCTGGTATGTAAGGGACGTCTGGGAACCACAGTTACCCACACAATGTTCTCTTAGTTCCGAAGCATTTCAGCGACCATTTAAAGCCTCTGATGTTAATTGTGCTTCGGCATTTAATCTGTAAACAGAGTTACACCATTTAAACGCTAACCAAATTCACTAATATACATGGGGTGACCATATCCCCAATTTTTTAAGGCCCTTTCTCGGATTTTCGTCCGTCCAGACTTTTTGATAATGCTTCGTTATGTTGACGAAGCACTTATTTTAATTTGTTGTTTTCCAATAAAATCATTGATAAACATCATTTTAATAACTTTATTATTATAAACATGAATATTCAAACCACGTCATGTTCAAAGCGTTTTTGCAGCTTCAATCCGTGATTTGCTAAATAGTTTAGCTCTAGCCTGTTTAATTTATTATTCCCGTCTAGCTAAAACCCGTCACTAATCAATTTTTTCGGTTATTACAGAAATGATCTGCACTTTTTAATGACAACTGGCAATTTTTTTCCGATTGGCAATGTCCCATATCATCCGGAGGATCTTAGTACTGGTGCACTATGATCAGGGGGCGGCTTGAGACATCTTTTCGGTGTCCCTCCGGTGTATTTACCACACCAGTAAAATGACCCAGAAATCTCACAGATACGCATGCATTTGCATCGAAAATTATATGTAGTCAATTATTCCAGTTAATACATTATGGTTTAAATTTTTGAGAAAAAAACAAAAATTTTCAGATTATTTTCTTCTTTACGTTTGGTTTTGGCACTTCTCTTATAGTGACAATAGCAATTTTGGTGGTGATATATTTTAGTGATAATTGGCGATGTTTTTTGCCATAATGGCATCTCATTGAACTATGACCACACTATGAGAAGGTCATCTTCCAATTTAACCTTCTCACCGACAATTTTTCTTACTTGTAAATGTAATTTTAAAGGGGTTAAGGGATTTCTGCTATGTTGGTTGAAAAGTTAAATCAAGTTGAGTTTTATACGAACGGATTTAGTTCTCTGATGATCATTCATGAAAATCTAAAAAAAAATAGAAATTTCATATAATATCCGCAGTGTAGAATATTCTTACTTAACGTCATACAAAAAGGAAAATATTAAAATATTTTCACATTGCGACAGATGTGAGAAATTGATGTTTTAATAATAGACCTAGCTTAAACAGAAAATTTCATGACTTTTTGAATAGTTATAAATAGATCAAAGAAGTTCATTCACTAAAAATGGTCACAATAGGCAGGCAAAAAGGCACTAAAAATGCCTAAAATAGGCACTAAAAAAAGCATTTATAATTAATTTAAAAGGGAAAAATAACTGAAAGCTACGATAATAAAGGTCCATAAAAAGGCTAAAAAATTGGCTGCATTCACTGAATCTACCGTTTCACTAATAGATTATAATAAATGCATTATTAGCTATGTTGATATTATTATGCCAAAAAAAAGTGTTAGAGGTCCTTCAGGGTTAGATTCATGTTTGATTGAATCGAATACTTAATATGTAATTAGCTGACATGCCAAAGTGCTAGAAGACAGTTGAAGAATAATTATACAAAAACTACAGGGCGCGGTAGCCCAGGTCGATAAGATACTCACCTAAAGTACCAAAGGATGTTTAGAGGTATCGCGAGTTCGATAACCTGTTCGTCCTTGTCAGAAATTTTCCTGACACGGGGGTACAACAGAAACGGCGACATGACCACAGAAAAAATTGCTACCGCAGGGGGTTCCCCATCGAGGGGTTAGCACACCAACCTCTCGATGAGTATAAATAACAAGTCTGCCGTTCGGAATCGGCAATAAATTGTAGATCCCGGTCTAATAAGCCCTCGTCTGCAAAAAAAGACCGTGGTGCGACAAAAATGATCAAGTAATCAAAAACTACAACGTTTTCATATAGAATTATTCACTACATGTTCATTAAAACACACGCTATATTTTCCTCAAAATTGAGCTTTTCATTCGATCGTTCACATCAATTTGAAAAAAAAAACCTCTGAAATTCTGTATGGCGATGATCTCTACATATATACAGAATATATACTCTCTATTCATATATATAATAACTTGCCATGGTTGTTTGTAATGCATTTATTTATGGTCTAAAAAGAAAATCAAAATAACATGAGCTCCAGGGCTGTCAGCTCCCACCCGCCCTGTTTTAGCAGTCACGGACAGCATTTACAATGTTGTGCAATTCATGAGCAAGACATACTATGTGAAGCATGCGGAGAAACAAACTTTTAATTTATTTTCTCAGCTTTTCTTATATATACATAGAATGCTTTCGTCTAGAAATCTTATATACATCTCAATGCGAGTTCGACGGTATGTTGACGATTAGAAAGCTATATATAGCAGAGATGAAAAAATTCTCATTTTTTCAAGCCAAACATCAATTTTCCTGTCTCTCAATAACGTACTCTTACATGCGTTTAAATAGTGCCGGATGTGCTGATAACAACAAATGCTAAGGATTCAAGATTTTAAAAAGGAAAATTCTTCTGAAGTTCTCTATGCTAAAAATATCTAAGTTCTATGCCATCTAAAATTCACGAATAAACATAAAACAATGTCAAAATAGGAATTTACGCCAGGAAAAATTCAAAGAAAGACATTTTTCAAAAAAAGTTCGAAAAAAAATCATTTATGACATTTTGCTTGAACTTCCGGGCTCTATCTATAACCATATACAGTAAGTTATTTGGTGTGTGGTTTTCCGTAGCTTAATCATATTATATTTTTGTTATAACTTTCCCTTTTTAAAATGAAAAAAAAAAGTGATTTTAAAGATAGTTAAATGAACATCAATATCTCTGTTTGTTCGAATATAGCTGCCCCAGTTAGCGTTACATAATCATATTACGTATTATCAAACGTTATGTCTTGAACCTGACCTCCGCAAAATAAAAATATAGGTTCGAATAATAATTGTAAACAAGATTCTCGTTTCGTAACTGACATAATTTCTGAGGTAGCGACGTATAAGAAAGTAAAACACATTTCACTTTCTTTCGTATAGTTAGTTCAAGATCGAGCAGCCACCTGCCCTACTAGCCTCGATAACTATTATTTTCTTTTTACATGACTTGTATGATTTTCAAAATAAACTTTTAATTTGCTGTGTTTTCTGTTTGTTTATCAAAATATAAAATTGGAAAATTTATATAAAATCATGCAATAACTTTATTGTTAAGCCATAACCTACCGTATTTTAATGTGTACAAGGCCGGGATTACACTATGAAAGTATCTTATTTCTTTTCTAAAATTTGAAGGAAAAAAACAACCAATAAGCTTGTTGGTTACATTCACTTGAATCTAACCGATAAGCTTATTGGTTACATTTTTCAAGTTTTATAAAAGAACTTTTATCAAACGTTTATAGCGTAATCCCGAACTAAGGAACTCCCAGATTTTTTGGGAGGAAATTTGGAGAACAGATCAAAAGATATATCTATAATACTATCCATGTATAAGAAGCCTCTCCTATTTTTGGAACCTAATTTCTGACAAAAAGGGGGTTCGTAAGATAATATTTGAGGGAAATATAAAAATCAAAATTTTTTTCTGAGGCTCTGTTAATATAAATTAGTATAATTTACACCTCTTACGTACCGAAAAAAATTTATGTCACACGTAACATACGAAAAAAATTTTCAAAAACTTTCGGTGATTAAAATATTTTCCACTGTTTAACTTTTCAAAAAAACTTGAGTTTAAAATATATCTAAAAATATTCAAGACTTCTCATAAGGACTCGTAAAGTGGTAGAAATTATGAATTTCAATCTTATATATATTTCGCCGAATTTTTATCCACCTATACGGTGTAAATTTATTTCAGTTAGACGCAAATTTTACTAATTGACACTTTTAAATTGCGGCTCCATGGAAGTTTTAATTTTAATATTTCCTTAAATTAATAGTTGCTCGTTTGCCAGTATCAAAGCTGAATTGTTATTTTTTTGCTGATACATTTTCCCATTATATTTTAACTTTAGATAGTATCAAATGTATTGTGTATTAAATTCGGAAAAAATGTCTTTGCGAAAAGACAGATACTATCTGTTTCTGTGCCATTTCTTTGAAGATGGAAACATGTTTATCTAGAAATATCGAGACGTCAATGGGAATCATTTTGTAACCTTGACTTTTGCGAAATATTAAATTGCTACTTTTTTTTCTAAATTTCTTCTGAACAATAGAGGTCTTTTCTACATCGGAATCTATATACTTGAATGCACGTTTAGTCAGTCATCCAAGTTAAATTTTGAAGCACTTATTATTTTTAATAACGACGTTCGGGTCAACTGAATCTGAAACAGTCGAGTGGAACCTAATAGCTGCTTCTTCGCTATCGCAACAAAACTTGGTACATTGTTGTAAAAACACACTCTGCAAAGGTGTATTCTTCCGGTTTTTTGTTTAATTTCAAGTCAAAAAAACTGCGCAACATTGGTGCTCATACTTTGTTTCTATTTGACTTGAAGAATTATGTTTAATTAAAAGATGTTCTTTTTGGATTGTTGGTCTGCTTTTAATATTTTATTGACCGGAAAGTGACATGCCTCTATATGACTGAAATATATAATCGTGTGTCTAATGAGATTTACATTTTTCCTGGTCATTAGGATTTCAGTTTTTTTTTAATTACAAAACTCGGCGGTATTATTTTATGAGGAATCTGGAAATGTGAATGAACGTAATTGGTATCTACAGGGTATCCCTGAGCTCATGGGCCAGACTTTAGGGAAGGTAAAATACACGTAAAGAAGCATTTTTTTGTATAGCAATGGTGGAAAAACACGAAATGCTGGGGAAATGAAAAAACTTTTTATTTACCTTTAATAATATTACAGTAAGTACTCAAATGGGCCACCACCAACATCGATACAGGCCTGGCGACGTCTAGCAAGTGATTGGCGCACTCTTTCGAAGATGCCGCGAACAGTTGCAGCAGCGACTGAAAGTTTTGCAATGAGGTCCTCATCAGAGTTTTTCTGCCAACACTTTTTATTTCCACCCTTACATTACTATACAAAAAGTACTTATTTATGTGTATGTTGCCTTCCCTTAAAGTTACCTCCCTTATGATAGCACACTTACACATTCATTCATTCAAACCGAACACTACTCAGGCTTATTACCATGGGCAATTATACAGCCTAGTGAGTTGTGCCGGAAGTGTGCGTGTACCTAACAGTCTGAGGCATACTTATCTGCTTATCTAGTGTTGCGTCTAATTTTTCAGTGCTGCCATCTATATTTTAGAAGTGAAGTGTAATGATTCAATATTTGTACCGTTTGCAGGCCAGCTGCTCGCTGTGGCGAGACTTTTTAACGAGGAGATCGGCTGGCATTCGCGCATCGAAGTTGGAAACCACAGAAAATTAACCTCAGCCGATTACCACTGTTGCGCCATCGGGTTCGAACCTGAGACTTCGCGATGCGAGTCCGTCACTATGAACACGCGACCACCACAACGACGCACATTTGTACAGAAAAATGCGTCAGGTATTTTGGGTGGTCCTTTCACACCGATTAATTAGTACGACCTAGTTGATTTCAAACATATATTCGTGGTATTTTCAGAGAATATCTATGTGTCTTCTACCAACAAAAAACTAAATGCATTCTTCTCACATCAGCTCCTATTCATAATTATAATTAGTCACATAAACGCTGCTGATCATGACAAGGCAAAATTCGATGAGAAAGCATTTTATTCTGCTGATTCTCTAAGCGTGAACCGAAAAAAAAGAATATCATCCAAAATAATGCCTTAAATAATTAGCATTATTTTTTCTTTCGACAACATCGAACATTTGCCGAAAAATTCTGAGCATAAACTTCAGTGTGTTTTGCGTCATTCTTGTTTGTGTATTTCTTAATGAAATACCAACACGCATGAATTGTGCGTTGCATATAATTTAATAGGTAACGAAACACAAACTTTTGTAAGAATTTGTCAATAAGTAAATTTAAAAAAAAACATATTGCGAAACGTAAATATGACAACCCTGTGCGGTAGAAAATATTTTTAAACGTTTCTCTCGAAAGTCATAGTATTATGCAATTAAAGAAAATAGTTAGATTTGTATCAGATCAAAAAATCTATTCAAATTTGTGCCTCTATGCATTGTACTCAAGAAATTTATTAACTTGTGACATTTTATAAAAAAACTATATAATATATCGGTGCCTTTTTTTTTTTAATTTATTGTTGAAAAATAAAACCTAAAGAAATCAAGTCAAACATTTTCTAGACTTTGTTATAATTCGATGACATGTAAAGAAGCAAAAATGCATATTTTTAATCCGCAACATCGCAGTGAGTTTTTATCGAAATATACCGGGTACAGGCAACACCATCTATAGCAGAAAGCCTCCTTACGAAGCTTTGACTTCACTGGAGTCGTCCATTTCACCTGTAGCCATTGGATATAGCAGTCCAACGTGTATGAAATCTTTACCCTTTTTTTAGGAGGAGGCTTTATCGTGGGCCCCGGGCCAAGTGATTTTTCTGAGGCCTTTACCTGAGAAATTCTCGAAAATTTCAACCGGTTTCCATTTTTGTGAGGCGTCCCTGCTTCTGAGGCCCCCGAGCCATGCCCCTGTTTATCCAGACGGCACAAACCACCAGAATCCAGGGCTGAGGCCATTTGAGCGCCCCCAATAAATTTTTCAATGGGTGCCGAGCCCCTCCCCCAAACAATAATTTCTGGAAAAACAGGGCAATCTCCCTTCTCCTGCGTACATGCTTGAGTTCCGTATATACGGAACGACCAGCTACTTTCAGCCCGCTCCCACACAATGTTTGCTTCATATTAGCGTCTCACTTCACCAACTCTGGCCATATCGCTATATTGCAATTTACTGATATTAATGAGATGGGTTGGAAATAAAGATGCGGTCTATCGGCGGTAGCCTCAAGTTCGTACGGGAAAATATCTTTATCCTCCCATGGGTTCGAACCCAGGACAGCAACGTTCACGGTAGTAGACGAGCATCTTACCACCACGCCACTCGGGCGCTCACTTCCCACGCCGGGAAACGAACCCGGGCTTCGAGCCTGGTATCCTAACCACGACCACGTGGGATATATCGACGTCTTTGACACTCTGTGACCGGCTATATTTCTTCACGTATAATAAAGACGGCATAAATTTTATTCAACGCCATTTTTTTGATTGGGGAACATTATTTGGATGAGGAGTATAACAGCTTGATTTCCCTATTTTAGCTGATCATTTTTCACATTTCATTTTGATTCAAGACTCAACCATAGAACTTTTATTCTTTTAAGCACTCTTTATATATATATATGAAAAACCCCATTTATAATCAATTATGTACATACGACAAAGGCAGAATGCATATAAAACATATATATGTTTATATAAACATATTATGTTCATATATATATATATATATACACTGCTCAAAACAATTAGGGAAGCACATGGTTTTAACAAAATTACGCAAAGATGTATACCGATAAGTAACATAAAATGAATCATCCATAATTTAAAGCCTTGCAGGAAACGGAAGAAGAAAACTTCATATGCAAATCAAAGTTCATGACGTCAAAAACCAGAAAAAGGAGATAAGGGCAGAAATCGGGATGTTGCAGAAACGTCTGTTTTACTGCCGTAACTATGAAATTCGATTGCGCAGTATTTTTTTTTGAGACAAGGTGACTTGAGGATGTCTCAACAACGTGATTTACCGGAATCCATGGCATGGCGTGTTATACTGGCGGACTGGAATCTGGGCAAACACAACGTAGTGTCGCGGACGCTGTTGGAGTCGCCAGAAGTGTTGTTGCATGGCTGTGGAATCGATTCCAAGAAACAGGAAATGTTAGACGTCGACCAGGGCAAGGTCGGCCACGCGCCACTACAGCAACTGATGACCGGTATGTACGGTTAACAGCCCGTCGAAACAGAACAGAGAATGCTACGCAGCTGCAAAGACGGTTGCTCTTGGCAACAGGACGAAGGGTGTCCAGCCAAACAGTACGTAATCGGCTTCATGAGGGAGGACTCTATGCACGTAGGCCAATGGTCTGCATTCCGTTGGCCCCACGCCACCGTGCGGCCCGAAGAAGATGGGCTGCTGAACATCGAGATTGGGAGCAACATGATTGGAGCCAAGTGCTGTTTACAGACGAGTCCCGATTCAGTCTGGAGTGTTCTGGTATGGAGGGACAGGGGCACTCGAAATAACCCCGCATTCGTTCGTGAAAGGTCACAATACAGACGAGCTGGTTGGATGGTATGGGGTGGAATCAGCATAGGCGGACGTACGGACCTGCATATCATTCGGAATGGCACTTTGAGGGCCCGAAGGTATGCAGACGAGATACTGCGACCTCATGTCATCCCTTACGCTGGAGCCACTGGAGATTCCTTTGTTTTCCAGGATGATAATGCCCGACCGCATAGAGCTCGTCTGGTGGAGAACATGCTTGAAGCTGAAACAATACAGCGTATGGAATGGCCAGCGTGCTCTCTTGACCTGAATCCAATCGAGCATAACATGCTCGGATGACGCATTGCTGCGCGACCAAGGCCGCCTGTTACTGTCCGAGACTTGCAGATTGCACTTCTTGAGGAGTGGAACAGTATTCCCCAAAGTCTGATCGATAACCTCATCGCATCCATGGCAAACAGGTGTGCAGCAGTCTTAGCTGTTCGAGGAGACCACACGCCCTATTAAAACTCATGCATCATGTCTAAACAGTACTTTTTTTTTATCGTTTACATGTAACCAAATTGTTGCCCTAAATCATCTTTTCATGTTTTTTCCATATTTTCAAAGAATTAAAGCTTAATTCCAAATTTTTTTACGTCTTTTTTCTGTATTGCGCATTGATACGCGTGTACTATCCATTGTATGCCAATACGTGGCTGTCTCGCACGGTTTTCTTCACTTTTTTGCTTGCTCCCCTAATTGTTTTGAGCAGTGTATATGTGTGTGTGTGTTTGCATTCAAGATTTTGATTAAATTTTATAAGATTAAGATCAAACTTTGGAAACGTGTTGATGAAAGGTTGGGAGAAAAATTAAAAAATTTGAGAGCAAAAAATCGGTTATATAGGACAATCAACACTAGAAGTTGATTTTTATGTAAATATGGAGCTTGACGAACATGTTACCAAACTACTCAAATTTCATGTCAGGGTATCTAAACATCTCAGCTGAACCATTTTAATTCTCATGTCTTCAACCGGTGAAACTCTCTTACGAACAAGGCGATTCAATAATTAAGAGAATTCAAAATAAGAGAATTTTTTGGATATTATGCTGAGGTGAATTCAGAAAGAAAAGTTCACTGTCTCTGCAGGGAATAAAACCCTGGTCCTCCTGCAATCCAGACAAGACGATTCACACCGAAAGCCTCATCTCGCTTCATTCACACCATTCTATAGTTCTATAATTTTCGAATGAGTTTTTAGGAGATTGTAGACAAATCAGAACACGCAAACTTTAATTATAGACACCCTGTGTATATTGATTAATCATACTCGGCCATAGCATTACTGTAATGAATGAGCCATAGTAATTAAAGTTGATAAATATACATTGATTGTTCCGGGACTATCGTCTTTATTGCACCACGGTTATTTTCTGCGTACAAGGGCTAATTATATTGAAACCTACAATTTATAGCTGGTTCTGAACTGCATCGTTATAAAACTAATTTATAAAACTATATTTCCCTCATATAGATGATGTCAGTCTGCACTTTTTTATGCAAGATTTACAGAAAACTGGATGTATGTAGAGATGCTAATTTTTGTCCGCTCCAAGAAAATAATAATCTACCCGCTTCAATAACGTATTGGTATAGCGCAATTGTAAGGAAACTAGTGGTAGAACATGACCAGGAGTTGACCGTAGATGAATTGATAGATCACTTCTGCACACAACAGCAAGTGTTCATGGATGGTATCTCGTCTGAGGAAAAGAGAAATGAGGAGAAGTTCCTCACTTTTCAAATGCCATTAGAGAGATGTATAGAATGTGGGAATCTGTGTATAAAACTTTGTAGAAAAGAACCAATCAAATAAAGCTGTGAGCAATGAATCTGTCCAACGACAATGCAATTTTACATTTCTGAGAAATCCTAAAAACGAGGCAAAAGCAAGTGCCATTGGCTAAGCTCAGCGCCGGATCTTGAAACCTGCGGACTACGTGGCCGCAGAAGGCGCCAACTGAAGGGGGCTGATTTTGTAATGAACTCACCGAAAGGGTGGGGAATTATTTTATCACCAAAATATCATTCGCTTACACTTGAAAAATGTCCAGCAGCGACCCTGGATAGGTTCTTTTTTAACCTCCTTACTTTCACGGACGTAATATTGCGTCCAAATGCCAGTGGAATAAATTCAAAAACAAGAATTTCTCCGTATTTCCTTTCCTCTTTCACTATCGTGAAGCTTTATAGTAACCAATCAATCGAAGTTGCTTTTTCTTTCAATCGTTTCTCTCTATACCCCTGTTAATGATTTCTTCCCGCAAATATGTAATGTTTCTTTCTACAATATGCATGTAAGAGCGAAAGAGAACAAGTAGGGTGAGGGTAAAAGAAGGACTCTAAAAAAATATTTCCCCTTCATTTTTCTAACGTGCGGTTAGCTGAGGACGTGGTTTCTAGTTTTAGTGCCGATTCGTCAAATAGAGATAATCCAAATTTGTTGTCAATACCTTGTACGTGTAGTGGTTAATGTCATACGGAAATAATAAGTTTGCAAATAATAGAGAGTCCGTAAATTATCCTAAACGATAGTCCTCCTTTTTCTCTCGTTTAGAGTAAGTTAATTTGCAAACATTATCGTATTGTATTGTTTATTTATGACGTGATTATACTGTACAGATTTTCTTGCATCATTTATGAAATTATTAATATGTTGTAATATATTAATTAAATTCCGTTTTTGTGTGTGTTAGTCATTTTTATGTGAATGAATAATTGTGGAACGAATTATTCAAGTTTTCATTATGTCCTACGGGAAAGTTTGATTCGATATACGAACGATTCGAATAACGAGCACGTTGGCGGAACGAATTAAGACTGTGAACCGAAGTTCCAACTGTACAGTGAAACTTCGGTATAATTTCAGTACTCGATGGGTCCAAGAAAGTATCCTTATAAAGGTTTTATCGTTTTTGATGAAATATATACAGTATTAATACTATTGGAAAGTAGATTCGGACCAGAGAATAATATCGTTGAATAGGCGATTGTATTTGTGCGTGGTATCGTTTTATATATAGGACTTTCACTGTAAAATAAACTGAGAGGAGAGTCTATGAAGAAAAAGGCGTTTAGTGTTGTGTTGCAGTGATGCGTTGTGTATATGTGTGAGAAAAGCGAAATTATTTTCGCAGCAAAGTCCAGGAATCTTTTCAAGAAAAACGTCTAAGAGAGCAAAAGCAACCAAGTCACTAAAATGATCTACGATGGATGTCTATACCAGAGATCTTCAACCTTTCAGACACGGCGCGGCGGCCCAAATTAAAACTTCCGACGAAGCCTGCGGACCACTAACTCATGTAATTTAGTGACATCTTAATAGAAGGGGCCAATGGGCCCCCCCCCTGAATAGAGGACAAAAATAATTAAAGACTTTTATTTATTCTGAAATTATTTCTTTTATTAATTACCAATTTTGATTAAATCTGAAATTATTTTTTTCTAATTCTGAAAAGTTTTTGATTAATTACTGGTTAAATTAATTAATTCTATTTTAATCTGAAATGACTTTAAATGATTCTTTGTCATTCATTCATTTCGGTAATTTTAAAATTATTTTCCTTTTAAATATATTTTGAAATAATTTCTTAAAATAATTATGCATTCTTTTATTAATTGTGAAATAATTTCACTCAGAAATTACGAAATTATTTCTCTCATTGATTTATGCTATTTATAAGTTATTTTATAAAAATTCTAAAATAATTTCTTTCAAAAATTCAAAATTTATTTTTTTCAGTAATTCTGAATTTTCATCAATTTGTTCCAAACTTATTGCCTTCATTTATTCTAGAATTATCTATTTCATTTACTCTTCTTCATCAATTCCGAAATTATTTCTCTCCGAAATTCCAAAATGGTTTTTCTCACCAATTTCGAAATCATTTCCTCCATCAATTCCAAAATTAATTCTTTCATTAATCATTCATTGTTTCATACATATAGAATTAATCTTTTTTTCAATGTTTTCAACCATTTTTTCTGAAAATGTTAGTGGGCCACGACGAAAAGCACCGAGGGCTAAATGTGGCCAATGGGTCATGCGTTGAAGACCCCTGGTTTATACCGCAGGCATGTGTAGTGATGTGTGAAAGATCAGAAATGTGCATGTTTATCATGTTCAACAAGTTAACTTGAAAACATCAATAGCGCCACGAAACGAGAGAGAAAACATCCAGAATCTTTTTTTTATTTTTTGTATTTCCTACTGAGCATCAAATCTTCTACGACAGTGCTTCGCAACCTTACTGAAAACGAGGACCCGTAAAATGTCTAAAACAATTTGACGAACCACTTGTGTCCCGTATTCCGGGACATACCTGTAATTTTCGTTATTCTGACCTTTATGCATTTGTCTCGTTTTTTGAACGACACTTAATTCAATTTGTAATTTTGTAATAATTACTGAAGTCGTTCTACACACACAGCGTTTTGATAATAAACTTATATTACGATAATTACGGCAAAATTATATAAATAAATAAATAAATATACATATATATATTTATACATTATATATATTTATATATATATATTTATTTATCTCGCATATTTGTCAAGTTTAACATTTGTCCACAATTTTTCAGAAATTTTAATTACGATCGGAGAGTGATTGTGCCTACTTTTGGATGTTTTTGATGACAATCGGCGATGTTCCGTATTTTACAGATTATTATTTAAGATTCCAGTCTACCGTATTTTTCTCAATAAAATATGGTCATCAGGTTATTTGAATTTTTTTTTTCGTGGAAAGCAAAAATTTTTTTTCGAAAACTGACTTGTATGAGCCCTTTAATTCCACACCTTTCAGCAATTTTATCAGTAATAAGCAAATTGCATTTAAAGCAGTAAATTGCAATTTTCGGCAAAATATAGTGATATCCTGTATTTAAGATCGCAATTCCCTGCATTTCCCTCGATTATGTATAGTAAACTAAGTACGAAGGTATAATTTTATTTGAAAACCCACGTGGATATATTACTAATATCAATTAAAACGGGTGAATAGTTTTATCAAATCTGCCTGCGGACCATAGGTTCAGAAACGTTGTTTAACGAAATTTTATTCGCAGAAATGGTGTTAGTGCTTATAGAATTAGTGATTGCGAATCGATTTAACTTCGTTTCCACTAAAAAAAATATGATAACAAAAAACAAGTATGATATTTGTCATAAATCCGTGAAATTTTCTTCGTCTTGACCGCCGGAAGAATGATGCAATACCTATGACCAACATCAAGAGAGGTCAACCCACGTGCACCTGACCCATCTTTTCTCACCAGCTATATAGAAACACCCAGATAGAGACAGAGAGAAAAGAAAAGTACTTAATATTCGTGTTTCTATAGATTTCATCATAGAATCATAACGAAAGGGGAAAGAAACAAGGTCTGTAGGGCCAGTTTCCAAAGGTTGGCCTGCACACACAAACTATAAACTACGCAATGACGCGAGTATTGTTTGTTTAGTTTTTATTTTCATTTTGGACGGAGAAACTTCCGATGAGCGCTGTCTGTTCCTTTCTCTCTGGCGATCACGCCATAACAAAACACGCCACGAGAGAGTGGCGCTGATAGAGTCAACCAATCAACGCATCGCCGGCACGCGACGTCATACACGTGGTGAGTAGTTGACTATTTTTTGACAAGGCTGGCCCTTCTCCTTGCTATCAACTACCGATTTCAATTGCAATCTAAGTAATAATAACAAAATTAAAGCTAGGAAAAAAAAAATATATTTCCTTTTTTTAACCGAGTAGTGTATACGATAAGAGGGAAAGAAAAGCGATTGATTCTATTTTAAGAAACGTTTTTTGCCGCACGTCTTATCTCTGTGTTACTAAACATATTTTTTTTTTGAGATTCTCGTGTTTTGAATTCCTCTTATGAACGAGGGAGAAAAATCTATATAATGTGGACTCTCTCACCTCGGATGGAAAGTGATTGAAACGTTCAGATCGCTGGTTGGTTTGAGACTTTGCCCGCTACGTGTGTTGCCGGTGAAACACTGTGTCATGCTTTGAACGTCGTCATCATTCGGCAAAAAACAACCCGGAGGTTGTCTAATCCACGTGTCTTGTTGCTTCATATAAATATATATATATATATATAAATAGCTCATCGGATGCTAGCTCATATCGCTCTCTGGTGAGACCGAACGAGGACGTTCTGTTTTTACTGGACCGATCTCCCACTGTCTATTCGAAGAAATTCAGTCGTGATTCCGGAAGTATCCGTCATCTGCATTGAAGGTAAGGGATTTTTCTTTTATTCTAATAATTACTTTGCGGTAATATATTATGGCTGGTGAAATAGACTTTTAGAATCGATTTCTCTTTTGTAGTTCATCATGATTTACGATTTGTCAATGGATTTTACATCTTGTTTCGAGAAAAACTTAATGGTTCGTTGTGTGCGTTTTATTTTGTGTGTGGACTGTTGAATTGCGATAATTTTGCAATGAAGCAAGACAGATCGATAAATTTTTTTGCAAAAAAAATCTGACTGATTTAGAAAATAAATAAAATTACTACGACTTCGATGAAAATGTGAATTTCAAGGTTAACCACATCCCGTGTACATGTCCAAAAACCCATTACACAAATTTCTTTTCTCAATTGTTCTGGTATTTTAGAAAATACATCTTTTATTGATCACTTCGGTAAAAAATGCGGCTATGTAAGTGCAATATTTTCTTTTATCCAGAAAGAATTGCATTTTTTTTTATTGATATGTCATTTTTCAAGAGAATTTTTTTTTTTAAATTTCACTAAAGATTAGAAATTCAAGGTATAATCTTGCGTAGCAAAGTTGAATAGTTATCTGTTTATACGTAACATTAAAATAAAAGCAAACTGTATATTTCGTCTTTTTAATCAACTTCAGCCAATTAAAACACCCGCTCTAATTCATTAAATTGCTAATTCATTAAAAAGTGCTAGAAGACAGTTGAAGAATACTTATACAAAAACTACAGGGCGCGGTAGCCCAAGTCGATGAGATTACTCGCCTAAAGTACCAAAGGGTGTTTAAAGGTGTCGCGAGTTCGATACCCGATTCATCCTTGTCAGAAAACTTTCCTGACAGGCGTACAACAGAAATGGTGACATGCCCGCAGAAAAAAATGTCTACCGCAGGAAGTCCCCCTATCGAAGGGTTAGCGCACCAACCTCTCGATGAGTATAAAAACAAGCCTGCCGTTCGGAATCGGAAATAAATTGTAGATCTCAGTCAAATTAGCCCTCTCGTGCAGAAAATGACTGGTGCGATAATGGTCAAATGATTCAATTAAAAATATGCTAACAGCAGAAATTTACTTCCGTTTTTGTAATTTTATTTTTAATGTTTTATGGAGGTGAACCATACAAGGTCAAGTGCATCATGATTTACGATTTCCATATGATTTTGCATTTTGTTTCAAGTAAAGCTCTACGGTTTCTTATGAATTTGTTTTTTGGGAAGGGGACTGTTTAACCCTTACAGCGGCTGTCTTGTCAAACTTGATCTGCTTTATTTCGGTCACCCCGAAATATCTCTGGTTCTCTCAACACACTTTTATTTCCAATGTGGCAGCTATAATGTGGATCAGGAAAATTTTAAAAACCGCTTAAGGCCCCTCTCACACGGAGCTGGTCCGGAAGAAGTTTTAACAATTGGTATATACTGAGCCGAAATTCGCCCGCAACTTCGAAGTGTTTATGCGGGTGCGGACATCGTCCGCATGTGTCAAAACCTAAGTGCGGCTCCGCATCCGCACATGCAAGTTTTGACAATTAGGTTGTTCGGAGCTATTCACACGACGCGGATGCGGGTTGAATTCGTTCGCATCTTTGGCTAATTTTAAAGATTATTTTGCACAGAATTTTTTAAATTATTTTTTAATTATTACAATAAAACCTGTCAATGGCCACTAACGGGACCAAAATTATAATCCGTTCTGTAATTCATTACGAATATAATTGACTAAATACTTAGCTTTTAAATTTAATTAAAAAAATTTATTAAATTTTTAATCTTTTTAATTTTTTTAAACTTTAAAAAATAAGCACTTGAATATTTTTGTTGCCCCCTCGATACCTATAAGTATATTTTACTCGATATTGAGTTAAGTTTTATGAAAGTTATTTCTTAAAACTTGGAAAAAAAGCAACCAATAAATTTAGCGGTTGCATTGCAACCGATCAGCTTATTGGTTGCATTTGTAAAAAAATTATAAAATTTTTAGTGTAATCCAGGCATATATATTTATATATATATATATATATATATATATATATATATATATATATATATATATATATATATATATATATATATATATATATATATATATATATATATATATATGGCCGGAATTAGACTATAAAGTTTTATAAAAGTTAAAAAATTTAAACAATAGGCGTATCGGTTGCATTCAAGCAAATGCAACCGGCGATCTTATTGGTTGAATTTTGTTTTATGAAAGAGCTTTTACAAAACTTTTATAGAGTAACGTAACAATACCTAAGACATAATTATGATGCGGATATTTCTAAGCACAGACATTTTGAGTTTCCACCCTTCTTTTTTCTACTTGCAAAGTCTGATATCTTCTGATGAGTTTTTTTTTTTTTGTTTTTTTTTTGGGAACATCATTGGATGTTTTGGAATTTTTCTTTCATATTTTCCATAAAAAAGATAGATCTTGGATTTTTTTTCAAAACCTTTTGAAAATATTTTAAGATATTTTCTGCCGTCGACTGTTTGTGAAGGCATCTTTATACCCATATTCTATGGGGCTCTAGATTAAACCACCAAAGAATGGCTCTAGGCTCCCTATAAGCACTGAATCGGGTGAAGGAGAAAAATAATTACAAAAATTGCGAAAAAAATAGTTTTTATGCATGAGTTTCAAAATAAAGATGCTGGCGAAGCATCTTTATTGCTCGTGTGAAAAGGTTAAGTATCGCTATAATTTTACAGGAGTTACACAGGGATTCATACATTTTTTTTTTGGTAAAAAAAACCTTCAGATTACGATCACTGATCGGGAACTACGACTTTGGTGCAAATGTAAAATTCAAGGTTATACAGTTTCCTTTGCATCAAGGGGATACTAATTGGAAAGACATATGAAGGCTGGATGAAATGAAATCTTATTTCTAGAGGCTGATGAAGGCCATCCGCGATTTATCTATAGATTTTGCATCTTGTTCAAGTTGAACAATTGTTTTCTTTATGAATTGATTTTTTTTTGTTGATTTTTAAAGAATCGTTATAGATCCTCGTTATCCACGTAAAACGGATAACGAGGATCTAAAAATCTGGCTATCCGCGTGAAAACTCGCGCGTTTTTCAGGATAGCCAGACGCAGAGATTCATATTTTTTTCCAAGGAAAAAACCCCTCAGATTATGATTACGAATAAGATAATTATCGATAATATTTAAGGACAAACGACTTTGTTGAAAATGTAAAATTCAAGGTTGAGAGGTTATTCGTTCACATGAACTAATAGTGATTGGAAAAAGATATATGCATGGGTGGTGAAAAGGAAACACCTTGCATTTAGATCGAATTTAATTCTAGAGTCTGGTGCGATAATGTCGATTTATCTATAGATTTTTTTTTTGTCTTATTAAAATTAAAATAATTGTTTCCTTATGAATTTTGATATATATATATATTTTTTTTTTTTGGGGGGATTGTTGAAGAACCGCTGTGATTTGATTAACATAAGTTGTACTCCGATATAACGAACTCCAATTCAACGAATTCCTCGGTTTAATGAATTTTTTCCGAAGTTCTGACGAAAGTAAATTTCAAACTTCTATTTAACAAATTAAAACCCTCGATATAAACAATTTTTCTGGAATTGTCCTTAATTTATTTCTCATCACCCAAAACCATAGTCTGAAGATTTCACTTCTTTCGGCACTTCTTAGAGAAGAATAAAATAGGGACAGAAATCTGTTCCTTTCTGAGTAAAGGAGGCAATAAAGCCATTTAGAGTGTGCGTGGGAAGGGTTTAGTAGCCAATTGGTGTACACCAATACCATAAAACATTTTGCTATATCCGCATGTTAGATCCCCACCAAAAAAATTTCTATCGAGCAATTTTCTCATGCACCCTGACTTTATTCTTAAGTATGCATATATTTTTTTCAATTGTCAAAAATAAGTCGCAGCACCAACCTCAAAGAAAAAGTAGGATTTAAAATTCAGTTTTGAGTGTTTTATGCTTCTCATCAATTTGACCCCGATTTAACGAATAAAATATCGATTTTTTGCGATTCGTTAAACCGGTGTTCGACTGTATTTCGCAGAGAAGTGATTCATAGATTTTTTCAATTAGAAAAACTTCAAATTACTATCACGAAATAATGACTAAGATTTTGATGAAAATGTAAAAAATTCAAGGTTAAGGATTAATTATTTTGCATCAAAATAATACAGAATTTGTGAAAGATGGTGCAAAGCTGGGTGAAATAAACCTCAAGAATTCAAAGGTGAAATAGAAACTCTTCAGGATTGAATTTTTTAGTAGACTTTTCGAGAATCACTATTAATTCAAATAAATTTTGCTTTGAAGAATATCATTAATTCGCAAAACGCCAAAAAAAAAAAAAAAAAAAAATTATGTACATAGTATATTTTTAGCATAAAAAAAATATTTTACTTAAAAATGTAAAATTAAAGTTTTGAAAACATATTTCCTGAAAATATTGAGACTTGAACATAATAGTTTAATATAATCTACTCCTATCTCGACTTTAAAGACTTTGAAATTCAAGTTTACTGCGAAACGTTAACTACAACGATAAATATCTGTATAACGATATTTTATCAAATTGTATTTGAAATTACTAGCAGTTAAACTCCTTCTCGATACAACGATATTTTTTATATTCCGCTCGAAATAACCTTCAATATATTTTTAAATTCCTCACCTGTTTTTGTTTTTTCGAGGGTGTCTAAATAGCATATTATTTTACACTATCTTCCAAAACTGCTAAATGAAGTTGCCGTGAAGCTACTTTGTGTATAGTACACAAAAATATTGTGCGGTAAACTAGATTACAGGGGGAAACAAAACTAAATCTTATGCATATAAACTAATCAATTACACAATCATCTGCAGTGCTTTGAAAACGTCTGATAGTTTCGACTTGTACTAAAATTTGAAGTAAAATTTAATTTTAATTTTTTTTCTTCGTATTTTTCCATAAATTTATATATTTTCTAAAACTAATCTTTTATTTTTTTAGGATCTAATATACTTTTGCTAAAACATGACTCCTAAATCGTGCTCTACAGAAACCATTCCCGCCGAGGTGCTAAGTGTTATAAAGGAGCCGGAGCAAAAATCTTTTCCATTGCAAATTGTTTGGAGGAATGTTGTCTTGTTCGCGTATTTGCATTTAGCATCGTTATACGGTGTCTATCTCATCTTCACATCTGCAAAATGGCAGACCGATTTATTTGGTGAGTAAAGATTTGATTTTGATAAATTGTTTCAGAGAAAAACAAGAAAAGTATAACTGAGCGCGTTCAACTTTTTTCTAACGCAACGCTGTTTTGTGTGATGTTGGAAAAATTCTAAGTTTGGGATACATTTGCACAACATTATTTTTAATCGATCAATTTTGAGTCAATTTGATCCAAAATTGACTTGTGTATGTGTTTTACTAAAAAAATCTAACGCAAGATGGGCTATCAGAAGTTCAATTTTAAAAATTTATGTATTTTTCTCGTCTGAAAATGTATCGATATGGTCAAGCATCAAGAGACCTTGTATAATTTTTTACGCTTTTTTACACTTTTTTTGTTGTCGACTCTCATCAATGAACAAATTATTTAATTTAACTGATTTTATGTATCCACCCTATTTTTCAGTAAAAAAAACGGTGCTTTAATTGTAATAAGCTATAACTCTATCAGTTTTGGTCGTGTAAAGAGCGATTTTTTTTTTTATTTTCACACGTCAGTGTTCATGATTTTTTTTTTATTAAATACTGTTGAACTCGTGGGATACACAAGAATGATATAAAGAATCTATTTCATGTTTTTTTTTTACTTGAATCGCTTTTGAGATGGTGTATGATAAAATTATTTTTTTTAAACTGTAAAATTTTGTAACAGTAAACTAAGACTATTGGTTTAGACATTAGCGTTTGGATGAAGATAGAAATGAACATCTTGTATAGTAATAGATACAATAGCATACAGGGTGCGTAGCCACCACCTGGCATCGCAAATTACTAGCGAACCGTTCATCCTAAAGGCGTACTTCCAGTAAGAAAAAGGTATCCAAACAACGTGTGGACCTTAGATGCATCATACCTAATGCTAGGGGCCGTACAGTTATTGAAATAAAAACAAATTAACTTCATATACGGACGCCATGTGCTCAAACAGAATTGAAAGTTTTGCCTTGATTTTTTTTTTTTTTTTTTTTTTTTTTCTGCAGCGAAAACAATAATTCCACGTTTCTAAGCACAATATTTGCTGAAATATTTGAATTCAAAAATTGGGAATAAAATAATCTATCTATATAGATAGGATAAAAATAGGAGAATGGTTGGAAAAAAAATAGCATATATGATTGAAAAAGTGTGTGATATATATGGAAACGTGGAATATTTTTTGTTAGTCTCAGGCGGACGGAGCAACAACTTTCTAATTTTCATACGAACACCCTGTGCTCAAAAACCAAAGTTAGTTTTTTTATTTTAATAACTACTCAACCCCTGGCAACATGGATGACTCATCTGAGTTCTACACATTGTTTGGATACTTTTTCTAATTGGAAGCATGCCTTTAGGATCATGGTTCGCCAGGTCGCTATGCATCCTGTGTATATATGAATTCTCTTTTGGTGTATAGCTAATTATTCATATACTTTTATTTAGCTTTCCTATTATACATTTTTTCTGGCCTGGGAATAACTGCTGGTGCTCACAGGCTCTGGGCGCATAGATCTTACAAAGCCAAGTTACCTTTGAGGCTATTTCTGGCTTTTCTCAACACCATAGCATTTCAGGTAATTAATTTATCCTACTTTTCTTTCATAGCACAATGAATTGTCAAAGCCTAACATTTCCTGTTTTTAATTCATTTGCTTTGTTTTGATTTATTTAATCTTGTAAAAAAGTAAATGTGTGTTTTTTTTCTCATCAGAATGATATCTACGATTGGTGCAGAGATCATAGAGTTCATCACAAATATTCTGAGACTGACGCTGATCCTCACAATGCAACACGTGGCTTCTTCTTTGCTCATATGGGTTGGTTGCTTTGTCGTAAACATCCTGAGGTCATCGAGAAAGGCAAGAATGTCAGTTTGAACGATGTTTTGGATGATCCTGTGGTTAAATTCCAAAGAAAGTAAGTTTGTTGTTTAATAGAAAAGTATATTGATAGCGTATTTAGTATTAGTAGTATCAGTGTTTTTATTTTCAGTTGCCATTTCAAAGTTTTAAAATACAGAGTAAAATGGTATAGTCATTAGTTTTATTTCCCATAAAATCCGCATTTGAAAAAATATACCTGTGGTAAAATGCCGGAGATCAAGACCTAAAAGAAAGTAATAATTTAAATTTCGAAGACATGTAAAGAAACTTAATTATAATATTTAATTATATTCATAAAATAAAATCGAGTCAATGTTTATATTAAAATAATAAGGGTTGAGAAAAAAATAAGTGAGAGATAATATAAAATTTCGTAAATTTGACATTAAAACATCACTAATTTTGATATTTTTTAGTGATTTAAATTGTTGAATCAATAATTATGTTGAAATAATAATAAATTTCAATACAAACAGTAAAAAATGATTTAAATATTATTTAGATATATTGCTGCAAAATTTCATTTAAATCACATACAATTTTAATGTAATTTCTTTCTTTTTTTTAAGAGAAATCATTATTTACAGAATATATTTTTATGTACTTTTTCTACATTTTCAAATTAAAAATAAAACTTTTTTTTATTTATAGATATTATCTGCCTTTGATTCTTCTTTGCTGTTTCACTTTGCCGACATTTATTCCGATGTATTTCTGGGGAGAAACATTCCTGAACGCTTTATTGATTCCTGCTGTTCTTCGATACGTCTTCACTCTGAATCAAACCTGGCTGGTAAATAGTGCTGCGCACATGTGGGGTAATCGGCCTTATGACGTCAGCATTAATCCTAGAGAAAATGCTCTCGTTGTCCTGGGAGCAATCGGAGAAGGTTTCCATAATTATCACCACACATTCCCTTTTGACTATGCTACAAGTGAATATGGCTTGAAATACAACTTGACAACGATGTTCATAGATCTGATGGCTTTATTTGGCCAAGCGTATGACAGAAAAACTGCCCCAACTCACGTGATTCATTCACGTAAAGAAAGAACCGGCGAAAAGAGCCGTGTATCCATCAAAGGAGAGTGATTATTTGACTTTATAATGGCATAATAAGAAATGTCAAGTCTGTGATTTGGTTTTTATCCGTTAATGGTAAAAATCTTTTTTTGTTCGGCAGGAATATTTCAACAGCTAGGACTAAAAATCTTGTATTGAGTCTTCATGTTGAGATGACCCATGACTTTTATGTACAGTTAAATAAAATAATGTTAAACATCAGTTTGTTTTTTTATTGCCTTAAAAAGGAGGTATAATTCATACATTTGTGTCTCATTAATGAGCTTATTGGTGGTGGGGGAAGGAGTTCATGTCATTAAATGCGTAAGACTTCATATGTTAGCTGACAGACTGCAGTGAGACTGTCTTAAAATGAACTCTCTATACAAAAAGGCCCATGTTCATTCATTTTATTAATAACTGATCATCGATCACCTGGTCGGAAATGCAATATAAAGTACAGTATAGCATAGCCTAAACATATGTAGGTTGATTTCGAATACTGCTCGAAGAAGTCTTATCTGGTTTAGTGTTATGAACTTTTTATATATATTATAATCTTAATCAACGAAACTTGCGTATTAAATCGCCGATCTTGGTGAAGTTTCGCAAAAAGATTCGCAGTCATTGTATGACATTAAAATCATTTCGTCCACGTACTGCTAGAAGCGCCGATACGAGGGAAACATTGAGGGTATCCTAGAGATGACAAACGTCTTGTATATATATAAAATTCAAAGCGTGCTGCGTTACATCGTACTGTGAAATGAATTACTTGAGAGGCTTGCCCCCCCCCTTACAAAAATTAAAGATTGGTGGGAAAAGCTCAAGTACTATAGCCCCCTCCCGTTCCAATACATTCTATCGCATGAATTCAGCAAAGTTCGGTTTAAAATAACTAAACGATTTATTTATTAGCTTTATAAAAAGCTAAGTCGCACACACACTTGGCAAATTCGGTCCCAACAAGACAGTTTCATGACCACGTCCTATCTGGAAAGTTTGAATCAATTATAAGCCAAAGTAATCCGAGAATAACAGAGCATCAAAAATATTGTACACTACTATCTTTTCGCACTGTCCTAATTTAAAACGCGGATTGATAGATGGAAGTTGAGTTAAATATGTGATTTCATATTTACTATTTTTAGCCGAATAAAATTTCTAGTTTTTTTTTTTATAACTATGAAAACTAGACATGCTGCATTGCATTCAACTTATTAATTTTCTACTACGATCTTAAGCTCTTACATTCAGTCAGTCAAAAAATAAATATAGAGTGATATAATATATGTATACACAGATATATATAATGGGTGTGCACAAAATTTTTAACCGAATTTTACAACGGGTATAGAGAAACCAGAGAAGACAGTTCGTATTTTGAAGAAACGCTCTGTGCTTCATTTGTTCTGGTTAAAACTCCTGCAAGGTGTTTCTTTGGCGAGTCATGTTACTTCAAGGAAAAAACTCATTCACCGGGTTGCTTTCAAGATAACGGATATAAACACTATATTTTCGCTGTCGGACGAAAATACTCATAAAACGCGCGTATATATATGTTACCGCCAAAGTCCGGAATCGGCCAATGTCTGAAATCCGAGCTGTGGCCGGCCAGATCGTGAGATGGCTGGATATCCCTGCCAAAGAAAAGGCCTGAATCGGGGTCATCGTCAATTTGGCGCATTTTTTGTGATAATTATGGCCATTTATAATTAAGATTGGCTATAGTAACTAATGATGAAAGAAATCGGAATATATAAATATTTTTTTCTCCCATATAATGTCTGAAATTCTACAAAATTTCGGACATTGGTCGATTCCGGGCTTTGGCAGTAACGTATACAGGGCCTTTGTAATTAAAGTTCCACTTTGAAATGGCCATAAAAGGAAAACCAACAGGACAAAATGTTATCAAACGCCATAAAAGGAAAACCAACAGGACAAAATGTTATCAAACTTGGTAATAGTTTATTAGGAGGTCGGATTTTTTCAATTTTCCGCAAAAAAACTTATCACCAGCAGAGAATGGTGCTGTATGCAATATTATTAAAAGAAATAAGACATGATGACATCGTAACAATGGGGAATTCGGACGAGGAGGCTAAATTTTGTAGCTAAAAAATCAAATGACGTATAGCGCCCATTTGCATAATTCTAGTTTTAATTCCTCCTACCGTAAGCCATGTAACCATTGTGATTTTGCATAACCCCACAAACAGTTTCGTTTTAGAAATTTTAAAAACATTTTAAACCGATGTCTTGTCTTATTTCGTTTAACAATATTGCATACAGCACCGTTCCCCGCTGGTGGGGAGTTAAAAGACCCAGTATAAAGAAAAAAGGCATACATTTTATCGTATTTATGAAGCTCTATCAATCACAATTTCCATAAAGCTAAAATCTAAAGAAGTGATAACGATAATTGCGTTAAACCGAAGCCCTGGAAGATTTTTATTTATCACTGAAAATAGTGATCTGAAATGTCTTGATGGCGCAATATTATGTACAAAATAAAGCAAATAAATGGCGCAATAGGTTGGGAAAATAATCAGTTAATAATAAATATATTAGTAATACATTGCACCAAGGATAAATGTTGGCATTATTAGATGACATAAAACTACGCAAAGAACGAAAAAATTGAATAACACATCATATTGAGCATTCAATAAAATTTGACACATTTCTTTTTACAAGAACAGAAAAAAAAATGCTTGAAATCCGATGCACATTGTATTACAAAACATACAAAATTATTTGAATCCATTACATTCCAAACACGGAGATACCTGCCATGCAAAAAAATAAAATCTCTGATTTATTTTGAGCAGTAGTACACGTGATGCTGCCAAAGTCCGATTTGCAGAAACGATTCAGACTTTGACCGGCCAATTCGCGAAGTGGCTGGAGATCCCTAGCCAATGTGCTGATATAAGACGGTCCGGTAGGCGCTGAATTTTTTATCGCCAACGTGTGATACATGGCTATATATAGTAGTTGTATTGGATTAGCTCCATGTGACGAGAGAAAAATATGTTTAATAATATGAACAAAAAGTTTTTCTGGTGAACAGATTTGCTCCAGAGACATCTATCTCGGACGTACGTCGCAGAACACGCAACTCGGTACGACTGCGTTAAGCTGAATACAAGGAACTCAAACAACTATGCATCTTAACCACTGTCGATAGTAATTGGGATTCATTGAGTGATCCATTCCACTGGCCATCTGGTATACACATCAGAGAGTTTTTGGTATTCCCAGATATCTTCTGGAGGATCCGGCTGGAGATTGTACTATAACGGAAGCATCTGCCGGTCAGAGGGGCACCTCTAATCAACAATGACTGTACGGACAAGCGTCATCGTCAATTTCTTCAACAAATGAACACGCACCTGATTCTAAATCAAGAGTTACAGGTATATTCATGAACCCCAGAAGTATTGTGAATAAAACTGACGATTTGCGTTGCTGCATTCAGTAATACGAGGTCGACATTCTGTGTATAGCAGAGACTTGGTTACATCAGTCAGTCTCGTCTTCCTTGATATGTCTACCAAGATACGATATTTTCCGATACGACAGAGCAACTACTGCGGGAGGAGGTGTATGCATTATTATTTGAAGCAGCCTGTTAAACCTAAGCTGGTGAACATGCATAATGGAAATCAAGATGTTGAGATAATATCGGTGGATATAAAAAGCGGAAATAGGAAGTGCAGGCTTATTACGGCGTACGTTCCACCAAATAAAGCATGTAATTTAGATCATTGGTCTGAGTTTTGGAGAGAACTAAGACATTACTGCTCCACGTGCTTTCCAATGATTTTGGTCGGGGACTTTAACATGCGGGGAATTGATTGGATAAACGGGATATTCTCGTCTGAATTCGAGTCGCAGTTCATGTCAATATCAGCAGAACTAGGCCTTGTTCAGTTGGTCGTTTTTCCCACGAAAGGGGAAAAACTTCTTAGTTCTTCTGTTTGCTACCGATCCTTCGGTAGTCTACGACGTATATGCACTTCCACCCTTCTGCAACAATGATAACCCACCGCACTTGCCGATACACTTCTCATTGCATATTACAACAGGATTAGATTGCCAATCAACACTAAACTATTACAGTGCAGATTATCCACGATTATCAACTATTGTAACAGATATTGCAGAACCAAGTACTAACTGGAACTATCTCAGCTGCGGATGCTTTGCCAGCTCTATTTCTGCGGTCTCGTGAACATGTTCCCCGTCAAATGAGATTTAGAAAAAAAGACAAGGTTTTAGGAATGCTAAACAATAGGAAATTGCATGCTTGACGTCAATATAGATCAATACCTAGTCAAACCACTGAAGAACAATAGAAGGTCATGGCTAGGAACTATGCAAATTACGTCCAAGAGAAAGAGAATTTACATCTCTTCAACCTCTGTAAAAATCAAGATCGGAACTTTTTCTACCGAGATGCCCGCTGCAGACTTCGTGTATCCTGGGACATACCAACGCTATCTGTGAATGGTACCACGATAACGGGAGATTATGAGAAAGCAAACGTTTTTGCGGACATATTTTCTTGTTCATATAATTTCAGTTGTTCCAGTTACGACCATCGTTATCATGGCCTTATGGATGATCATCCCTTCTTTCATGATATGTTCAACACTCAGACGATAAAAGCCATTATTGCTTCTCTTCCTGGTCAATTATCTCCGGGTCCTGACGGAATACCCAGTTGTTTCTACAAACGTCTGTCAGACCCAATATCTTCTCTGCTTAGCTTCATCTTCACATCCTTCTATGACTACGGATCTATTCCCTGCTCTTGGAAAACTGCAGTTATTAGTCCAATTTATAAGAATAAAGGCTCCAGGGCAGATCCGAATAATTATCGCCCGCTATCGTTAACCGATATATCCTGCAAAATTTTCGAGAGATGCATCGTCAATCAGTTACTTCCATTTGCCGACGAGATGGGTTTAATCCCCTCAGTTCAGTTTGGTTTCATTCCTGGCCAGTGCAGCAGTTGATTTGTCATGATATATGGATGTGTGCTATACACTCGGCACAAGAGATTGATGTAATCTACGTCGATTTCCAAAAGGCATTCGATAAAGTAGACATTTTACTGGCAAACCGTTGATCCCAGAGGCATACTTATAGTTAGAAAAAGTATCCAAAAAACGAGTAGTACTCGGATATGTCACCCATGTTGCAAGGGGTTGTATAGTTATTAAAATAAAAACTTTTTGGATGGACACCCTGTACCCAATTACCCAGATAGAAATTTGTTGCCCTATCTCTCCTTATACCAACAAAACATGTTCCACGTTTCTAAGTGTAATATTCGCTGAAATATTGTGGTAAAAAACAGCATTAAATACGGGTAAACCGCTTTATCCGTATTTTTTATAATGCTCTCCTCAAATTTTTTTCGTTTTTCGAATTCGAATATCTAGGCGAATATTGCACTTAGAAACGTGGATTTCTATTTTGTAAACATCAGGAGAGACAGGGCAAACAACTTTCTATAGGAGTTTTTAAATACCTCTTATATGTATTATATATTACCTATTTGTACCTTGGATTGCTTCTCTTGTGAATAGGAAGATTGGCATAATACTCCTTCTTCCTCGCCCTTCTGTAATTAAGTAATAACGATTTTTTTTTTCACTTGGAAGGCAACTAAACAAGTCCATAATGTTCAGCCAACGTTTTACAAGTGATACACCCAAATTCAATCAGTGTTTTCAATTAAATTCATCAGGTTTTTCTCCTAGTGGACATTTTGATTGTTCTATCTATTCTATCTGTCGTCTTCTTTGGTCGTATTGAAAGCAAATAACTTTTTACGTGTTTCCGTGATTATTAAACATGTTTTTAAAAATTATGAACTGTCTTGAAATACCAAAATCATTTGTCACTTGAGCTTGACTTTGCCCTTACTTTTTCCTATGGAGTATTTCCCGAAAATAGTCCATAGAATATTTTTTATGTTTTAGAGTTTCCATTATGTGTGTGTGTGTGGGTTCTGAATAATCCCACTATAAATTAATATTGAATAAAATTATTCACTTTCATACTTCATTAAACTATGTTTGTCAAACACTTTCGATCCATCCAAAAGCAAAAATTAGACAATAAAAACTCATTTAACTCCATACTAAGAAATTTCAGCTACAAGTGTCGATAAATATCTTTCTGCTGCTTTACATATACAGTAAAACCTCTCTTTTGCGGTCACCGGTGGGGCAAAAAAATTCGTGCAGTGACCGTTAATCAGGCGTTTGAAATGCATGCGTTAATTATACAAGGGAAAGCATTATTTGGCCATAAAAGAAGGGTGACCGCATCTGACGGGTGTCCGGTTTTACTGTATCAAGGTCGGGACAGTGCATGCAGATGGAATGGCACTACAGACGTTATTGCATTTGTCAAAGGACTTTCGAGCGCTACAATGATTGTAATTTGCATATTCCTGCAAAAATTCACGGACACTTTTTAACATAGAGTATGTTCTGCAATGAACGTATGAAGACATTTTCTAAACAACTTTACCTAAAATACATAAAATTATTTGGGTGCGGCATAGTTTCATGAATTCGAGAAACTAGAAAAAAAAGTTGGAGTCAGAAAGTTTTCTAAAAAAAAATACAGTATTTCTAAAATAAGTATCCCATAGGTGTATACGCAGCAGAAAAAAAAACAAAAAACTTTTTATTTGAGGTTCTTAATTCGAGCAACACGCATCTTTCTACATTACAATTCACACAAAAAATGTGTACAGTGGATATCCCGCTTGTGAGGCTTTTAAAAATTCGAAAGAAAAAACATTGTAAGTGGGAACGTCATAAGCAGGAGATCCGCTGTACTATTTTTTTTCTCCACGTATGAACTATTGAACACAAAGTACAGTAGAACTCTGAAGATATTATTACAAGTATAAGCATGTTTCTAAAACTTATGAACTGTCTTGAGGTACCGAAATTACTTTTAATGATTTATTCGATTTAACTCTTTTTCTTAAGTCTGTGTTTATATTCATGTGTATCTCCCGTCCCGATTTAACAATTTCCTCGATTCAACAAATAATATTGTCTGTCCTGTTTAAATCGTTACACTGAGATTGAACTGTATTTGCAAAATATAGTTAGTATGAGTTAAAACTAATTGAATGAACTAAAAATCTGAAGAAAAATATTGAATAATGATATTTTTATGATATATCTGTTGCTCAAAAATATTCTTTTACCTTCAAGGTTCACCTTCAATAACCTCCAAACACCTTAATTATAATGAAAAATTAGAGCTAAAATAGAGTTTTCTTTTATTTAACTGTTATCTATATAAATAGATAAAATCTTGCTTAACAAAGCTGAATAGTTGCTAGCTTGAATTTTATTTCCGATACCCTCATCTCAACATGCAAAACTTCTGCAGTTCTCAAAAAATGACACCTACAAGGTATCAACTATTTTCTAGATAAAAAAGTATTGTACTGCCGTATTTTGTATTGAAATAACACAAAAAGATATACTTTCTGAAATACCAAAAAAATTGGGAAAAGAAATTGGTATGGTGGTGCTTTTTTTTCTTTTTTTGACTACATGTATTGGCAATGTCTATCTAAATATATACACTGGAACAGTGTTTCCCAAAATGGGAAATATCACCCCCGGGGGGGGGGGGGATGACAGAAGCTACGGGTATAAAATAGGATCCTATGGGTTTGCTTGAGTTGGAGGACGATGAGAGAAATAATTTCTGAAGAAAGTGGCGATGGCACGAGAAGTTTGGGAAACTATAAAAACTATACACTAGACCAGTGGTTCTCAACCTGGGTCATATGGCCTCCTTGTTGTCCTCTGATATTCTGAGGGGTCCACGGGTGAAACTTAGATGGAAGGGAAGCCGCGTAAAGTAGTTACGAGGCCACAGGGAGCTGTGAAAAAAAAAATTGGCTTTGAAGAAATGAAACATTCAAATGAAGTACGATGAGGAAAAAATGTGACTACTTTCAGAATCCAGCAGAGACGATCATAAAACCTGGACCATCTCAGTACATGGGCCCATCTGGAACCTATGAGACCCGGGTTGGGGCCTCATGCCCATAGAAGGTCTGATGACGATGATATCTGCAGACGTGCCAGCTTTTGGAATCCAGAAATCCGGAGATTCTCCCGAAGGGGTTACCCCCCACCCTCGGCAGTCATAGACTCGATCAAAAAAATATTCACAAAAAAAAATTTTGAAAATTTTTTTTTAATCAATTAAGAAAAGTTTCATTCCTTCCCCCCCCCCATGGCAGGTTCTGCATTGCCCCCGAGCAGAATATAATTCCATGTCAGTCTTTCCATGCTGAATAGAGAGAAATCACATCTATATATACTGTTCATAAAACAAGTGTTTCCTTTCATGGATGCTATCAGTGATTGATAATCTTGGGTATATGAACTCTTAAAAGTTTTGTATTTAGCTTTATATAGCTTAAAGTTTTATTTTCTTTCTGAAGACATATTTAATCGTAGGAAAGAATTTAAAAAACTTCAAAATACAAAACTGCTCACGAAAAAATTGTGTTTACCGCATGGCTGTTAATGGAATACAATAACGATTATACAGAAATTTCGGCAACCAAGGTCATGCCCCTGATAAATCATTGCCGATAAACGCTACGTAAACAAAGTCACGTCTTTGCCAGTTACTTAAATGCGGTCACCAAGACTTTTTTTTACGGCTGCTCGATGGAAATGACCACGGCTGTTCTCTATGGGTGTTTTCCCTAACGACGACGACAGTCATTGACGTCACGACAACGTGAAAGCTCGCGTAAAATCTAATTTTCTGCCAAAATCCGGAGAAATTTTAACAAATCCGGAGAGCGGGAGGAAGGAGGAAAAATCCGGAGTCTCCCGCCTAAATCCGGAGAGTTGGCAGGTCAATCTGGTGTGGCACTATGATCTCCATAATTAGACAAATATATTAACTGTTACTTTCTACTGGGGGAATGGGGTCCCAAAATACCACCTTGTCCTGGGACTTCCGACGTTGAGACGGACCTGCATATACCCTCCCCTAAGAAAGAAGCTCACTGAATTCTGAATTCTAGCCCAGGGTAGACTCGGTTCCAGGGTGATGTGTCGGGAGGAGTGATTTTTTGTGTAGGTTCGTTGAATTACTCCATATCTTCCGAAACAGACAATTTCTCCATTTAAATTCTTAAAAAAGATTATCGCCCTCCCACAGATCCGCTTCTGACCCAGGGGTCAACCTTATTTATAATTTTTTAGTTTTGACTAAATTTAGTTCAATAAGTAAAAAGAGTGTCGTTCCTGGATAAGAAAGGGGATCTACAAAAAGATTATATGGTCCAAAGGGGGCCATGGGCTAAAAAAGGTTGAGAAACGTTGCACTAGATTATAAAGTGTTAAAAAATTTGTATTTTAAAATATAACTGCCTTTCCGTTATTTAGATGAGTCTAAAGAGAGACTAAATTTTTTATATCACTTTCGTAATGATGCGTGGATGAACGCAGGTGTCGAGGAGATATGATCGAAGTGTTCAAAATTTTCAATGGGATGGATAGGATGGACCATGAACTTTTAGTACACCGCCAATCGACTGCTTTTACAAGGGGACACCAGTATCGATTGGTGAGGGACAATGCAAGGTTATGGTGTCGCAGGGAATTTTTCTCCAATAGGGTTGTTAATAAATGGAATAGCTTACCCCCGGAGGTAGTAAATTGTAACACAATTGACACGTTTAAAAAGAAATACGATAAACATGTTGGGGTAAATCGAGAAGCTATCCATTCTTAGAATAAGACAACCATAAGTATTCTTTATGGGCATTGTATAATATTTTATCATGTGTATATATTGTTTGTAATTTGTGTTAATTGCATTTTTAATTGGGTTGCTGTATTTTTGAAACATATGACAACCATATTTTTATGGGCATCTTTTTATCAGCCACCTCGTTGGGCATTTTGCCTGTTGTGGCGTTGTATTTGTATTTGTATTTGTAATGGCTTGTGAGAATTCGATTAAAGATATGTTGTAAAATTTAAAGACAAAGAGCAAACTCGGATAGAAAAGAATTTGAAGTTTTTTGCTGGTCCAGTGGCTATCTCAGCTAAACAGTGATCTCATTCGAAGTCTACGAAGAATTGTTAGCTTTATATTGTAGTATTTATAAAAAATATTAATGGACTCTCCCAAGTATATATATGCGTGAAAAAATGATAATTTTTCTTTCGTACGTGCGTGTGTATGTATGTGTGAAATAAATCCGTGTACCTTGTTTGAAAATCATCTAAGTCATCTCAATTAATGTTATGTTTTGTTGTTTTCCCTAAAACGTCCAAGAGAATTCCAGGAAATAAGACATACGAATCTAAACAAGATGTAGTATGCGAAACACAGGATGTATTATTATCCAAAAACATTCAAGAAAGAAGACAGTGACAAGGGGAAGCACATATGTAAAGACAGTCTTGACAAAAGGATCTCAGAGAGGGGTTGCTGGAAAGAATAATACAAAAGGAAAGGCTAGGCAACAGGGTGGACATCTAACACTGGACTTGAATGATGTACCTATAGAGAGCTAGACATAGGAGACAAAAGAAGATTGTGAAGATAACCTGTATCAACATTGTATTTCAGAGAGCTTTACAAAAGACGAACAATCGTTTTTAGGTGAACAGGCATGCTTAACTAAGTGTGTCTTTAAAAAGTGATACTTACTTCAAGGAATACAATGTCTATTATGCCTAATAAATTCAGTGTGTTCATAAAAAATAAAGGAAAAATAGAATTATATTTATGTAATAACGCGTTAATATGAGAATATATGAAGTAATGTGAATAATATGGATAGCGTCTTTTGGCAAGATAGTGCCTAAAGACACTATCCGAGTAGCATTTGTAGCATCCTAATTCCTAGCCAAGTTATCTTTTTTTTAAGTCACGTTATGATTCTTGTAATTTTATGGTGCAACTCAAGATTATACATCCACATACCTGATATTTCATTAATAATAATGTGGCATAAATTGGTGTTGTGGTGGGGATTGACGAGAAATCGGAACTACACACTATCTTTCACGATTTGAAATACATTAGAGCAGCGGTTCTCGACCAACAGAAGAAAATAAAACAAATCAGTGAATTCAATTCAAAAACTCGATTCGATAGTCAAACGCGATTATAACGATATCGAAGGTTCCACGAAATTTTGTCGTAACAACCAAAGTTGATGTTTTCAAGATATTTTAAGTATGAAAAATATGATCAGATGCAATCAAGTAGTGTGCATGAAGTTGTTTTTATATCATATTCAGGGTGACTATTTGATCAGGAAAAATACGGGAAATTGAGATCATAAATACGGGATCTCACCAATCCGAGCTAAAATGTTGCCAATTGTCAGACAAATTGTTAATTTCTTATAAATAATGACTGGCAAGAAATGCAGTGCTACAGCAAGTCTGCAGTGATTTAAAATGTATTTCACAGGGAAATAACGTTTATCACTGCTAGAGCAGTGATGGCATCACGGTCACTTAATGGCATCACGGGCAAAGTGATTTTTTGGAACACCCTACTTGGCTAGAGGGAAAGAGAGAGAGAAATACCTGCTACACAGCTTCATATTCACTGCCGAAAATTTGACCAGATCTCATTCTCACGTGACCTTCTTTGCACTTGAGAGCTTTCGGACCGTGCCCGGATGAGCCCATGCGTTAAGACGACACTGAACATGGCAAATATGTGAGATTAATATTAATATTTATAGTCATAATTACCACACACACGCCCATCCATTATTTTAGTAAGGGTTACGAATTAAAGTAAGCTTTGTTGAAAAGAAAGATCTTTTTAATAAGAAAAAAAATCAAGAAAGGCAAAATTACGAAATTTTCCATATATGTGTCATATTATCACCCTAATTATGATAAAACGGAATAACGACAGAAAATGTGTCATTATATCAGACGTCATTGTGTTTTATTGACGTTATAAGTGATGTTCGTTATATAATGTTATTCTCTATAAAATTAATCAGAGCCACCAGTTAAGACATTATAACCGAGTTGTCGTTACAACCGAGTTCAACTGTATATTAAAAAAAGAGGTCGTACGGGGTTCCGAAATACACTAAAAAGAGCTTCGAGAGTCAAAAAAGATTGAGAAGCACTGTCTTAGAACATAGTTTCCCAAACTAGGTTGTTCCACCACCCCTTCTTCAGAAATTATCTTTCTTATCGCCCCCTAACTCAAGTGAACCCATATGATCGTATGTTAAACTCTTAGCTTCTATCGCCCCTGGATCATTCAATCGTCCACCTGGACGCGATATCTCCCACTTTGGAAAAGACAGAGCATTGGTTCTCAAACTTTTATCGATCGCATCTCCCTTGTCGATTTCTGGATTATCTGGCGGCTCCCCAGAATAGTTTAGTAGATATTTCCACTTATAAATGAACTACTTCGAATCATAAATAGTCACACAAATGAATATCTCCAGCTCCTGGCGACACCTCTGACAAAGGCTGGCGACACCCCATGGATCCACGACGCACTCTTTGAGAAACACTGCCTTAGAGCATTTGGTCTAGCATAAAGTTGATGTAGCTTTTGCGTCGTCTCAATGTGTTTTTTTATGTAATTTTATTGTAATTTTCAATGTAATTCAATGTAATTTTATGAATCATAATATACTGTAGTTTTAAAAATATAACTTCCAAACATATTGAAAATTTATTGAATCGTGTTGATATGATCAATTCAACTCGATTCTTTTTTTAATGCCGAAATTATTTCAGAATGAACACAGAAAATACTCTGACACTCTTCGAAGAACCATAACTGGCCAATACCGGAACCGCACATATAAGAAATTTTGTTATACTTAGAGTAGAGAGAGAGAGGCCTAGTACCGCGGGCGCGCATCTCTTTTGAGCAAATTTTTGAAATGGGAACTTGGCATGATAAATATCAGTACTTCTACTGAAAATAAACTTTTATCAGTATCCTCTCAATTGTTTATATATACATCATCTTACTACCATTACTTCACCGAAGTAGCTGTCCTAAATTTTTCTGTCAAAAGTCTTACAAAAGGAGACCACCTAGAGGGTGGTAAAAAGTTGAAAAAATCAATAATTTAAATTACCGATATTTCGGCAATTTTTTTATCCATTTTCATCCAAATGACACGGTAAAAATTTTTTCGGTGCAACACCGTCAGGCGTAAAAAATCGTATAAAATTTTTAGCTTTTTTGCACACTATCTCTATCATTTTACGTGCTGTCACACCTTGCAGCTGGTCGGGCTTAATGATTTCACTATACTGTTATCTAAGTGGCTAACAGTAGGTCTTTTCGTTCACAAGCTTTTTCGGGCCGAAAGGACATCCCTACGCATCCCGTACATTTACTCTGTATTTTATATTTTATATTTCTACGTTTTGAAAATTCTTCACGTGCGCAGTGCAGACTTTCTTTTCTTGATTCGGCATGCCTTTAGTTTATCTTCAGTTTTTTCAATTACTCATGATTCCAAACCTATAATATGAACACAGGTTTTTTAACAGTAATACAGTACATATACGGCCTATCGTACACGCATGTTTCTGAAAAATGATCTCGACAGCCACATTTTCGAATTGACATTTTTTTCTCATTCCTCTTCAAATCAGTAATAGTGCTTCTTCTGAGCTGAGTGCATGCTCGTCCACGAACGGGAAAAACGCTTTCGTAAATACAAGCAGTGGCGTCGGAGCCGGCGGCTGTGAGCCACAGTATTTTGTACGCGAGTTAGAGCACCCTCAGAATTGATTCAGAAATCAAAGTTTTCATACGTAAAACTCAAGTCGAGCATCCACAGGTCTAAAACACTTCCGACGCCCCTGCATACAAGATTTCCATATACAGTAGCCTATATCATTTGCGTATCAATACCACGCAAATAAAAAAAATCCACGCATGTGAAAAAAATGAAGAGAATGTTGGTCAATAATGAATCGGCTTAACCCTTTTATTTGGCAGTGTCGCTCTCAAGCAACACGAGTTTCTTATATTTTTTAAATAAAGGCATATTTTGAGCTCGTTTCTGCATTGATGCTTCTAAACAACTCTTCAATATTAGATTTTCACTTGGGTGCTGTCCATAAAGTTTCTATAATTATCAGCAGAATGGCTCAAGGAGATAGACTTGGAAGTCTGGGGGGGGGGGACACGATGACGAGGATGACAATTCATCTCAATTCATCTATACATATATGGATTAGATCAGTCGACTCCTCCTTTGATGCTGGGGGGGGGGGGGCGGCGGCTCCATCCATGTACACGTCTCTTATTTTTTGACAAGCCAATCAAGAACGATCTTTGACCCTTGCATTTTGGAGGGAAATACCATGTGTGAAGTGGATATATCGTTGTGTGCATTCTTAAAAATGATAGAGAAGTAAGTTGTCAAAAAATAAGACATTTTTAAACTATTCAAATCTACGTAAATCATATAAATAGGGTGTTCTAAAAGTCCAACATCTCTCATTTTTTAAATATTGACAATAATATTTTTTTTGTCATGTAATAGCATTCAGCGAGGCCTACCCCTCACACACACACATTTGCTTAATATAACCTCTCAAAAATTTTCTCCTCTAGTCATGCTTGCGAATTAAAGCGTTAATACAGTTTGAGTTTTGTGCATTATCTGCTATTATTGAAACTGCACGTATACTGCATACATAAAAAAAACCACCGCTTTTTTCAAGCACTGTTGAATACATTCTAAATGAAGTAATTGGTTGTATTCTTTCCCCTTTTTCTACAGTATGAAATCATCGCCAGTGAATCAAGAAACATAAGCGGGGGAAAAAAACTGAAGGGATACAGAAAATAGAGGAAGAACTCATAAGTACAAGGGTTTGAGTGGCTATTTTGTTCGGTGGTCTCACTAATTGGTGTTTCGACTGACACTAGTCAACAAATCACTAGTCTACGGTGTTACCTTGTAAGAGTTCGGTTGTACGTGTAGCCCTCCCACTCCCCTTCATCATCTACATACTACTCGTTCAGGTATTTCTTCTGTGAAGGTTACCTTGTTTTTATTTATAAACAACAAAATAGTATTTCAACGCCAATGCAGATCTTTTCCGCCAATTCTTGAGATAATCTTCATAAAACGACGTTGATTCAGAAACTAATGGAGAAAGGAATCTTCAGATTTTAAATCAATGATAATAAGTAGCCTACCGTAGTAACAATATACATATTATAGACACTGAATAAAATAATCTCAAACTAAGTATATATGGATAAATTTTGAACTTCGTATCTTTTTGATTGATCTCATTTTCGCATTGGATTTAATATGGAAAATGAATAACCCTCGCGAGTTTTCCAGCACGCTTAATATGTTCTAAAAAATTTCTGGGCTCTACATCATGTAAATAACATATTGAGGTAGTTTTGTAATCATTATTAATTTAATTACACTTTTCATAATTATTATGACAATTATAATTTATTACTTTATAGGTCTAGTATAATAACAACAACACAGCATGTTTTATGGTTTTCTTCGCTTTTTAGTATAAATTGAAAACTATGTTCGAATGAGAAACTTCAAATTGTAGAGTCTGATGACTAGAATGAGTTGGCTTGCAGTACGTGTGAATGAAGTAAGTACTGTATGATGTAAGGTTTGAGTTGGAAATATCGTTATCTAATGTTAAAATTCAACTTTTATCACCTTTTTTCCCAAAGTGTTAGTACTGAATTATCCGCAAACTGGTGTGGTGTGAGTTAATCAATGTGAAATATAATAATTTACATCCTATGATATATCTATAATATCTCTACTCTACCGTTTTTGTTTTTACTTTTTTTCCTTCTGAAATGGATAATTTTATTTCCAGCAACAGATATTTTTACAAAAAATACTGAACCAATGTGATATTATCGATGTTTTCTGATAAAATAATAAAAATATTTAGTTTTATTTGAACCCAGGCTAGTTAAAATACATGTTGCTGTGCTAACCACTAGGCTTTCAAGTCTATTCAGTGCACGAAGTTTAAGAAACAAGTATTAATAAACGTTATATGAGAACCCGCCATTTGATTTCATGATCATGTTCTGCATTCAACCTTATGGTCGCATTTGCAATCAAGTAGTTGGTAATAAAAATTAAATTCAAAAACTTCATTGTTACTTTTTGCTTTCTCCAACTCCCACCCCATCTTGTCTGTAATCACCACAAAATTTGTTAATCGCGACAGTACCCAATTGTCCGGGGCAAATATGTTGTAAAAATTTTGTATGTTATTTTTTTTTTCTTTTTCACACAAAATAAAGTGGTGTTCCGACTCTGCCACCAAGCTGGGCTGGAAGAGATCTCTTCAACGGGATAAGTCCAGTGGCAAAGTTCTGGCGTTCATTCATTGATTGTTACTTTTGCTTTATATTTCCTTTACATTTCCTTTTTGATAAACGAAAACGTCAAAGAGTGTTTGAAGAATGTCCGACAATATGCTGAATGTTATCTGGAAAATCTTGAAAATGATTCTGTCAACGACCGACCTTATCTTTCCGTAGGATCACACCCATTCTTCCAAAAACCAGTTGTAACCTTGAGTATGTAGATCATTAGTGTGTCAAATTGGTTTTAACTTGAGACAGGAGGGGTGTCATTGATTCTTTCCTATTTGTCTTTCAACGACGCATTTTTCGACAGGTATCTCTGATCAAGGATATCTTCCATTGTAGTATATAAATTTAATGGTGTTTCCTTTCACTAGACTGATTGCTCAAATGATCTTTCTGCTTCCATTTCAGTGGCCAATTCAATTCAACAAAATAAATTTATTTCTCTTTAGGGAGAAAAAAGATGTTGTAATATGTTGTGTAATCTGTTGACATTGGCGTCAATCGTATCTCTCTGAGAACATTAAATTAATTCTGCCAAGATGATTCATATGTAACACATATTCTCTGCCGGTGTACTGGGCTGTCCGGTTGACCTTGAAGATGATGTATATATGATCCTGTCTGCAGGGCCAGAACTAGAGGGGGCGGGGGCAACTGCCCGGGCAGCAAAATTTAGGGGGGTGGCAATTTTAAGTGGGAACAAAGAACTCTGTAATAAAATTATTGAATTTTAAAGTTGTGGGGGCGGCAAAATAATGTTTGCCCCGGGCGGCTGAATCAGGTTTGCTCCGGGCTGAAAAAATTCTAGTTACGGCCCTGCCTATCTGTATTTTTAATGTTACGTATATAGCAAACTTATACGCCTATAGTTCGGCGTTTTTGATTTACAAAGTATTCTAGGTTTAATTTCCGATATTCCAAAATATTTCAGTACACTATTTCCCCTTTGAAATAGTGTACAAAAAAAATATTTTTGGATATCGTAAAATAACTTTGATAGCATAAATCTAAAGAGATCCAAATAATTATTTCACTATTCCGCTTCTCAAAAATTCGATTTTTTTTTATAATATTTGAAAAGTTTTGAAACTTGACATTTTTGCTTAAATTAATTAACTACAAACTTTTTAACTTGAAGGCAATATTTTTTGAAATTGCTTGAATAAATGACACCGAGTATTACTTCAATAACGCCCATGAAGAGAGATATTTTGATTAATGAAGTTGAAAGCAGTACTGTATTCAAGTGTGATGATATTACCCCATGATATTACTAATTGGAGTGATTAGTAAATGAAGTGTTTGTATCTATCCCTATTATTAGTTACTTGAAAAACATAAATTCCATAATCAGATAATTTGAACTGTTACTATCATCCGTGACCTAATTGGGAAACAACAGCTTCGATTCCAAAACTCGATGCATTAACCATTCGACCAATAAGCGCGTAGGAAAAAACCATCGTATGAAAAAAATATTCTAGTCAAAAATGATAAATTATAATCCACACATCAACTAACAAAACTACCCTTCATGTTCATGTTGAGATATCTCAAATAGTAGGCTACTTTTTATATTTAAATGTCAATTTCTTTTTAGATTGATTTTAATATCAGGTTTTTTTTTATTTTAATGTCAGTTTCTTTTTTAGATTGATTTTAATGTCAGTTTCTTTTTTATATTGATTTAAATGTCAATTCATTTTAATTTAAATGTTAATTTATTTCCTACATGTCAAGGCCATCCACCTATGCTTACGTGTATTTTAGGGTAACATGAATTGAATTCGTGATAACGGACAGGTGTGCATCGAATGAAATGATAAGAATTGCAGTATTAAACCCATTTTTTATTCTCGAACATGCGTCATGAGCAGGAAATTTATCGAAATATGTTCTATGCAGCTTACTCTTTTATCTACTGAAGCAGCACGAATAGTAAACATGGACTTTTTATACGAGTCCTATGTATTTATCCAGTGTGTCCTTTCTTTATCGTCACTAAATATTTTCTACCGACTTTGTTTCAGTGATTTTGGATTTTTTCATCGCTGTTGCCATGGAAAACTCGATCAAGACAGCAGTATTAGATTATAGATATTGCATTTCAAGAAACTCACCTCTCTGACAAATTATTAATTTAATTTTTTATCATATCATTGTGGTGGTATAAAACAAAACATACAATCGTATCAAAAAAAAATGTATTATCACCCTCGAACGGTGGTAATAGTATATATAATATAATGAGAAGCACATTAGATTCTTATTTCTTAGTCCTATAGCGAAATATTACCGTATATATAGTATGACAGTCAAAGTAAATAAAGTACTTAAGGTCGATTCACATACATTATTGCGTACATACACGTTTATTGCAAAAGAATTTCTTTAAACGCCTAAGAAACTTATAAGCGCAGTTCGTCGATGAGAAAATTTGATTTTTATCGATGCTACGGTGGAATCGTGTGATAACTGATGATTTTACATGACATTCCTATTGAGACATTGTGGTGTCATTTAAAAAAACTAAGCTCTCTGCAACAACGGAATCCATAATCGTGGTTTCCAGGCCGTAACTAGAAGGGAGCAGGGGCGCAACTCCCCCGGGCGCCAAAGTTTAGGTGGTGGAAATTTTAGGTGAGAACAAAGAACACTTATAAAATTATCGAATTTTAAAGTTGTGGGGGCGGCAAAAATCCTAGTTACGGCCCTGAGTGGTTCAATCTTTGAATTTACCAATTTAATGTCTTGATACATAAAATCTGTGATCAAAGAGGAATACAAATACAAATACAACGCCACAACAGGCAAGTTGCCCAACGAGGTGGCTGACTTAAGAACATCGTGGATCCCCGAGCCATTTTTGGAGGCCCTACCTACTACTGCTACACCACACATGCACCCTCCCCCCCCCGCGGAACCCCCAACGAATCGGTACATGCGGGAATGTGCGTGTACGTGTAGTGAAACCTGACGTGAAGTTTTTTGTTTTCTCTGTAATGCTTGTTATGTGTAGTGCTGCCATCTGCCACCAGTTTTTCTAACTATGAGTGAACTGTTATGATTGAATGATTTATCGTTGTAGGACTGTTGCTCTCTGTGGCGAGACTTTTTAACGGGGAGATCGGCTCGCATTTGCGACTTGAAGTTGGGAACCACAGAAAACCAACTTCAGCCGACCACTGTATGTATTCGAATGTATGTATCAGCCGAATGTATTCTTGTGATATAAGCAGATGATTTGCCTTGCTGTTAACAACATGCACTAGTAACTTTGCATTTGTACAAATATCTTCTTTTTTTTTTGTACCCTTAATGTTAGGAATTGATAAATTCTAGGTGTTACATAAAAACCAGCGAGAAGCACAGTAGGCTACTTATTTCAAAAGGTGATGTTCATTTGTGTCGAGACATTTATGCAGCAAAATATTTTGCTCAGATATTTTAAATTTTCGAATAATGGATTCTTTTGTATTTCAAGGTTTTCGGTGATATTCAATCCCGTCTATTAAATTTTTTCGCGACACATACGTCAAAAAAACCTTGAGAAGGTTAAGGTGCAAATCTCAAGCACACTGTAAAACAGCACACTTTTTAATTTGAGCATTTCATGTGGTTTGCTAGCAAGTTTCTAGAGTATTTTAATTTTTTGAAACTAACCGTACTGAATGTCCAAGTTAGTTGAGTACTATACAGTATTTGCTGAGATGTGGTTCAACTGCCCTGTTTTATTAAATGATAAGTAGCCAAACATGGTAACAGGCCCCGTAATTCTTTTCAATGAGGGGACTCCATTTACGAGCAAAATATGCGAGATCGCTTGTGAAAGGTGAAGGAGGGCGTAACTTATCCAAGCTTGCAAGCTGGGGTTTGCTAGCAACAATGCGCACGTTCTTGACTTCCTATCGTGCTAGCTAAGTGGGAGGTCTTCCCCTTATAACTGACCCCCGCTACCTTTTTTGTATCGCTCTCCCCGATACTGCTGGTGTCTGAATTAAGATAAACTGTCTCACGTGAAAGCGACCCGCAACCCAAGAAATAGATGGAAAGATACAAAAGAAAAAAGTAAAAAAGAGTGGAAATGATTGCCGCACAAGTCAGAGCCCCGTGTGGCATTTTCCTCTTGAATAGATGAACAGCAGGGTACGCATGTTCGCACCCCAAGTTTCCTTTTACGTTCCCCCTTCTGGTTGTATTCTTTTTGATCGCTTAACCACAACTGAGTTTCGGAAGGGTTCGAGTATTATTTGTAACACTAATATTCCGTTGCATTTCTTTGAGAAACCGCCTCTCAAGTTGATGTTTCACAGGCGCAGAAGATTCCGCGTGATATTGTAGTCAGTAATTATCCGCTACTGAAACGGTCTTTTTTTCATCTTTTTTAGTCGAACAAAACATGTTCTATACCTCTGAATATCTTTAATAAATTCAGTAAAACCTACCTACGAAGGCTGTTACTCTGCTTTTATAAAAACCGGCCCTTTTTTTAGAGAAGTGACCCTTTGATAGAGGACACATTATATAAATCGTAGTTTTAGTTGAAATGTGCAGAAATGAACGATTTTAAAAAAATTGTGCAGTTAGGCTACACATCGATAATCTGAGATGGACGGACCGAGACGATCTCGTATTGCTGAAAACTCGGATTATCCAGGGGAAAAAAGAAATCGGCTTTCGGGGGGGGGGAATCTTAAATATACGCATTTGCATTTACTCTTACCTATTTTGTTCTTAATTCAACGGTTTAACTCATTAAGATTAAGGCTGCCAAGACCCTTTGTAAGGGAGGCTGAAAAGGGCTCTCATATCTCTGTGGGCCGATGTGAATATTATTATTTTTTTAACACTACAAATTTACTATAGAGGGACCCGTGAAAAATCCTGGCGTAGGATCAAGATCCTTAAAACTAAAATAACTCGTATTCGTTGGAAGAATCAAACAAAATGAAATAAAGCATATTCTTGGCAAAAAACAGAAATAGAAGTTTGAGAAGGAATTCCAAAACATTCCAGCACATTGGTTTATCCCGAATTTCGATTCAGATCTTACGAGACTCGGATTATGGAGACTCTACTGTATGTGATATCTACACAATACATCATTGAAAAAATAACCAATGACATGTTTTTTTTGGCACAAAATTAATTTGTGTACTTACTATCTGGTCGAAAGTAATCATATTCTTATCAACATGAGGGCGTCACAAATGTATGACAGTCGAGGTAAAGAGAGGCTACGGTATTAATCGTTTGGGTGCGCGCGTGAGAACCACTGATAGTGGAACCACTAAAGTGTACTACAGTGAAATCCCTCTGAACGATCACTCCTTTTCAACGGTTTTTTTTTAAACTCTCCAATAACGACCTCCTCAGATGCAGCCAACCCTCATAGATGATTTTTTTTTGTCCCCCCACTGTCCGCAAAAGAGGTTTTTTTTTAACTGTATCATGAAATTGTCTTCACAGTTGTTGGATGGAAATATCAAGCCGAGAGAAACGATGAATTAGAGATGTAGTAATGTTAGACGCCCCATATATATTTCAAGATCTATAGTTCGTTTTTGTTTTGTTTCTTCCTTTGTAATGGCTTTGATTTGAACTTTTGCAATCATCGTTCATGGAGTAAAAAAGTGACTATATAGGCTCTCTATCTCTCTCTCATGTACTCACACGTACATAAACGTGTTTTATGTACCGACAGATAACAATTTAGCATGTATTATTCCTGGCAGGTGATCTAAGTCACTGTTCTTCAACCATTACACCTGCTGACCGGTGAAAATAGTTTAATCATTTCAGGGACTGGTGGAAATGGAAAATGCGAGTAATTCGCATTGTCCATTCGATGTTTTTGGACGACAAAGGCTAATAAAAACCAATACAAAGAAACGGTATTTTTGTTATTAAATCTAAATTTATGCAACGGCTACCTGGAAGTTTTGGTGACAGGCAGCAAGTCCTATCGGTGGTGGTGGTGGTTGAAAGACACCGATCTATTTGTTAAGTGAAGCACCCTGATTAACGACTTCTATCAAATTGAAGATATGACATCAAAGGAAAGGACTGACTATCGAGATTGACATGTTAAACTCTGAATAAGAATACGTGACTACCTTGGCAGACGAGTTGTTGGACAGCACAAACTTCCTCATTCCTCAATACTTACAGTACTTACAATGTTAAGAAGTGAGTTTTTTAATTGACTCCTTACATGTCAAAATATTTGCCACGGTTTTTCATAAATTTTACAATTTTATCGCTCTATTTATCTTTTTTCTTAAATTATGATTCCGAACCATACTTCAATAAGTACGTTTTCATATTCAAATTTTTTATTTAAACATGTGAACATTTTAAGGCAACTCAACGGAAATGGAAGGGAGTAGAGAACTTTTTTGTTCACTTGTAAGAAAACGTACATCTTCACACTAAATAAGTAATTTTAATTGATTAAAATATTATCAATCTAGTAAATCTGCTTATTCAGTTACAAAAATAAATGTTATTACACAGTTCAACAAGCGTAATGAGAAAAGAATGCGACTGATAAAAATTCAATGTATACCAAAAAGTGGCTATATGTAGAGATGCTGATTTTTTTTTTGGAAGAACGCAGGTGCCGAAGGATATGATCGAAGTGTTCAAAATTTTCAACGGGATGGATAGGATGGACCGTGATTTATTAAACCACCGTAAATCGACTGCTTTGACAAGGGGACACCGGTATCGATTGGTAAGGGATAATTCTAGGTTGTAGTGGTTGTAGTATCGCAGGGAATTTTTCTCTTGTTAATAAATGGGACAGCTTCCCTCCGGGGTAGTAAATTCTAACACAATTGACACATTTAAAAAGAAATACGGTAAATATGTTGGAATAAATTGAGAAGCTATCCATACTTAGAATAAGACAACCATAAATATTTTTTATGGGCATTGTGTACAATATTTTATCATGCATATATAGTTTTTAGTTTGTATAATTGTATTTTTAATTGGGTTGCTGTATTTTAGAAATATATCACATCAATATTTGCATAGTATCTTTTTCTCAGCCACCTCGTTGGGCATTTTGCCTGTTGTGGCCTTGTATTTGTATTTAAATGCCTCCACGAGGACTCGAACTCCCGCTTTGTCGTATGCCGTTTCCTTCCAAAACACAGAATCTTTAATTATGACAAACTTTCCGCATAACTTGTATAATAAAACCCCTCTTAGCGGATACTCCTCAGATGCGGTCACCTCCCTCTTTTACGGCTACATGAAAATTTCCCCGTGTAAAAGAAAGTATGCTTTTCAAACTGGAGATTAATGGTCACCCCTATTTTGGGGATGAATTTTTTTGTTCCCCACCCCGTTGTTCGCAAAAGAGAGGGTTAAATGTATTAACAAGTGGAGAGGACACACACATCTTTCTCTACATAAATGATCAAAATTACTTTTTGTTTTGTCCCAGCTCTAGTTTTTTATAGTGATTTTATTTTTATATGCGTCAAGAATTTTCAATTTTTACCCATAAATTTCATTGAGAATTCAACTTAACATGTGTTATCACAAGAACAAAAAAAAAACTCGAGAGTTGACTCGGATTGTTTAAAATTGAAAACGAAGGAAGCACCCGAAATGTTCAACCATTTCCGATTCAAGAATAATTTTGCGATCCAAAAATATTTCTCCAGAGCTCTGACAGTTTTATAGCTTTCCAACTACGTTAATGATGAATCGCGAATATTGAACAATGTCGTCAGGTTTACTGGTCTTAGGTTCCAACAATATTTATGCAACTAAGGGTTGTAAAATGAGCTCAGGTGAGAAAAGAAGGTGTTCTGCAGGACTTCAAATAATGATATACTGTTACACGACAAGAATCGATTCGCTCATGAAAAGGAGAAAATTCGCAATTCGCTTTGGGCTCTTGGCCATAAATTTTAGACTCGACAACATTTCTTTCTCTTGTACATGCAGTAAAAACAGTTTCACTAACGTTTGTTAAAGCTAGAAGTATTCGGCGTAAAGAAGTTCCAAAGATTCTTCTGTATGTATATAAATTCCAGGAAAAATGTTCTTTTATATTATACAAAAATACCATACCTAAAAATTTTATGTAAATATTTTTCTTTCTATATTTAGTTGGTCGGACATTGACAATGAAATTCTTTACGGTATGAAAATAGAAATTCTCAGCTGATTATCGATTTAGATTTACTAGGTGGCAAAGTTCAAGGACGAACTCATGAAATGATTGAGAAAATCGTCAGCTTGCGATAGATTTAATGAAGCAAATCTTTTTTATAATGCGAAACCTATCGAAACAGAACTTCAGTGTGCAACTTTTATTTGACGACGGTTTATTTTTCGTACTGGTAGTAACAATGCCTCCCTTAGGGGTGTACAACAGGTGCGGCCGCACTGGGCTCAGCACTTTGAGGGGGTCCGCTCTCGAGGAATAGGGATGAAAAAAAATAGCACTGTTTTTTGACAATAAAACGAAAACAAAACAAGGTGGCTGCTTTTTAACAACAACAATGAGTGCAAAAATTAATATAGGTTTACATAATACAGACGGACACAGGCTGAGAGACGTCAAGAAAAATAAGGGATATCACTAACTACAACAAAAAAAAGTTGCCAATCATGGTGAAATCGCTAATTAATTATTAAAGTTGCTAAAAAAATTGCCAAACGGATAGAAAATAAAGGTCTGTTGCAAGTCACTATGAATCAAAATGTTTCTCACCAAAAAAAAAAAGACAAATACAGTATTTAAGAGGAATAAATATTGATATTTATGATCAAATGGAAGTTATCTTCATACACGATTTCAATTGAGATTGCAATTCCAAGAAAGCTTCGGTGAAAATACGGGGAAAAATCAGACACTTTTATTGAAATGTCGGGGTGACCAAAATAATGAAGAAATACGGGAATGACCAGTAAAATACGTATAATGCGGTCACCGCAAATAATAGGGAGTAAAATAGTGATTTGTACATTTTTGCCCTTTTCCACGGGACTCAGAATAGGGTCCATTAACGGGAGGTGTCAGCTACGGAAAATGTCCTTTATGGAAAAATGTACTGTACATATAAGGCAGTGTTTTTCAATCTGTGATCCTCGTCCTCAGAAACCGGGGGTACGTGAGTGCCTAGCAAAGGCACCGTGCGATCGTTTTCATTTATTAGCATGAATGACACATTTTGTGCTGTGAAATTTTAATTCATGACTCCAGTTTTTACTATATGCAAATTATAAAAAATAGCTGGCTTACATTTCGTATTTTATGGGAGGGATGAGTTGAAATTGACATTCTGACGATACGAGGGGTCCGCGATATCAAAAGGTTTTGAAAAACTGGTACAAGGGATGAAAGATAATTATTCGTATCGTGAAGGGTTCCGCAATTATTTTTGTGGAACCAACGGCCCAAGTTTGGTAAGTGCGGCTCTGGATAGTAAGAACGTATATAAGAACAGTGTTACAAATACAATGTTTTTTTTCAAGCGGAAGGAAAAAATAATAATACGGTTGAAGTAACAATTACCAGTTATTTAAAGTCGACAATGCCGATAAATTCACTTTAATATATAGAGTTCAAATCTGTTTAATAAGTTGAAAGGACGATATCAGTGAGAGGGGATAAAAAACGGGCTCGAAATGTGTGACAGTTTGAGAAAGTGTTCTATCACCGTGCTTTGAGTAGACCTCCCAACAGGAATGTCGTCACCAATATTTTACAGAGCAGATAAGAACGCGGATTCTCGGTTCATTATCGTTACTCGTTTTCTCTTAACTCACTGTTAGCTACTATAGCTTTTAAGGATTTTTTTACTGAATACATTTCCCGACAATATTAACAACAAGATGCTTGACTTGGTCCACATTGACTATATTCAGCTTTGAAAGAATTATAAGTACAGGTGTCCCTCGTTCAACTTAATCAATTGGTTCCACGAGATAATCGCATCAGACGAAATTGCGTAAAATGAAGTAAATTTAACATGGATGAGATAGGAATATGCGGGACAGGGTTTCTTTAGAAGAATAAATTATTTTTATTATTAATCATTTTTAATTCTGACTTTCATTTAGAAGATGAATCGACTAATTCTGGTGATTGGGGATTTTTTTTCTTGAAGGTATGATAGGCTAACAACTTTTCTAGATTAGAAATTGAAAATGAAAGATTCGACTGACTGATAGCACTTTTCATCTCTTTGTAAAAACCAGGTAGCAAAACGAGAGAATTCTGAATATTCTAAACAAATATGACAATTTCTGTTTTATTGGAAGCATTTGACTTTGAAATGCTGATGGAACTGTCAATGTGTTACCAAAAAATATTTATTAGTAAGGCCTGGTGAGTTGGTTTAGAACGTTTCTCTCATCCATATTTGTCTCTACATCCTTATATATCCAATGGGTTTTATCATTTCAATTAAGTCATATCTTTAATTTGCAAGCTCATTTTCAAAATTTAACTAAAAATTCAGGCCAAATTTTTTGCAGATTGCGATTTCTTTCATTAAATTTTCAAAATCACGTAAATCGAGGGATACATGTAACTGTAATTCGTTATTGAGGTCTGACGATAGATGAAAGTTTTCGAGCTGCTCGGAATTATTTTTTTTTCCGTAACTCATATAACTTAGATACTTTTTTATAATACGTTTGATGAGCAGTTAAGTTATATTAAGATATGCAATATGACTTAAAAATATTTCTGATTCTGAAAAACTATCTAGATTACTGATACGGAAAGCACGTTGAGCAGTAGAAATGTGCTTACAGACAGACAGACACATGACCGCTGACCGCCCAGAGAGACCATCTTGGGATGGTTTGCGCTCTTTCCCAAATTGATGGACGGTCTCGGAGAGAAATGTGTTTACATAAACCCATGTTTATTTTACCATCGATTCATTCACACAGAACTGCTATGCATCATTTCATTGACAGCTGTTGATCAAAGATTGTCTCTTGACGAATTCTTGCACTAGGTATTGAAACAAACGTTCATATACGCTTGAATAAGGAACATTGTCTTCCTTGATTAAAACGATAGATACGATAGTAAAGAAAAAAAGTCGCGAATGATGTCGATTGTTTTTCTTGTGTATGGGATGGGAAAAAAGAAAAATGCACGACCTCTTTTGACACATACTGTATATCGTAATTAATGGTTTGGTGAAGGACGAAAATACAAAAATTTTAGACTCGAGAAAAAACGTTTGGATTGCATCAACTCTATTAAAACTCATGTTCCCTGCTTCAAACCTATTATGGATGACAACTAGAGTATATACAGTCAAATCTCGTTAGTGCGTCACCCGGTTAATACGTTACTCCGCTTACCGGGTCACTTTTTGTAAGTGCCAATTGTTCTCAGGCAGGAATTGGCGCAGCTATGGCTTACTCCGCTTAACGAGTCACTCCGCTTACTAAGTCATATTTTTGCTCTCCCAAGAGTGACTCATTAACGAGGTTTGACTGTACATTATATAATGAAATACCAAATCTTTCTAGAAAGTAGTGGTTTCTTTCTAGGAAGGTTATTAGAAAATATATATAGATTAGTTAGAAAACTGTAAAAAGCTTTTGTCTCACCATAGTCAGTGTAAAAATAAATGAGTTCAAATATTGCATATTCTTGAAAAAGCAATTTCTCTTTTGATCAAGTTCTTTTCGTAATTCATTCTCTTTTCGTAATGCCGAGTGGAAATTTGATTTGTTTGTCACCAAAAAGAGTACACAGTTTTCTCCTTTACTTTATTTCACACTGATTTGAAGATTATTTACGCTACAAAAATTTCTATTCTACGTTTTCACAACGACACAGAAAAAGAAAAAAAAAATGTCACGGAATCCATTCGGGACAGAGTAGAAAAAAACAACTTTCATGGGCATTTAATTGCTCATCAAATCTCTAAAATGTCAAAATGTTATCTGTGCTGGTTGCGATCCTAATTGGGTGAAAAGAAATTTACTACGCATACCTGTCTGAAGTAGCAATACTTGTTTTTCCGCTAAAACTTCTAAAAACTTTCTGCTTGCAGAGTAGAGTAAGTATCGGGTGATTTATATGTGAGGTAAGAATCGTGGGAAAACGAATCGCTCTTTGGCTTACATATGATGAGATTCTTTTTCGGTCTATCTTTCTCGTACTGTAGCCTAATGTCTGAAATGCTACTTCGTAGCGTCTTGGTTTCAGGAATTAGTGCTTAATAAAATTTCACAATTATAAACTTTGAACACATACTTATTGAAACTAAATACATACGTTTCTATTAAATGAAAAGTATGGATCACATATAAACTGAAGAGCCAAAAAAACTGGTTCAAGCATGCGTATGCAAATAAAGAGATATGGAACCAATCAAAGTACGGCGCTGCGGTCGGCAACGCCTATATAACACAACAAGTGTCTGTTATAGTTGTTAGATCGGCTACTGCTGCTACAGTGGCAGGTTATCGAGATTTAAGTGAGTTTGAACGTGGTGTTATAGTCGGCGCACGAGAGATGGGACATAGCATCTCCGAGGTAGCGATGAAATTTGGATTTTCACGTACGGCATTTTAACGAGTGTACCGTGAATATCGGGAATCCAGTAAAAAATTAAATCTACGACATCGCTGTGGCCGGAAAAAGATCATGCAAGAACGGGACCAACGACGACTGACGAGAATCATTAAACGTGACAGACGTGCAACCCTTCCTCAAATTGCTGCAGATTTCAATGCTGGGCCATCAACAAGTGTCAGCGTGCGAATCATTCAACGAAACATCATCGATATGGGCTTTCGGAGCCGAAGGCCCACTCTTGATGACTGCACGACACAAAGCTTTACGCCTCGCCTGGGCCCGACAACACCGATATTGGACTGTTGAGGACTGGAAGCACGTTGGCTGGTCTGACGAGTCTCGGTTTCAATTGCTTCGAGCTGATGGACGTGTACGGGTATGGAGACAACCTCATGAATCCATGGACCCTACATGTCAACCGGGGACTGTTCAAGCTGGTGGAGGCTCTGTGATGGTATGGGGCGTGTGCAGTTGGCGTGATATGGGACCCCTTATAGTCTAGATACGACTCAGACAGGTGACAGGTACGTAAGCATCCTGTCTGATCACCTGCACCCATTCATGTCCATCGTGCATTCGACTGACTTGGACAATTTCAGCAAGACAATGCGACACCCCACACGTCCAGAATTGCTACAAAGTGGCTCTAGGAACACTCTTCTGACTTTAGATACTTCCGCTGGCCACCTAAATCCCCAGACATGAACATTATTGAACATATCTGGGATGCCTTGCAACGTGCTGTTCAGAAGAGATCTCCACCCCCTCTTACTCCTACGGATTTATGGACAGCCCTGCAGGATTCATGGTGTCAATTACCTCCAGCACTACCTTCAGACATTAGTTGAGTCCATGCCATGTCGTGTTGCGGCACTTCTGCAGGCTCGCGGGGGCCCTACACGATATTAGGCAGGTGGACCAGTTTTTTTGGCTCTTCAGTGTATAAACAACTGCTGTATAACGCTGACGTTAAATAAAATGTTTCCGTAAAATGAACGTAACAAAAAGTTTCCTTGAACATTTTAGAAAACCATGATATAGTACAAAGTACATAACCTCCATAATTTTGATTTGGCTATATGATGTCACACGTGCCATCAGTAGGATTCAATAACATCACATGACATGATAAAGCATTGTGTGTGTGTGTATAACACCGCAAATTTTGGTATAAATTCGATATACATTCGAATTCATCACATTTATCAGCATTATGTGTAATCCACCAGTTCGTATTGGTATAAATATTATCAATAAATTACTTAAATTTTCCAGACATTTCACATTGTCGTTCGTACGAGACGGGGACAGGGGTGGAGGGGGGGGGGTCCCCCCATAATGTTAGAAAACGAATGATTTATATGGGATAACATGCCTAAATCTATCACTTTTTGGGCCCCCCCCCCACTAGAATAAATTTCTGGCAACGGCCCTCATTACACATAAACTTCAATCTGGAGTGATGGATTTAATCTGTGATGTTGGTTATATGTGCACATCTTAACGAAGAAATCCTTTAACTTAAAAAACTTTAACAAGACTGATAAAAAATTAATTACTTTTAAAATTACTTAAAAGTAATTTTAAGTAATTTTAATTAAAATAAAAAGTTTTTATTTACTTAAAAAATTTATTTACACTTATTTTATTTTAATTCCCTCCCACACTTTATTTGATTTCTTCCGTATTCGTATTTTATCAAACTTATCAACGTAATTTGCGAATTGCGCATAATCGCCGGTAAATGTGATAAATGTAGTGAGATTTATCAAACTTACCGAGACGGTTGGTGATTATGCATAATAACCGATTTATCGCATTTACCATTACCTATTCGCTCTTTATACGGCATGGCACCCCTAAAGCGATAGCTTTAAATGTAGGAAAAACCCCTAATATGGAATGTTAGTAAGAACTCCTTGAAAACAAGCTATGATCTGTCTTGACCCCGACAAAAGAAACTTTGATCTGAGGAAACGATGCGACGAAAAAGTACAAGAAAGCTTCCATTGTTGAAGCCTTTACGCACAAAATCAAGTACGCGTGTGGAATCTTTATATATACAAGAATCCTTCATCACATTCAGTTCGCTCATTGAAGCAGATTCTAATTGCTACAAATCCCACTACTTTTAGAAACCGCCAACTTAATAAAGTCCGCTCCATGTACATACCTTAATGATCACGAAAAATGGGAGATTAGTTCGCAGTGGTTATCGGCTTAGCACCACACAAGAAGCGTGATCTCCACGTGCTATCCAAGGGTAACAAAAGGCTTGTACTGAGGGGAAAGAAAGACTGTCAGTAAAAGGTGGGTGGCTAGGAAGAGCCCATGCTAACCCGTAGATAATAGCAGGAATTGTAGCAGGTTCTAGGAGTTCGTGAATTGGCGACTTTTCTAGAGTGAGAAAAAAAAATCGGTTTAGTTTTTTTTTTGTTTTTTTTACGAAATATGGGAAAAAGTTGAGAACTTTTTAAACTTAGTCGTTTAAATTCCTGATAAAATCAAAATATTATTCGACGCAGCCCCGACGCTCAGTATTTGCAGGTAAAGAGTCTAAGCGGCTATCACAGTGGCATATTTAAGCAATTGGTGATCAAGAGTATTGAATTATAATGCGAAAAGAGAGTGTGGAATGATGATTTGAATAGCCCGCAGTCAGCGAAGCCATGTCCGCCTCTGCCAATGTTAAAAGCACACAAAAATCAAATACTTAACAACATTAATAACATTCTCCCTGAAACCCTAAAATTAAAATTTTTTTATCAATGGCATGATGATAATAAATCTCCATTTTCCTATGCGAATAGCACTTTATAAATACAAATACAAAAGCCGCAACAGGCCAACTACTCAACGAGGTGGCTAAAAAAAATGGCCATAAAAATATGGATGTCAAAAAAAAGTTTAAAAACTCAGAAAAATTCTGTAATCCAAAAAAAAGGGGGAAAAACGTGAGGGTAAACAAGAAACAGGGAAATATTCATGGAAAAAAAACAACTAGATACAGTAATAGTAGTTTATTTATCTATCAATATACAGGGTTTAAAATCTTTCAACACCCTTTATCTTTGAGCCGTTGTTAATAAAAACATACCTCTAGTTAGAAAAAGTATCTCCATACAGGGTGATTCACAAAAACATCGCCAAATTGAAAAGACCATCCAGACATACGATAATGATCTCAAATCACACAGGAACATAGGTGTGCAAACGCCTACTACTAGGAGTTGTTGCGTCACTCACTTTTAAAGCAATCCCGAACTCAGCAAGCATGAAATCGCAATTTTGACAACATAAATACGTTTGGGGCCACGCGTACACTCAGAATACTCGTTCCGGCATGTACCGATTCGTTAAAAATTCTGCATGTACAGCATGCTTGCTACTACTTAACCGTACACGCATTCTCCTTTGCGAAATTTCTGACGAATCGGTACATGGCGGAATGCGTGTTCTGAGTGTACGTGTGACCTGTAAGGTATTTATGTTGTCAGAGAATTGCAATTCCGTGCTTGCTGAGCACGGGATTGCTTTAAATGTGTGTGACGCAACAACTCCCTGCAGTGGATGGATGGCGTTTGCGCATCTATGTTCCTATGTGATTTTGGATTTTTATCGTTTGTCTGAATTGCCCTTTCAGTTTGATGATATTTTTCTGAATCACCCTATATAAGGTGCTTATTTATTTTAGATATAATATTTCTTCTTCTAAAGGCCGCATATATTCTAAGATGCAAAATTTGATTGTCTATACGCCCCCCCCCCCGGCGTCCTCTAACTTTCAATTAGAGAATTCTTGGCCTGTCTCTCTTGAGCCCAACAAAGAAGTCCATGTATCTAAGTGCAATATTTTCTGAGATATTCGAATTCAAATATCGCTTATAATGAAGAAAAGCAGTATATATCAAGTGACAAACTCGAGAGAAAAATCGAAACATTCTTTTGCAGCTGCAGTCTATTAAAACTTTTCTAAATTCCGAGACGCCCCCTCAACATTCAATCAGCAATATCTCAGTGATTATTGAACATAGAAAAAAAAAGTATTTTTTCTTATTCGGCTTAAAGAGATACATCCAAAACTTTCAGAAATTAAAAGACGGGGGACCGTATATAAATGAATTCTCGTGTCTGAGTACATACACGACCCCTAGTGTTGTTATGAGGCATCTAAAATGAGCGCATTAATTGAATACCTTATCTGATCGAATATATGTTCCTATTTAAATAGCTCAATAACAGAAATGGGCACCTACGTGAACAAAAATGCACAATAAACAATGTAATATGTAAATGAGTATGAAAAATAGTCCCCCCCCCCCACCCAGACCAATGGAAATAAAATACATTTTTGTGTGGATGACCATGATCCCACGACGAGAATTTGAAACTGAACACTGTAGTACATAAAAGCGAATGTAGAAATGCAAGCCTGAATCAGTTAGGTGGTACATTTATTTTCTGTTCATCTTGAGGTAATTATATGAAATTCAATGGGGTTCAATAAGATAATGTTCTGAAATTGCATCTCGATTTGATAATATAAAGGGTAACTTAGTCACATTGATAATCATTAGGTCTCGGAATTTTTTATGACTGCATATTTTTTTATGTTTTTTGCATATATCCTTCTTTTTACGCGATAGCGCATTTTTTCAGCAATTTTAAGGCTTTTTTCATGTTTTTCAAAATTTAAAGCATACTTCCATATTTTAAAGCATTATTTCGCGTATCTCAGCAGAACAATGTGAAGAGGGTTTTTCCTCAAGCTCACTGTTTACTAGCTTTATTTCCCCATAATTGGCAACTTTTTGATGATATTAGCAATAATATTGACAATTTTACTTTTCGCATCTTTTTGACAATGGTTGCCAAATTTTTGGTGGTATTAGCAACAATTGGCAATTATCGTTATCATTATTACATACATGTTTGATGCGAGATAATTGAGATAATATTATATTCCTGAAAACCTTTTTGCTGATATTAGAATAGTAGTTAGTTGAAAAATTGACTTTAAAAGTAGTCTCTTTTCTTTTGTCGCGGGTACCAGTTAAGACCATATTGTTCGCAATGTTTGTTTTTAGGTCGAGGAAATCAGTTTGATTACTATCGTGATTAGTTTTTTAAGATTTAATGTGTTAGGATAAACTTGTTGACTGATTTCGTGAAAGTTGTTGTAGTTGAAGATTATTAAATCATCAGTGTATCTGAAACCTGTATTATTGTGAGAAATTACATTTTTGTTGTCAGAGTAATTTAAGAAAATGTTTTGCAAAAGCACCTGAAAAGCTGGTACCCATAGGAATTCCCGCGTTGTTTGTTTATATAAACTAATACCATTAAATAAAAATAGTTCTCAAAAACACAGAATTTTGCAAATTCATCCATTCGTTTTTCAATTTTTATGCATTTGCTCAAAGTTATTGTATAGATATTTGCAGATGTTTATAATTTCATTACGTAGAATATTAGTGAAAATGTTTTCAAAATCAAAAGTCTCAATGGATTTAATATGATCAGTTTGGAGAAGATCCAAAACTTTGATATTGTTATTAGTGATGAAACTAGACTTGCTGTTATCAATTTCTTTGAGAATTCTGCGAAGCATATTGAAGAATTTCAAACCAATTTCATGATTGTAGCTGTTGGTATTGCATGTCACAAATCTGAATTTAATTGGATTTTTGTGAAATTTGACTGTAGCAAATAGATATGGAAATTTAAAATTATCATTTTCTATTTTTAGTTTTTTAAAATTGTCCAAGTTTCTTTTAAAGTCTTGTACAGGGGGCTATTTCTGAAACATTACCAGTACACTTATTTCGTTTTAATAAAATCAAAAATCCAAAAAAATATTCGTTATGTTTAAACAAGAGATGCAGAACATGTAAATATGCCAACTAATTGCAAATTGAACAAAGCAGTATCAATACTTTTTGTAAAAATAATCACATCATCTATCTTATTGCATGCCTCGAATGCAATTTAAAATATATTTGTCAAACCAGCAACAATCTTAATTTAAGAATTAATGAACACAGATCAGACATAAAAAATTTTGGAAAGAATTACAAAAAAGATTTTTAATTACAACACTTCAAAACCATAGTTTTGAAAATATATACGTCAGTGTCATTGATGAAGAGGAGGATGATAACTCTAGACTAGATAAAGAAAATCTACATATATGTGAATATAAAACGCTCTACCCTTACGAGCTCAATAGCAAAATCAATGGACAAAACATTCCAGATCTTGGAAAAACCTGTGTCTATAATACTTTCAACACTCTAACTGAAGTATGCATTAAAAGAGGATGTGTGTGTGTAGAGGTAAAAGGTTAAAGAATAAAATCAACATTGAAACCATGTTTGACGAGATAAATTACAACACCTATGATCTTTATTTCATCAATTTCATTCGTAAAAAAATCTTTTCTTTGAACAAATAATTTGGTTTGTTATGAATAAGTTAGAACAATACAAATTCAATAATGAATTTAATAGATTAATCATACATGACTTGATGAAATACAAACTGAAAATTAATAGTTTTGATAAACCTTTTAATACCATACTTAAGCAGGATACTGAATACTGTGTTGTTTCTTTCCGTGATAAAATTTTTGGCAAATTGAAATTACCTTCCATTGTACATAAACATAAAGATATTTTTCCTTTGAATAAAACATGCACACCTAAAATAGCATATAAATGCACAAAACCTATTAAAAGTACAGTTTGCAATTACAAAAACTTCTTCAGCAAAAATCTCAATGAGATAGAAAAAGAGCATTGTTATTGTAACGAAGAAATATATAGACCAACATTGACAAAGAATATAAACATATTATTACAGGAGATTTGTCTCTGATCTGAATATGTACGTAACATCATGAATCTTGGCACTAAATTCAGATTAAGTAAGAAAATTTCAAAAATTAGAATTTACAATACAATCTCCAATGAAATTAATCAATTCATTTCAAAAATATCTCAAAAATATATATGGCCTATGGAAGACTTCATGCAATGAAAATTTCACATACTCAAAGATATAAAGACCTTTTTCAATAATCAATCGTGGATAAAAAATTTCTACAAGAACATGTAACTGAATTTTATTAATTAACCAATTAATTACAATTTTTTGTTGCAAATGAACACTTCAAGTGCATTTTCTGGTAATGCTAATACTGCCGACTTAGAAAAGATACCAGCAACAACATAAACTTGGTAGAACATTTTGGCATAAGTAATGTTACCTCTCGATGTAATGACAATCCGTCTACAACGATATTTTTTCTGGGTCCGCAGAGTATCGTTATATCAAGGTTTCACTGTATATTCAAAACAAAAGTGCATGGTCTCATCAAATAAAAAATTTATTTTTTATTGACAAGCATATGAAATTCATTATAACGAACCTTGGTCCTTTTGTTTTTATTTCGAAGTTTGATTGCATAATCATTTCATTATGTAACCAAAATATTTTCATTTTATTTAAATACAAACACAAAGCATATTGCCCAATGAGGAGGCTAAAAAAGATGCCTATAAAAATATGTATGTCAAGTATAACTAAAATGCAGCAACCCAACATAAGAGAAAAAACAAAATATACATATAATATATATAATATTATTATATATTATTAATGTTTTAATCTGCTCATGTGTGGAAAAGATTATGGTTGTCTTTTCTAAGTAGGCCTATGGATAGCTTCTCGATTTATCCCACTATGTCTACCTATGTTTGAAATAAAATCACGTAATAAGTAAAATCCATTAGATTTTTGCCATAATTACGCTATTATTACATATGTTCTCAGTTTGTCACACGTTTACGATCGAACCCGTTTGTAGCCTCAAGTAACTTTTCACCAACTGCAGAGATTGCAGATGATACCCTGTAAGGTGTGAGGAAGACCACCGGTTGAGTAGTCATTGGCCATACTAATAATCATCCTCTGCTTCAAAAGTTCTTGTGTGTGCGTGTTGAAAACTATATTTTCCATTCCAACTCTCCATACGGAAGGATTCCATTGTTCAGGAAGTGCCCACCCTCTGGTCGTTTTCTCTTTCTCTAGTGTTCCTAACCTTTTTCGCTCCTTTTTCTTTCACCCCCCCCCCAAAACTTTCGCCATCATTTTCTCAGGAAAAAAAGAAAATGTTTGCTTATTTGCAAAACACGTCCCTTTGTTGGCTAAAGGGAGACTATAGAATCGGAAAACTTCTGCTACGCGCTTATTTTTGCACTGGTGTGTTTGCTCGTACATTTGATTCGTGTACATCACTCGAGTTTCTATAGCCAAGTAAGTCAGGTGTGTTCACATTGGGCGAATATACTTTGGCGTGCACTCACTCAGTGCAATATCCCTTTTTATTTATTTGCTGCTGATATTAGCTGACTTATTTAAACAGAGGGAAAAAAATTGTCAACACCGAACCAAGCCATTCCGTTTGGCTCATTTTCTTCATTTTTCATGAGTTTTCTCCAGTACATATTTATGACATTTATTAATTTCAAGATTACGGGATGTTTCATGAAGATATAGGAATGCGAATTATACACGGTTGATTCTCTCTCTCTCTCTAAAATTAAAGTAAAATATGAGAAGTGATTAGCAAAAATAAAAAAAAATGAAATTCAACTGTGCACCTGCCCACAATAATGAATGATAACGGAATATGTCAATTAGAGTAAAATTTGCACCTGCACCTATACATTAAATCGCGTGATTTAATATTTTTGGATAAATTTGAAAGATATCGATGACTGGAAAATTTTTAATTTTTTCTCCACATACATACTATTAAATAGCACTCTCTCAAATATTTCAAAGCTTTAAAATGATGCGAATAGTGGCAAAAATAACGATTTTCTACCATAGGCGGAGATAGACTTGGAAGTCTGAGGGTGTCCCCTAGGTTGTGTGTGTGCGTGTGGATTGGATTAGTTTAGTCATTCTCTTCAGCAGTCTTATCAAGGTTCTTAAAATGTTGTTACCAGTTTTGGTGGTGTTAGTTCAATATTTTAATATATACCCTTGCTCTCAATAAAACAATTTAAGTTTTCAACTCATCTTGGAATAATATTTTTAGAATCACAAAGTGACAAGATAGAAACTACCATGTGTACAACTATTAAATTACAAATTTATAACCGCACGGCCTTGGTGGTTCAACAGTAACGTGATATCATGGAAACAGTAGCGTACAAAGGAGAGAGCATTCCTTTTTTACAACAAAAAACCACTATAATCTCGGCCTCAAGGAGGTTTGAATACCCCTCTCCTGCTTACACCAGTGCATGGAAGAATAAACTATTTTATTCCGAAACAAAGCTCTCAGCTATAAAGATCCCAAGTAGTGTTATTCGAAAATATAATATTGAAGAGTAATTTAATTCTCTAAAATTTGAAGGGGTATTTTTGTAAAGAGAGGGGTATTTTTTAACCAGTGAGAAATAACTCTTTTAAAAAGTATTACCTAAAATTTGAAGGAGTATTTGCACCCCCCAACCAAATTTGGAGGAGTAAAATTGAATTTTGATGTGTGAATCACGCATCTAGATGCGTATTGGCGAACACCAATTCGAATCTGTATTCATTATTGTATCTGAATTTAACCTCACATTTTTAATATGAAATGTTAAAATATTTTCACATAATAGATATACGCGCTCTAATACATCCCAGAAAGTGCGAGAAAGATAAAATGTCTAAAAATCCAGAAGCATTGGAAATTTATTAATAAGTTTGTTTCAGATTCGAAAGAAGAATATGCCTGAGCTGAGAAAAATGTGGGGAAAATGTGTCTATATTTTTTCTAGTTTGTCGTTTATATCTACTCACGTGAATGCGGTGGAGAATCATATTGAGTTGCTAGTATTTGTGTTGTCCACAATTCGTTTGAGAATTCATTTATTTATGGAATCATATGTTATTTTTTAATCTTAAATTCAGATGGCTAAGCAAACAGATGTCACGTTTTCTTATTTTTTCTCGCTTATTCGAACTTTTGAGCTTTATATATACACTACTGTATTAAATTTTCTGAAATTACGTAAAAATCTTGAGCGTTTCGAAATGAGAGGACGGGAAGAAATCTCCAATGAAATGTGATTTAACTTCAAGGCTTCGTGTTTATTGCAAGCCCCATGGTAGTCCTTAACACTTTCGAAGAAAATAAGAGGTTTCTTCCTGTTTAACTACCTCTTCCTAGATGAAGAGTTTATGAGAAGGATGTACAAGCTTTGGGATGTTTATTATGATACTAGTTCTAAAACTCCAAGATGCCTTGGGTCACATTAGTCCCTTAAGAGTAGGCGGAAACTCTTTGTAAATCTTCAGGTCCTCAATAGCCGATGTGAGTGGCCAAAAGCTTAGCAGGGAGGTCTGATCACAGGCGTGACGTATCCAGGAGTCTGGCCCTCTTTTTGGGTGGATCCCTATACATCAAGTAAAAAGAGGGGTAGCAAAAAACTACCTTGTAGGCAATCATCCTAAAAGTGCAGGGATTGAATTTCACCAGCACACACTGGCAATATATGAAGAGCAAATGTGATCGTTTAGCTTCATAAACTTATCTGTATTGCTACAAACAACCAATGTTTCTTATTTCGCTCAGACCCTTCAGAATAGGTTATGACTATCATCTCATCTGTTTCACGGATGCTAATTAATCGGTATTCTAAAAAAAAACTTCTCCCTGACTTCAATCTATACAGCGTAATATATATACAAAAGCGTAGTTTATTTTCACTTGTACGAAATCGTCTAAGGTGCGACAAATTTCAAAGAAATCTTAGGTGCATTCACACAACTAGTATCATAGAATGATATTCAATACATATCGCTCACAGTGTTGAGAATATTAATAGATCCGGTGTCTGGTTGAAACGCTTTTCTATTTTTAAGTTTGAGTGCTTGAGTATTATGTGAGATCGTCCAGTAGAAATATATTCAAAGAGCAAACATTAATGAAGTTGTGTGACTCGGTGAATTTTTATCCCAGTGGAAAGGCTACTAAATGTATTAAATTACATTCGAACTCCATTTTAAACATATGAAAAAAAATCTCTAGTCTCGCTTGCAGAGACATAATTGAAATAACAACTTCAAGAGGATTGTGATGAGGATGAAAGAAACAAAGCTGTTCTTTTCTCTATCTATATGTGCTTTAATCATAAGCCATGAAATCGTTATGGTAGGAGCATGGTAAGTTATTATTTTTTCATATAATTGAAATATGTTTAACAATTTTTTATTTCCATTAACTTCTGATAGATTGATTTAATTAAACTAGATATATAATATTTAATTGTGTACAAAATTAGCATAAAATACATATTCATCGTACAGCTTTTACATGTAGTTGAAATAGCTATATATATGTTATAGATATCTCGTATCTCACTGATGATTATACAAAAAATAAATGGGTTAAATATAGCGTCAATATTACGATCAAGCAGCTCAGCGATCAAAATTATTTCAACATTTAATTTCAACATTAGCATCGTTATAAAGTCTCAAACTTGACAAAAAAAGGGATTAAATTACTATTAACGTATTAGGCTAACCAGCTGCTGTTAAAGTTTGTGAACATGAAGTATGCAAAATATATATAAACGCTATTTTAGCGCCACGAGTGATCTTACACATTATTTCATACTATTATTTCTTTTCACTTACTTTTATACACCGTACTTTGTGAAATTGCGTACTAATAGCATTTTTAGGGATGAAGTTATTTCACCTAATTTTTTAGTAGTTCCGAAATTACCGTTAAAATCTCTTCGAATTATTCATTCGTAGATTTCACATATCACGATTTGAATTTTAAACTCTGTAATTACTTATTCTATTCAGTTCAAAAATTATGTAAAAACCAAGTAGAATAAAATACAGATCTATAAACTGCTTACATCATTTGGTGCAATTTGTGTTACTAAATGAGACAAACATTAAGAGATAGAATCAGGTTTTTATCCCCCCCCCCATTGTCCTTCCCCTCAAATTTTCAGTTACATTGAATTATACGAGGCTAGCTAATTGTCACTACCGGCTACCTGACACCACTAATCTTGGAGACTACTCAACGTTTCATAGAAAACTGATAAAGTTGAACCTTTATCACAATCAGTTATTAAAATTATGTTTTTGAGGAGTTTCAAATTTATGTGTCAAGTGATTAAGAACTAAATCTCCGTGCGTTTTGTATGGAATGTACGCCAAATCTATACTTTCTGGGTCTATGATATCGCGATTTCATCGCTCTGTCACTGAGACTGATTAATTTGGATCCATAGTTTATAAATTGTGTTTGTACAAGTCTTCTGACAAATTCTTCTTCTTCCATTGATGAAGGTCATGACATCAGCTATTAATTTCTTGCTGAAACTCTGAACCTTACTAATATCATTAGGAGATCTATATAGGAATGCATTGCATTATCCACGTGTATTGAAATAATTCACATGTTTTTGTATTTACACACATTTTATACATACTTTACATAAAGTGGTATCAACTACATCAATAAGTTTTGAATTAAAATTAAATATTAAAATTTTTATAATGGTGATTACTAGCACATAAAGGTTTCCGACAGTTAAATCGATTTTTTTAAAGATGAACGTTGGAAATAAGGAAAAAAGAAGCGTCATTGATTTCAAGGATTAATCCGCTTCCGGGCGCCCAAATGCACTTGAAAGGTTCTGTGAAGTGACCGACCGGATTTATATTTGTCTTCTTGTAGTCCGAGACTGTCTCAGACACTGAAATGTCCGACACGAAGGTGATACTTCCGTAGGATATTGCTCGGTTCACCTTTGTTGTCTACTGTGCATAAGCTAGGTGAGCAGGTGATCTCACGCGACAAGTGCTTGTGACTGGTGCTGGCGTTCATTCTCTGAGATGGCAGTCTCTGCACCACTAGATTTAGCTTCCCTCGGCAATGCGTGAGTACATATTTCATTTTAATACAATCATTATTTTCCTGTATGGAACCAATTCCAATTTAATTACTATTCAAAAAGAAAAATTATATTTAAAAGAAACAAAGCATTCAAACGGACTATTTTTTAGCTATTATCCATACTGATATTAACCAAAAACAATGATCATCAGCATGCGAATGACCTATAAAATATTCCGTCAACGCACTGAAAAGTTACTCAATCATCTGTCAGCAAATATAAAATAGCTGTTTGACTAAAATGTTTAATGGTTTGAATCGGAAAATTTTAATTAGTTGCATTTATGTTTTGGAGAAGAACGTTTAAGTGTGATACTCTCTTATTTTGTTTTTATATTTTATATTTTAACATATACATTTTTATTGTAACAATCAGCATGGGACTAAAGTCCCTTTGGTTGTTTTGTTATGTGAATGTTGTTTTATTTTTTGTAATGAACTGCCGATTAGTTTTTAACGGGAAAAAAATTATGATTCTAAACTTCAACCAAGAGATTTTTTTTAAATCTAATAGAATGGAAATTAATCGGCATCATTCAAAAAAATTACAATTTTTATTTTCTTATATAAATTTTAAAAAATAAGAGCTGTACGATTGATATAATTTTTGTATATACAGGGGATTCCGCTTATAATGTTCCCTCTTAGAGCCCTGCTTAAAACGCTTATGTTCGTGGCCCAAACTCTTACTGATACCTATCACGATTTTCGGTTTTCCCGCTTACAACCCTTTTCCATGGTGTTTTTTTTTTTCTTTGGAAAACGTTAGAAGTGGGATCCACTGTATTAGGAACATCAAAAAGTTGGTGTCAACACATGTTTATTGTTGGAATGAGACTTGAACTTATAGAAATATATCAATGGCTTTGAATCTCGTCTATTTTTGGACTGACAATTAAATGGATCTGCACTTCGTTATGAATGTTTAGCGAGTTTATTCAATGCAATTTTAAATAGTGACTTTTAACAATATCATACGCAGGATTTTCTCAGAGAGGAGGGATTAAATTTTTCTTTTCATAGGTTTTTTTTTCGTTTTTTAATGCAAAAAAACATAATGTCGGCTTGGGGCACCCCCTCCCCGAGCCGAGCATTTTGTATGCCAATTACTTGATTTATTTTTAAATAGTAGTAATTTTACTTTATTTTTTTTAACTCTTATTGCGTTTAATATAAAGAATAATAAATAATGCGTAGATATTATCCCGCACTTCGTAAATATTTAATATATTATTGTGTGCGAAATATATATAGCTTCCGTGATTATATATAGCATTTTCTTTAACCCTATATATATGGTTAACCCCCATAAATAATATTAAAAAGTTTTTTCTACAAATATGGATGTAAATGGGCGCTGTTGGCATATTTTAACTGAACCAATGCATCAAAACAACAATTTAATTAATTAGAGTGAATTCTTTAATTAGTTTCAATGGAGAATTAGAGATAAAATATATAATATTTCTTTATTTATTCTTGTTCCTTAAGTCTCTGAATACGTAAAATTTCAGTAGCTCTCAAAAAATGATACCGAAAAGGAATCAATTTTGAATTAAAAAAAAAGTATTACATATATATATATATATATATGATAAACTTATATATATAACCGTATTTTGTACTGAAACGGCACTGAAAGATGTACTTTCTAATATAACAAAAAAATTGACAAAAGAAATTAGTATACAAAGTTTTTGACAACGTATTTGCCATGTATATTCAAATATATACGAGGCCACTGAGGATTAAACTTATGTATGAAACCTCTCTAAAACTGATTAAAAATTCTCTATCGTCCTCTGTTGAGAAAGTATCATACGCATTCCTTATGGGAAGTGTTTCATAAGAATTCAAAAAACAAAAGAAAAGAAGAAAAAAAAGAAATACATGCTTAAAGTATATCGACGGCCCAATATTCTGAGGGGCAACTACTCAAAATTCTATGTTTTGCGATACAATGAAATCTCAATATAACGAAACTCTGCGGACCAAGAAAAAATATTGTTGTAGAGGGATTATCGTTATATTCAGAGGCAACTTCATCAAATTTATGTTGTTGTTGTCATATTTTCTGAATTGGCGTTGTTAGTACTACTAGAAAAATACCACTTTTATGCATTTATTCACCGCAAAAAATCGTAATTTATAAGTGAATTGATTAATAAAGTTCAGTTAGATCAGTGGTTCTCAAACTTTTGTCACCCGCGGCTCTCTTGCCTAATTCATGGTTCATTTGTGGCTCCCCAGAATAGTTTGGTAGGTATTTTTCCACAAAAAAGAACCACTTCCAAGCATAAATAGGTACACAAATCAAAATATCCAGCTCGCCGTGACGTCCCTGACAAAGGTGGCGATGCCCAATTTGAGAATCGCCGAGTTAGATACATTGTTTCCTATAAGTTGTTTACTGCGTTATACTTTTGTGTTATACATTATACATATATGTTGCTACATAGAAAGTAGCAATACGAATTACTTCCTTAGCGCTTTCGGTGATCCCATGGCTTGAAAAAAACGATTTAATTTGACGCATTGAGAGAACGAAAGCAAGTAACGAAGTTAAAATCAAATTCAAAAATATTTTGAGCAAATTATTAAAAAATTTTGTTGTAATGATTTTAATAAATCTCAAAAAATATCGTTATAGAGGGATTTATCGCAGTAAAGGATATCGTTGCATATCGAGAGGAGTTTAACATTAGACTACAGGCAATTCCAAACAATATTTGAAAAAATGTCGTTGTAGAGGGATTTATCGTTGTATGGAGTGTCGTTGTTGCGAGGTTTCACTGTATTTGCATTTTAAAGATGCGCTTTCTATGTAACTGTAGGAATCAACTCAGACTTAATTACAGTAGGGAGCTCATACGCAGAGTTGGGAGTTGTTGCAGTTTTGCAATATCTGGAGGCATTTTCCACCCATTCTCATTCTCATGGAGTGTCGGAAATGTAATTTTCTGAGTTGTGGCTTTTTTTCTGAACTGGGTCGTCAATATGTATGATTTAAATTCAAAGTAGTTAATATATAAATGAAAAAATTAAATAACTCGTTTATATGATTGTTTTCATTTTTTATTTTATTTCAGGTCATTTAGCAATTTGCTGATGAGTGGAGTAAGTATTGAAACTGTTTGTATATTATCCATGTAATAATTTTTAAGCTTAAAATATAGTGAAATTATTTTTCATGTACAGTCGAAACCGGATTTAACACCACCATTTATTTCGCGGAATTTTGACGCTATAACGAGTTTGGCGTTATATCGAATCACAGTTTAAAACGTGTAAAGTCTAGAAAAAGGAAGATTTGTTCACTGAAAATTTCTGGTGCTAAGCGGTCGCTATAACGGGGTTCGACAGTATATATTTTTTGAGACTAAAAAATTTATATTTTTCGCAAAAAAAGATTTGCATTAAGCTAATCGAAACTTTATAACGTGGGAATTATTATTACATAGGGTAATCATTGCTACATAAAATTGCATTGACTTATTTAAAATAACTTCCATAAAAGGATAGTAACTTAATATCTTTTAAGTTATCGGTGAATAAGTTTTCGACTAATAGAAAAAAAAATTTCAGAGGTAAAAAAGAGAAATGAACGAAGGAACTGCTATGGGAAGACTTTTACGAGAGAGAGAATATGTCTCCATTTCCTTTCCTGCCGCATCAGTTTCCTGCTCGTTACCCCTCTTGTCAACGGTACTCTGTATATTCAGCACTACTTTTCATTGTAAGGTAAATCCTTGCTGACATAAATCTACCCGTTTTCTTGAAGTGCCAAACAGAATGAACCCACGGTCAGCACAATGCGAACAGCGAGCATTTTGGCAAAATCTTGAATAGAGAACAGGGATACCAAAGCAAGGTAATTGAGAGCTGCAAAAATTCTTATTCCCCTCCTTCTACCTTTTGAGTTTAGCTTTTTTTTTTTGACCACCTCTTACCTTAACGGCTATAGAAATGTTTTTACCAGAACTCCCTGTTTCTCTCTACAGTCAGATGTCTCAATCGTGTATTGGCAGTTGCTTAACTTTGGGTAGATAGAAAAAGAAAGATTGAATCTGTGCTATATATATAGGACACACACGGAGATACTCATAATGAACAACATCGATGATGTAGATTAATTGACTTTCTCAAAAATGAAAATGATATAGAATATAAAAAAAATAAGCTTACATTTATAATAGTTATAAGAAAAAAAATGGATTTACATTCCAATTCATTGCATTGCTCAACATTGATTTTTTTTCTTCTAAAAAATATTTCTGTGATTTTGGCGTGTTTTTGGGGCGTTGATTTCGAATCTCATTAGATTTGTCAGATTGGCTCTAGTTTTAGAGATAAAGGGGAAATCAAATTTAAATGGTAATACCATAAGCAGCATATAAATGACATTGGCACTGTGCGTACAGTACAAATACAGTAAATCATAGTCAAAGTGATTTCACTGATTTTGGGACGCTGATTCCGAATCCTCATTATTTTGGTCGAATTGGCTCTGGTTTTTGAGATAATGCATACTCTCAACAATGTGGCTTGTATGCTGCTTATGTATTACCATTGAAGTTTAATTTTCACTTTATCTCAAAAACTAGAGCCAATCTAACGAAACTCAATGCCAGATTCGGAATCACCAGTCCCAATATACCCTAAAACCATTAAAATTTCCTTAAGAACATGAAATTTTTTTTTTTGTCGAGAAGTGTCATTTATTATTGAAACATTGTGAACATTTAACTTTAATCTCTCAAACTCAGTCTTTTTAACGAAAAAAAATCTCTAAATGATAATATAATCACAAATTTTTTTATTCATATTTATTGACTTGAATATCAGAAGAAAATTGATAAATACAATTGCCGTGTGAGTTTTTGACACTTTATTGTAAGTATGCTTGCTTAGTTGAAATTGTTTCAATGATGATTCATAATTTTCTTTCAGGTCAACCACGTTTTTTCTGACAGTGTAGCCGCAGGAGCACGCAAAGCTGTTGAAGAATGCAAACATGTATTCAAGTGGTCAAGGTGGAATTGCGCTGTGCCAAATTCACCAATGAAACAGCCTGGTATGTGTTCAATTTGATAAGTACAGTGTGTGTGTACAGGGTGCATAGAAAAGTGCTTTTATCCTCGAATAATTCGTGCACCGTTGCGTTGATCCTAGAAGCATACTTTCAATTAGAAAAAGTATCCAAATAACGTCTAGACTTCAGAAATGTCATTCATATTGCAAGGGGTTGTATAGTGTGTGTGTGTGTGTCCTTAGCCCGACAAAATAATTCCATGTTTTCAAGTGATAGATATATAAATTCGGAAACCGCTGAAAATGAAGGAAAGAACCCCATAAACGAAAGACACGCTCATCCTGAGCTTCATGTGCTGTATTTGAATACAGTGAATATTTTTCAAGTGGTTTTGATTGGTATATTATATTCATATTTTTCGTATTGTGCATTTGAAAAATTATATTTTGTATGAATTACAATTTTTCTTTTACTTTTATAGCAACTAAGGAAATGGCTTTTTTGAATGCTATGGTGAGTTCAGCAATTGTTATATACCTGAGTCGAAATTGCAGTCTAGGACACTTTGATGCTTGCGGTTGCGATGAATCAAAAAAGAGAGGAGCTGTCCATAAAAATGGAGGTAAGTTCTATTATAAGGTAAAGTTCGTTTAAAACCGTTCATATCTATGATCATAAATTTACATTAACCCTTTAAGTAGCAGTGACGAGATATCTCGCCGTCTTAAAAGCCTCTTATTTTAGCATTGACAAGCCCAGATATCTTGCTAAGTTGATTTCTTAATGAAATACTTTTATTATGACCCCCTTAGTTTGGACCTGCTGAAAATCGTAAGGAAGCCTAAACCTACTTCATTAAAAAGATATGTCATTTTAGGGGGGGGGGGGTTCAGTGATTTCTGCTGTGCCGCTTAAAAGGTTAATAGACATTCAGTTTGAAATTGCCATAATTCATAAGTGGTATTAAAGTAACAGAAATATTGTCAATGAATATAATGCGAAATGCTATTCACAAATAATCGAAATTCTCTGATAAAGAACTTTATTAGAAGCTCATATCGAGATTTACCCTTAAATGCATATTTTTGCATATGTGCAAAGGGTCCTTTAAACGTTTATTACTGCAGCCAGTTTGAAGATAAAAATTCAGAATTGCCTTTGCACACATAAGGTAAGGTCATATTCTTTCCATTTTATATTTTGAATTTGCTGGTAGATGTTCCAATTAACGAAAACAACTTTGTTGCAGAGCATGTGTGCATGTGTGGCTGTGGTTTCGCTAATTTACTAATATGCTTTGTTTGCATTTAATTTTTTCTCTTTGAGAGAGAGGTTTGCAACCCGAATTCTTTTTCTTATTACAGTTGGAATTACAAAGAACGTAGTTATACATTTAGAAACTAATATTTACTTTTATACATTTGTTTTATATGCGATTTTTAGGCTCTGTACGTCCTCTTTGGACCTGTATAAACAGTACAATTCTAAACAGATTTTTTAAATTATTTTCTGGCTTTCTGTACGCGTCAATAACTATGAAAAAATTTATCAGCTCGAAAAAAAAATCATGCATTCAAGGGTTAAAAGTTAGCAATCATTGATTTGAAATGATTGGAATAATAGAAAATACATTCAGTCAAAATCAATAATTCATAAATATATTTAGAATAAAAAGAAAGATCAGCATAAAAATTTGTTTGAAATACTTGCCACAACAAAGCATGTTTCACAAAATGCGGTTTCTTTAAGTTATGTATGATTTGTAATTTTCCTTTTTGAAAAAGAAAATTTGAAATTTTCCTTTGAAAAAGATGAATTTATTCCTGTATTTTCTAATTTAAGTCTAAAATTAGAGAAATAATCTATTTGTATAATTATCACTGCATGTTTATTTTTATTTGGGTTATTCAGCCATAGTCCAGACCAGTGATTCCCAACGTGGGCGTTAACGCCCCCGGGGGGCGATGGAATGTTCCAGGGGGCGGTAGAAGCTACAGGTATAACATGCGATCCTATGGGTTTGATTGTGTTGGGAGGCGTTGGGAGAAAAAAAAATTTCTCAAGGGGCGATGGGACAAAAAAGGTTGGGAAACTATAGTCCAGACGTTAGAACAATAGTTTTAGTAGTTTTTGTATGCAACTGCGCGTAGTACATCATTAGTGGGTATAACTTTGACGGTTTGAGCATTGCTGTGAACTTTCTTTAATTTTTTTTCCAGTTGGGAACTTTTAACTATTTTCTTAACTTTCACGAAAAGCAAAGTGTAATCTTGCAAAATCCACATTCTTGCATATGAAATAAATTGGATAAGATAAAACGAAAAGTAATTTTCATTAAAATAGTGTTAAAAGTAATTAAAACCCCAAACTTCAGTAAGAAAATCCTCAGAGGATTAAAATTCCTCAATGAAATTCTAAGTAATTTAAAAAAAAGAAGTAAAATATGTGGGATCACGCTCTATTTCTCAATAGACAAGAACTCCATAGGTACAGAGCAGTGTTCTCAGCGTGGGGCCATATGACCCTCTTGGGGTCCTGGGATATTCTAAGGTGGCTATGAATGAAAATTAAGTGAAAAGAAGAGCCAGGGCTATTTCAAGAACATCACGACTTCCTGGAAGAGTGATAAACTGAAGCCTGTAAGTTGTTGGAATACCAGCCCACCAAAATAGAGATAAGTTATTCTAGAAGAACAGCAATACTAGATATTATTATGGGGTCCTCCAATGCATTTGAGGCTTATGGGTAGTGCTGGCTCAAGCATAGCATGTACAAAACAAAATATGGTCAGAAGGGGGTATGAGCGGAAAAGAGGTATGAAAAATACTGATGTAGAGATAAATATAAGCGATATATTTTGGTAAGTCTTTCACAAGATTCTATCATTATGATTGAACAAAATAAAGTGAGTGATCACCACCAATAGTGTACACGGGATTTTCTTCGTGGGGGTTTGACATTTTGTCTTCTTAAGGAGTATAATTAAATTTTATTTCAAAAATACATCGTAAACTTGGCTCAAGGGAGGACTTAACCCCCCCCCCTCCTTCGTGCACACTCCAATGGTCACCACTGACTTGTCTATTTTTTCTTTTGCTCTAACACGAAAAATATTATCTTATATGAGAAGTTAATGATAGCCAACATAAACTTTGTACCGTTGAGGCTCAGTTACACACACAAACACAACAAATATACATAGAGTTTGAATTTTACATTTTTTCTAAGTCTTCATTAACTCGTTGACTACTGACGGTACTTTAAAGTACCACTTCCTTTTCACACACAACCCCCGTAACATTTCTTACATACTTTGTTGGGTGTTTTGAGAGGGTGTTGGGTTATTTGAAGTGTAATAGGCTGTATAACTACTTTATGATTAAAGTGTTCCCTAACAAATGTATAAAACAAATTATGGCTTTCTCTTTGATGATAAATATTTTCATGCAACTGTATCATTCAACATATGGTATTTTTTATTTTTATTGCAAGTGCATAGTGCTGACGGTACTTTAAGGTACCATGTTTATTAATTCGTCGGGTAATAAATAATTTTTTGAAAAAAATATTATTTTTGGGTTTTTGTTTTCAGGCTACAATCAAACTAAACTGACCTACCAAAAAATTTGCATGATAATTATTTCATTTTTTCATTAACGGGGTTGATAAAGGGTTATAAATCTTATAAATGATAATTTATTTCATTTACTTACGAAGGTTCCATAAATTATTTCTTTCAAAAAAACATTGTAATATTTCGAGCATTTAAGTTTAACAACTTTGGAATACCGATTTTTTTTTCTTATTGTTTGAAGCACTAAAGCATTCGCTACAGCTTGAATCATACTTATCTACATTTATGAGTTGAAATATCAATAACATTTAATACCTATGAATTATATAAACTAGTGAATTAAGGACGATATTCCATTTTACAGACCATGGATGGACATGGGGTGGCTGCTCAGACAATGTTAAATTCGGACGCAAGTTAGCTGTTGAATTTCTTGACATGAGAGAATCGGCTAAAGATTCTCGTGCACTAGTGAAATTACACAATAACAGGGTTGGAAGATCAGTAAGTCTATCTTTCTTTTTACAATTTCAAGTTAAAATAAAATAATCTAAACGATATTTTTGACCAAAAAGAGAAGAAAATTCACATAGCAAAGTGAATAATGCATTATTTGTAATTTTGTGAACTCGATGTCTTTTACAGCATTAATTCTATTTCATACTTGATTTTAAAAATTAGTGCAGCCTATTTGCTGAAAAACCCCGATCGAAATCTTAAACATAACGCTGAATTCAGTTTATTAGACTGAATTCGGTGTTAAAAGAGAGAGAGAGAGAGAGAGAGAGAGAGAATGATGTAGGATAACTACTAAAAATTCAATGGTGACAACATTTTGTTTCCATAATTCATGTATCCAAATGTAAATAGTTTGTTATTTTTGCCAAACATGCGTATCTTTTGACTTCTTACATTATTAATCATTTAATTTAATTAATACTTAATTTTCACCGTATAGGCCGCATTTTTGCTTTCTGTCGGGATTTCCATTTCTCGCAGCAACGGGCGTCGGGGTGCATACCAAGATAATAAATTACGATTTCAAAAAAAATTAAACTTGTAGGAAGTGTCCCGTGCTTTGTGCTTCTTTTTCTGACCCGATTTCTTGCACTAGCAAACAACGGAATGTTGCTAGGTGGATTAGAATAATAAATCAAAAAGTGAAAAAAAGGCGTACCACGAGGAATCCGTTCTAGGACCGTTGTTGTTTTCAATTTATACCAATTATTTTTTTACATTGAAGCTAAATGGAAAATTTATATCTTTTGCTGATAATACGGTGCTATACGTTGAGGACACTGAAATCTAAAGTCTCATAAAAAGTAGAGGACGACTTATATAAAATCAATTTATCGCTAATCAAATATAAACTGAAATTAAACATACAAAGTACTAATTGCATGTTTTTAAAAACCACACATCTGCATTAAGATCCCTATCCACTGTCAAATAACTACTCAGTGTAACTTTCAAGAAAGAGAGTGTCTGAATATTATTTTGGTATAATAATACATGGTGATTTGAAATGCACATTACATTGCGAGAAAATAATTTCAAAATAATACTTTAAAGCTTTTATATATAAACATAGATATATTGTCGATAAAAAATTTCTGAAAGATGTATTTTCTGCAGGGATATATTCAGTAGTGAATAATTACGGAATTTTTGCATGGGAAGGAGGGGCATTGTTCCCAATTTATTATCTTGATCTGCGCCCCAACGCCCCTCGCTGCGAGAAATAGAAATCCCGACAAAAGAAAAAAAAAATAGAGCGGGAAATGCTGCTTATACGGCGAAAATTAAATTTTGAAAACTTATTTGATCGCAATTGATTACCTTGGTATGCGCCCCAACATCCCTCGATGACTTCAATAAATACTTTCCTTTATTTGTTGAATGTAAAATAAATATTTCATTATAATACTGGATAACATTATTTCGAAATTTTCCACGCAATGACACAAATATGCAAATTATAATTTTTGTTTTTCCAAAAAAAGTTTTATCTGTTAAGATATTGGTATGAAAGTTACAAAATACTGAAAAAATTATCGACAAATTGATTTCTAAATTTTTCCCATTTGTAACATGTAACTATCTAATAACTTATTTATAACCAGTAGATCCCAACATTTATGTACCTAAGGGGAGTTTGGGGAGTTTGGTCTACTGTTGGCGTGCAAAAATACACAAATTTATTACATTATTAAATAGAATAAATGAAAAATGTGTAAAGTAGTTAAGCCGAAAATCAAGAAGAGAGCAATATCTAGACGCGTTTTGGAACTCTATGAATTTCCTAATCACAATAAAAAGGCAAAACCTCTTATAGTGGAGGTTACTCGCGAAATGAGGAAATAAAACAGTCATTTTTAATTTGTTACTCGATAAGCGAGCAACCTCCGCCACAAGAGGTTTGCATTTTTATTGTATTATTTTGGTTCATCAATTTCTTTGCTCTATCACGGGAGGAATTTCATAAACTTCGGAAGTGCGTTTAGACAATACTTCTCTATTTTGGGCTTGGCTACTTTGCTCCAAAATTTAATGTCAAAAACTGCTACTTCACAACCTGTAAGTTAGTTAATACTATTATTACACAGTAACTTCTTAGTCGTTTTTTGAAACGGAATTAATATTTGACGAGAGCCACAGCACCCATGCGCACTGGAATGGGGATCACTGCCTTAAAGCTTAATTAAGTAATATCCAATTTATATATATAAGAAACTTTTTAATTAAAAAAAACTATTTTCTGATACTTTCCTCTAGGTCGTTCGGAAATCCATGAAGCAAACGTGTAAATGCTACGGCATTTCAGGTAGCTGCGCCAGCCGTATATGCTGGATGAGGCTACCAGAAATAAGGACGGTTGCGAACATTTTGAAAAGTAAATATGACTCCTCGGTTAAAGTGGAATTCAATGGCCATGGAAATTTGCTTCTTGCCGGAAAGCACGCACGCCGTAACGAAGCTAGAAAATTGGTCGTTTCGAAAGAGAAGGTTTTTGCTCCGAGAAATAGACTCATTTATATTGAAAAGTCACCAACGTACTGCAACATAAATTCTAGCGCTGGTTCCTTTGTGAATCAAAAAGGCCGACAGTGTTCGAAACGTGATGGGGAACACGTGCCTGTCGATGAACGGAAAAGTTGTCAAAAGTTATGCAGGGATTGTGGACTCAAAGTGAAGAAAAAAGTTGTCAAAGTCGTTTCATCATGTAATTGCAAGTTTGAATGGTGCTGCCATGTGAAGTGTAGTGAATGCTCTCGTAATATAGTGAAATATGTATGCCATTGAAGTCTATTCAGACTTAGATACATATAGACAAACGTCGAATGAAATTTACGACACTGCGATAACTAAATGCATATTAGGACTAAAATATATACCTCAGAAGACAGCATGAAAAATAAAAATTGAAACATTATATTCATAGCTTTTCCGACCAAAATTTCCTATATATACAGAATATATGTTTTTATATATCAGCAAATATTCGTATTTTCTTTGAAAAAACATTCTTTGAATAAAAAAAGTTATATCGTTTTCGAAAGTATTTTACTTGATGTGACCAAAGGACACTTTAAAATTGAAAGTGTATGATTTAGAAAATATAATTTAGTCATCAATTATACGTACCAATTCATGGTATTATTATCATATATGGATTCTGCAATATACTAATGTTTCAGTATAATGTTTTACCTAATATACGTTCATGTAAAATACATGCAATTAATGTACAGTTATTATGAATATATATTTTTATTCACGAGTGTTGTTCAATTATAATTAAAATTGTTTTTCTCTTTATATTTGGCATCTTTTTCTTTGGTCGGATGTATGTATTTTTATTGGCTCTGATAATTTTACAACTAATTTCTTTTTCACGTATCATGCATATTTATCAAGATTCGAATTTTTTCAAAAATTATTTAATTGGCTAGAAAGTATTCAAAAAGTACTCACCCCCGTATTGTTCCTAAAAATGAAATCCGACTATTATCATATATAATGTAATAGTGTACTTGGAAAAAATGTGTACAGGTTGTCCTAAATTGTTTGCAGATATCTCTGCAACCGTTTGCAGATATCTCTGCAACCGTTTGCTTTAGAAACATACTTTCAATTACAAAAAGTTTTCAAATAACGTACAGTTACTTCAAATCTGAAAATTTGTGTGAAGGGTCGTATATATAAAAAAAATAAAGAAATTAACTTTTATATCCCGTGTGCTCAAAAACCCAATTAGAAAGACCGACCTTCCAGACTATCTCCCACAAGAAAATTAAAAATTAATAAAAATTATCAGTCGTAGGAAACAGGCTGCATTACTTTTCTTTCATGACAATAAAAGTGCAACTTTGAGATCAATTAACATGCATGCATTTATACTTATTAATTAATCTGTTTATCCATTTTCAATTCCATGCAAAATTTAACCTCTTGAATTTACTAATTTAAATTGAATAATATTTTATGTAAATACGCACGTGTGTTGTAAATTCAATTCAGCTGAGTGCTGATGAAATCATGTAAATTTTAATCCATCTGCATGTATACAGGGTGTTTCGAATTGTTTGCACAGCAGATCTCTACAACTGTTGACTTTAGATACTTTCAATTATAAAAAGTTTTCAAATGACGTGAAGTTACTTAAAATCTTAAAATTTGTTTGAGATATATATATATATTAAAATAAATTAACTTTTCTCTATACAGGGTGAATCCGACCTATTACGCCAAACAAAAGGGGGTGGTAGGCGTGACCAAGTGAATCATGAAACACCCCACCAACCCTGTCCTACTCCAAACCATTTTTGAGTTATGGTGGATAATCGATTATGGAAATAAATGCGTCAAGTCTGAAAAAACCCGAATCTGTGAAACGTTTCAGAGAACTACATGAAAACTAAGCACACATTTGGAATAGTAAAAAGGCTATAAGGCGGACCAATTTCATTGCAATATATGGTTTTAATGGCGGGCTACAAGCGCTGAAAGGTTGGTGAAATTCAAAATCGAATTGTCTCGCCAAACTTTTTAATCACCAATTCTGCAAACACCCGTCTAGCGATAGCGACAATGGGCGAAATTTGCCAAAAACTTGTCCATTCCACCAGTTTTCGAAAGAGCTTAGAATAGACCAAGTTTGTTATCTAGTTCAGAAGAAATTTGCGTTCGTCGAAGTAATTTTAGTAGGTTTTGGAGACAATTCGATTTTTCTCTCCACCGATCTCTTAGCGCTTGTTGCTCGCCATTAAATACGGATATCCTGTAGATAGAGGTAGTGTCAACTTATAGGATTTTTGTGCAAAATCAAATTATCGCCAACATCTGTAACCGCCAATTCCGAATTTTCGTCGAACATCTACTTCGACAAACGCTGATTTCAGTGATGTATATATATATATATTGCAAATAAAAGACTGCATTTCTCCTGAACCTTTCTTTATTTTAATATACGTACGACCCCTCAAACAAATTTTCAGATTTTAGATAATTGCGCGTCATTTGAAAGCTTTTGTAATTGAAAGTATGTTTCTAAAGTGAACGGTTACAGAGATATCCACTGTGCAAACAATTTGGGACACCCTGCATGTCATAGGCCAGTGTTCCTCAAAATGTGCGTCGTGGCTCCCAAAGACGTCGCAATGAAATGGAAATATTTATTTGTGTGCCTATTTATACTCTCAAGTGGTTCTTTTATGAATGCACACAATAGTTACTAAACTAGTCCGGGAAGCCGGAGATGAAACCATAAGTAGGCAAGGGAGCCTCGAGTGACAAAAGTGTGGAAACCATTGTCGTAGGTGAACTGAAAAATCTAGCTTATTGCAAAAAGCTTTGTTGTTTTTGAAGGCTGATTACAATAAGCCGGATTTTCCCATTAACCTAGGATATAATTCTAAGACCGCAACAGGCAAACTACAAGATGACTAAAAAATAAAAAAAATAAATAAAATTTTTGAAATTAAAATATAAACAAATATGAATGTCCATGATAAGATTCCTCCTAAGCATGTCGATTTATAATAATTACTGTACGTGTATAGCATGAATGAATGAACGCCAGAACTTTGCCACTGGACTTATCCCGTTGCCGAGATCTCTTCCAGCCTAGCTTCGTGGCAGAGTCTGGAACACTTTATTTAGTGTAAAAAAAAAAACATACAAACTTTTTTACAACATATTTTCCCCGGACAATTGGGTACTGTCGCGATCAACAAATTTTGTGGTGATTACAGACGAGATGGGATTAGGAGTTGGAGAAGTTTCGGGGTTTAGTTATATTAAGATGAATGTACACATATTAGGATGGAGGTATGTTTTAAAAGCAATTGAGCGCCCCCCCCCCTCCATGCCATCTCATCTGTTATCTTACACTTGCCATATTATATACACAGGATACAAAAAGAAAAAGAAATGAGAATCTTATTGTGAAATAATATATATGTATATATATATATCCATCGGAGCGAGTCATCTCGCTTAACACCTTATTGGTGAGCAAATGGGTTTGATAACTTGCGACTGGAAGCTAGCATCAGTTTTATTGGGTTGAGTTCACTCGCTCCGGTGGATTTAATGAAAATATACAAAATAGAAGTATTGTGTGGGGGAATATATACAATTAGGGAGCACCCGTGGCATCTCGCTTAGCACCTTATTCGGTGAGCAACATGAATCCGACAATATGAGTACGCACGTGTGTTGTGGACATGAAACGCATGGACAACTTGAATGGAGGAAAGAGAGAACTACACACATATACACACATTTATATACATATATATAACTGCCAGGTCGAGTCGTCTCGCCCTAAACCTATTTTGGTGAGCAATGTGGGCTTGATTTAAATGGGGGATTGTCTGGAGAGAGCCTTAGCTAAGGATCAGCTTCGGTCTTGGTTGACTCGATCTGGCTGGTTATATTTATATTTAAAAAAAAAAATGAATATATATATATAATATAAACTACATGTGTAATGGTTATTATGAAACCTTATGGCATATGAAAGACACTTGTGGTTATCACATTTACATCATTGTAACGGGAATGTCATAAAAATTCTTGTTCGGGTCCCGTTAGTACATGCTATATCATGTATTAGTAGTGGCAGTCATGTGGATTGTACGTGTATAGCAATAGCTTGTGAGATATTTGTCCGACTGGAATGTAACTTAACGTTCTGCGGTCCCATGTCGAGTCTACCTGGACAGGACCGCATGAGGAAATAACGTTACTTCACTTCATTGTTACAACGACCCCTGACAATAATAGGAAGACCCTCCTGCTAATTTGACTTTTTTGCGAGCTATAGAATTTTTATAAGCTATAGAAATAACGCAAAGGGAGAAATTTCCAGGAGCCTTCCTCATTGAAGAGGAGGCTTAACAAAGTGCGAACTGTTCCAACGAATTGCCGAAAAAAACCTCTCGATTTCCAAGGAAGGGTTAAAGAGAATTACTGTCGACGCTCGATTTTACGAATCTCTAATTTACGAATTACACGTTTTATACGAACGAATCTTCTAGTCCCAAATAATATATTATTCCTTTAAACGTCTGTCCCATTTACGAACTATTTTGCACGTCCGTACGGGTTCGGAAAAACGAGCGTCGATCTTATTTCTATGTTTGAGAAGTAATTGTGAACGCACGTTAAACCATAGGAGGTTACAGAGGGGGGGGCAGTCGTCTTACAGCTCCCATTCCCCCAAAACATTTGGATTATTAGCATAGGCGGAGGGAGGTGGAAAATCCGCCCTCGTTCACAATTTACCCCCCCCCCCGTTTACGAGCCTATATCCGCTCATGTGTTCAACTTATTGACGATACATGGTATTGAAACTATTTCTATATTAATCCACGTGCAGTATCTGCATGGACCCTATACAGGGTGCATAGATAACAGCCCGCACCGCATTTTACTGGCGAACCGTTGATCTTAAAGACATATTCTTCCTTCCAATTAGGAAAAGTATCCAAATAACGTGTGGATTTCAGATACGTCATTCATGTTGCAAGTGGTTGAAGAGTTATTAAAATAAAGAAACCAACTTTTTTCATACGGACACCTGTGTAAAAAATCCTAATTAGAAAGTTGTTGCCCTTGCTCTCCTATGTTAAAAAAAAATATTCCACGTTTTTAAGTGCAATATTTACTGAGATATATACATTCAGAAAACGGAGAAAAGTTGGGAAGAAACAGTATAAATGAGGGTTAAACGCTTTTACTGTTAGTTTTTGCTGTTCCCCCCCCCCCCAACTTTTCTCAATTTTTCGAATTCAAATATCTCAGTGAATATTGTACTTGGAAACGTGGAATTGTTTTTGTTTGGCTCAGAAGACAGAGGGCAACAACTTTCCAATGGGGTTTTTAAGCACAGGGTGCCGATATAAAAAGTTTATTTTGAATTAATTACTATACAACCCCTTGCAAAATGAATAACGTTTCTGACATCCACACGTTATCTGGATACTTGTTATAATTGGAAGGAAGTATGTCTCTAGGATTAACAGTTTGCCAGTAAAATGCGGTGTGGCTGTTGTATACATATATGTGGTGCCCTGTATATATATATGTTACTACCAAAGCCCGAAATTGCCCGATTTGCGACGGGTCAAGCCACTTCGCGAATTGGCCAATTTCGTTAAATATTGACCGGCCAGTTCGCGAAGTGGCCGGTGGTTCCTTGCTTAAGTCCGGTAACAAAAGACATGATTCGGGATCATCGTCAAGTTGGCGTATTTTTTCGTGGCAATTATGCCCACGTTAGTTGCGGCAACTCATCACCCCTCACAGTCACGATGCGATAATAATTTTTTCCTCCAAAACTTGGCAGAAAAATTTATATGTGTTTATATAATTATTTTTAGTTTTTTTCTCTGAAATTTCACTTTTTTTCCTTTCGTCACATGAAGCTAATGCAATACAGATGCTATATATAGACTACTATCACACGCTGGCGATTAAAAAAATGGATTTGGCTCCTACCGGACCGTCTTACATCAGCACATCGAGCTTTGGCCAGGAATTTCCGGAAAAATTCGCGAAATTACCGGCTAAGTCCGAATCATTTCTGCAATTCAGACTTCATCGAAATCTGTTAGCCGATTCGCAAAGTGGCCGGCCCCGTCACGAATTGACCGCACTTCAGGCTCTGGCAGTAACACAAGAGAATTAAGGACATTCACTTTTAATTGAAAATTATGAGTGCCTATTAATCCATAACTCTTCTTCTTTCAAGGTAAAAAATTATATAATTTTTACTGAACATAAAAAATGGGGTTGATTTTATATATTTCTCGGTTTCTGCACGAAAATGTCCTTTTTTTTTCATGTTGCTCCTTGATTGTGATTCAACTTTTTTTTTCTCAATGGCTTCCGAGTCCCACGAACATTAACTTTGTTTCAGAGCGTGTTTTGTTTGCTTATTGCGAGACAGGAACAGTGCTTAGTTTGAATGCTAAGCACACTATATTATTGCCGATTAAAATTTGTTCAGCTTGTTTTCCTTATGGAAAAAATGGCCACTTTGCGTGATGATAGGGCAACAAAAAGACTCTTTCGCAGATGGCATTTCCATTATTGCTCATTACTTTTGAAGTCATCATAATTTTAGGCAGAAAATTTTGGAGTATATCAGTGCAAAATGAGTCAGAAAATGTTTTGGTTATATACATTTCTTGGAATATGCTTCTTGAACGCTTTCTTCCCGGGAATTGACACATCGTATACATGCGACGACGAGGAATTCGCTTATATATTATGCAGTAAGTTTCAAAGCATTTTGCAAGTAATTTATATTTCTTTTTCGTGTAGGCGCGTTTCAATTTAATAATAAGTTTATGAGTAAGTTCGGAATTATGTGTATGTGTGAACTACTGCTGAAATCATTTCCAGGAATAATTGAGCTTACTTAATATAGAAAATCTCTCTTAGTGCTATTGCTCCGTATTGGCGTGGGTGATAATAACGCGATAAAGCCAAAACCGTTGAAGACTGGAAGTTTAAGAAAGGTAGGTACATTCTCTTAGGGGCGACTCCAGACAAAGTTTTCATCCGTGTGAGATATCGTTTCAGCGTTCTCTCCTGCCTATTAGCCGCACCAGTAAATGACACGAAAACGCACAGCAGTGTTCTTAGCTAAACGAAATGCATAAAAAAAAGTTTTCTCTGTGGAATCATTCCACGTAATGCAGTCATAGTTTGAATTTTACTGGCAAAACATATACATTTTCTGCTATTATTTTCTTCCTTTTCCTTCGATTCGGCACCTCTCTGGATACATTTCGAGGATCATTTTCATTGCACCATCTACTCAGAGATCAAAGCTAATTATGAACAGCTTTTTTTCCACAGCACTCCCGAAATTAGACCCAGACCATTTGAAACGAATGGTTCTACGCTAACGAGACTCAGCTACTAGAAGGAAAGTTATGTTGAAATATGCGCTTTGCAGCAAATGATTCAAATTAAGTCATTATGAATGAACATCTTTGATGATAGCATTCGAAAGCCATGGTGGAGGTAAAACATTATAATAGCCTATGTTTGGGGAATGAGAAATATATTCGAAATTAACGTTCAAATCCCATTAGGGAAATAACGATTTTGAAATTAGAATGTTGCTAAATCTGTAATTTAATAAAACACCGCGTCAATCAGGATCATGTGATCAAAGGAAGTTATCTGTCTCTGAAGAGTCTAGCACAGATATCAAGGAATGTCCTTGTACTACTTTCATTTAGCCTTTTCAGTACTACGTTATTAAAAAATTAAATAATTATCACAGAAAATTCTTGGTAAGTCATTTCAGTTCTAATCAAGGCCTAAAACAAAAACGAAAAAAATTCAAAAAGTATTCAGTACACAACGATTTGTACAAATTGGTAGTAATTTAGAGTACCGTCAGACGCTCCGACTTTGCTCATTGACACGACCCGTATACGGCACATTCCCTTATTTTGCCCTTCTCAAAATTTTCTTTAAAAATATTAATATCTAGTTTTTCCCAGTTTTTCAACTAAGCTTCTTTTATAATCCAGAATCTTCACTGAAATATGGTATGGAAGTAATTTACATAATTTTTAGTTTCTATTTATAATAAATATAATATTTATAAATATTCATCTCACGCATTTGCTATGTTCTTTTTGTCCCGTGAAATACATTTTAAATCACTGAAAACTTACTGAATCGCTGTATTTCTCACCAAGGGTTGTTTATGAGTACTATTGGAAATTTCGCCGACTACTGTCAACATTCTCTGGCAAGAATCGGCGATGTCCCGTATTTATTATCCCGATTTCCCCGTGTTTTTCCTCGATAAAATATGACCACCCTAATCACAATGAAATAATATCATGCACGGTATTTTATTTTATTTCATTATATTTTTCGTCAGAGAAAAGTTTTGAAAACATAGGCGTCGGTTGTGACGATACCTTGGTTATAACGACAAAATTTTGTGGAATCTCATCAGTCACACACACACACAAAACCGAACTTGACTATATACGTATGTGTTACTGCTAAAGCCCGAAATTAGTGAACTGGCTGGCACAGTTGACCTGGTCAATGTCTGAATTTCGGGCTTTCATCTAGATTTGGCCAGCCCCTATATATCGATCCCTATGATTCAGGGTCATCACCACGTTGGCGTATTTTTTTTTTTTTTTTTGTGATCATTTTGGTCATTTATAATTATGGTTAGCTATGGTAACGCTAACGATCAAAAGAACCGGAATATCAATATCTTAGGGAATGATATATGTGGGCCCGGCCACGTCCGGCGAAAGTCCGAAATTCGGACATTTGACGTGTCAACTAGGCCGGCCAGTTTGCAACTGGTCAATTTCGGGCTTTTACAGTAACATATATACAGAATGTAAAGTCAAATCCTTATCTACCCTATATCTTTTGAACCGTTGGTGATGGAAACATTTCTAGATAGATAAGTATCCGAATAACATGTGCTCATTTTAGAGATCGTGTCATTTATTTTGCTCAAGTTTTTATACGATTCCCCTATCCTCTAACTTCGAATGAAATTTGTTGCCCAGTCTCTCTCCTGAACTCAAAAAAAAAAAAAAACGTTTCTAATCGTAATATTAGGAAATATTTGAATTCAAAAATCTCTCTCTCTCTGAAAATGAGTAAAGAGCAACACAAAAATCATTGAGCAAAAGTCAGTGACACTTTAGGTGGAAAAAATGGGTTTGTAATGAGAAAAAAATACTTTTAAAATACAAACGAACATGGATAATTCGCATTTGGTTAATTTGAATATTAGTACAGTAGCCGCCGCTTATAAGAATCACGTTTTGTTTAGCGATTTTAATTCTATAAGCGGTTGTGTGATTCTTATATCAGGAAAATTTTTGCTGCTCTTCTTCCAGTTACCATTGAAGTACGCAAGGAGGGCCTTCAAACGAGATTATTTTTTTAATGTAAAAACCGATAAAACCTTGGTAATTTTTTATATTTCGATTTCTAAAATTTCAAATTAGTTTAAACATTTATAGCATATCGTTGTCTCTAGAGATCGTTCTTTGTCAATGTATGAAGACTAAAATGTTACACAGCAACTGTACTATTACTGTACTATTATCATGGCCCCACAAGGGTAGGGCTGACAGGGCTCCAGTCCTTGGACCCGGGATGATTCTCATCATTTTTTATTTTTTCACGCTATAAATTGACTATTGGGGCTCTTGTAAAGTGTGACCCGGGAACCCACAAAAGATTCCAATCCCCAGGTACTCTGCTCCAGGACTACGACTGTTGTTATATGACTGCCTGTTGTTGACTATGACTGCCCCCAACTCAAGCTAACCCATAGGATCCTATGTTATACCCATATAGCTACTTCACCAAACACCAACTATGGCCATATCGCTATACTGCCATTAGTGAGATGGGTTGGAAGTGAAGGTGCTGTCTATCGGTGGTCGCCTCGAGTTCGTTCGATCTTATCTATAAGATCTTTCCTATATCCTCCCTTGGGTTCGAACCCGGGACCCTGACAACAACCTTCACGATGGTAGACGAGCATCTTACCACCATGCCACTCGGGCACTACCCATATAGCTATCACCCCCTGGACCTTTCCATCTGCCCACTTTGGGAAACACTGTTCTAAATAGATTTGCTTATTAGTAACTCCTTTGACAAAAGACCAGGTTTTTTTTTAAACCATAAGCCTCTTGCGGATAAATTCTGTCATTCATGGAAGGAAGCTCACTTCACTGCAAAACTAATTCTCGATGGTTTGTAGGGGGGGGGGGGATAAAAGTCACTATGGGATGGTTTTATTACAAAGATAAAAGTGACAATAAGTAGTCCTACAAATAACCATTTGTGAATAATCAAAAGTATTCAAAAAGTTCCCACCGTTGAGATGAACGGTGGCAGTTTTTGAAAAAAAAATTTTTTTTTTGATTCTTATAAGCGGAAATCTGATTGTTATAACCAAAGATTTTCCTATGTTAAAACAACGTTTTGTTTTCGTTTTGCCCATTTGATTCTTATAACCAGTGATTCTCATAAGCGGTGGCTACTGTAAGTCCCTTTGAGGAATAATAATATAACATTAAATTTATATTTAATTTAATGTTGAAAGTACCTGTTTAATTCCATTTTCCCCCTAATGATTTGGATAATTCGAAGTTTGATTCAGATATGTCATCTGCAAGATGTCTCTTTTCTCTGAATTCCTGGCCAAACCATTTAGTAATCCTTTTAATTTTTTTTTCATAGTTTTCACTGATATTTTCCAGAATATAACATGTAGCCTACATTGAAACATTAAAAAAAATTACAATCGACAAAACCTGAATTTTGTTTTGGCTTTATGCAAGAAGCAATGATTCCGTTGCCAGTTCCACACACTGGCGTTTGTCTTTCCGTTGGCAGCTAGAGTTTCAGCGGATCTTAGATGAAGGCCATTACCCCTCAGATTACCTGCCAAAGGCAGATGCAATGATGGAACACTACTCAGGAAATGCGAAAGTTTATGTGTGTATTTGATAATCCTCCTTATACGTAATGTTTAAATGCTGGAGTGCCAAAATCCAAGTTTATTGTGTGGTAAAATGTGTGGAAAATTTGTCTCTCTAGCATTATTGCTCGTTTATTTTGGAGTATTGATGTAGCCAGGGCCGCCACACGGGGCCCCGATGGGAAAATAATTTTGGGTTCCTCAACCCATATTTCATATCTAATTAATGAGAGGGAAAAAAATCCCAGAATTGCTCAAAATTCAGAATTAAAAAGAGAAAAAAATTCCAGAATTGCTCAAAATTCAGAATTAATAATAGAAAAATTCTAGAATTGATCGAAATTCAGAATTAATAATAGAAAAATTCTAGAATTGATCGAAATTCAGAATTAATAAGAGAAAATATCCCAGAATTAAGGGGAATTCAGAATTAATGAAAGAAAATGTCCCAGAATTGATGAAAATTCAGAGTTAATGAGAGAAAAATCCCAGAATTGAAAATATATTTGATGTATATTTGTTTCACCTCAATTACGATAAGTGCGTCCTCTCCCCCAAAACAACCACGAAGCCCCGGTGCAACCGCACCTGACACCCACTCCTAAGGGCGGCTCTGGATGTAGCTTAGTAACATTTCTCATCATATCCAAACAAGGTTCATAGGCTTGTTCACCGCTAGAAAAGAAAATTGTTTGACTTACGGATGCGAACATTGGTGAAGAAGTAGAAAATAAAATCACATATATACATGTATATTGAATCTTCTCATGTAGATGACGAAAACATCTCAGGAAGCACAACTGTGGTCCATATTGTAAAACTTGCTGAGGGTATGGACATACTAGAAAAATTAAGGCTGTTCAAGTTCAAAACTTGCATCTTTCATTCTGTAAATAAACTTGAAGATTTTGTACATGGTATAAGAGCACAAGAGAAAACAGATGAAAATAATTACAATTTTACACAAATGAAATATTTTTCGTTATTATTTACTTTTATACAAACAATGAATGGATGAACGCCAGAACTTTGCCACTGGACTTATCCTGTTACTGAGATCTCTTCCAACCCAGCTTCGTGGCAGAGTCTGGAACACTTTTTGTGTCGAAAAAAGAAGGAAAAAACACAAAATTTTACAACATATTTTCCCCGGACAATTGGGTACTGTCGCAATTAACAAATTTTGCGGTGATTACAGACGAGATGGGATTGGGAGTTGGAGAAAAGTTTCGGGGTTTCGTTTTATACAAACAGTAGTTGCAACAGCGAGGAAACTGGAATAGTGTGTGATGTAGTACTCAATACATTTTTGTAATTATCAAAAATATTTTACTTTTCGTGAAAGTATTGTTATTATACATTGATGAATTGGATAATTCGAACTGTTTTTGTCCCCTTGAACTTCGATTAATCCAAGTACTTTGAACAATTAAAACAATTCCATGATTGTGTGCAATTCTGCTCTTATTGAGTGTAACATTGACCAACACAGACGCTTCCATATATTCACGTAGCAGATGATTGATTGCCCCTCTTACTGATACTGTAGTTAAGGACCGAAATTTCTTTAATCAAAAAATCAGTCTAATGTTCATTTTCACCTATTTCTGTCACCTGTCTTTCGTAAGTTAAAATCAATTTCTGACTGCAAATGTGCTCTACCACACAAAATAGTTTTTAGATCAGGGTCTAGGTTCATCATTTCAAGTTCTTTACTAACGGTAAGTTATGAAAGAGGTCCAATACTTTATGAATTGAGATAATTTTATATAATCATTGCCCCGTAACTAGTTATTATAAAGCGCGGTAATATATAAGAAATTCTTCCAAATCGCTTACACTTTAACAAAAAATAAATAAATAAAGAATTGGCAATTTTCTTTTATTGATTCAAACAGAATCAAAAAAGCTAAATTTGAAAAAAATGTTATCCCATACTTAATGAAATCTTATTATCATTATTTCAGCTAATTATTGCAAATACAGTAAAATGCAAGATGCTGAAACTGCTAATATTTATGACCCGCGTCAGCAATAAAATACATTTTTCCCCAAGACCATCGTTTTTATGAAAAGATACTGATCACCACAAAATTATTTATACACTCAGAGAATGTCTTGTAGAGAATGCTTTTGAAAAATTCTACAAAAATCAATGGATATAATGGATATTTAACTTTTTTGGTTGTATGACACCATAAAACACTATAAAATTATACATCCCGTTGAGTACAGTGAACTCTGAAGTTCGAATAGAAATTACATGTATACTGTATAAAGTAGATATTTATTTTTATTAGAATTTTTTAAATACAAGAAACAAAATATGACTGGCTTGACAGAGTTAATGAGATTATATCTAATATCTTTTCCGATTTGGTTAATTATTATATTCTTCCATCAAAACGTTATTTCGAACTTCAACAGTTTCAATTAATTTATTTGATACTTACCTTTTTTTTAGAAATAAGTTACATATGTATCTAATATGAATCTTATAATATAATATTTACTTGAAATCATTTTCATGTTAGCAAAATTATTGAAATCAACCGTTTGGTATTTTATTTTTTATTTATTTTTATTTTTATATAATAATATAATATAATATAATATAATATAATATAATATAATATAATATAATATAATATAATATAATATAATATAATATAATATAATATAATATAATATAATATAATATAATATAATATAATAATATATAATATAATATAATAATATATAATATAATATAATAATATGTAATATAATATAATAATATATAATATAATATAATAATATATAATCATAATAATATAATATAAATTTATTATAATTTTAAAACGCCAAACATTGAAAGTGCTGGCCTGATAAGAAAGTTTATGTGTGTATATCTAAGTTTTTGGATTACTAGAACACGCCATCATGGTTCTGATCTTAAATAACAAAGAAAAGAACTACTGTACACACAATATTTCATTGTTTTATTTTAAGTGCGCTAAGTGTTTTTATTGCGAATGTATTACGATTTTTATTTCCAATTAAAAACGCAGATTTTGTTCTTTTTTGACCCCAGAACACCTCAATTTAACACTCTATTTAAATAATACTTTGTTATATTGACTATCAAGTTTTTGGTTCTTTTTTTTTTAATTTATTTAATTTTTGATATTTTACATATAATTTGTACAGAATATCACCGATACGAATGCGTTCTCTGTGCTCAACATCTTCTGAGTGAAGTAAGTGTAATTAAGATTATTATTTTCACCATAAAAATATGGTTTCGTTTACTGGTGTGTTTCTGTTGTTTCTCTAAAATCGTACTGAAACGATTTCGCATCTCACTCATCTTATCCCATTTACAAAACTCTTGTTAGAGATAAACAAGATTACAAAAAGTAGAATAAGAAGAAAATGATAATAAATATAATGATCATAAAAAATAAATAATTATCATGTAAATTATTTGGTAGGTCATTTTAGTTCTTATTAAAGATAAAAAATAATTCAAATACTGTTTTTTCATATAATTAGTCAATACATAAAAAATTTTCTAACCCGGTACTTTAAAGCACGGTCGGTAGATGAAGGGTTGAACCTTACTATATGAAGTGATTCGGAGTATTTTACACGAATGTTTACAAGTTGTCTCATTGGGTTAGCAGATTTTTGTGACTCCGATAGAGATCATCGACACGAAAATTTTTATGTGTTTCGTGGGGGTCTCTGAATATAGAGTTTATAGCATGCTCAACCCATGGCACGAGGGCCAAATGCGGTATTTTTGCAAAAATAAATAAATAAATAACAAAACTGCAGCACTTTTCTTGCAGACAAACACGCAAAGACACCCGGCCACACCAGCGAGGAACCCAAGTCAAAAAAAAAAAAACATTGCATTGGAGATACAGTATTATAAGGACCCACATGGATGAAAACATAATTAAACATATATATTAACCCGCATATACAGGGTGATCAGCGAATAAGCCCTTATTTCAAAATTAAATATCTCTACAACAAAGATCAATAGAATTATGCGGTAAACGGTACGTTTATTAGCAAAACTGTAAGAATGTTGTACAGAAATTTTGAAAATTTAGTTTTTTTTTTAATTTTTCAAAATTTAAAAAAAAAACTGGAGATTTTGGGGTTCCGAAAATCTTTATTTGTGTGAAGAGAAACCACTTCATTCGCCTGAAGTTACTGCATGGGCTGCGGTATGCGCCACGTGTGCTGACAAATTGTTCCAAAATTGTAACGTAACCTTCAGTAGTAATCGTTTCTCGCACGAAGAAGGGGCCGATAATGCCTCTGGTGCATACCGCAGCCCATGCAGTAACTTTAGGCGAATGCAGTGGTTTCTCTTCACACAAATGAGGATTTTCGGAACCCCAAAATCTCCATTTTTTTTTTTAAATTTTTAAAAATTAAAAAAAAAACTAAATTTTCGAAATTTCTGTACCACATTCTTACAGTTTTGCTAATAAACGTACTGTTTACCGCATAATTCTATTGATCTTTGTTGTAGAGATATTTAATTTTGAAATAAGGGCTTATTCGCTGATCACCCTGTATATTAAACATATATAGTAACCCGATTAAATTTAAGTAACTTAAGTTCAATCACTTAAGTCACTTGGGCGCTGTTTCAGATCACTTAAGTGGTCAACGACACATTCCCAGATCAGCCCGCGATTTATAGATCACTTATGTGGCCCACGACATGTTTTCAAACCAGTGAAGTGGCTCGCACTCTCCAAAAGGTTGAGTACCTGGGTCTATAGATTATCACAGTTATATTAAGACTATGACGTTATATTCAGAGACGCTCCCCCATGTTAAGCTACATATCAAAATGCTCGTCTTGATGATCCCTATCGGTACCTGCAAAAATTCAACACTAAGTAGGTATCCATCGGGACACCCTGTATATTCACACATGTTCTAAATATCATTTATAGCATTTCCACGTAGTTATTTAACCATATGTTTTGCTTCATTATTATCACTGAGTCGACAAATATGGTAAAATAAAAACGTGATGTGTTGTGTTAAATAAAAGTACACTACCCGAAAGAGAAAATGCAACACCATGAAGAAGTGCATAAAACACGACGAAATTTGAGACACTGATAAAGCAACATGTTCCAAGTACCTGTGTACCTACCAGTGCGGTTTTTCAGTTGAAATATAATGCTGACTTTTACAAGCTTCTGAAAATATGGCTTTGTTAAAGACGTCAAACAGACATGAATAATTGTAAATTAATAACAATTAGACAGTTTCAATCCAATTCAGCAGAAAAAAGGTATTAATGAAAGCAGTGAAAGATGTACAATAGTAGGAAAATGCCTATAACATTTAAAAAAATTATCAATTGTGTTCTATTATTATTGTAACTATTTTTAAGGACGATGCCGGATGTGAACTATCTGTAGAAACTGTATCTGTAACCAGAGATTCAGAGTTACTGCATTACAAAACCACACATGCAACTCGTGAATTTTATTCTGAGGATTTTTTTTAATAAATTGGTGCATTCTGGAAAGTGTTGTGTGAAAACGTATGGTCCCTAATGTATTTATGATGTCTGCGGTATGTGGGGTCGGAATTAGTGGGCGGCAAATGAGGCAAATGCTCTGGGTGGCAAATGTTTGGAAAAGAGCAAAAATACCGTTATAAAATCATCGAATTTTACAGTGAGGGTCAGTAAAATCATATCCCCCTCGCGAAAATCCTAGTTATGGCCCCAAGCACAACTTATAACAAGCAGATGCAGAGCCTTAATGCAAATTGTATTAAAAGGATAGCTGTGATATCTTTCCTATAAGGCCGGGATTACACTTTAAAAGTTTTCTAAAAGCTCTTTTATAACATTTGAAATATTCAACCAATAAGATTATCGACTGCATTTGCTTGAATGTAACCTATGAGCTTTATTGGTTGGATTTTTCAAGTTTTATGAAAGGATTTTATCAAACTTTTATAGTGTAATTCCGGCCTTAGACAGCTCGTATGCACTGAACTGGACTGTACATGGACGGTCGGACCTAATTCAGACCAACGCTCAGAATTGCTGACACTGCCATCATTCAGTGCACACGTTCTCTAAGGAAAGATTGAGATATTTGTTGCCTTTGGGTCTAGGGCGCTCACCCGGCAAATGAGAGGACGTGAGTTCGATTTCCCGCTCTAGGGCAGTTTAATTTTCTTTATTTCCAAAATATATCTTCGCATCAGCCAGCTGTTAAAAACCTTCGTAAAGCGCTATAAGCGGGAACGTTATTGTTGGAGTATGGATTCAAAGACGGATGGTATTTCGTTCCACGCGGATGCGGGCTGCTTTCTTCATTTTGCTGAAATCCCACATTGAGGAAAGGGCCTACTCCTGTGGCGAAGCAGCTTGTGTCATCTACAACAGATGGCACCTTACACTCAGGGCCGCTTTAAAAGCATCATGGGCCCCGGGCCAGTGACTTTCCCGAGGCCGTATCAAATTCTTAAAATTTTCAACCAAATCTCATATTTGTGAGGCCCCCCGGGTTGGCCCATGTGTTAAGACGGCGCTGACTACACTATCCATTTAAACTTGCCGTACAAGAACGTAGTACAGTATTTTTCACTCCCTCTGGAATACTGAAGTATTAACAAGATGAAATTCACGAACACACACGTTAAAGATATTTTTATCCCAATTAATGCGTTTTGAACGGAATTGATACTTTAAATCAGTATTTCTTAACCTGGGGCCATATAGCCTCCTTACAGTACTAGAAAATTCTAAGTGGGCCATGAGTAAAAATCAAATAGAAGGGGAGACGTGACAGGTGGCCACAGAGATCTACCTCGTATGAAAAAAAAATTGAGATGTAAAAGTTTCAACTGAAATATGGGGGGGGGGGGAGTGTGATTTTAGAATTTAGCAGAACTGCTCACTGAATCAGGAAAATTTCAACGTATGGGCCAATCTGGGCATGACCTGGAAGCCACATTTCCACGGCCGGAACCAGAGGGGAGCAAAGGGAGTAACTGCCCTGGGCGGCAAATTTTAGGTGGAAACAAAAACATTGTTATAAAATCATCGAATTTTACAGCTGCGGGGGTGGTAAAATCATGCATACCCCAATCACTAGTCTTGGTTACTGCCCTGACGGTATGCATTTTATGTGTTCGAAGTGCTACTTACTATCTACCTACCTAATTAGATGTGAAAATGGCAGGTACCCGAATTTTATGTTTCTATAAGATTCGTAGCTACTACACACGCACCATACCAATAATCTAACGCGTGAAAATTGTTAGCACAACCTTTTTTCTTTTCTGAGGCCTTTAAAGTGGAGGTTTTTAAAGTAATCCACATCTGCATCAAAGAAGGTCTAAAAATTGCCTAACTCTCAAAAGATGTAAGGTGCTGGACAAAAGTTTAAGGACATCCGAAAACATTATATCTAGAAAACTTGTGCTTGTGGGTGGATGAAAATTTTAGAGTGACAACTTCATGTGGAACTAAACAGTTTTCATTAAAAATAATTTTCATGAGTGTTGCACTTTTTCAGAAAAAAAAAATTGAATTTATAGTACAAGTCTCTCAAAACCTGGAAAAAAAGACACGCGTGGTTTCTGACGTCGAAGAAAGAAATTTGCATTTTTCTCTTATTGGCGTAACAGCCGAGAGTCATGCACTGAAAAATAATTTTTTTCTGAAAGTGTAAAAGATGCCAAAGACAACATATTTATTGGAAATTTAAAAGGCGAAATACTTGCTCTCAAAGAAACTTCGATGTCTGGTCATGAAATGGCAGGAAGTATTTAAGACTGTTCGTAAAAGTTTCATAAATGAGCCCGAGAATCATGGGCTGAAATCTTACGCAAAAAGGCTTTATTCTCCTACCATTCGTCAGAAAAAGACGCACGCAGTTTTTACATGAAAAAAAATTCTCTGGTGCAATTCCAGAAGAAATACACCAGCCTTGCACACGTCGAACTGTTCCTATTGTGATAAAAAAATTGAAATATCTAGTTTTAAAAAATACCTCTGAAATGACCCCCCCCCCCCCATAAAACAGCTCAGATAAAATCGCCGTGAATCGGCCAAACAGCATGTATCTCTCAGTGTCTAGTAGGATGAGGATATTTTGTTAGGTGAAAAGCAATTTAGATGGACTCGATGATTTTAAATATTACTGATTTATGCAATGACAGAGCCATATCTTGCGAATGTAGGCATATATAGACAGTTCTGCCGCACAATTTCTATTTTCTGAGGCACCTCTCATAACTTTTAGACAGTTTTTGTTTCAACAGGATAATGATCCTGTAAATGATTTAAAATCTAAAATATTTTGGTTTGAAGCTAATTCAGTGGAACCAGTGCCGTTTTAACGCATGGGCTCAGTCGGGCACGTCTCGGGAGCCTCAAATGCAGAGAAGCCTTCATAAGAATGAGATCTGATTAAAAATTTTGAGATTAAACATGAAAATCGGTAGGCAGTCGTTCCCGGGGGCCTATAACGCTCTAAGTGGAACCCCTCTAGTAGTGATTGAGATTGTGTATGTGTGAGAAGTCCTTTTCTTAGTCCTATAGAACACTTGCGTGATATTTTGACTCACGAAGCGTATAGAAATGGTACGCAGTACGAAAACAAATATGATGTTATTGCTTTTGATCAAAGAAGCTAGCACGATTACTTACTAACTAATCATGCACGATTGCATGATTAGTTATTAATGACTTAAATCCATCAATGACATCCCGATATAAAGTAAAAATGTGTTTCTTCTGATTAAAACAAAATTTTTGAGCATAAATATTAGTTGTCATTATTTTTTCAGGTTTTGACCTTTACTGTAATTTTAACAATTTTTTTCTGAAAAAGTGCAGCACTCATCAAAATTAATTATAGTGGAAAATGTTCACACACTCAATGTTCATGTGATTTCACTTGTAGTTTTCACTCTAGAATTTTTGTCCAACTACAAGCGCGAGTTTTCTACATATAGCGGTTTTTTGGTTGCCTTTAAACTTTTTTACAGCAACTTAGGTATTTTCCTCATGCACAATCGCATTCTAATACTATAGTATGGTTAATTAAAATTGGTAGAAAAAACAATACGCACCACTCCGTATGTATTTAATGAATTTAAAAAATCGTTTGACAAATCAAACATGAAAATCCAGTTTGCCTAAAAAAACAGTAATATATATTCATTCTCGCGAATATATTTTTCATCGATGATAATCATGCCCATCCCGACACACTAGACAAAGATCCAGCCCAGCGGCTCAGGATGAATCCTATATATTTATATTTTCATTTTTTACACTATGTGCTATAGCAGGGGGCCGTGGGAAATTCTGGCATGGTAGTTCACCAAAAATCTCAGTTTATTGATGTGGATTCAGGTTTAGGGAGAGGTCTATGATTTTAATGCACATATTTTCATTAAAGTTTTGATAATCCATTTACTGTTTAGGAAGAAGCAACGTTTTTTGAATGTGCAGATGAGATGGATCTTCCCAGCGCAAATTGGATGGATTTGATTGACTACGTTTGCAACATGCGATGGAAAGCTCAAGTAATCAAATTTATGTACTTCGTTATGAATTAATAAAGGAGTTAAAAGTAAAAAATTAAGTACAATGAAATAATTTTTTTGTGTCTATATTCAATTTCTTCAGATTTATTTAGACATGATTAGCTGCTGGGAGCAAAAGAGAAATGAAAGCTTGTATTTACCAAACAAAGTGAGTATAAAATTGAATACGTGATCACCAGGGCTCAGATGTTGATGACATTTGCATATGTGTGTGTTGTTTCTGCATTTTTCCTCACAGTTTTAGGGCATATTTGGCATTTTTTGAATATTTTTTGACTCTTAAATAGTTTTCAGAATAAAAAAAAATATTTATTTGGTTTTTTATTTTTATTTTTTCAGAAAAAACATGTATTTGATAATTGGGGAAAAAATAGGCAAATTTTTATTTTTATTTTATTAAAAACATGCACTGCTTTCATTACTTCATTTGTATCTTTCTTTATAGATAGCAGGCAAAGTTTAGTACTAATTCAAATTTAATTTAGTATTTAGTAAAAATTCCAAGAGTGTTGGCCACTTCACGCTTTCTGAAATAATAAATGAAAATGAATTCAAGGAATTTTTTTTCTGATCGTATTGAGTGAGGATATTTTTTTTTCGTTATTTAAAAGGGTTGATTGGGAACATGAAGAATACTTGCATGGGCTACAGGGAAAACTTTCAAATCTTCAAATTCATTTTAAATGATTTTGATTCGTACGATGCTGCATGGATTTTGCAAGCTGTATTTGGGCAAGGGAATATTGAAGGACAGATGGCGTACAGCATTTTTTGGTTAACACAATTCAGGACTTACAGAAAGAAGGCATGCAGCTGAATAATATTATCGACTAAGTCAGTTTTAGGTGTGCTAAAAGTGTGGTAGGCCAATTTGCCTCTTCGAAATTAAACAAAGTTTTGATGAAAAAGAAAACGGTGGACTTTTTTCTTATGTCCTGACGGGAATGTCTAAAAATTTTGAAATTGAAGAGGAATTACCTTCAGATCAAAACTTTTTTTTTCACTTATCCCCAATAATATCTTGCTATTGAGAGAAGTTTATCTTGGAAAAATTCACTATCAGAAATTTTAATTATATCTTTCAGATTTCCTTAATTCATTCATAAATTAGAAATTGTGAATTTTTTTATGCACAATTGTGCCATTGTCAATTTTTGATGAAATAAAACGTTGAGAATAAGTATGCATGTGATTTTTCAATATACTATGAAAAAAAAAATTTTCTTTTTCACTTCAGAACACAACCGGTTTTCAAAAAAATTTGTTTTGTTATTTTAATAGAATTTATTTTTTTAGTTTGTAGGACATTTTTTTCGAGGGTTTAGGTAATTTCTATGGTCATTTTTTAAAAATTTTTAGGTCAATAATATCTGGGCCTTGGTGATCACGAAATTTTGATATTTTGACAGAGCTGACAGTCGTGCATAATTTTGTAATATCTCTGAGATGTAAAATAAGTACTTTACTATTGTTAAACTCAAATAGAATTTTTCCCCTTTCGTCTTCAAAGAATTATAACTAACTTTATTTTCTCTTTCATACAGAAACCGTCAAAGCCTGGGTATCCAGCAAAGCATTTTGTGAGTATGGGCTAAAAATGTCTCAGTATTATTTTCTTTCACCTTCCTCAATCGCTATTTTAAAACTTCGATTTCTCTTTTGCAACTATATCAGTATTAACATTATATCACTAGATCCCACTTATTACGTTTATCAAAAAAACGTAATAAGCGGGAAAATTCTATGAGTATTAGTAAGAGTTCGGCAGCAAAAATATGTCGTACTGAAGTTGGAATGTTATAAGCACTGTATTATAAATACTCTATAAATATAAATGTTTTAGAGGTGTAGTTACTCTTTTTTGAAACAATAGCCTTGTTGATATTAGAATAACACATGAATGTATAGATACCAATGTCTTCATTCACGAAAATATCATTATTAAATTAATTAAATTAATATTATAAATACTGTAGTTGGTGATTAAAATTTTTTTTTACATTTATTTTTGATTCGTTTAGGCCTGCAAAGCTAAAATTGGAGACATGGCTAAAGCTAAGTTGAAATGTAGACGAGGATATGATTGGCGGTATGTATTATACATATATTATGTAGTTATTTAATATAACAATTTTATTTTTAATCATCAGTTGCAGAGTGTTCTCTACCCAAAGTGGTTCTTCCTCAAAAATTTGACACGAAGATGCTACTCGCATCTTTGCGAGTAACAAGATGAGTACCCTCAGGTTCGAAACACTTCCAACACCCCTGCTCCAGGTATCATATATGAGCGGATTTTTGATACATTTTCTTACAGTTTAGAAGGGAATTTAACAACAGTATGAAGACTGAAACTAGTTTCGGGATCAGTCACTAACCTAAGCAAAGTTTCGCCAAAATGCAAAATACACAAACACATACTTAGGATGAGGACATAAGGGAAAAGTGGTATCATAACAATGCATCGATGACGTAGCTTTTTAGATATCGCGAGTTCCTAGCGATTTTCTACACAATAGTGAGGTATTTGACAAATCTTACTGTCATTTCAGTGGTGGCAAACCTGTAAAATACTGCTCACAAAAACTTTTCTTTAGAACAAAAGATAACAGTCAGAATTTCAGAAAAAAAGTGACTGATATACTTGCCATTAATAGAATTAGTTCATTGTTTTGTAAAGAAAAATATTTTTGCTTCGATAAATTTTTCACATTTTGTGATGGAAAGAGAGTTCCGTGATTTACGAGACACTGTACAATCGTAATTAATAATCATGAGAAAAGTAGCACTCTCACAGACAGGGCCGTAACTAGACGCTTGGTCAGCCGGGGCAATCACGCATTTTAGCGCTCCCTTGTAATGTTGAAAGGAGAGGTTAAACTATAACTGTTAGAGGGTTAAATTTGGGCCGCGTCTGGTCTGGCACCGGGGTACCTGAACTGCCTGCTGCCCCGCTTCCGTTGGGTCCCTACTCACCGAGACTGCATGCCAATTTGCTCTATACGTAGGAAATGGGCATCTATGTTATAACTAGAGCCCATATTTTGGACTTTTTTTAGCATTAATGCATATAAATGCATAAAATCAAAAAAAAAATTCAGTATAAGTGCATATATTTGAAGGTTTATTTAAGCTCACACAATTTTTTTTATAATTTTCCAATTAAATATTGTTCGTAATATTTTCATTACATTGGTTTTTTTTCCCCGCAGGTGAAAAATTTAGGGAATTGATACATATTTATAAAGTATTTTACGAATACTAATTGTTTTATTGTAAGGCTATTTCTAGAGGTATTTCAAAGTGTTACATTTTTTAGAAATAGTGTCGCAATTCTTTTGTTACTGCTATTGTCGTTATTGAGCAGCTACAACAAACTAAAAATTAAAAAATGCCTGAATAAAAAATATGTAGAAGTTATTTGCATATGCGGTATATATATATGAAGGGATATTTTTTGTAAATGAATTCATATGCACTAAGAAATGAAAAAGATGCATTTTAAAAACACATCTACTTTTTTTTTGCATGGGGATTTTTTTAATGCATATTTTCTCATTTTTTGTACATATTTCGGAATTTTTGACTTTTGAAGATTTCTAGTGCAGAGTCTGACGTGTCTAATGCATATTTTGGCATTTTAAGTGCACATTTTGGGATTTTCAGTGCATATTTTGGCATTTTAAGAGCACATTTTGTATTTTAAGTACATACTTTGCAACTTGTTTTAGTGCATATAATCCGGGCTCTAGCTTATAACATTTCATTCACACCTCACCATATTTAATTTAAAAACTATTTTCAATAGATGGCAGCAGCAGAATAGAAAAATCATGGTGCGCGCGCGATTGCTGTACTGCAGGGTAGACCTCCTTGAAATGCTTTATATAGTTAGGCGTCTCATTGCAGGCATCTCTTTACCCAGAGGCGTCAGAAGCAGTGCCGTCCTAACGCATGGGCCCACCCGGGCACGGCCACGGCCCGGGGGCCTCAATAGAAGAGGGGTCTCAAGTGGGTGAATTTTTTAAAAATTTGCCAGGTAGAGCCTCAGAAAAATCACTTCACCGGGGACCCATGCTGTTCATAACACGGCCCTGGTCAGAAGTACAATGATCTCTCACTTATACACCGCTGGCTTACACGTTTCTCTCAGTTATAAGACGATTTTCTTCACTCCCGGTCAAAGATGAAGCATAAAATGCTATTACCTTATACGCCCCTCTCACTCAGGGCCGCCCTTACCAGACGCGGGGCTTGGTGCAAGAATAATAGGGAGCCAAAGGAGTATTTACAATTTCGAAGCCCCTTAGCCGGATTTTATATATTCTGTGGGAAAGAGGGAATCGGTACATTCAAAAAAAATTCTTACATTATAACAAAAATATACGGGAATGCTGAAAGATTTCAATACAAAAATATATATAAACACAATTAAATTTTAATTAACACAAAACAACTTTATAAAAATTTCTCACGGCAAAAATTTTTAAATTGAAAGAAATAATTTCAAACTAATTAAAATTGGGACTTAATAAAAGAAATTGAGAACTAATGGGAATTCAATTGATCATTTTTGTCGCATAACGGTCATTTTCTGCACACGAAGGCTAATTAGACCGGGACCTACAATTTATTGCCGATTCCGAACGGCAGCCTTTTTTATACTCACTGAGAGGTTGGTGCTCTAAGCCCTCGATGTGGGACTCCCTGCGGTAGCAATTTTTTTCTGGGGTCATGTCGCCATTTTCGTTGTACCCCTGTTCAGGAAAGTTTTCTGACAAGGATGAACTGGTATCGAACTCGCGACATCTCTAAACATCCTTAGTTCCATTCCACGTTCCAAAGTACAATATTCGCTGAAATATTTGAGTTCAAAAATCGGAGAAAAATTGGAAAAGGACAATAAATGAGAGAAACAACGATTTTCCGTAAGTTTTTTTAATGTCGTTTTTCCCCACTTTTCTCCGATTTTCGAATTCAAATATATTTCAGGGAATATTCCACTTGGATAAGTGCTTTTTTTTGCTCTCAGAAGAGACAGGGCAGCAACTTTCTAATTGCGTTTCTGAGCGCATGGGGAATGTATAAAAAGTTAATTTCTTTATTTTTCCCTGTATTTTTTGTGTTTATTTTTTCCCCTCAAACAAATTTTAAGATTTTAAGTAACTGCACGTCATTTAAAATCTTTTTTGTAATTGAAAGTATGCTTCTAAAGTCAACAGTTCCGCAGAGATATCAAACAATTTGGGACACCCTGTATACATGCAGCCATATTAAAAAGGTCAGGGAAGGGGAGGCAAGATTATGATTATGTCAACATATACGTACATGTAACCAGGGCCATCTTAAGAGCATCATGGTCCCTCGGGCAAATTGATTTTTCTGAGGCCCTACCTGGAAAATTCCCAAAAGTTCCAATTAGTGCTCATTTTTGTGAGGCCCCTCTACTCTTGAGGCCCCAGGGCCGTGTCCGGTTAAGCCGTGTCCATGCGCTAAGATGGGACTGCATATAACCCCCCCCCCCCCGTATCTACGCCCATGATTGCGGAATGCGAGAATTTCATGCCGAGTCCTACCCTCAAGGCTATAACGGCGGCTTACAAAAGGCCTGGCAAGCTGAAATTGATGTTGAAAAATTGCTAAAAAAGCTGCGGAAAAATAATTATTGTAACTACCGTTATATACAAAAACTTTCCCATCTTTTGAATAGGAAAGATTCATACAAATTGTTCTCCGTTCATTTCTTCTTCACTAGATGACACTACGTGCTCTCTGTTTCCATCAAAATTATTAAGAAAAGATAAAATGAGTTCGATTAATTTATGAGGACATGTCCCAGTGATGGTAACTCGTGGGAAATTTCCCATATTCGTTGGAAAAATTGGCCAAAATTGGTCCACATGGGAAATTTCTTGGCGTTTGTGGGAAATTCTGAGAGGTCATCAAGCAAAAGAATTTTTGTTGAAAAAAATATATAAATGCAAAATACACACTCACACACAAATGCTTTTCCAGTCTAAAATAATTGACTACATATTTCCACCGATAGATGGCAGCACAAATTTCGGAATGTGTAAAAAAAATTTAGTAAAGAGGGAAATTTTGCTTGACGCGGTTACCATCACTGACATGTCCTTAGGGCAGCGATTCTCAAACCGGTGCTCCGTATGCACTCTCCAGGAAAATATAAACCAGTAAATTTGAAAAAAAAATTATCATATATATTTTGAAATACAGTAATAAAAATATGTAAATGTGATGAATAAATAAAAAATAGGCCTATACGGGGCTCTGCCATAGAATTTTTTTACCAGATAGGGCTCCGCGAGTCAAAAAAGGCAGAGAACCGCCAGTGCCGTCTTGAGGCATGGGCCCACCCGGGCATGGCCCGGGGGCCTCACAAAAATGAGATTTGGTTGAAATTTTCTGGGAATTTGCCCGGTAGGGCCTCAGAAAAATCACTTGGCCCGGGGGCCCATGATGCTCTTAAGACGGGCCTGAGAACTGCTGCCTTAGGGTTATCGGATTCAAAAACTCAGAAAGGTGGACCCCTGTGCTTTCACCATGGATGACATTTTCCCAAATTCCGCAACAGATGGCGCTACTTTTCTTCCAAAAAAGAAACCCACCAATACGATAATTTTTCTTAATTAAAACAGAATCGCTACATATATGTTACGGAGCATTGATAAATCCGGTTATTATACATAACCACCGGCTGTTATGCATGGTTAACAACCATTTTTGTATATATAAGTTTAATAATATTTTTTTTCACATTTACCGGAAATTGTGTATTCCCCAGCTCGTATTGCTAAATGATAGATCGTTAATATAATAATCGTCGTTTTGCTCAAATTTTAGTCTAGAATGATGGATTCGTAAGTGATGTTACTTATATTTAAAAATGTTGGTAATTGTGATATATGTTGATACATCTCTTAAACTTTTTTGGCAGCACTACACATAACAAGCATTACACAGAAACAAGCTTCACGTCAGGTTCACAACACATACAGACACATTCCAACATATACCAATTCGTTGGAAATTCCGCAGAGGAATATGGACGAGGTGCATGTGTGGTTTAGTAGTAGTAGTAACTTTTTGAAGTGTACGAGCCACTTCATTAGTTTGAAAATGTGCCGCGGGACAATCAAGTGTTCTGGAAGTGTGCCGCAGGTCACTTAAATCATCTGGAAATGCACCGTGGGTCACTTAAGTGAAGTGAGAATGTGTCATAATGATCCATGAATGTGCCGAGCGCGGTAGCCCAGGTCGATAAGCTGCTCGCCTAAAGTACCAAAGTATGTTTAGAGGTGTCGCGAGTTCGGTACCCGGTTCGTCCTTGTCAGAAAACGTTCCTGACACGGATACAACAGAAACGGCGACATGACCACAGGAAAAATTGCTACCGCAGGGAGCCCCCATCGAGGGGTTAGCGCACCAACCCCTCGATGAGTATAAAAAACAAACCTGTGCCTTTCGGAATCGGCAATAAGTTGTAGGTCCTGCTCTAATTAGCCCTCGTGTGCAGAAAATGACCGTGGTACAACAAAAATGATCAAATGATCATGAATGTGCCGCAGGTCACTTGAATGATCCATAAATGCTCCACTGTTCACTTAAGTGGTCTGATAACGTGCCGTGTATCACCTAAGGAACATCTGGTTATGTGCTGCGTTGTTAATTTTTGCAAAATTAAGTTTGAGGTTCGAGCTACATCAGATGACTCCAAGGGTCACAATTGGACCGCTTTTATATAAAAGGAACCAAACGCCATTCAATCAAAACTGAGAAAAATCTATTTCAAGTTATCTTCGATTCAGTTATCTCTTCAATTTGGTAGTTGGTCAAAGTGCACACAGACGGCATCGCATCCTATAGGTCACTTGGTTCTATTTAGATAAAAAATCCCACGTCTTTCAATAGTTCAGATGTCGGTATATCTCAAAAATGTTAAAAATAGCGCTTGATTCCTTTTATACAAAAGCCGTCCAATTGGCTCCGGGCCATTGGTTGAGCATATATGTTTCAAGTGAAATATGGTCGGGAAAAGTGTGACAACTTTTGAATCCAACAAAACCAGTCATAAAAGCAAGTTCATCTTGAGTCCCCCCAAGGATGACCCCTCCCTCTATTTTGAAACAGGGTCCCTGGGTTGGGGTCTTTTTCAATCCTCCTGTCAATATTTTTCACTCCCTATTAAATTTATAGAGTGAAAAAACAAAATATTTTGAAAATCATATCGGGCACCCAGGTTGCATCTCTTTCAGTCCCACTCTTGTGAAGGGCCATGCCTGGGATGCGGGGGGGGGGGGGTGCTCGTGTCTGTAAGTGACCTCACTTAATGATGTTTTGTACAGTGCAATATATGAATTTTGAAGATGAGTGGTAAATATGTAGGCTGTGTTACTTCCAGCTAAGTATGGGACTACCAATACATCACTTAGCTAGGGCTTGCTTAGGACCCATGATGTTGAGACGGCCCTAAATAGAACTTGGACTAGAGGGGAGCTCAATAAATTCTAACCCAGTGGTCTGCAGACCAATCTTATTTACAAAATTTTTGTTCAGTGTAAATTTACTGAAAAAATCATTTCAATACGTAGGAAGGATCTTGTTTCTGGATGAGGACTGGAGACCCTGGGTGAAACCGGGGAGCCACGAGAGAAAAATATGGTCCAGAGGGGGCCACGGGCAAATAAAGGTAAAGAAACACTGTTCTAGAATGTCCAGACTGTTCAGCTTGATGCTAAGATCAAAGCTGGGTAGGAGTACTCTTTAATCAGCTTTGGCAAAAGTTTTGCACTAAAAGAACGCGTGCTCTCATAACATAGGCTTTTTTTTCAGTACATTTTCTATATTACCTGAATATTTCATTTTACATCAAATGGTTCAAGAACTTTCAGAAAGAGAAAGAGAGGTGTATCGGGAAAGCGATTCTGAGGTGGACATGAGTTGGATCTGAAATTCAGCTCACGATGCGGCAGTTTTATTTTAGCGCGTGCATCCGTATTAACGGAAATGTTCGTTTTAGCCGAAGCAGGCGTCTTCGTTAGCCGAAAAATTCGTAGGCCGAGGCGTTCCTTAGCCGAGGTACCACTGTAACTGCATTAATTTGATGTTAATGTAGAAGCTAATAAAACAGCTCCTGGACCTGCACCCGCTTAATTTTTACATGAATATTAAAAAAAATAAAATAACCGCATGTTTATTTTTAGATTCCCAATCAAAACAATAATATGAGCAGCATTGATAAAAGTACATTGGGAAGAATTATTTTATTGACTTCTGTTTATGTAACTAAAAAACATTCTCTGCTACACTTCTTTTTCTTTTCTGCTGGTTTCTATTTTTCTTTCTTGTAGACAACATGGTCAGGATGGTCGCCCTTTTGACCAGCCAACAATCTCTTCTAACATACCATTCTCTTCGTTCCGTGATAATCGGAATCGTACTTCTCAACGCAAAAAAGAAGAGGTAACAATTCTGATTTACCTGACAGAAATGTATATTGATGGAGTGGGAAATTTTCAACTAATTTCCATACGCTATATTCCTATTCAAATTTCAGTGAAATTTGAAAATCCTAATCTCGATCCTGAACAAAATATTTATAACAGTTTATGGACGTTACGCAGATTATCATCGTGCTTTAATGTAACATGAAAAGTTAACAAGTATAGAGAGTTTTCCTTACACCGTCCATATGATATACATAACATGTAGGGAGAAATTGACGAATTGTTTGTTCATGGATGATAAAAGCTCAATTTTTTTTCAGAGACTACGCCCGTCTACGTTGAGAAGAAATCGAGAACGGGAAAGCCGCTTAGAATCAAGGAGAAATAGGCGCAGAAAATCTACTCCAGAGACAACATATTTTGATCCTTAACTGCAATATATTTTGGATAAGCGAAAAATAAAATGAACTTTATTTACTTCATAAATGCTTATTTCTTTCTCGATAAAATATGTTAGGCAAAAAGTATAACGAGAATGATTTTATTACCTCTAGCAGAAAGTGTTCGTTCACCCACGAAAACACTAGCAATGCTACGTTTATAAAAGGCAAAAAAACAAAAATAAAAAAACTATTTTCTTTTTCGACTGAAAATTTTTGTTAAAGTCAATCATTTTGAATTCGGAATAAATGAAAAAAATCAAATTTTTATTACAATTTGACCATGAAAATCAATTTATAAACTTGTAATACCCGAGAAAAATTCACATCCCGATCACTTCAGTTTGAGGAAAAAAAGTGATCGATTATGGGATCTAAAATAATAAATATAATATTTCGTAACTCCACCTTTGGCCCGGATGACGGCTTTCATCTTTTGGGGCATAGAAGCAATAAGTTGTTCGCAGTACGAAGGAAAAATTTCTTCGCAGTGATCTCTAATTGCTTGCTTCAGTTCCATGTCGTTATTGGGCCTTTTGGAGTCTACCCTCTTCTTCAACTGGTACCAAACATTCTCGACTGGGCTTATATCTGGACTTTTGCAGGCCAATCCGTCGTTGAAATATGTTAGCACTTCTTAGATACCTCTCAACTTTTTTACTGCAATTTCAAGAGGCATTGTCGTCTTGAAACGTAAATTCAGTCGAATCCCCAATATTGTCAACGCTGGGAATCAAAAAGTTTTAAAGAATGTGCATGTAGACTTCTGAGTTGACTGTACGCTTCACGATGCTCAGTTCCCCCTAATCCCTTAGCTGTCATACAACTTCCCACGGTAAACGAGTGACGAAATTTAGTTCTTTTATCAATGCAGTCATCTTTAAACTTTTCTCTTGTTCTTCAATAGGCGAATTTGCCCAGTGGACGTGGTTTCTACACCATAGCAACCGAGCCCTCTTCCGCTGCCAAGTTAAATAAGGTTTAGGTGTTGATTTGCAGCACCTGAATTCCTTCTCTCGGAAACGATTGCGTACGGTACGGTTGCAGATACGAACGTTACTTCACCCTTTCCGTTTCGAGGTGGCACGGTGATTTTTCTTGGCAATTGCGATCAGTTTTCTATCATCTCCCTTTAAGGTACTACGAGGGCGACAACATCCCGGCAAATTTTCTACACCGTCAGTCCCCCGATATTTCATCCAAAGTCAGCTCACCGCCCTGAGTATAGCTGAAGACTCCTGCAACCTCCCTCTTTGAGAAACACCATCTTTCAACGTAGAAACTATCAGTTTTTTAAAATGATTAGAAAGATAGCTTCTAGAAGCCATCTCTTACACTTCAAAAAAAATTGCGACTATAAAACAAAATTTATACATTGTCTTGTTACTGTGCGCTTGCGCGAACAGTTTAATTTGCATAATTCAAGTCAACACATTTGTTTGAAACAGTGATCGATCACTTTTTCCCTCAAAACTGAGGTGATCGAACATTTTTTCTCGAGTGTTACAAGTTTATAAATTGATTTTCATGGTCAAATTGTAATAAATTTTTGATTTTTTCATTTATTCTGAATTCAGAATGATTGATTTCAAGAAAAATTTTCACCCGAAATTTTTTTTTTTTTTGCCTTTTAAACGTGTAGCGTTGCTAGGGGTAGCACACTTTCTGCTAGGGCTAGTATGGTTTTATTACTCACAAACTATATTATCTTCAAGTTCAACTCAATCTCTGATTTGTTCTGAAAGAGTTCTTACTAACTAGCAGATATTTGGCCCCACGCGTCTATCATTTTTATAATCTGAAGACCATCTTTCAATATCGGTCTCTAAATCGACTCCGCTCTCTTCAGAAAAGCGTTGAGAAGCGAAATTGCTGAACGTTAACGTCCCCACCAAAATATTTGGCCCAACAAAACATCTTACGCAGCAAGATGTAATCTTAATATATCATCACTTAACATACAGACACGTTCATGATTCGTGTAACTTTGTGGGTGTGTGTGTGGTTTGGAATTAAATCAAACCTCTTTTTCGTCAGGGATTTCGCCGTGCATTTCTGAAGTCGGCAGCAATTTATGCTGTGCTGTGAAAGAGCTTTTGGAAAGTAAGGCTGAGGATATATCAGATGAATGGGTGGGCAGTTGGGGTGTTCAAAGGCAAGGGCCAAATGTGCGGCCACACACACAAATGCTCAAAAATATATATATATAGACTACAATTTTTCCCGATACTCTTTCACACCCCTAATAATATGAAGAAAACTATTCTATATCAAAAACACTGAAAGTAAAAAAAAGGTTCCGTCTTATTTTATTTATTTTTTATTTTTATTTTTGTCCAGAATGTAACAGTTCGTCAAAAAATGTGGGTACGAAGGACAGAAAGTCCTATTTTTAAACAATCGTCGACAGCTGAGGACTTCGAATGGTTCGATAGACAGGGGCGTCGAAAGTGTTTCAAATCTGCTGGTACTTGTCTTGAACTTTATACAGCAAGTTTTGCTTTCTGAAATAATTTTGGGGGTGTCGGACCCGTGCCACAAATAACCGTTGGTTGTTGAGCATCCCCAGCATTCCCAGCTTAGACGCCACTGTTGATAGGCTTAGAGAGAATGGGGAGGGCGGAATGCTGCTATTCCGAAGCAATCGTAGGTGAGGTTGAATGACATATTCCATCACATCTTCCAAGAATGACAGATATGCCAGTATAAGTACATGCAAGTTGATGGGATTCATTTATAAAGAAAAAGATTAAATCAAAAAGTGGACTTTTTCTAATTTAATTAAGTCACAGACAAAATCATTCTCATTCTCTTTCACTCACACTCGTATTACATAATTCCATTTTCGGAAAAATAATCAAACTTCAGCAGAAAATCCACATAAACTTAGACATTTCTATAAAATATTAAGAAATAGAATTTTTTTTGTTAAGTGAAAATTGATAGTAATTATACTACCCGCTAAATAGCTGGCCTATAAAACCTCTGATTCAACAGACGGAATGCAAGTATATTAGTGTATGACGTTGTCTGGCTGTTCGATTGTGCCTTTTTATTGCAAGTACCGATCTCATAAACCCAATTGAAAGCATGATCATACTACGACGAAAAAATAAAATAAACAAATTGGTATGTTTGCTTATTTCATGTCCCAAAATATTTCATTAGCTAGTACTTGCTTTACGGGCGCGGTAGCCCAGGTCGATAAGGTACGCGACCCAAGTACCAAAAGATGTTTAGAGATGTCACGAGTTCGTTACCAGGTTCGTCTTTGTCAGACACTTTCCTGACACAGGGTACAACAGAAACGGCGACATGACCGCAGAAAAAGATTGCTACCACAGGGAGTCCCACATCGAGGGTTTAGCGCACCAACTTCTCGGTGAGTATTAAAATAAGGCTGCCGTTCGGAATCGGCAATAAATTGTAGGTCCCGGTCTAATTAGCCCTCGTGTGCAGAAAATGAATGTGGTACGACAAAAATGATCAAGTACTTGCTTTGCATACAGTCATATTGCTGACACCAGGAATCTCTTGTAACGAAATCACGAAAACATTGTTTTTAAATTGGTGGATATACTACTATATAAATCTAGGAGAGCTTAAATTTACAAGACATTTTATTAAAGCGTATTTATTCAATATATATATCAAGTGAATTCCTACACTTTTCTTGAAGTAAAATTAATACTAGAAATAATCTTTTGAATACTACGGAAGAGGACTCGCCGTAATCGTTACGTTATTGAAAATATTGAGAGGGCACACTCCCAATATTTTTATTGGTATCATGGAGATGGGCAAATATTTGGGGGCGGGGTTGTATTGTCCAATACAAGTTTACACCTATGGGATTCAGGTATCATAGTTTCGGAGTGTTTACGTCGAGCTTAATCAACTAGTTTGACATTTGAGGTCACGAGAGTGAAATCATTTCCTGAAATGGTCATGATAGTGAAATCATTTTCCAAATCAACAAGGAAACAAAAAAGCAAACACTTAATCAGAAAATTCTACTAAAAAATAAATCAATGTTCTGAAGGAAAAATTTACCTTAAAACTCATTTCTAAAAAACACAGTTTATATTTTGCACTCTCATGTCAAGGGTTATATGTAGATATGTTTACGTTATACTCTCTAAAACAATGCTTACAAAGATTATTGTTGTTGAGCAGTCACGAAAATTTTATAGGATATGGTTTCTATCGTGGTTGCAAGGAGTTGAAATAAGCGTTGCTATAAAAGCTAAAGTTTTCATGCTTTTTCTTTTTTTGTTATACCTTCACAGTTTATTTATCTATACAGATTGATACCATTAACAGAACGAATGAAATTTTCACTTTCGGTTAAAAAGGTTTTCAAATTTGATTTTAATAGCTATTGGAATGAAGTATGAAAAATAAACTGTGCAAAACATAAGGCCGGACGTAATTTTAAAGCATAAGCATGAATAGGGAGAAATGAACTTATAGCGTTTATCATAATAAACATCCAGTTCAAGTAGAAATATTATTCATATGCAAAAGTGGAAACAAGACATCATTGGTCGTATGGGAGCACGAAGTTCAAGTTATAGTTCAATATCATGACGATATGCAAAGGGTGGATGAAGAGCGTTCGTTACAAGTCGAAGGGAGTAAAGGCCGAAACGCACTACATTGACGTCACGTGATTTAACGTCATGTCAGAGACGTTGTGAATCCTGATTCATGGTGACGTGATTATCGTAACGTCACGTCAGTGTAGTGTGCTTCGGCCTTTATTGTAACATGCTTGAAAGAAACCATCTTGAAGATTTTACGCGTGAGAGAATCGTACATCAACCAAGATATCTCTCCCTTAAACAGGAAGTGGTCAATCTTTACAAACTTCATCTACAGCTCGGTAACATTGGGCTACTGGATAGGATCATTACATTCGATAAATCTTCACTTCCACGTGAAATTTAGTCAGAAGCACAGGGGTAATCGGGATTTTGTCGATCGCTTTTTCAGGACATCATAACTGGCAGTTTTCACAAGACGTTCAGTTATCATGTTTGGTAGTAGAAGCTTGTATCTGATATCCTCTCATATTATATATTTTTATTTGCTTTTCCTCATATGACATATTTAGCTTAAAGTTTTCTGTTGTGTTTTTTTTTTGGAATTTCTGTTTGATTGACTATTTCCCCAGCAACTTTATCAAAATAAAATAATATTCCACCCAGCACAAAAAAAAAGTCTTATTCCGTAGGAAATGTCCTCTTCCACAGATGTTTAAACCATGTACGTCTGTTTTGTTGTTTATGTAATGCAGCCTCTGCAGTTCTGTCAGCGAATTCGGAAACCAATGCGTCATCATTATCACACCGTGATAGTTCACATTATGTAATGATCACGAACATACACTCGTTATTTATTTCGATCACGAGAACTGTAATATTTTTCATCTTCGTTGTAGGAAGGGGAATTATTTACTTGTTTTATTTTGGGAGGCATCGTGATTTACCCGTATTATGTCAGATAATGCACTGCTTTCGAGCGTTATATGTCACTTCAATGAGGACCCGAATAGATGTGTAAAATTTTTCACCATTTTCTCCTTCCAACAACATATTCACAAGTGAAGGTTTCCTGAATACACTGGTTCAAATAACTTTTCAGTACACAGCTGTAATGAATAATAAGAATTTGGCAACAAGATATCATTGATCATTTTTGTCGTACCACGGTCATTTTCTGCACATGGGGGCTAATTAGACCAGAACCTACAATTTATTTCTGATTCCGAATGGCAGCCATTTTATACCCATCGAAAGGTTGATGAGCTAACCCCTCGATGTGGGACTCCTTGCGGTAGCAATTTTTTTCTGGGGTCATGTCACCGTTTCTGTTGGGGTCATGTCACCGGTATAAAAGCTTGATTTGTTATTGTCTACGCAAATATCTGCACAATTCTGGTCGAACTTTTGTGGTCATATCTTGGAGTTTCCCCTTCTTTCTGGAGTTAGCTTTACCTCATCGAACACAGTCTCGGGCAAAAGGATTTAATTTACATATCTATCACTTTTTCGGAGGTTATCTGGTATTAAAACTCTGTTATCTTCTTATCACTAGGATATCTCTGAGAAGGTGGCAGGAATTTTAGTTTGATCAACGGTCCCTTTATCAGTTGTTGTCTTTATCAGCTGTTGTTGTCCCTTTTTCTTTATTACAGTTCCTTAGTGATCTACTAATAGGTTCCGTCGCTTTAATGATGAATTAGTTCTCTTCCGCGAAGGGATCCTTTGGTTTCTTGCTTCTGATCTATTCAAAAAGGTAGATACTCAATTCGTAGAAAAAATCACACCATGTAATTTCAGGTCTTCTTTTTTTCTTTATATTTTTTTTGTATTTCGTCAACAACAGTAGAAACGTACAAAAACAAGTTTATATCTCTTGAGAAAAAACGATTTACTTGAAGTAGTTGTTGTTTCCTTTTAAATTTCCATTTTCACTAGAGATGTCTTGCGCTATACCATGATGTAACAACATTCCGATTAGCTATGAGACCAAGAGACCTTCTTGATTTTTTATTTCTTCGCTTGTATCTCGAATAATAACAGGTGAAGGATTATTCCCTTGGAGCCAAACTTATGCACGATATTGCGCAGTCCTACCTTTGATATTGTTGTCAAATCTGCTGTGTAGGTCCACACCTGCACTATTCTTTCAAATCCTCTTATTTTTCAGTTACATTTTCTATTATTCGAATTATATTACTTTTATTCGAAAATTATCTTTCTTGGCTTTTTTTTAATTAGAATTTCTTCACCATAATCTTTGTTGTAAGACTTTTTTGTGCTTATAGCAATTTTCAGTTATTATAATTTCATATTCATATTACAACTTCTAGCAACCTATGATAAGAATAATTGAGTACATAATTGAGTTGTGATTTAAGGTTTTGAGTTGGGCATAAAAATATCCAAGGGTCTTATGATATACTGTATATATATCATAATCAATAGGTTTTCATTTCATTTGTTTCCGATTTGTCTCTTTTTTGATATCTATGAAATTATATCTAATATAGAGATAACTAATGACAGGTGATACTCATTTTTAAGGGAAACATTTTGACAAGAGAAACTGAAATTAGTGTGTGTTCGTATAATTTTAAGACAAAAGGAAAAAGGCAGAAAGTAATCTCATATTCTTTTCTTAAGTAATCACCCCTTTCAGACACGCACGTTATGAAGACATAAATAACCATGACTCATATTCATTTGATCAGAAAGTAATAAAATTATGAATCATTTGGATATGCATTGTTCTTTTCTCATTGCTCCCTCTAGAAGCCCTGAAACGTGTGTAACATTTGCTACCATACAAAATAGATTTTAGTGTACTGATTTATAATTTTTTCTGTAACAACTGAGCCCGTTGTGATAATACTTAACTCGACATAAGTTTTGAATTTCAAAACATGCACTGTTCTTTTACTAATTAAAATTTAAAACATGCTTGGAACCAATGCTGGTATAGAACTGCTCTAACACTCACAATGTTTAGAACTACATTTATCAAACCGAATCATTAAGAAAATGCGCAACTTGTACTGTTTTTTTCTTCTCACAGATTAAATTATTTTTTAATTTTTCAACTGTTCAAACTGTAGATCATCATCTCAATTCAAAAAACTAGAAAAGAAAATTGATCTACTATGTATAACTTTTTTTCTATGTGAAACCGAGCCAAAGAAAAAATAACAATAAATTTATATGCAGTGAAACCTTGCTACAACGATACCCGACGTGTAACGATTAATCTCCATACAAGGATATTTTATCAAATTTTGTTTGTAATTGCTTACAGTATAATTAATGTTAAACTCTCAAAATACAACGATACCCTCTATTGCGATAAATACCTTTATAATGATATTTTTTGATACCGCTATAATAATTTTTTTTATATCTCTAAAAATCGTCTTCCATATACTTCCATACCATCCGTTTTTGTTCTTCCGAGGGCATCTAATAACATTCGTATTTTATGTCACATTGGGGATCACTGAAAGTTTTAATAAAGTTGTCGGTTTGCTGCTACTTTCTGTGTAGTACACAGAACTATAATTCTGTGTACTACACATTTCTATAAATAAAAAATAATAATTGATTAATTATTATAAAACTTTTTTGCGGCAAAAAAAAAACTATTTTACAGTGGATTTTGTGGTGGTACTAACAACGCCGATTCAGAAGAGCATAAATTTGATGTGGCACGTGATGATAATTCTGATCTTCATATTACGATAAACATTTCTACAACGATATTTTTTTATGGTTCTCAGGGTATCGTTATATCAGGCGTTCACTGTATTTCGTACTTATATTTCACGTCTATGCTGCTAGTACAATATTTTCACTCGTCAGGGGGAGAATTTCCGTGCACCAACTATATCGAATGATAAGAATAAGAGGGTTTTTTGAATGAAAAAAAAAACTCTTCATAATACACAGCAATGTTTCTCAAAGTGGACGATATTTCCCCACTTGAGGCGATGGAATGCTCTGGATGGGGGGGGGGCAGTAGAAGCTATGGGGGTCAGTATAGGATCTCATGGGGTAACTTGAGTTTGAGGGCGGGTGATCAGAAAAAAAAAATTGTAGAAGGGGGTGATAGAACAAAGAGTTTAGGAAACTATGATATATAGCGAAACCCCGATATTAGAGTACGGCTTATTACGAGAATCTCACTACTGCGAGTGATTGTGAAATACCGGATGTCAAAGATACAAAAATATTCCATCACAGCCGCATTTTTTTACCTTCCCTCCTGTTCATATTTTTGGCTTTTCTCTTTATACACACGGGATACGTGACGATTTTACTCGACTTTTGTCTCTCCCAGTGACTAAGAGATCACGATCATTGCCGGGGCTTATTTGACAGGAACTTACCGTGTTTAAAGTCGTTTATGAACGGCTGAACAAATCGTGTTAAAAAGTCTTTCTTATTAGGAGAAAAAATTTAACAATCTCTCTTTCTCTCTTCATAAAGCCATGAAAATTAGTTGTGATATAACAATTGAAAATATAAATCGTTCGGTCAATCTACTAAATCGTTTTGAGAATGCGACATTCTGTGTACAAACATCTTAGAGAATCAACTCACTAAAACAACTGAGACTAAAAATTTATATTGCGACTGGAGTCGGTGGTATTAGCCAGCACCTCCTAGAGATAGAAGGCCTCCGCAGTCTACTTGTGACGTCAATGAGTAGTCCATTTTCCCTCAGAAATATTCAGGGAAAAAAATTCCCTGCTCTTGCCAGTATCATCATTGTGACGTTGTACAGAAAAGAAATGATCGGGCTCAGAATTGGTGATTTCTATGGCCCACATCCAATCACTATGCGGTATTTGTGAGCCAATCAGGAAGATTCTACGCCAAAATAAGACGAAACGAAATGGGATGCTGTGCTTCAAAATGTGGCAAACTTGCTATGTAGTCTGAATGACGTTTATGGCAAACAGTGCAGAGGCTTTCTATCTCTAGGAGGTGCTGTATTAGCGCATCATTCGGAGAAGAGAATTATTTAGAACAGCTGTGTTTCCAACGTAAAACTTCTCCTGGAACCCTTGATAGTTATAAGATTGTTCCGTGGAACCCTTCATAATAATGAAGCTATTCTACGGAACTCAAACAAATTTATGCATATTTATCCAAAAAAAGTTTACCTACTGTCGTCTCAACAGCATCATAGTACCAAGGCAAAATGAAAGAGGGCCTAGGCACCTCCTCTGAATTTACATATTTATTGTCATAAATCATTCTACCAGATCTTACCATGGAAGCCCCTATGCAAATGAGGTCCCCGTACCGTGCCCGGATGAGACCCGTGTTACGATGGCGCTAGGTATCCCATAAAGTGCACGTAAACTCTGCAATTCAAGAATCCTCAGCTCAAGTGGATAAAAAATTTCCCACAAAAAAACAGTTTTTAAAACGTAATTCCCTGATGAAAAAGGAAAGGAGATTCATGAACTTCTGGAGCTCCTGGTTCGAATTCGATGTGAAAAAAATGTGATGTTACTGTTTCTAAGTTTTTTGTCGATACAGTGTCTGGATTTTTATTAAACGACACTGCATCGGTAAAATTCAAAATAAAGATCAGCTTTGCGAGTATTAGTAACAAGAAAGTTTTATTTTTTGAAAGCTCTCCGGGTACCGGGATTTTTAAGGGCTCCGTGGTGTTTGATAATGCGGAACCCTAAAGAAGTTGCCACGGAACCCCGGGGTTACACGGAACTCCAGTTGTAAACCCATGCTTCAGAATTATTATGCGGTAATATTAGAACAAAATGATTTAAAAGATGATTAAAATGCAGATGAAGCAGGAATTTTTTACGATTTGTAATTTAACAGAGAGAAAAAAAATGAAATTCACTTGTTATGAGAGAAGTCCGTTATAACGACAATTTTCCCCGTAACTGTGAGCTCTCGTTATAATGGGCTTTCACTGTATTTTGATGTGAAAATTTATTTTATGCAATGCTTTTTGTAACTGGCCATCAAATTTCTTATCGATTGTCCTGGTTATAAAGAACTACTTTTACTTACGTAACTACTTTCTTCGCCCTTGACTCAACTGGTAATGACCCATCATCTCTTGGCCCACTTTACGATGACGCCACACTCTTATGTAAAAAGAATTAAAGGTGAAACGGCCACTGGAAGAAGTGATCAGGTCAGGTCAACAAGCGAAAGTTGCTACAGCCAACAAGACCCGCTTCTCAGTCACAAAAAAAAAAAAAAGCGTCGCGTTTTCATAATTAAAAAAATAAATAATACATTTATAAAGTCGTTACATAAGAAAAGTGATTCACGAACAAGGCCATCAAATAGTTGTTCGCTCAGAAAATTATGGATAGGTATCTTTCCAATGTCATTCACGAAAGAGGTCGAATTAGATAATCTCATTTTTGAACAATGTATCTAGAACTTCAAAATTTGAAGAAAAAAGTGAAAGTCGTTATTTATAATATGTATTTTATTTATTTAATTTTTTTTTCAGAAACATAATTGAGAAAATTTCACTGAACAGACAACGTGTCTCATGGTGCACCATGGTGAGACTACTCGTTCAATATACAAAATTTCAACACCAGAAGTTATTGACTTTTCAATAGGTTGAATTTTATTTGTTGCAACATAATTATGTGAAATTAAAAATAATCAGAAAAAAAGCATTACTAACAAGAAATGAAACCCATGCTTTTGCAACAGAATATCGTTTTTGCAACCAGAGACAAATTGACCTAGTCCGGAGTTCTAGTTTATGCACAGAATGCCGCGGTTCCAGATTAAATAACTGGTTATAGTCAAACTCGGTTATAACGGCATCGGCTATAACGCCAATAATTGGTGGTTCTGATAATTCCTGGATAAAGAATAACGTTAATTAACCTTGCTTACAACGTCGATAAAAATACGACGACCTCGATTATAATGACACATCTTTTTTTCGCTTTTTCTTTCGTTTTTATGGCGTTTCCCAAGAAATTCCTAGAATTAGAGCTCATTACACTGAGGTAATGTGTATCTGTTATTCTATTGATACCTACTAACGATCAAAAAAATAGTTCATGTTTGACACTCCGACTTGCTCGTTGACATAACCTATACAAGACTTCTATATTCTCCCGTAATTCTGCATGCACTTCCTAACTTATTTTTTATCGAAAAAAAGTCAGTTTTTTTAACGAAAATTTTACTGTAATTTACAATCTTTACTACAATCAGAGGTAAAAGTGGTTTGGGTAATCTATGAATTACTGTATACTGTATGATGAGTGACAACACAAAGATTCATCCAGGGGAAATTGCAATATCAATTAATTAAACATTAATTCAAGTGCTCAGAATTGGTTTTGATCATTGGTAATGAACCAAGCATTTTCTAATAATTGTTTGTTTATAGAGTACGAGAAAACTGTGGTTGAATGAAAAGTTAATTTCATCTTGCAACACATGTGGTGGATAGGCAGCGTATCAGTGACGTTGAAAATTTTTCTTCTTTCATTTTGGTTTTTTTTTATCCTTTATTTTTTGGCCAAAAAATACGGTACCTGAAGTTGTTTTCGACGAAATTTGACCATCATGATTTTGACCTGACTTGGGAAGGGACGTCAAAGTTAGGATTAGGGCATTGGATAAGGCTGGGCACACACCGGCTAAACAAGACAGCTTTATAGACAAACTTAGTCATTGTCCTTCATGTTGATTTGTATGGCCCAACGCACACTATTTAGTCAGGCAAATTGAAATGTTGCGTCATACAAACCAATGTGAACAAAAATGACTAAGCTTGTCTAAAGCTGTCTTGTCTTGTCCTCTCTAACCGGTGCGCGCCAAGCCCGAAAATGTATGCGGGATATCATTTTTCAACTCTCGCTTGTAATTCTTTTCATCCTCAATCGCTAAGCCCTTCCGAAGATGTAGACAGCTGTTTCAACAATTGGAATATTATGAAAGAAGTGGGATTATCGTCTTATGTGAAAGTGGTTTGTCGTTCAGAGCATAAGCGTAAGATTATGGAAAATATTTTGGAGAGGGGGGGGGGGTCTCTCAAACACAATATTTCCATAATTACTATGGAGATGGCGCTAAATATTGGGATGCTCAGGCCCATGGGTCCAATACAAGTTTATGCCAAAGGGTACAGAAAAGCTTACCAAACTGATGCCTATATACAGCACTGTTCATAGAATGTGGTAGCTGTTATGTTGTGTCAGGCACAAGTACGCATTGAGAAGGCCTGACAGACTACGTTCAAAGAATGAACGAGCTGATTTCCAATCCTGACGAAAGGCATTGAGACAGGTTTGTTACTATGCAGTATATATGTGTTACATCATCGTCCTTCACAACCCGGAATGCACGAAATAGACTTCTGCAGTTTTATTATCTGCGTGATATTATCTTCTAGCATAGAGTTCATCTTTCCCACCGATCCACAGACGGTATCATCTGCAATGGTATAAAGCTTCAAGCACCCGCCATGTTTTATTCCAATATGGAAGACAGATGGCAGCACATTTCGAACGCGAAAACACACATGGTTCGAAATCATGACTACATTACGGATACACATACATACACGATATTATTCTGGCATGCGCTAATTCATGTAATAGAACAAAAGAAATTGGAGTGTCCGACAATTGAGAAATGTCTAGACAGCGAGCACGACGCTTTCCTCACATTGGGAAGTTTATTAGTTTTTCATACCATTAATACTTAAGATATACAGGCTGTTTCATTGAATTGACCGAAAGGAATGTAAATTCTATGGTTCATTTTGAAATTCAACAAAAACACGAAAAATTATCAGCAGAAAGAACGGAATAATTTATCTGTGATAGTTTATCCCCCCCCCCCAAAAAATCATTATGGAAAAAAGACAAAAATTAAAATTCTGTACACCCCCAATCTAAAAAATATCAATTAATAAATTTTGCACCTTTCTCTATGAAACTCAAAAAAATTTACCCCGTAAAATTTGGTTCGAAATTCATCGAGATATTGATAGTGAAAACTCGTGATTTTTTGGTACTTTTCAAGAAAAAATTTTCCAAGTTGATTCAGCCTTCTGATTCAGAGACATCTCCACGTTGGCGTATTTTTTTTTATACTTTTACTACATTTTTTGCAATATGGTTAGCTATGGCAACCCTAATGATCAAAGAAATCGAAATATCGATATCTTAGGAGTGGATATATTTTTGGAATATATAGGGGATCGATATATATATATACAGATGGGGTGCAGTGAAAGCCCGACATTCGGGTCTACTGAGTCTGAACTGGCCGATTGCGGGCTTTGGTAGTAACATATACATAGGTATAAGAAAATAAAAACGTTTTGCGTGTTTGAACTTCTTGTTTTAAATTGCTAGATTCTTATGAAATTCTCATATTTCGTGATCTGAAATGAGTTATATTATATAACATTTTATTGGTCATGTGTTTCTATTGTCCATACAATTGTCTATTGTAACTGCTTTGGTGTTTTTTTATATATTTAAAACGCGTGTTTCCTCATTCCACTATTTATTGTTTTCAGCATTATTTTTCGATTGATATTACCTCACTACTATTTTATTCTTTTAGCTGTTTTTTTTTACGCGAAAGCCATAATGTCATCCTTCTTTAGTGGTTAATATTTACTTATAATCTTGCGGCCTTTAAAGCTTGACAAACACGCGACCGTGTCTCACCCAGCAAATCCTACGTGAACAGGTCAAGTCTTAGGTACCCCAACTATTACGTAGTCATATGTAACAGGTCACAGATAGAGTTGTTGAGTTCATTGCGTACCTTGACCTCATTACTGTAAAAAAACATATTTTTTTCTGATGATTCAAAAGGGGTGTTTTTCTTTTCTCTTTTATGAATTCTGGCGAGTGGGGGTCACAAATACCTTCTTAAAAATTAAAACAGGATTGTTGCACTTTAATTCTCGTGACACACCATTCATTATTTTTTAACTAAAAATGAGTTCCAGAATGGTATTTTAGTATTTATAACTGAAGCTCTTATATTTATGACTTTAAAAAAATCGCATATACCGTGTTTGAGAATAAAAGCAAAATGCGTGTGTGCATTATCGAGCTATGTAACTATTTTTAAAATCTTGCGTAATTTTTTTTTCTTTTTGAGTCAATATTTATCCGCAAGTTTGCGAAAAACTGTATTTTTATATTTATCTAGATACAACCCAATCATAACATCATTAACTGCAAATATTTTCCATGATCGAAAATCAAATTGGTTTTTGAATAGAGTAAAATTTTTCACAATCACGACAAGATATAAATTTGTACAGCACATGATAGCATGTCGATTTTCAAAAATGCTTATTTTCAACTACAAAATACAATGAGAGTTCGAACTAAGATGGTCTCAGTATTTTTCTTAATTTCACAAACAACAGCTTTGATCATTACAAATCTGAGAATAAATTTGTTTCAAATTAGAACGGTAAAGGAGAAATAATTTAAAAATTAAATTACTTTTATACAAGTGATTTATTATAAATAATATTTCATTCATTTTCCCTTACAGTTAGTAGTTTTATATTTTTCATATTACTGCATATTCATATTGTATATTCATATATATATATATATGTTCTCTATTTTTCTCTTCTCCATATTTTTTTCACGCAGAGATTCAACATAATTCAAGTTGACAAGCTTAAAGCAAGCAATCTTTATTAGAATCATTTTGTCACACCATTATTATTTTATTCGGTGAAGAATCACTCAAACTATATGAATAACATCTGCGTTCAAGCCCCAGATACGATGTAATATTATTGACCATAAACTTAGTGGTGTATTGTACTATATTCTCTCCGTGCACATCATTAAGAATTTGGTGTTCTAGATCAATGTTTCTCAACCAACCTGGGGTACGGAGCGATGACATCAATCATACCGTAAGATAATAGTCCATACAAACACAAACTTTACAGAGTAAGGTGTCTATAATGATTAGTCGGCCGTTTTTATATAGGTAGTTAATGTAATATTAGTTTAAAATCACACACAGATAAGTAGTTATTATTAATGTATCAAGTAATTGTTTATATTGATTATTTATTGTCTTAATTTTAATTTATCGAGCCAGAAAAAGGTTGAAAATCAGTTCGCTAGATGTTCCAAGTACTTTTATTGTGTATTTTCATTTCTTACAAATATCCTGCATATAAATAAAATGAAATGAATAAATAAATATTCGTTATATGTACGTACATGTTAAATAAATTGTATTACTGAAACAAACTTATTTAAATCTTTTGTGCTAATATACTTTATTTAATTGATAGTCTGTTTGCATTGTCATATAAGCGCAAAAATCTAGGTTTTGACCCGTAAAAAAATATGGTGCTAATGTTCTATGAGGAAGCGCAAACTCACAAAAGAGAAAAAGAGTTAAGCTTTTTTATAAAATTTGGTGTAAGTTGTTGGGAGTTGAAGATTTTTTTTCTGTTCAACGTGACCTTCGATGATACGTACTTGCAGTTCACAAATAATGATGGTTTGCATAGGTTAAATTTTTATAGGTTATAGAGTCGGTCAATTGGAGGTTACGAGCTTGACAGACTATAACGTTGTAGTGACAAATGAATGTTTCTAAAGCAGTTTGCCATTTCATGTGAACTTGAAAAGTCAGAGGACTTCATATAACTTTAGCATTAATACCAACGTGACTTGAAACCATTTTAAAGTAAAATACTTGAAAAGGAAAAACAATTGTCTTCAGAATATCGAATTACACTAATGAATGCGGACCAGTGCAAATATGCTTCTCTACTGAAAAACAAACACGACTGTTTTTCGAGAAATATATATATTGTACATACAGGGTGCATAAATAACAGAGAGTATGGCATTTTACTGGTGAACCGTTGATCCTAGAGGCATACTTCCAATTAGAAAAAGTATCCAAATAACGTGTTGTACTCAGATATGACATGACATTCATGTTGCAAGTGGTTGTATAATGATTAAAATAAAGAAAATTAACTTTTTATACCATCCCCGTGTACTCAAAACACGAATTAGAATGTTGATGCCAACTAAAAAAATACCACGTTTCTAAGTGCAATATTCACTAAGATATTCGAAGGAGAATTGGTAAAGAACAGCATTACATGTGGCTAAATAGTTTTCCCGCATTTAATGCTATTTTTCCCAATTTTCCTCCTTTTTTCGAATTCGAATATCTTAGTGAATATTACACTTAGAAACGTGTACTTTTTTTAGTTGGCATCAGGAGAGACAGAGCAACGACTTTCTAATTGGGGTTTTGGGTATACGGGCAAGATATAAAACGTTAATTTTGTTTATTTTAATCACTATACAACCCCTTGCAACATGAATGTCATGTCATATCTGAGTACAACATGTTATTTGGACACTTTTTCTAATTGGAAGTATGTCTCTACGGTTCGCCAGTAAAATGCCATATGCCCTGTTTTTCTATGAAGCCTGTCTATATTTTCAATGTAAATATCATCATTAGAACATGACGATCGATAGTTAAACTCATCATAGTTTCTAATTTTTTCATAATGCTCAAGTAACTCAGCATTCGCGCCAAATATTATTGCTATGCTCAGCCAGGTAATTTGATTTCTACAAATTTATTAATACTTCTATTTCAATTTTTATTCAGAGTGGTGTGGTTAATAATAACCAGATTTCAATCATTTTCTTGATTTTAAGCTACTAACACTATACCGTTTGTAGTCTCCCTAACTGTTTCCCGTAGGCACCATGGTTGTTTTCGAGAATTTCTTTGTTCCCCGGGGAGGATTACAAGCTGCTATGCGACAAATGCTATAACAACTGTATTTACAATAATCGAAGTACTGTAGTTTTGGACAATAAAGTTTGACGCGCATTTCAAAACTCAACATAAAAACCTTTGTAGGGGATGTAGAAAACACGAAATCAAAACAGAATCACGTAGGAATGTATGACCGAAAACCCCAACCTAATCAGCTAGAGGATAAATGGAGATGCAGAAATGACAAGCCAATAATGGATGGAAAAACTCTTTATTTAGCGATACTTTACACGAGGACAATACTTGTACACATTAAGTTTCACAACAAGTGCTCAAAGTTCTTACCATCCACAGTTATGCACGCTTCACAACGGCGACGCATTGAGTGTCGAACCCTTTCTTAAATACCCGGCATTTCGCGGACATTTGCAGCTGTGACGGAGATTCTTGCGACGTGGATGGTACGAATTTTGAGCACTTGTGAAACGTATCGTGTACACTTACTGTCCTCGTGTAAAGTATCGCTAAATAAAGAGTTTTTCCAACCATTCATTATTGGCTCGTCATTTCTGAATCATCGTTTATTCTTCAGCTGATCAGGTTGGTTTTTCTGTCATACATTCCAATGTGATTCTGTTTTGTTTTTGTGTTTTCTACCCCTCCCGTAAAAGTTTGTACGTTGAGTTTTGAATCACTCATGGGCGGAGATACGGGGGGGGGGGGTTGGGGCGTGGGGGCATTGTCCCCCAGCATCAAATGTAGAGTCGACTGATCTAATGTATATATGAATTGACATCATCATCATTGCAATAATGACCGTGCCCCCCAGACTTCCAAATCTATCTCCGCCTGTGGAATCACCCTGTATAAATGAGAGAGGTAATGAAATATGACATAAAATATCTGTCCCATCAATCTTTTCTCTTGCAAGAAAATAGTGTCACTACCAGGTGAAGTTTAGGAGATGTTTGAATTGATTTTTCAAATTAAGACCTACAAACAACTTGAGTTCCCTGTTTCTTAGTATTCATTAAATTCGGTTTCATCTGTATTGAACTGTTCATTATACATTAATATAGTCTTATTTCGCCTCACTTCAAGTGCATGTGTATATGAAATTCCTATAGCTCAATTTTTAATATAAAAAAATTATTTAAAAAAATGTCTCGCAGTATCAAGTGCACGGAGGGGATATGAACAACAAATTAAACTTTCAAACTGTGCAAGACTCTAAAGTAGTGCAAAGCGAATTTTGGTCGTTCTCTATAACGCACACGTATCTTGCAAAATAAGTAAACAGTCATAAAAACAACACGTAATCGATGAGATCTATCTGTTTCATCATCCTTGGGAAAAAATGAAATCTTGACACCAGTCATATGAACGATAAACAAACATCAATAAATCCCTCCGAGTAATATCGTATTGATTTAGTCAGATATTAATTTTTTTAAATGTGTACACAATAGTTGTGCGTGTCGGAATATTATCTATATTCGAGTTTCTGAATTTAAAAAAAAAAAGTGTTTTTAGAGGATATCGAGATAAATATCGTATTCACCAGCGGACAAAACGCAATTTTCTCTCCTTAAAAAATAATGTAATTTCTAATACGCTGGCAAACACGCTAATTAACTGCTGGATTATGATTATTATAAGAGTGAATAAATACGCATATACCATAAATAGCAATTTCTACAATACTTGCTTCAGTTAAAAAGTAAAAAAAAACATATACAGTATGCAAATATAATGATAAATCAAAAGTAGAAACAAAATTTTTATTACAATTTTTTATAAGAGTCATTTAATTTTTTTTTCCAAACATTTCCCAGAAAATTAAGAAACCCTATCTTTGTATAATAAAAAAATCTGAATTTCTCATATTTGTAATTTTACATTCAACTTTATCTAAAAATTCACAAAACATATCCTAAGATATTGTCAACTGTTGTACACCTGTGTCAGGGGTACAACAGTTAACTCGGTTGTAATGACACTTCGGTTATAACGTCAATAACTGGAGGTTCTGACTAATTCCTATAGAGAACAATGTTAACGAACCTGTTTATAACGTCAATTCCAACGCAACGACATCGAATATAACGACACATTTGTGGTCGTTATTCCATATTATTTATCATAATTACGGTGATAATATGACACGTATGCAGAACATTTCGTAATTTTGCCCTTCTTGGCTGTTTTTATTTGAAAATGTCCCTCTTTTTAATGAAGCTTATTCATAACTGTAAAATTGGGGGACGGTAGCCCAGGTCTATAAGATACTCGCCTAATGTACCAAAGGATGTTTAGAGATGTTACGAGTTCGATGCACATTTCGTCTTTGTCAGAAATTTTCGTGACACAGGGGTACCACAGAAACGGCGAGATTACCGCAGAAAACGATTGCTACCGCAATGAGTCCTACACCGAGGGGTTAGCGCACAACATTTCGGTGAGTATATCAAAAAGGTTGCCGTTTGAAATCAGCAATAAATTGTAGGTCCCGGTCTAATCAGCCCTTGTGTGCAGAAAATGACCGTGGTTCGAAAAAATTATAAAATAATCCAAAAAGGGGATGATATAGTAATTTCTACAAAATTTTAGAGTATATTCTGGTAATGACTATAAATGCCAATAGTAATCCCCCAGATTTTTGCCGTGTTTCGGTGCCGGCTTAACGCATGCATGGTTCAGCCGGACTCGGCCCGGAGGGTGCAGAATTTTCGACAGCGTGTACGTGAATTGGGGGTAGCAGGTATTTCCAGCCAAGTAGAGGACCCCAGAAAAATCACTTTGCTCGGAGGTGAAAATTTTTTCCCGGATTATACATTTAAAACATTTTAATCACTGCAGGGGGTAGCAGTGTCTACACTGCTGTAGCACTGCATTTCTCCCCTAGAGTGAGAATATCATCTATACATTAGTAAGAAATAATTGGAGATTTGGCCGACAATTTGCAACATTATAAGCGACAATTGGCAATATCCCATGTTTATGATGTCAATATGTCCCCTATTTTCCCTGATCAAATATGGGTTTTTTTACTCTAGTTTATAATAAAACAATAACTTCATGCACACTATTTGATTTCATCTGATTATATATTTTTGTACTTGAAATTCTTAAAAACATCAACCTTAGTTGTAACGACACCTCGGTTATAACTACAAAATTTCGCGGAATTTTCAATGTCGTTATAACCGAGTTTTAATGTGCATATTTATCAACAAAAATATTTTCTGGAAAAACGCAAAATTGCTTCACAATTTTATAATTATATTTATATATTTAACACAAACAGAAGTTCTAAAAATGTTTTATAATTAACGCCCCTCAAGAGCAAGTCATCATTTTTCAGTCTTTCTTATTCGTGCTCAACGACCATCACCTTACAAAATGTGTTACGTCACTCCCCGATAAACTTTACGTCATCTATAGTAGCTTACCGGTGAACCAATCAAACGAGAGCGCGGGATCTCTGTGTTACCTAGTTAAAAAGCTTTGGGGCCTAGGTGGACAACACTACCGGGCATTAGTTCTGAGACTAGGTCAGTTTCGTTTTTTAACTCTCGCTGTGAACTTCGCAAGTACGAAAGAACGATAGTATAAACGCTTTCTCAAGGAAAGGTAAGATGCGTTGAATTTTTTTCTCACCTGAAAATAAATTTAAGATACGATTTTATACTTTCAAGTGAAATATAGAAAACTTAGATGTATCATGAGCAATATACTACCTCTAACATAAATTTGAATAATATCCTAATGAATATATTTAAATAAGGGTATAAGTGTTATGGGAACTTAAATACCGGAATAATTAAAAATTTGGAATCTGTATATATTGTGTAAAACTTATGGTTATAATTAAAAAGAAAATTGTAGTTGTACGTATATAATTTTTCAATTCCTTCAGTTTAGTTTTCTCTTAATTAAAAATTAAAACAAAATAACTTTGAGACTGATTTTGTTATGACGGTGGTAAAAAAAAATATTTTTTTAAATTTGTTTATACTGATTTAAAACTGAATGAAAATACATGTGAAAAAAGTAATAATGAATGATCAAATATTTTATCGTTTTTTGTCGCACTACGATGTTTTTCTGCACACGAGGGCTAATTAGACTGGGGCCTACAATTTATTGCCGATTCCTAACGGCAGCGTTCGTAATGTTGCCTTTTTTGTTGTTACCGAGAGATTAGTGTATTAACACCCCGGTATGGGACTCCCTGCGGTAGCAGGGAGTCAGGAGAGGTCCTGACAAGGACGAATCGGATATCAAACTCGCGACACTTCTAAACACCCTTTGGTACTTTAGACGAGTATCTTATTGACGTGAGCTACCGCGCCCCTCACGTATATATATTATACACGTATAGTTGTACGCAAATTAGCTATTTTGTTAAACAGTATATGTTCTAATAATCTGTTTCAGATTATTTAAACTAAAACAATTTGTTTAAAGAATATTTTTTTAGTCTCTCTGCATTATATTACACGTTTATTGACTTTGTTCCCATATAAATACTGCATAATAAAAAAATTAGCGGGATATTTATGCATGAAAATATGCCATAGAAGCTGTGTATTTGTGATTAAAGCAATCAACAAAAAATTGTACAAAGTAGAAATAAAATAATATTAATTTTAAAGTTGAAAAATCGGTTCATAATATGTAATTCAATTCATACCGGTATACGTTTTAAGCCATCTGTAGACATTACGTAGCAAATAGCGTGGTAACCTGTGTTGGGTAAGAATTGTTTTTCAATAAGAATTTATAGTCGAATAAGGAAATATATATATTTCATTACACTGTAAAAGTAAGTAAAATTTTTTATTTTAGTTCTGAGTTACACACGTTCTATGTGGAATAAGGTGAGTTTTATTTTACCGCCATTGGGGGGAGAATGTATTACAATGTAAAATTTTGTAAAATTCGTTTTTCCTTATTATTAGTGGCAGATGCGTTACTTAATATAAACCAAAATTAAATTTCTTTAAATTTAAAATAATCGATTTCAAAAAGTTTCATTTTCATCAGAATTAAAATATAGAAACAAACTGAAGACAAACGAAAGCGATTTATCCAAAAAAACTGCATATATATTATTCAAATGGCCATCTAAATACAGAGCTCTTAACACCATAACACCCACAAGATAATTGTCAAGTCAATAAAGAACGAAAAGGCAAAACCTAAATAGACTACGAAGTGTTGTAAGTCCAAAAGTTACAATGTAAAACGCAAAAAAGAATTAATTTAAATATTTTGGGGAAAAAAAATAGAAAAACGTACTTATATATAGTTATCTATTACAGAAATGAAAGCATTTCTGTTAAGCGAGATAATGATTTGTTAGGGAGATTGTGTGTGTGGTTTGTTAGATACTCTCCGCGCCTGAAAATGAATGTTCCTTTGTTGTGGCTCTCCTTGTATACGTACTATGGGTGCTCACCCTTGGCTCCAACGCCAATGTTGATAATATGAGCAAAAAATAATAATGAATGCAGTTGTAAATTCGTGTTTTTTTTTCAGGATTTGCTCTTATTCCGTTAACCTTTCAGCGGGCGCGCGTATGAAGGAGGTACGCAATCTCCTTCATTCGCGTATCTCCTACATACGTGCGTTCACTGGAAGGTTAGAGAAAAATATTTTAAGAGCAAAAAATAAATAAATATATAAAAAATAATCAACCCAAATATGTGAAATATAAAATGACACCAATGTCCGTAAACTGTTACTTCTCATACATAAAGTATCCGACAATGTTTAAAATGTCATTTTGGAAGAAAATATTGATTTTTTTTTTTTACATAAATCATTTTTTATGAAAGTTTCATTTCTTGTGATTCCAAGACAGGCCTTGTTTTGTTTATAAGACGCTTAGCACCGAAGTTACACCAACTTTAGTTTGCGTTTTACATCAAGTAATTTGTGAATTAAAAATTTAAACGTGTTTTACGAAGATTGCCATTTTTTTCACATTTTACCTTAGTTAGAAACACGATTCTTAAAAATCTATTGGTTTTAACTTATCGTTACAAAATTTTAATATGACATTTTGCCATATCTTTACCCAAGAACCATAGTATCATATGTCTATTTGAGTTATTTCACAATATGAAGAGATCGCAATTTATCTCATCAATTTGTTAATTACTCGAAAAGTATATTGGGACATACTATAGTATGGTTTTGGCTAAAATACAATACTATGGCCCTAAACTATAGAATGAGCACTACAAGGTCTCAAAATTGACAAAAACGGATGTACGATAATATGGTTCTGAGGTATATTTTTAAGGTTATGAACCAAAATTTAGTCAACCGCATGCATTTGTTTAATTAGTGTTTTATACACAATATTTAAAATGAAATTTCATAAAATTCACACATACATCAACAGAATTGGGTGTATTTTATGAGCATACCGTACAATCCTTTAAATTTTGGTTCGCTTACGAACTAGCTGAACGTACTGCGACAATAACACAACACATTTCGTTTATAAAAGTTTTTTAATCGCGTTTCGAATATTACATGAATTTTGCACAAAACTAGACATAGAAGGACTTTTCCATAAAAAATGGCATAGGTAGTTCAAAATTTAATATTATTTTCACCATTTTGAAACACTTTCTATCAAAAAATGTTATTAAAGTTCATTCCAGTACCATTTTATAGAAAAGTGCTTAGGAGCGTAGTCGGATACCTTAAGTAGGAAGTAACATATAAGTTTTTGTTTTTATCATTATTATTATTATTTCTGTTCTTCGTAGCTTTCTTTTTTTAGAGCGAATTTTTTCTGCATTTTCCCTCCCTCAGTCGTGACAGCATAAATATAATAGGTGCTGATCAGTCATGTCAAGAAATGGTGAATTTGATTTGTATTTTATCTATTCATTCTCACGTGCTTTAATGCGCTTTTGCCCTATATTGCTATGCTGAAAACACGGAATAAACATTTGATTTGACAAAAGCTGAGCTGAATTTTCGTTTTTCTTCAGTAGACTTCACCGTTTTCAAGACGGGTGAAATGAATGAGGCAGTGGGGTAAAAAAAACTGGTTGTTTCCAGACACTAGCTCAATAATTGGTTTACATATTAAGAAGGAAAAAAGAAATCAAAGTTGCCGGCTTTTTACACCCTCAAATCGCTATAGGTGGCAGAAAAGTTATGAAGGGAACATACCCGAAAACGCTTAAAATAACCCTTTCGAGATTGACATTTGGAAGTATGTTCAAAATAGGAAGTAAATAAATAAAGCAGAAAATATGTGGAACTTTGATTAATTCAAATCGATGAAAATAAAAATAAAATTCTGGAGAAGCTCGGCATATTTTAGTTAGTTGTGTTTCGTTGTCAATTCATGAAAGTGCCGTAAGGAAGTTTAGGTCTTGCTATCCAGTTTTTGTTGAGCAAAAAATAAATAAACTATAATAAAAGTTAATAAAAATAAAATAACTATAATCTATGTACAATTTTTCTAGATTTATCGTGCGCCTGTAAAACAAATTTACGCAGATAAATATTTTGCTATTCAATAAATTACTAAATCATCAAATGAAAATCATCCTGCTTAATCATCAAAATTGAAATAGCGTTAATGGCGAAAGGAATTTTCATTTACTATTTTTCTTTTTTTGTAATGCACAAAAAGAGAACAAGATTGCGAAAAGTTTTAGTGGATTGACATTTTTACTCGCTTTTTTGTCATACTTTCATACTTTGTTATGGAAATAAAAAGACCGCAACAGTCAAAACGAGGTAGCTGAAAAAAAATTCCCACAAAAAATACGGATGTCGAACATATATCTAAACTATATCAAAAATACAGCAACCCAATAAGAGCAATAAAAAACCTATAATTGTGATAAAATATAAATATACTGTCCATAAAAGGTTTCACCATATTGCTGCTTGTTTTTCAACTTTTACATCTCCACAGTTATCGGATTGTCTGAGAAACCACACAAAAGAAAATTACTTATACCCATGCCGTCCTTACAAGATTCGGTTCCCCGTGCAAAAAAAATTGAGGCTGATTAGACCGGGACCTACAATTTATTGCTTGATTTCGAACAGCAACCTTTTTGATATACTCACCGAAATGTTGTGCGCTAACCCCTCGGTGTAGGACTCCCTGCGGTAGCAATCGTTTTCTGCGGTAATATCGTCGTTTCTGTGGTACCCCTGTGTCAGGAAAGTTTCTGACAAAGACGAACCGTGTATCGAACTCGCAACATCTCTAAACATCCTTTGGTACATTAGGCGAGTATCTTATCGACCTGGGCTACCACCCCCGCCCCATTTTACAGTTATGAATCAGCTTCGTTAAAAAGGAGGGACATTTTCAAATAAAAAAATTTCCATTTTTTAATTCAAATATTTCAACGAATAATGCACTTAGAAACGTGGAATTTCTTTTGTTGGCCTCAGGAGAGACAGAGTGTAACAACTTTCTAATTGGGTTTTTGAGCACAGGGGATCGTATAAAAAGTATTTTTTTTTATTTCAATAACTATACAACCCTTTGCGATATGAATGGTGCATCTGAGATCCCACGATATTTTTTTTCTAATTGAAAGTATGTCTTTAGAATCAACGGTTCGCCAGTAATTTGCGGTTCGAAGAGTTAGCTTTCGCGGTAGCCCAGGTCAATAAGGTACTCGCCTAAATTACTAAAGGGTGTTTAGAGGTGTCGCGAATTCGATACCCAGTTCGTCCTTGTCAGAAACTTTCCTGACAAAGGGGCACAACAGAAACGGCAAAATGACCACAGGAAAAGATTGCTACCACAGGAAGTCCCACGTCGAGAGTTTAGCGCACAACCTCTCGGTGAGTATAAAAAAAAGGCTGCCATTCGGAATCGGCAATAAATTGTAAGTCGTAATCTAATTTGCCCTCGTGTGCAGAAAATGATCATGGTGCGACAAAAATGATCGAGGAGTTAGCTATGCACCCTGTATAATATCTATAGCTATCACCATAAGCATTCAGAAGTTACACGTGTTACATTAATGAATAACGTTACATTACATTACCTCACCCGCCATATCAAAACTTTTAATAATTAATCCAGTGCTCTAAACTTATTTCCTTCGTAAGAAAGCACTTATACATTTGATAACTACGGTTTATGCACCACAGAGTTGATTGGACCGGGAATACACATAAATGTCGATACCGAAAGAGTTAAGTTACCATGTCTTTTACTGGGATTACAACTCAGACTTGTCGCATCAGAGCTTGGTGCAGTAAAAAAAAACGACGTCCTCGTGACATCATAATTAAATTTTAAAATAACCACGTTGCGGTTATTTTATTTATTTATGTTAGTTTTAGGTTCGATGATTTTTCAAAATGCCTAGTTTTTTTTTTTTCGTTAATCCATAATTATTCGAAATACCTGGTATTTTTGATACAAAATGTGTGTTGGCTGCAGAATACTCGAATATGCATTTGACTGATTTTCTTTAAAGTCTGCTAAGTTAAACAAATATGTATCCATCTGATCTATCCATACGTTTTATCTATCCATCTATCTATCTATCCATACATTTTGTCTATCCATGCATCTTATCCATACATTTTAATTCACTGCTTCACTACTGCTTCACATTTGGCTGATTTTGACTTGACAACTAGAATAACTTTAATATAGCCTACATATGAAGGTGTGATTGTTGTTCTCTTCCTTAATCACGTGATAGTATTTAGGAAACGATCGTTAAAAGAAAATCGGATTTCCCATTCAAGTGTATATATAGTTGAAAACACGTGCTGTGTGGACCCATCAATCTGAAAACCTTTCAACCAAGAAAAACAAGTGAAAGTAGCACTCAAGGGGGAAAAATGAAGATCGGGAGAAAGTTGTGCACTAATTTCATTGGGAAAGTAAGTCAGCCAGTCCTTTTGCGGCTGTTCGAAAGAATTCAAGTTAAACTGTTTAGTAGCATGTTAAAAAAAAGCTTTGAATGAGAAAGCTCTTAGAGAAAAAAATAACAGGCCACGGACAGAAATAGATGAAAAAATTATTTTGGGGTAAGAGATGTTTTTTACGCATTGAAGGACATGAATTGAAACATGAGTGTGAGTCTTTTAAACAAAAATAATGTTCATTTAAATTATTTATTACTCCTTTATTAAACCGATTTTAAAAATTAATATTTATATTTTATGTTTATCAATATTTTATAATGCGGCAAAACAGAAATTTGAAATGTTTGCAATAATTTTCGCATGATTTGCATTCGTTTTCAATGTACAGGGTGTGCATAGTTAAAGTTCACTCATTCAGGGCTGTCTACAGCTATTCATCTACAGGGTGGGCAAAAAGTCCGTAGAAACTTTAAAAATTCATAAAAACCGGAAAAATAACAGAAATAAAAAACGGTTTCCAAGGTTAGCATCGCTAGGTCACGGGAATTTTGTTAAGACAGGAAAAGAAAAATAACTCAAACAACAGCCGATAGGTGGCGCTGGTACGAGTGACTTTGGTGGAAATATGCAAATGAGATGGTTATAAGAACTTGCGCTCCTAATCCACAACCACTTCACCGTTGTAAACCATGTATATGGACCTGCTGCACTCTGCCGTTGCTGGATTTGTGACTCTCCTGCAGTGTGTTAACCCCTGTGGTAGTGGTCATGTGGAACACATATACTGCTGTAATAAACTATTTGGAGACATTCTGTTCGTTATTTGTGCATCTTTTCTTTGACTTGTGTACGTCAGCGCCACCTATCGGCCGTTTTGAGTTATTTTTTCCCCTGTCTTAAAAAATTCCCGTGACCTAGCGATGCTAACCCTGCAAACCATTTTTTATTTCGGTTATTTTCCGGTTTTTATGAATTTTTAAAATTTCTACAAACTTTTTGCCCACCCTGTATATAATATAAGTATGTAACTATTCATCACAAAGTTATGAAACTTTGGTAACGCTTCAATTAAGGGATGGGAAAAAAATTGAGTAAAAAAAATCAGTTCCGACATTCATCACTAGATGGTTTTTCTATACAAATTATATGGTGCACATTTATTGTAAACATGTGACAAAACTGCTCAAGCTTCATGTGGCAGGGTATCTAAATATCTCCAGTAGAACCATTTCCACACATTCGCATTTTTTCATTGAACAGTATGATATTGGTTTTACGGGAATGTACTTTGCCAGCGAAACTCTTTTACAAACGTGGTGATTCTGCACCATAGGCTATGCAGGGCATTTTTTGTTTTAAGAAACTTTCCCCCATCCCTTCTTTAAGACGTTCCTAAAGTTTCATCATTTTCTGATGAGTATTTAAGACTGTAGACAGGAAAGAGGAACTTCAATTTTGTACACTACGCCCAGCATAAAAAATTGGACGTGTGTGTGTGAATCATGACTACCATTTTTTCACTCTTGAAAATTCATTAAATTAACAAAATTGTATAGGTATATACATATGTATAATCCCCTACGATGTCAGAAAAGGCAAAAAAAGTTTTTTTGGAAATCTCGCCATTAGCAAACAGATCTTTATTTCATTTTTAGCATGAAAGTGTTAGTTTGCAGAATGCGGAGTTGAAAAGTTACTCCACCTGAGTAAAAATGTTTTAGACCGGTTAAATTCATTTAGCCTTGAATTCAAACTTCACAGAGTAAAGTAATAAAATATTTTCGGTGTGATACATTATTGGATGCTTGCTCAGAGCTCCAAGTGAAGAATAATTTGGCGTATGGTCACAACACATACTTATGCGCATCAAGAACTATTCTAATATCCCTAACCTTAAGTAAACGAATTCATCTATTTTTTTCCTTTTCATCATCATCATTATTCCATGGGAAAAACGATAAATAATTACATATTGAAAATTATCTCATTTGATATTTTTATACATTTTTTTTTTCATATTGCATATATGCAGAGTATATGTATGATTATATGAGGAGGTAAAAATAAGTATAAACATAAGAAAAGTATGGTAAATTTAAAGAAAATACTCATTGAGAATGTATTGCTACATAAGTTATATATATTATAACTGTTATTCAGCATATGATGCTTTTCTTCTGTATATATTCATTCTTTCAAATAACATTCTTTAATTTACTGCTTTTACTTCTGTTAAAAATAGCCCACGTGATAATATTATCTTACGATATCAAATGAATTTTGCATGCTGTAGTGGCACGATTTATTGTCTGAAAAATCACATTCTTTCAAGTTACCCTAGACAATTTAATGAACTAACTATGTATTACATGATAAGTGGCAGCATTTAAACACTCTGACCACTCATTTCGTGACGTCTTCTTTCTTCTTACCAAGTACTTAGACTCAAAGACGTGAAAAAAAATCTATTCCGCCTTATTGAAAATGAAATAAAAAAAGTTATAAATCACATGTTCCCGACTAATGACTGAGGCCTTCATACGTAGGCTCTAAAGTGAAGCATTTTAATTGTTCTTATATATTGTTTGCTCTCGTCTCGCTCTGATTATTCACTTTGAAAACAAGAAAAACTGAAAGTACTATTCTCGGCATCTGCCACTTGTCAGCTAAAGATGTGTTCATATATAGACTTACTACATCAGAGAAATACAGTACTCTTAAATTATAGAAAATAATACCTGTTGATATTTGTGCCTGTTTTCGGCCATGCAAATAAGAAAAAAAATCTTCAGAGTAATTGAAAATGTTATCGTATTTTAAAATGTTATCCTATAAATGTTCCATGTTATTTTTTAAATATCTGTGTAAACATCCATCTGAAGCTCAATAATACCTGAACATTCAACCAGGTTATCGAAATGCTTTCTGCACTATTCAACGAGAGAAAACCAATGATAACATGTTGTACCTGCTCGCTGCAGCACTCGAGAATGCTTGATGCTTATGTCTAACTTTTCACTCCATTCAACTTGTATATGTTATGGCCAAAGTCCCGAGTGCGGCCACTTTGCGAATTGACCGAAAATTTTGGCCAAAGTCTGATTTGCAGAAGTAGTTCGGGCTTTGACCGGCGATTCAGGAAGTGGCTGGTGCTAATATTCGATGTGATGAAGTAAGGCGGTCTGGTAGGTCCCATATCCATATTTTTCATCGCTGACGTGTGATGCATTGATATACATAGTAGCTGTATTGGATTAGCTCCATGTGACTCAACGGTTAGGTAGGGAAAGAACTTATATATGTCCTTTCCCAGGATCGTACCCATGGACCTTCATGGTGGTAGATAATTCACGGACTGGCACATCATGATTATTTTTCGCTTCCAGGGACCTAGAAGCGTGGGACCGGAATCTATAGTTAGAAGTCGATCCCAAACGGATGGTTTTATCTTAGATCAATCCCAAGCCTTTTTATATTTGAAATATTTACATCCACCCGGTGGGAACAGTTGAGCCAACCTGAGGGTCAACCTCTTACACACTAGCATATAAACGCTACTATCACTCTACCAAACACGTATTTCTTTCTCTTAACCCAACCTGCAAAGGGCCACTTACCGAGGGACTAATGGGGCCAATAGGCCCGGTAATCCCTGAAAAAATTCTGTCCACTCAGTCAGTCAGCCAATCTGAGATCACACGTACTTATCGTTTCACGATCGGTCAAAACTATTGAGCCTCGAATTGTGTAAACGTAGCTTATGTGTCATTTGCTTTTTTCATTATATGCCCTGAGAAATACTATTCCATAATTTTCAAATAGTCAAAATTTTATAGGGTTTTTTGTTGCAGTATAACAACACTAGCAATTTAATTAACTGCTCTAAAAACTACCCAATATTAAACAAATAAAAAATAAAATTTTCAATAAAATTTTGTTATGTCTATACTAAGATATGAATGGGGATTCATGTTTGATAAAATAAGTGTTTTTCTATATCCAAAGTGCTCGAATTCCGAACTGAGCTTCTTATGTTAACAGTTCTTATCCTATCTTAATAAATAAAGTGCAATCATTTTAGGAACAGTATTTGGTGACCATTTCTTCAAGGATGTATTTGGAACATGTGCCGTATAAATTATTTTTCTTTTAGAAATCTTTTGAGAAATATATCCGATGAAATTTGAGTAAGAAAAGAATGATCAATTTTTTCAAGTCTAATTATCTTGTATTATTTTAAATAGATACAGTAAGAAAAAAAAGTAAAAAGATGGCACCAAATTCAACAGTCTCGGTCACAGAGCAAAATGTTGAACAACCCGTATTGATAAAAGAAAAAGAAACTGGAAGAGTTGTCTGGTTTAATGTTCTGCTGTTCGTATATTTGCACATGACCGCACTTTACGGATTTTATCTGGGATGGACAAGTGCACTGATGAAGACAATCATTTTTGGTGAGCATTTTTCGTTGAAACCCTTTTTTTACCTAATAAATATACAAATACAAGGCAAGATGCCCAACGAAGTGGATGAGAAAAAGATGCTCATAACAAATGTGAATGTAATATATTTCTAAAATACAGCAACCTAATTAAAAATGCAATTACAAAAACTAAAAGCTATATATACATGATAAAATATAATACAATGTCCGTAAAAAATATTTATGGTTCTCTTACCTGAGTATGGATAGCCTCTCGATTTACCACAACATCTTTATGGTATGTTTTTTAACGTAACAATTGTATTAGAATTTACTGCCTCGGGGATTAAGCTATTCCATTTATTACGCCACAACCTAGAATTATCCCTTACCAATCGGTACTGGTTTTTCCCTTGCCAAAGCAGTCGATTGACGGCGTACTAATAATTCATGATCCATCCTATCAATCCCATTGAAAATTTGAATACTTCGACCATATCCCCCGACACCTGCATTCTCTTCAAATGTAAACATGTTTAAAAAATGAAGTCTCTCTTCATACTTCAAGCCGCGTGTGCCAACAACCGCACGCGCAGCTCTTCCCTGCACCCCTTCAACTATGTCCATGTCCCTCTGTATGCATGGTCACCAAAACCTTAGGGGCAGTTCAAGTATTACGTCATCATCGATGGGGGAGGGGGTTTCCGATTTGCTGACTTTTGATGACGGGGGGGGAGGGTGTTTGAATAATGCGTACGTCATCAACCACTCTTTATAAAAATATGAAATATTCTTAATGGCATCTTAGTCGGTGAGCCAAAAACCAGAAAAACTTTTCGATAGTTTGTGGGCACTTGAAGTAACATCCCCCCCCCCTATTATTGGTAAGTGCCCTACAGAGCCACTTTAGTGATCTCTAAATATTTCGTTGATCCAAGTGATCTGGAAATGTGTCCAGGCCGCTTAAGTGCTCAGGAACTGTGCCACGCATCACTCAAGTGATCCGTAATTATATGCCGCGGATCACTTAAATAATCCGATAATGTGTCGCGGGTAACTTGAGTGATGTAGAACGGCACTGGGGGCCACTTAAGTGCTCTAAAACTACGTCACATGCCACTCAAGGGATCTCTAAATATGTCACGTATCGCTTAAGTGTTCTGGAACTGTGTCCCGAGTGATTTAAGTGATCTGAAAATGTTCCACGGGCCGCTTAAATGTTCTGGAATTGTACCACGGGACATAAGTGATCTGTGAATGTGCCGCTTAGTTCATTTTTACAAAATTAGGTTTGGGCGGGGCAGGCCGCATCAGATAACCCCCAGGGCCATATTTGGTCCGCGGACCAAGTGTGTTTATGCGATTTATCATTATATGGCTCAGAGGGTGGGTCGCAATGTATTTATTAAAGATAAATTTTGAGTTCATAGCCTTGAAATGGCATTGAAAATAACAGAAATTGATTATAATAACATGAAGGCATTTTCTTCCGAAATTTCAATTAAAAAATATTTTTTGCATTAAAAAAATAAATTTTTGATCGTGGATCGTGGGGGGAGGGGGGGGGCGAGCCCCCTATGCTTCACCCCCCCCCCCCCCCCGTGTACGTCTCTGACCTCACCAATATGCGTTAGGATTCAGAGGGGGCAGAGCTGATGAAATTTTGCGGACAAGGGGGGGGGGGTCAAAAATGGCTGAGAATTTGATTACGTAATACTTTAACGGCCCCTTACAGCATACTCCAATCCATTAAGAACTAGGCTTCGGAAAAGCGGAAGAATGACTTTAGGAGAACGCGAAGAGACCTTTTTATAAAATGAAGCCGAGAATTTTATTTGTTTTTTGATCCTTGCTGAACAACGTTCAGAAAACCTAAGCCGCTCGTCAATGAGAATTCCCAAATCGGTGGTCTTAGTTGCATCCAACATAGTGATACCATTCAACTCGTAAGAGAAATGTGGGTTGTTCGAACCACAATGAGCGGCCATGCACTTGTGAATGCTAAACGCCATGTTCCATTCATTTGCCCATGCTGCAATCATATTCAAGTTAGTTTTTAGCATCTCCCTATCCCTTGGATTCCCGACTACTCCCATTAGCTTCACATCATCTGCGAATTTTCTAACAATCCCACCGATATCTTAATCGAGTTTATCGATAAAAAGTGAAAAGAGTATGGGGCCAAGAACACTTCCTGAAGGGACTCCATTTGGGATACCTGTAAAATCAGATAATTCTCCGTTCACCATAACCCGTTGTGGCGTATCCCTTAACCAATATTCTATCCAGTTCAGCAAATTGCCCCCAATACCATTCTTGTGTAAACGCTTCGAGAGTTTCCCATGTTGGGCCAGATCGAATGCCTTCTTGAAATCAAGATAAGCAACATCGATGGTTTTGCCAATTCCCAAAGCCTCAATCACGTGATCATAGAAACAAAGGAGGTTAGTTACACATGACTTCCCCTTCCTGAACCCATGCTGGTTTACCGACATACATGTTATTCTCGTCTATTCACTTCACCAATTGCCTTTTGATAATAACTTCCCAAAATTTTCGAGAGGGTGCTCGTCAAACTAACTGGACGGTAATTGGACACGGTTTCTCTGCTACCGTTTTTAAATATCAGAACCACATTAGCAAGCTTCCACTCCCTTGGGACGATACCCTCAGCAACACTACTTCTGTGAATCTCTCCGACTGGTCCCAACAATTGGCATATTCCCTGAGGACCCTAGGATAGATATCATCTGTCTATCATCTACATCATCTCTTTGTAATAAGAGTAGTGTGATATAATTATGATGCATATTTTTATTCCAGGTTTATAGAGCCTTGAACTAAATATAAATACAATATTAGGACTTGTTCATTTAAATATCCAGTAAAAGTATATATTTATTTTGTTCAAAAGATTTTGAAAAGAACTAGTGGTCTCACTTATCATAGTGTAATCCGAAGAAATAACTTATACCGACGATACCCGATTTATACAATCGTGTTTCGACAAACGGATTCGATGAGTTAAATTTTGCCTCGTAAAACAATGGGAAATTCTGTAATTCGTTTGAAACCCTCCAAAATACAGTATTGCCACAGTTCTCAGAAAAAGCTCCATAGCGACAAAGGGGGTGTTTGTAAGCTTAACCGAAGTGTCACCCTGGGGTATCTGCCACACCTTTCCAGGATAATTAATTTTCATGTAATTACTATTTTCTAGTGTTGTACAATCAAATATTTACAAGAAAATGCTTGCACTATGCTTAGAACTAATTCTGAATAGCGAAATGCAGTTTAATTAGTTGATATTTGAATGTTATACAATAATTTTTATAGCCTTTTTTTGGAGATATTGGAGCTTTAAAAAAAATTAACATAGGCGCTGTATTTAGTTAGCTGTGTGTACCTGAAACATTTAAATGAGATGATTTTGATTTTTTCTCAACCCTATTGTTTGAAGGAAAGACTGTTTTCTGGCTATTATGCCGAGGTGAACTCGGAAAGAAAAGTCTGCTAGTCTCCGCTGGAGTGCAAATGCGAGCCGATTTCCCCGTTAAAAAGTCTCGCCACAGAGAGCAACAGGCCCACACAACGGTATAATTATTCAATCATTACACTTCACTCACAGAAGAATTGATGGCAGATGACAGCACACTTCACATTAGGTTCATAACACGTACACGCATATTCTGGCATGTACCGATTCGTTAGAAATTCCGTAGGGGATGTGTACGAAGTGCATGTACGGTTAAGTAGTAGTAGTCTCCGCCAGGAATCGAACCCAGTCCTTTTGCGTCAGGCTACAGAGCATAAATAAGGAAGGAATGGTCACGTTTCCTAAGGTGCATGCGGGTAACACGCTTGCCCGGATTGCAAGAGGACTGGATTCGATTCCCGGCAGAAACTAGGAGACTTTCCTTTCTGATTTCTCCTCAGTATAATATCCAGAGAAAAATGTCTTTCCGTCATATAAAATTATGTTTTTATAAACGTAAGTGGTTGTGGCGTATAAGTCAAGAAATGCGGTAATTCTCATATAAAAATTCATTAGCAGTAGTGTATGAGAAAATTAATGCATGTAGGAAAAATATTATACCGTAGTTGCTTCAGATAAAGATTATGGTAAACACACACCACCGTATCCAACACGCAGTTAGTTTCACCTTGTTCTAAGCACCTGAGGTTTCATGTTTCGAATTAACTTTTACTCGTTAGTTGAATATTTTCTCGCAATCAAGAATATTCATTGAATGTGTTTTGCTTACTCGTTAGTCGAGACACTCGTAGTTTGAGGTACCACTGTATATGCGTTACATGTCTTTTGCGAGATTCCCGTTTTCTATATATTTTAATTTATTTTTCGTATATAAAAAACACGCATCTGAACGGATTGTGCTACATCAATTTGCTATTTAAATAATACAGGCAACATTCATTTGTTTTGCACAATATAGCTTTGATTTATGGAAATCTCGGAGGTCTTGGAATCACCGCTGGATCTCACAGACTCTGGTCACACAGATCTTACAAAGCACGACTGCCATTGAGAATATTCTTGTGCATTCTCACAAGTATAGCAGGGCAGGTAGGATTCGATTTATTTCTCGTTTAAAAAAGTTTTGTTTCCCTTACTTATTTACATTTATTTTTCTAATAGAGGTTCTCGGTTTTCTATCACACATCACTTTTTTTAATGAATTCACTTTATGTTTGAGAGTGCATGTATAGATATTGAAATTCATATATTCAGCACCTCGGTTGTAAAGACACCAACTATAACATCAATAATCCTTGGTTCTGACTGATTCCTATACAGAATAATGTTAATAAGCCTAGGGGCTTATAACATTTATAAAAACTCAACGAATTTGGGTATAACTGCACTTTTTGGACGTTTTTGCTTCTATTTCTATATATAACATTCTCCCGAAATTCTCTAAAATAGTGCTCATCACATTTAGGGATTTTCGGGTGTTGTTCTAGTGATATTGCACTTTAAAGTTTAATAAAACATCTTTGCAAAACTTGAAAAATGCAACCAATAACCGTATCGGTTACATTCGAGCGAAAATAGACTTATTGGTTGTGTATCAAGTTTTGTAAAATATATTTTATCAAACATTTCAATGTAATTATGAGCTACAGGCCCTGAAAGATTGGCGAAATTCAAAATCAAATTGCCACCCAAAATTTTTAATTTCCAATTCCGCAAACACACTTTTAGCCACAATCAATCAAATTTGTTAAAAACTTGTCCATTCCACCAGCTTTCGAAAGAGTTTAGAATTAACCAAATCGGTCATCTAGTTCAGGAAAAATTCAGCCGTTTGTTTGCAATACATCACTGAGAAATCTGCTCTCGTAGAAGTAATTTTAATAGGTATTGGCGACAATTCGATTTTTCACTTCACCGATCTCTCAGCACTTGTAGCTCGCCATTAAATACAGATGTCCTGTAGATAGAGGTAGTGTCACCTTATAGGATTTTTTGTACAAAATCAAATTGTCGCCAACATCTGTTACAGCCAATTCCGAATTTTCTTGGAATATCTACTTCGACAAACGCTGATTTCAGTGATGCATTGCAAACCAAAGACTAAATTTCTCCGGAACCGGAAAACCGATATGGTTTATTGTAAGCTCTTTCGGAAGCTAATGGAATGGACACTTTTTTGGCAAATTTGATCTATTCTAGCTATAATGGTGTTTGCGGAATTGGCAATTGAAAATTTTGGCGAAAATTTGATTTTGAACCTCACCAATCTTTCAGCGTTTGTAGCTCGCAATATATTGAAACCAGATATTTCAATAAAATTTGTGTCACCTTATAGCTTTTTTTTTTTTTTTTGCTCTTTCCAAATAAATGCTCAGTTTGCGTATGTCTTTCAAAAACTTCACAAATTCTGGTTTTTTTCAAAGTTGACGCATTTTTTTTCCATAAAAGATTATCCACCATAATTTGGAAACGGTTTGAAATAGGATAGGGTTGGTGGGTGTTTCATGGTCCACTTGGGCTCGTATATCACCCCCTTTCGTTTGGCAGAATATGTCGGATTTACCCTCCATATAATGTATGCATATAATTTTATCAATGATATTCTACGTTTCAATTCTGTTCCTGTTGCTTTCTGAATAGTAATATCAAATCAAAGATGTTCATGAGAAAATCAGTCAGATGAATTCCGAGTTTCCAAAGCTCTAAACATTGGCCCATTAAATTAATATCTTAATATTTTAAATCATTAAGGGTTTGAATTATTTCCCAAGAAACACACCAAACGTAAATATATTCAAAGCTGACGGACCATGATTAAACATTAAAACAAATCAAGGATAAGAATATATTTTCTCATTATACTCTTCCTTATTCATTTTCTAATGAAGCTGAGATTTGTGCACGTGAAAACTGCAGTCATGCACATGTGTTCTTTTCTCAAGATCAGAATTTGACCTCTTGGATTCAATATCTGGTTCAGTTGAAGCTGATTTTTCCCCCTCGATAATAAAGTGATTCTACGAAAAAAAGTTTATCGTTAAGATAAACTATAAATTCAAAAGAAACTTGAACATTTCGCAATTACGATGATTCTTTGATTAGATTTATACCTAAAAAATATAACAAAATTTCAATGTATATTGAATATTGGTATAAAATTTGTGTCTATTTATTATTTGTTTTCCGTGGATCAAAAGAGAATTTGTTTCAGATTTTTAAGAATTGGTATTTCTAAGCAGTGTGAAATTTTAATTTTTTTTAAATCTGTGGTTTGCTTGTTTCTCGATTTTTACTTTTTGCTTGTGAATTACCAACTACATGTAGCTGTCCCTTTTTTATTGTTTTTCTCTGTGCATTATAGAATGATATATATGAATGGTGTCGAGATCACAGAGTGCACCATAAATTTACTGAAACTGATGCCGATCCTCATAATATAAAGAGGGGCTTCTTTTTTGCTCATATGGGTTGGCTCATGTGCAAGAAACATCATGACGTGAAAACAAGAGGAAAGTCAGTTTATCTGGATGATCTATGGTCCGATCCTGTTGTGCGTTTTCATCGAAGGTATATAACTTGTGCTTCAAACAATGTTCTTGTTAATGGATTCATCTCTGAAAAAATGCGACATTTTACAATTTTTAAAAGACATAATTGAATATAAATAACTAAATAATATAGAAAGTTTTATCGATATTATTAATAATAATAAATTATCATGACATATTTATCTATTGCACAATCATTTCGTTTCAGGTTTTACATCCCGATGTATATACTTTTCAGTTTCTACCTACCAACGATGATACCCGTTTGGTTTTGGGGAGAATCCCTTTGGGTCTCTTTTTTCGTTGCGGGTATGGCCCGATATTGTGTTAGCTTAAACTTCACATGGCTTGTGAACAGTGCTGCTCACAAATTCGGTGACAAACCTTTCGACAAGTATATAGAAGCTAGAGAAAATATTTTTGTCGCATTTATAGGGCACGGCGAAGGATGGCACAACTATCATCATGTATTTCCATGGGATTATTCCACTTCAGAATTGGGATATACATTAAATCTTACGAAGATTTTCATCGATTTCATGGGATTACTTGGATTAGCATATGACAGAAAAACTGTATCCAAAGAAATGATTCAACAGAGAAAGTTGAAGTCTGGTGATGGTACGAGAATCTATTATGAGGATGAAAATACGTCTTTAGCAGAAAAGATCCTTGATTAAGATGAAAAATTCCACGTATCTCCCACCAAGTTCCTAAAATGTGAACATCCGTATTATTTGCAATAAATGTGAAAAAGACAGTAAGTGCTTTCACTCTCAAAGTGGTTCCAGTTTGAAACACTAATTTACTTCTAAAAATGGACTACGTTCAATGTAGCAGCAATAATATGTAATGAAGGGAATCAGTGTTCTTTCTTGTGGGCTTTGATATATCAATTAGCTGTGATGATACCTTATGATAAAAAGTATAAAGAATGTGATATATACATGCAACATGTATAGCTTACATGTAATAAATATGCATTATACAGTTGTACACGTCTCATGCATATAAAGAATTGTGTAGAATTGAATTATGTAGCATTGAATCATGTTTATACCATATATCTTCAGTTTTCCTTCGAATATATTATCCTAATACCGTATATTTGCTTGATAAATGTTGTCATATGGGGGGATCTGAAGCAAAGGGATACAAATGACAAAATTTGAATAGTTGAGTCAAATGCTTAAAGAGTTTCCTTTACCCAACAACTGACTACTGACCAGGCGGACAGACCCATTCTATATACTTGGGCCGCTTTCTAGCGACCACTAGTTTGACTACTACATAGAACTTCTATGAAGTAGATCAACTTTGATGTTGATTTTCTCGAAACTAGATTTTGATCACTTGTATCCCTTTGCTTCTGACACCTTTACATGCCTTCCTACATATAGTCACCAATTACTTGATTGAATCCTTTTCCTATAAAAGTATCTAGTAAAAATTCCTATTCGGTTGCCCAAATTGATGCTTAAGTATCTGTTTAGCTTCAATTTTTCAAGTTGTCTTCCTCTGTCTATGGATGAAAAGCCTTATTTTGGAAGATATTCCGAAGTATTCTTGATGTTTAATTTCTTTTCAATTTTTTCTTTACACTTTCAATTTCCAGAACTTAAATATTATTTAGTAATTCGAAAATGTTAATATATATATAAATACAATATATAAGTGGTTATAATGAAATATATATATATATATATATATCCAAGTAATTTTTTGTATATATGATTGTTTCAGTTACTCAAGGTAATTAAAATATCTATAAAATTTCGATTCATAGTTATTTTTTTCTCTTGTTGGTCCTACTATTTTCTAATCAATTTGTTCATGTCCAGACAAAATCTGTGGCCGTCCCGTGATTGAAATAAAGGAAAATGAAATGTGAGAGGAGAGAAAATGAGTAAGTGGCACGCGCATCTCTTCACGGTGGTTTGCGTTTCTTAACGAACCGTTATCACCATCGAAAAAAGATCTTTGGTGTATCTTGACGCGTCATTTGTTTGATACAGCCAGTTGCATGTAAATAACGGGCGTCTCAGTGTCCACTATGAAGGGAGGGGGCAGGAAGGTCAAATAAAAATGGAGCTGGCCTTGATGTTTTAAAGTGTTTCCCACCCTCTCTCAGAGTGTGAGGGCGTTCGTGCTAATAGAAGCATCTACGTTTTGAATATCACGTCACTCTGAGCACACATTTACGGAAGTTCCTCACCTAAAGTAGGATTTCATTTAGTTTTCGGTGGTAATTTGTTTTCTGAAAGTTGCGTCAGAAACAGAATACTAAATTTTTTTTTTCCTTCGGGTGAGTATACTAAATATTTCTTTTTTTTCTTTTTATGCTCACTTTATTTCCCTAGAAGTGTTTAATTCTTATTTAAGTTTTAATACGTAATACACAGGAAGTTCTCACGATAGCACACCTGTAGGAAGCAGATGCTCTGTGTCAACATACTTTTAAGAATACGTGGTGTTCTTTGATTGTGTAGTTTTATATATATATTTATTAATTAATGCATTTCACTAGAACCGCCTACCTCCCTCAATTCTTTTGACTGAAAATCTAATGAGTTTGAGAGCAGCCTTTCTTTTGTACACTTTAGAACTATTATTTCCGCTGAATGAGAGAGATTAAATAATACATTCTTATGATTCACGGGGTAAGAAACGATTAAATTTTACCGGTTCGATATAATATTGTATATTAGACGAATTATATGTATCCGTGTTCTATTTGATCATATATGTAGCACCACGGTCATTTTCTGCATGCCAGGGATACAAACATGTACCGGGACCTACAATTCATGTTCTATGTAGTATGAATTCTCCGATAACGCCTCAAATTTCAGCTCCAACACCTTAATGAAAGCATACTAAACTCGTGCGATACAGCAGCTGTTAAATACTATTATGCTCAATTATCAGTTAAAAAAATTATATTTTAAAAGTGGTGGTTGTGTGTGTGAGTGTTTTTATGGAAGAAATTAAATTTGAAATCATCTATTCAAATTGCGTTTTCAGAAATTACACATTCTATGCAACACACACGTTATTCAAAAACATGTATAACCAAAATCAGTTACGTATTCACATCAATGATTAGAATTGCAACAGAGTTATATCCCTTTCTTTATGTGTTCAAAATGTTTCAAATTAATCTATTAATAAACTTTAAAAATCATTTATCTTATTCTTCCGTAAAGTAAGAAAATATTGCATATTTACGACACGATAAAACATTTTTTATGTTTTAAATATTTTATATTTTTTGTTATTGAGGAAAAAATGCATAAATATAATATGGGTAATGAGGAAAACAATATATGTATATTCCATAAAAGTGTTTTCTTTCTAATATATTAAAGGCACCCAAAACAAAAGAAATAGTAATCAGCAGAAAACTGAAAACGCTTTTCTATTTCATTTTGTTAGCCATTATAATATATTATTATTTACTGATATAGCAAGAATAAATATTTTGTATCGCTCATGGCGGTGGCTAAAGTGACGCCTATGTTTATTAAATCCAATATGAACGGTCACGCAAACACATCCATTCTTGGATTCAGACATGTTGTAGCGGTCGTTGAGGATTCAACTGAATTTCAAATAAACAGAACAGCATTCAAGTAGCTAATATATAATTTTTGTGTGATACATACTATATTAGTTGTGTGATTTCTGAAGCATATACTGAAAGTTTGGCCTTTGTATGTACGTATCATTTACCAATCTTTTATTTTTAACCCTCTATGATTCACTCCCATAAAAACATATTGAACATTTATTTTATAAAAATGTATGTTAATTGGTGCTGCTAGCATATTTTTAATTGAAACAGTAATCATCGCAGCAATTTGATTAGTTAGAGTGTGTTTTCTAGTTTGTTAAATGGATAATTAAGGGTAAAATATATAGTTTTATTTGATTTTAACGGTATCTATAAACAGATAAAATCTTATTTAGCAAATTTGAATAGTTTTTATCTTGTATTTTACTTCCAATCGCCTCAATTTGATGCGATTTATAAATTTGTTAACACGTAAAATATCGGCAGCTCTCAAAAAATGACTCCGGCAAGGAACCAATTCTTTCTAGATAAAAAAAGTTCTAAAAAATGTAGACACTAAAAGATGTAAGGATGACGCCACTCTCCGCTATCCATATGAGGTTTATTAACAGCTGTCTGATGCGAAGATATACTTATATTTTGGAAAGAGAGAAAATTCAACTACCTTTGCGGGGAATTGAACCCACGTCCTTTCACTTTCCGCAGTTCTGAGCTTGGCCTGAGTCAGGTTCGGCCGTCCATGTACGGTCCTTTTCAGTGTACACGAGCTCCAAGGAAAGATTGAGACATTCGTAGCCATTGTAGTCTAAGGCGTTCACCCGGAAAGTGAAAGGACGTTCATTCGATTCCCCGTAAAGGCAGTTGAATTTTTTCTCTCTTTCCTAAATATATCTTCGCATCAGCCAGCTGTTAAAAATCCTTCGTACTTAAAGATGTGCTTTTTAAAATACCAAAAAAATAAGAAAGGAAAATTGGTATAAAATGGGTTTTTTTGACTATGTATTTACTATGTACTGTATGCCTGTATATTCAAATATACACGGGACTATAGTGGGTTAAAGCATAATAATCCACGTTTGATTAATAATATGGTGTTATTATTGGACGATGTCTGGCCCGGGGAGCTGGGGGAAAATCAATCTCATTTTTTACAAAATAAACTTTGCACCAAAAATATCTGACCTAGAAGCCCCAATCAAATGGGAGGGAGGTAGTGGAGGCTGATTAATGGTACACAGTAGGATTAAAAAAATTCTATAGAAATTCTTAGAAATTCTTTGTATTAGATAATAATCCATTTAAAAAAATAGTGGTAAACGAATTCAAGGGGGAAAAGGTGATTTAAAAAAACCCCAAACACACACACAGTATAATTGGATATCTTGCCTTACCGAAAAATAAAAGTCCTTTCGAACATCTATCAAATAAAGTCGAACGAAACCTCCATTTTTTATTTCGGTAGATTCCTACTCATACAAATTTCATTGCTTTAGGAGAAAATGTCATCATATATAATACTCATGTTCAACTTTCATTCGCTAGTAATGAAATTTCAAGAAATGAAAGTTGTTGGTCGTGTTTTCTTAATGTCTTAAGGAAAAAAATGCTCAGATTCTTCTATTCGCATCTATATCCGTCCTCTGTTTTCTATAAAAAAATTATTTTTGTAAAATATTTAATTTTTATTTGATTCTATCAGGAAAAAAAAGCTGCAAATAATACACAGTAGTCTACAGTCCACACGGAGAAACTCATATACTTTTCAAGTTATAATTTATTCAATCCTATGTCAGAAATTTGTAATTTTTCCCACTATCTTGGCTGAAATTCTTATGTGCTTAAAAAATAAAATTAAACGTTTACAGGTAGAACTCTACTATAGAGAGTGTTAGTTCCTCATAAAGGGTTACTAGCAAAAGCATTGTTCATAAGAATGATAGAGCAGTGCCGCAACTAGGGGGAGAGCAGACGGGTCTGGTGCTTCCAGGTGCTAGACTAGAAGGGCCACTGAATTCACCTTTTATATATAACTGCTTCTACATTACATGGGGTTGCCAAAATGCGCGCTTTACCCCGGCTGATAAAGTATCTAGTTGCGGTTCTGTGACAGAGACACAGTCAAAAATGAATTTGACAAGATTGAATCACCCTAATCAAGGAAGTGCGTGTAATGAGGGTAGATCTTTTTCATTAAATGGATGAAGGATGAAAAAGATTTTAAACAGGTAAATACAATTACAATGAGTCACGTAACGCCACACATCTGTAGTTGATATCTATCTAATGTTACATATCAAGTGCTTTCGACCTTCATACTACGGTTTACAATACCGCATGAGGAAAATGCGGTGCAAAATACAGGATATCACTAAATGTTGCAAAAAAATGCAATTTACGACAAATTTGCTAACTAATGCTAAAATTAATGAATGGTTGGGGAAATAAATAACTGCAACAAAAATCGCAGTAAATAAAACCGTATTTCACGAAAAAGCCAGCATTCAAATTAACTTTTGACCATATTCAATTGAGGGAAAAATATGGGGAACTGGGAAAGTGTTATTTATTATATAAAATTTATATACAGCAATAAACTTCTGGAAAAAATTTTATGTGAAGATGAATATACCTTGCATTATCTTGGATGAAAAAAATTGAACGAAGTGAATTATTTGTTCACAAAAAAATTGAAAAAAAAAAAGATTTGATGACATTTATGTTTTTAGTGCATCTCACTTGAGTATTAAAAATCCAAAAAAACATCTCTTCAATATTCAAAAAAAAAAATGCTCTGGTCTGAAAGTGTTAAAGACAGTGATAGTAATATGCCGATTCGAATTATGTATTTCTTTAGTTTATTTAATTTTAATAGGTAACATAAGACTTTTTTTAGTGCTATTATCATCTTCGCAGTGTGTAATTATTAATACTTTGCAGTGAAACCTCTAAATATAAGGTGAAGTATCGGATCAGTCAAAAATTTGTTTGAGAAAAATCTGATAAAGTGTCACTTTGTAATTTTAAAAGCAGAATTGAAGCATTATAACGAATTGAAAGATTTTTAAATGAATAAAGATGCAAAAATGCTGGAAAATATATCATTATGATTTAGACACGAATAGAAAAGGGAAGAAAAATAGGAAACTTCGTTACATGTGTATCAGAAAACCGTTAATATTCTCGCACATACGCAGTGAATAAAAAATATGGTCACATTAATCCAACCTAGCAAACAAACATGGACCTAATTGAAAAAACTTAAACTACAGGCCGACTCATATATCGAGCCAAATTACAATTAGTGCAGTCGAAACATTAAAAAACTGCACATGCAGCGAGTCAGGAATGAAATTGTTGGATTAATAGAATCTTGAAGGTAATGAAAACAAAAACGTAATAAAATAGTAACGCAAGTTTATTTAACGACATTTTGAAACAATATAGTGATCCTACTCACACCACCCATTTCCCAGCCAAAATAAACTGTGTCAAATGTTCAAGCATATAGCTGCACAGAAAATGGGAAATTTTTGAGATCAGAAGAATTTGCAAAAAATCGGCTGTATTACCAATAACTAGCTGTCATATACTTCATACCTTATCCATTGTATTTGAACCTTTAATTAGCAAGCATTGAAATATGACGTAAAATGTTGAGGGATTAAAGCAAATGATGTACCCTGAATTCAATTACATGGCAAAAGAAAAAAAATTATTGTCAATATTTAAAAAATATGGAATATTGCATTTCAGGGAACAAACTGGATTCATATGATTTACAGAGAATTTGAATAGCTTAAAAATTCATTTATTGTTTGTCAACTCATTATTGAAGAATGCACAGCAATATGTTTCCTCCACATATGGTATTTTCCTCTAAAATGAAAGGGTCAAAAATCTTTCTTGCTGGCCTTGTCAAGAAATAAGAGACGTGTACCTTTGAGCCACATTCTGCTGGTAACTATAGAAACTTCAGCTCACAAGTAAAAATCTAATGTTTAGGAGTATCTAAGAAGAGAGCATAATATGCCGAGACGAGTTGAAAATATACAATGCCTTTATTTGAAAAATATAAGAAACTCGTGTTGCTTTTAAGAGCAAAACGACCAAATAAAGCGTTAATAAAAGTTAAAAACGAGATTATATGTACAGTGGATCCGCTTATAACGTTTTCAAAAAACCGTCATTTAAAAACGTTTTCAAAAACCGTCATTAAAAAACGTTGTTGGCGAAAGAACCATTCAAACGGGAAATTTTAATGAGACTTAGTCGAAGTTCAGACCACGAAAATAAGTCGTACTAAGCAGGAAAACGTTATAAACGGGATCGGCTGTAATTATATTGTGTATGTGTATTGATATATTGTCTGATGTGCAAATATTTGGTACTTCATTGCCAGAATAAGAGTTAATAACATGTTTGCACTTTAGCAGTCGAGGTTTACTCCGTTTTGTTCAATCGTGCCACTGTGATTCCATGCACACAAGAAATAATTCAATCAGAACTCTTTTTCAGTTTCTGAATCTAAAAAGCCCCACAAACAATTACATGTCCAAACCTAAATATAAATCAAACTCTTTTCTAACCCAACACAAGCTTTATTACTTGCAGGTGTTGGCAAACCTCTGCTCGCCATGTAGCATCACTCCGGGTTATGAGTTTGCATTTTGATTAATTTTTCTCTGCAAAACCATTTCCTTACGAATGGATCCAACAAGTCTCATGTTTAGTAAAAATAATTTTCAACGCAATGCCCTAGATTTTTTATTTCTTCAACTAGAGTTTTGTGCTCTAATTTATATATCATTTTATATTTTATATTATGTAAATTTTTTTACACGAAATTAATTCTATTCTAATTAATTTCACGTGAATACCTCGCATAAGTACTCGAGGGACACCAGATTTTTGAATGTTCTGGTCCATTCCTTGCATGCCGGGAAAAGCGACGAATAATAAGGATCACAGTATGCATTCAGCAAATTTCGCAATTGATTTTTATAATAAAGATATTTAAGAATTTTTTCCAGAATCCGTGATTCGAATTTCCCAACGTGCCGGGAACTATGGGTATTCCCGGCATGCTGGTCTCCCTCGATGTATCCCGACATGCAGGCTGCTAATGGGGGGAAATACGGTAATATCATGCTGTGTTTGTATCATCGAAATGAAGATGTATCTATAATGTGAATGCTTTTTTAAATAACTTTTCTTTTATGAATCAGCTGAAAAATAATCAAAATTTATTATTGCTTTAAAAATATGACTTAACACAAATATAAATATTCTATTTTTTTATTTTTTTAGATGTTTCTGCATTCTAAACATAAAAATAAAATTAAAAAACCACCTAAAAATATATGAATTGAACAAATCAAAATACTAAACATTAATATTCTACGAAACTTCATTCAATCGAACGAATATCAACTCGAATTCCTTTGTTAATTTGTACGTTATAATGTGCAATTGTTAAATTCGTAATATAAAATAGATTTTTTTTTATAAAAAGAAACGAAGTAGATTGACAGACAGTTGCAATTGTAAAATGTGCGGAAACAATGCAACCAATCAGCATAAAACTTTATCGCGTGAAAGAGAAAAGAAGTTCCGTGAAAAACAAATTTGTTTTCCTGGTGTAAAATCGTTTTTCAGAAGGTTATTCATTAAGCGGGTACACGTAGAAGCTCGGTTGCTTAATGCGAATGTCTTATAATAGTTTTGCCGTTCTTCTGATGTAAAAGCTGTGTTTAGAGAGATAAGCCAACAGACAAAAAAATCACATCAATTATAACCGAAAAAGTAAGATTTTAAATTTTATTTATTTAAAATATGTGCACTTGATCGAAAAATCGATGCTTATCGAAAATAGCGTAGTTAAATTATTATCCTCGTTTTCCTCTCTTTTTTGCTCATATTAAAATCAGGTATAGCCCTGAAAGTGGACAGTTTTTGTTGACATTACGAAATAAACAAATGAAACATAAATGGATGAAAATTTTTAAAACAAAATATACAGGATGCCCTGTAAGTTCTATCACGGAGTTTATCTCATCAGCCGCCCGTCGTAGAGGTATGATTTCAATTTAAAAAATGCTCAAAAGGCGTTCAAAAATTACCTTCTACTAATTTTAAGAGTGAGAATACAGTGTGACGCAAAATAAAAAATCTAAATTTTTATACGCTACCCCTGTGCTCTAAATGCGGGTAAAACGGTTTTTCCGCATTTAACGATGTTTTTTTCCCAAATTTCCTTTGTTTTTTTTAATTCGATTATCTCTGTGAATATTGCACTTAGAAACGTTTTTCTTTTGTTGGCATCAGGAGAGATAGGGCAACAACTTTCTAATTGGAGGTACATGGGGATGACATAAAAATTTAGATTTTTTTTTATTGTGTCACACACTGTATTTTCACTCTCAAAACTGGACTGGGTAATTTTTGAACGCCTTTTGAGCACTTTTTAAATTGGAATCATACCTCTACGACGGATGGTTGATGAGATAAAGGCCGTGCTAGCACTTGCAGGACACCATGTATATATATAGGAAGTGAGGGGAGTATATATATGAATATTCTTTTTATTTTTTGGATTATTCCAATTTAAAAGATGATAGAAACTTGAACTGTATTTGAAAAAATGTTGATTCCTGTCTGTGCATGACAAATGTATGGTATTTAAAATTAAACACGTGTTCCATGAAAAAGTATTTAAAAATATTTGGGGGGAATGGGGGTGATATAAAATAGTCTGGTAATATGGAATAGAGTTAAAAATGAATAAAACTAAAGGAAATTTATCAAAAACAATACCTAATGAGTTGACAATGAAAAATAAAAATTTCCTAGTTTGGTTTTATAGTTGATGGTGGTTTCATAGTCTATTTACAAAAGTCACAAATGCAATCCTTTTTTTCTGCCCTAGAACAGTCCTGGCGGGGCCCACGGAGAACAGAACAAACATTGTTTCAGGGCCTCTCTTCTTCTGTCTTAAAAATATTTTAGCCCAACTAAAAAAAAAAGAGAGCACAGTACAATAAAATACAGATTTTGTGATTTACATTGTGTTTAGTTTCAAATAATTATGCTGCAGCGGCCCACTGATTAATGACCAAAGACGCGCCGGGTGCAAAATGCGCGTGACGTGTAGGAGAAGAAGTGCAGAGAAGAGACGGAAGAAGAAAACTGTTACGCGGACAGTCTACATGAGCATCGGAGAGCGTCTGTTATCTCTATTGGAACCCCGTCTCAAATTTGTTAAGTCTTCATGTATAATGCGACAACAATCTAGAATTGTGAATAATAATAGTATTATGATTATGTGTTAATTAATATTGTTAATAAACGGAAGCTTAGGATATTCTTCGACGTACGTATCCTTTAGTGGTGACTTCATGGAAAGATCGCTCGCGCAACCTTCAAGCAGCGGAAACAACGAGGGATAACAATATATCCGTCAACATCGTGCTTCTTCTTCTACAGGTGTCCATCATCAGCGAACGATAAGCCGAGTGGTTTCCTGTCTCCGCTCCGCCAAGTAACTAAGTAAGATCAGCGTGTACAACATTTTTTCTTCGTGTTATGTCCCTTGCGTAGGCGATTCAATTTCATTCTAGATTTTGTATTTATTCATTGTCATCAACATGACCAATACCTCGGACAGGTCCACGGAGATAGACAGGATAGCACTTAAACTACCACAATTTTGGGACAAAGATGCTGACTTATGGTTTATAAATATTGAAGCGCATTTCGCTCTCGCTAATATTACCCGGGATCGATCAGACAAAGTATTATTCTGTAGTTTCTGCCCTAAACTCTGAAGTATTGTCGTATGTCAGTGACATTGTGAGGAATCCCCCGGCCGAAAATTTATATCTTACGCACAAGGAGGAGAGACTAGAGGCTGAATTTTCCGACTCGGAACAAAAACGAGTGAAAGATTTGCTATCAAATGCGGTCCTCGGCGATGACAAACCCTCTCATTTGTTGAGAAAAATGCGCCAATTGGCCAATGACAAAGTTGATGCAGAATTCCTCAAAACATTGTGGATACAAAGGTTACCCAAAGAGACCCAAGCAATTCTGTCAATTTCCGATGGAAATCTTGACAAGTTAGCTCAAATAGCTGACAAGATCTTGGAACTAAACCCACACTATGTAGCCGAAACACAGTGTCGCTTAGGTAAATCAACTGAAAACACAGAACTAACAGACTTGCCAACTCAAATTGCGGCACTAACTGAGCAAGTAAAACGTCTCTCACGAGATAGACAGAGAGGGCCAAGAAGCTATAGCCGTGAACATTCATACAACAGACGGCGATCACAGAGTCCGAGGCGAGCACTGCCAGAAGGTATATGCTGGTACCATTTCAATTTCGCTGATAAAGCCTATAAATGCCAGCAACCATGCAACTACAACAGTCAGGGAAACTAAACCAGAAATCACATGTGGCGGAGTGTGATTTCAAATTCAATTCCTCTAGCCGCCTATTCATTCATGATCCAACTTCACGTCGTCATTATTTAATTGACAGTGGTAGTGATGTTTGCGTTTTGCCCAACAAGTCGGGTATGTCATTTGTTGCACCATCATCCTTAACATTATATTCTGCTAGCAACAGCCTCATCAAAACATTTGGCATGAAGATGATTTCAGTCAACATCAATTTACGCCGTGAATTCCGGTGGCCATTTATCATAGCTAACGTTAGCAAACCTATCATAGGTGCTGATTTTCTGAAACATTATGGACTGCTGATTGATTTGAAAAATTCTTGCCTCAGGATCCCTTTAACTAGATTAGCTAGCAAATGCTCCACTATCAACAGTCCAGAGATGAGCGTTACACTCATAGCCACTGATGAAAAGTTCAAGGACATTTTCTACAGATACAAAAAAATCCTCTGTCCATATCCATCCTCACCTAATGCGAAACACAACACGGTACACAGAATCATTACAAAGGGACAACCTGTTTTTTCACGCCCCCGGCGTTTAAATCCCAAGCAGCTGGAAGTCGCAAAAAGAGAATTTCGGATTATGCTTGAACAAGGAATTTGTAGACCCAGTAAATCTAATTGGTCTAATCCTCTTCATATGGTTCCAAAACCTAATGGAGATTTTCGTCCTACGGGTGACTATCGGGCTTTAAATAAACAAACACAAAAGGACCACTATCCACTACCTCACATACAAGATTTTTCCCAGACATTATTTGGCAAAAACATCTTCTCAAAAATTGATTTGACCAGGGCATATCATCAAATACCTGTTCATCCAGATGACGTGCCAAAGACGGCCATTACAACACCATTTGGTCTTTTTGAGTTTTTATATATGCCTTTGGACTATCGAGCGCTGATCAGACATTCCAACGCTTTATACACGAAGTTTTGTATGGCTTCGATTTTGCTTTTGCTTACCTCGATGATATTCTGATCAGCAGCTGTTCAGAAGATGACATGTCAAACATCTTGACATGGTGTGCAAACGACTCTCCCAGTATGGTATCAGAATTAATGTAGACAAATGTATTCTAGGAGCAAAAGAACTTCCTTTCTTGGGGTATCTGGTGAGTGACAAAGGTATCAAACCTCTCCCAGACAGAGTTGAGGCCATTCTCAAATTTGAGCGTCCCAAAACAATCGCCGTCTTAAGACGATATTTAGGCTTATTAAATTATTACCGTCGCAACATTCCACATCCAGCATTTTCTCAAGCATTATTATGTACACATTTACAAGGCAAAAAAAAGTCTGATAAAAAGGAAATAATTTGGACACCTGAGTCCTCGAAAGCTTTTGAAGAATTCAAACACCAATTAGCCGAGGCGACTCTACTCCACCATCCTTCTCCAGATGCGGGGTTGGCATTGTATGTTGATGCATCTGATTTTGCCACTGGCGCTGCCTTGCATCAAGTCACTTCAACAGGCCTAGAACCTTTAGGTTTCTTTTCCCGCAAACTCTCAGACACAGAAAAAAAATACTCAGCTTATGACCGAGAATTGCTAGCTGCCTATGCGGCGATCAAACATTTTCGTTTCATGGTCGAAATGCATAATTTTGTGCTATATACGGACCATAGGCCGCTCGTTTTTGCTTTCTCGCAGAAGAACGACAAATGTTCTCCACGCCAATTGCGCCAGCTAGACTATATAGGTCAGTTTACAACCGACATCAGACATGTCAAAGGAATAGAGAATATCCCTGCCGATACTCTCTCTAGAGTCGATACCATAACATGTCCAAATCCAATAGATTACAAAGGTATGGCGGACGCACAACTTGCTGACAAGGAACTGTTATCACTATTAGCTGACGAACATTCATCATTAAACTTGAAAAAGTTAAAACTTCCTGATGGTCCTGTCGAATTATATTGTGACATTTCTACAGGCAAAATTCGCCCGTTCGTACCAAAATCCTGGAGATACAACATTTTCACTTCCTTGCACAATTTGGCACACCCAGGTACCAAAGCTTCAATTAAACTCATCACAGACAGGTTTATTTGGCCGAAAATAAACTCAGATTGTAATAAGTGGGCAAGATCACGGCCAGCAATTCACGTTTTCATCACATTCACATTGATTTAATAGGACCTCTGCCTACTTCAAACAATAGCACGTACTGTTTGACAATGATCGATAGATTCACTAGGTGGGTAGAGGCAGAGCCTTTACCAAATATAGAGGCACTTACAGTGGCCAGAGCACTATACCGCTCATGGATATCTCGTTTTGGCATCCCAGCTGCCATCACCACCGATCAGGGACGACAATTTGAATCACGCCTTTTCCGATCCCTAGCCATGCTATTGGGCATTAAACATATACACAGCACCGCTTTCCATCCGCAAGCCAATGGTCTCATAGAGAACTGGCACCGTACACTCAAGTCCTCGCTAAAAGCTTACTTGACGGAGCGGTGGACTGAAACGCTTCCAACTGTCTTACTGGGATTGCGATGCACTTACAAGGTCCACACCGAGGTACTACAGGCCACACCGAGTGAACTGGTATATGGACAAACAATTCGTCTTCCAGGAGAATTCTTCGATGAAACACCTAGTGGCATAACTACTCCAGAGTTCGTGAAGGAACTTCGACATACTATGAAAAGCTTATCGCCAACTCAAACAGGATGTCACGGAAAGCCGAAGGTTTTCGTTCACCAAGAACTCAGTTCATGCAGTCACGTTTTCCTCCGGCATGACGCAGTTTGAGCCCCACTACGACCACCATATGATGGGCCGTTTCCAGTTGTAGACAGAAGTGATAAGACTTTCAAAATCCATAAAAATGGTAAGGACATTATCGTCTCCATCGATCTGGTCAAACCTGCCTTTCTTCTAAACGACGAACCTGCAGAAGCAACAGACAACATAACGACACCGCAGCCTTCATCGGTTCCTGCTGAGCAACCACAGGAGGCCCAGGAAAAAACGGAAAAAACTTCCAGGTCTGGCCGCCACATTCGGTTGCCGGTTCGCTTTCAAGAACATTCTTTCTAGGGGCGGGGTACTGCAGCGGCCCACTGATTAATGACTAAAGACGCGCCGGGTGCAAAATGCGCATGGGCGTGTAAGAGAAGAAGTGCAGAGAAGAGACGGAAGAAGAAAACTGTTACGCGGACAGTCTACATGAGCATCGGAGGGCGTCTGTTATCTCTATTGGAACCCCGTCTAAAATTTGTTAAGTCTTCATGTATAATGCGACAACAATCTAGAATTGTGAATAATAATAGTATTATGATTATGTGTTAATTAATATTGTTAATAAACGGAAGCTTAGGATATTCTTCGACGTATTCCGTTCCATATACGGTGGACAACAGTATTCCTTTAATGCACTCTTCCAATAATTAATAAACACTTTTCAAAACTTGTCTGAGTAAATTCCTGGAAGTCAGGAAAATAAATCTTCTATAGCAGGCATGACGATATGACGGCAGTGACTGCAGAGCTTCATGGAGACATTTAGAAGTAGTTTGTCTCTACCACTTTTGTGACCATATTTAAAAAAGTGGAGTAATCCCGTTCCGTTCCATATTACCCGACTATTCCGTAATCCCACACTTCCTATATTAATATTTAGGAAATCTGTATAAAAAAAATTTATTTATTCAATATTTAACACACACTGATTTCCATGAAAATCAAAAATGTGGGCTTTTCACACACTCTCTCTCTCTCTTACGCGGCTATATTCATAGATTAACACTTTCTCTTTTGCTGAAATTCATATTCATTGTGTGTACGTGCGGGAGGTGCAGGGAAACTCTTCTGTACGAGAGACTACTGTTGACAGTGACATTGACCTTGTAGCACGAATATCAGTGAAAATCCTTGAAACGCCGGGAATTTTCCAGAATGCTCGCTGGCGATAGCAACGGCACTGTCAGCCCTATATTCTAGCAAATGGGCGAAACTGGCTGGCCATCATAAATGTTATTTGATTTAGCACTTGCTTGTACTGTATATCCTTTACTTCACATTTTGGTCATATTTTTTCTTTCCCAATGACGTTTGCGGCCACACTTTCTTATGCGAAATCGTGTTCTTTTGCTATTATTACTTACCTCCTCATCAAATTCGAACGATTAATTCTGAATCACCCTGTATATTTGTCTATATTTATGCATCACAATAATGCTCGATTTGGATGCATGGCCACCACAGCTTTGGTAGTTTATCCATCCATTATTTACTTTAATTTGCAAGCTCAATCTAAAAGTTCTTAACGCGTGAAACTTAACCATCGAAAATTCTTCCGAAAAGTGCCAATTTTTTTAATCAAAGGTGAATGTATAAATATTATTTTTCGCATTCGAAATAAGCTTTAAAACTGCATTTCGGCAATTGAAATTAACACGCGTAGACACAGGGTGCTTGTTTTTGAGTGAATATTCATAAGATTAATCCAACAGAGTTGTAGCTTTTTTTCGTATTTCACCTTGAAAAAGCTTCATTTTGATTTCTTCATTGCAGATATCGCTTTTGAGTAAAAGAGCAGTTTGCTACAAGGAAATGAGTCCATTACGGTGGACAACAGTTGTAATAATCCTCAGCTTTAGAATCTGTGAAGGCGTAGTAGCTACAAAATGCGGATATGATGTAAGAATTGACATTTTTTTGACATGTTTCGATTTTTTTTCTAGAAACTGTATATTTTAAGTTTTTTTTATTTGTTACTTATGAAATAAAAACCAAAACATCTACTGAGACCATTTTTTATTCGCTTTTTTTTAATTAAAAAGGAAAAATATAACTCATTCGTTATAAAAATGACTTTCGCGAGGAAGTATTGATAAGGATACAGCAAACAAAATAAATTATTCTTAAATAGTTATAGTACATTAATACTAAAGCTGATTTGGCTTTTATATAAAAGGAACCAAGCGCCATTTTTAACATTTTTAGATATACCGACATCTAAACTATTGAAAGAGGTGGGATTTTTTATCTAAATAGAACCAAGTGACTATAGGATGTGATGCCGTCTGTGTGCACTTGAACCAACTACCACTGAATCGAAGATAACTTTAAACAGCTTTTTCTCAGTTTTGATTTAATGGCGCTTGGTTTCTTTTATATAGAAGCCGTCCATTTGTTATATGGTTAAGCAATTTCCAGAAAGTTTCTCCTTCATCCTTCTATAGCAATTGCAGTTTACAAAATGTACATCATTATACTTGATACATGAATATGAAATTGTGAGCAAGATCAACTAGAACGATGAACAAGGAAATTGACACTATCAACGGGTTCAATCGTTCTATTGCACAATGTAATCGTATCTAAATTTAAAGAGATATATAGAGTATAATTCACATATATATTTTATTTACTTTAATACTGTACATACAGTGTAGAGCGCATTGTATCTATCAGCTTCGAATCGAAATGGGGAAAACGTTAGTAATCTTGATACATTCAAATGCTATAATTTGGCAGTTGTGGTCGGCTGAAGTTGGTTTTCTGTGGTTCCCAACTTCAAGGCGCAAATGCGAGCCGATCTCCCCGTTAAAAAGTCTCGCCACAGAGAGCAACAGTCCTACAACGATAAATCATTCAATCATAACACTTCACTCATAGTTAGAAAAACTGGTGGCAGATGGCAGCACTACACATAACAAGCATTACAGAGAAAACAAAAACTTCACGTCAGGTTTCACTACACGCACATTCCCGCATGTACCGATTCGTTGGGGGTTCCGCGGGGGGGTGGGCAGGTGTGTGCGGGGTGCATGTGTGGTGTAGCAGTAGTCGGTAGGGCCTCCAAAAAATGGCTCGGGGATCCATGATGTTCTTAAGTCAGCCACCTCGTTGGGCAATTTGCCTGTTGTAGCGTTGTATTTGTATTTGTATTTGTATAATAAAAAAAAATGAAACTAAACACTAAGGCAATTAATACAATCTATGTCATTTATGTTACCGACAATACAAACATCAGTGCACGTTGGAAATGACTTCCTGTAACTCTGCGATTCTCAATATGGGGCCATATTGCTCCTAGGTCGTAGGTGTAAACGTCATAAACGGGAAGCCATGCCAGTAGGTCAAGGGCGTAGCGAGGGGGGGGGGGACTTGGGGGTCTGGTCCCCCCCCCCGAAATGTGAGAAAATGACCGAAAAAAGGGAAAAAGATGGCCAAATCCATTGTTCTGTCCCTTTGGTCCCCCCCGGAAATGAAAGTGGTCCCCCCCCCCGAACGAAATTTCTGGCTACGCCCCTGCAGTAGGTAACAGAAGGGGGCCGAGTGGCGCCGTGGTAAGATGCTCGTCTTCCACTATGAAGGTTACCATCAAGGTGCATGGGTTTGAATCCGGGCATAGAACGTTAGACGCAAGTTCTTTACCTACCGAGTCTAGGGCGACCACCGATGGATGGAGCCTTCATTTCCCGCCCAACTCCTCTGGTTGGAAATTGCAGTAAGGCGATATATGACCGGAGTTGGTGTGCGGTAAAGCAGGCGATAACATAGGCACTGCTGCAGAGACCCCATAGTAAAAGAAAACATAAAAGTAAAAACGGGAAAAATAAAGTATGCATTTTTTTTCTTCTTTATGACTCGGTTTTGACAATTTTCAAAAGCTAGGAAAAAAAGCCCCACCTTAACAGCTAAAACTTTCAAATTGTATATCAACTGCAAAGTATATACAGGATACATAGCAAACAGGCGGTATGGCATTTTACTGGAACCGTTGATGCTAGAGGTATACTTCCAATTAGAAAAGTTCCGAAATAGCGTGTAGTACTCAGATATGTCATTCATGTTTCAAGGGGTTGTATAGTTATTAAAAGAAAAAATTGACTTTTTATATAGTCCCCGTGTGCCCCAAAACCCAATTAAAAAGTTGTTGCCCTGTCTCTCCTGATGCCAAAAAGAACCCGTATTGCCTAACTGATGCCAACGCGGAAAAACCGTTTTACCCGCTTTTTTTTCCCTCCGTTTTTCGAATTTGAATATCTCAGTGAATATTGCACTTCGAAACAAGGATTTTTTTTTTGTTGGCATTAGGAGAGACAGCGCAACAACTTTCTATTTGAGTTTTGGTCACACGGGGACCGTATTAAAAGTTATTTTTTATTTTAGTAACTATACAACCATTTGAAACATGAATGACATATCTGAGTATAAAACGTTATTTGAAAACTTTTCTAATTGGAAGTATACCTCTCTCTGGGATCAACGGTTCGCCAGTAAAATGCCATACCCTCTGTTTGCTATGCACCCTGTATACAAAACGTTTCTCCTTTAGATACGAATAATCCCAGAAGAAGTAGTCTGAACCTGTTAAATCTGAGCAAAAGAATAGTTAAGTGAAATCGTCAATGCCGAAAAACTGCATTTGCATTGACCAACGTTCTATGAAAGGATTTAAAATTTTGTGATCCACGCGGATTGCTAGGGCCAATAGAATGAACAATGAACGCTATAGAACCGTTTTCAAAATACTGTACTTTCAATATATAGCCTATTACAAAAATAATGTATTTTTCCTTATCTAAACTCACAGAACCCCCGAAATCTTTCTAAGGACACTGGTTAAGAACCGCTGTTCTACGGGGTTATACTAATTGCCAAATTTCTATCTCTCAACTGATTTAAGTAAGTCTTGTTTGCGCTCCCACTTTCTGACAAGGCAGTCAATTCAAATTGGTAGATAAAATAAGCGCCACCCTGTATAATGCAGGAATTCTCACATAATAACTTGCGTATCTTTGCAGTCTTGTCCAGAAGTCAAGCCGGATATGTTGAACATTCACTTAATTTGCCACACTCATGATGATGTTGGCTGGGTTCATACTGTGGATACCTATTATGACATGTGTATGTATGAAATTCAAATCTATTTTTACCTTAGTGACAGTGACGGCTGTTCAAAAAACATATATTTCTGATTTTATAAAGGTAATCGTTCGCTCTTAAAACTTTGAGGTCACATCTATCGAAAATTTCAATATACAATACTGTATAATCAATTACATATATATCGTAAATATATCGCTCCCAGCATGTGCGGATCTATGGGGGGGGGGGGTCGAGGGGGGGGGTGGAAATCGTCCCTTCCAGGAGTCAAATTACAGTCAACCCTCTGGTTACGAACTTAATTCTCGTTTCTAAAATCCGTTCGTAAATCGAATTGTTCGAAAACTGGAATAATTTTTCTCATTGGAATCAATGTAAAATGAATTAATCCGTTTTTGGAGCTCTGAAGATTTCTTGATGAAATTTTACAACAGCTTCTGTGCATGACCAATGGTTACCGTCAGACCACACTCAACAAAGTACCATAATTCCAAAGAAATGAAATGCAAACGGAATGAAAACGATTCCTAAGCAAAGTCTGGTTTCATGAATATGAATCATCTATACAAAATGTCAAAGCTCTCAAAATTTCCGTTTCCAACAGTATATGGTCACAAAATATACTCTAAAAAAAATTGATGGTTCTCTGTAAGACACTCGCTGCAAAGTTTATGAATAAGAACTATGAAATTTAGGATGATAAAAAATAATATTTCCAGAAGTTATGACTGTTAGTTTGATATCAGATGTTATTGCAAAAGATTTTTGAAAAAATTCCAGAGCTTCGTAAACTTTGAAACGAATTGCTGGGGGGGGGGGGAATAAGATGACCCGTATTTGGTGGTGGGAATTTTATTCTGATGAAATATAATTCTTCAACCATGTTCTGTCGTAAAAAATATGCAATCTTAGGCTTCTGAAATATGCTTCCTTTGGGGGTTTAGGCATCACCTTCTAGAGCAGAAAGCCTTCGCCCGCGATATTTTCGATGCTGTGACGTCATCACGCTCCGGTCTAAACGAGAAAGAGATTCTCCTCTTCTCGGCATTCTCCTCCAACCGAAGCTGCTTGTCCCAAATAATCGCCATTATAACATCAGCGCGTAACGAACGCACGTGGTCACCGATTGTTAATTTAGAGATATTTTTCCAGAAATATCACTGACAAGTGCTGTGCACCGTATTGCAAGGGAAATTATCTGTCAGGACCAAAAGTCTGCTCTAGAAGATGTTGGTTTAGGCCGTTTTGAGTGTTCGTAAACCAAGATTCGTTCGTATGCCGAATCATTTTATTGTACGTAAACCGAATTGTTTGCAAACCAAGACGCTTATAAACCTAGGGTTGACTGTAAATTGAAGAATTTGGCCTGTCCCGTAAAACAAGGGATGATCCAATGAACCCATACAATAATTCTTCCCTCGTGACACATCAACTTGTATTCGCATCTGGCTGTCAAGCGCATTGAGATAATCTACTATAAGATAGTACATCTACTACATGACTAAGTTCATGTCAAACTTTACATCAAGTCTAAAGCTGGAGGGGGGACCGAGGGATCTGTGTCACCCCCCCTCCACCTCAGAAAAACACTACTGGTGGCTACAGCCCTGTTTTGCTTTCGACACTCTCTCTTTATTTGGCATAAGTTGTGCTCGGTTTGAAAAAAAAGCCTCTCTTTATTGTCAACTAGCTGCTACCCGCGGCTTCACTTGCGTGGATTTGGTAATCTGACAATTACTCGGCAATGATTCGCCCATATAGCATTTAACCATATCAGCTAGTTCTCTATGTTAACTTTGAAGCCCTTGGGGCTTGAAATTTGAAAATTCCCTCCTTAGTGAGTCTCGCATCATAAAGCAACTGACTAAATTTGATATTTATAGCTTCAGCGATTTTGGCTCAGCTCCATATAGCCTTTGAACCACCGGGGTTGAATTTTGAATAGAAGAGAAAAAAAAACCCTTTTCAGCGAATCTGTACATGTGATCATTGGCCGACGCAAAGGGGGGGGGGCCCTCAAGCCGAGATTATAGTGTTTTTTTGCAGGAAAAAATGTAAACCCCCCCCCTTTGAGAAGAAAAAACCCCTTGAGAAAATTCTGCGTACGCCTATGCATGTGATGCCTCTATATAACCTTTAAACCCGTCGGAAAACCCCGTCTTAGTGAGCGTTCACATCATGAAGTAAAACCACTGACCATATTTCATGTTTATAGCTTCAGCAGTTTTGGCTCGGCAATGATGAATCAGTTAGTCAGGACATGTTATTTTATATGTATAGACGACCGATATCTCGGCAAATTTTTATTCAAACGTTACGGAATAAATATTTCTCAAAATTTTACTAATTAAAATTTTTATTTTTATGTGTCCCCTCATATATAATTTTTTAAGGTGATATTATATCAGCTTAATTTCCCTTTTTTGCTGATCATTTTTCATATTCTATTTTAATTTTAGAACGAACCACAGAATTTTTATTCCTTTCGGACACTCCGTAAAATACCCAGTATATTTTTTCTATTTGACTTAGTGTTTGTAATATATTTTTCTCAGGGGTCAAAGATATCATCAGTTCTGTTGTTAGCAACTTGGTGCATCATCATAAAAGGAAATTTGTCTATGTAGAAACAGCATTCTTTTCCAAATGGTGGTACCAACAGACAGATTTGGTGAAAGAATATGTGAAAAGACTGGTAAAAACTGGTTAGTGATGCAGATTTTTCAAATACTCTGTGTGTTAAAAACAAGTTACTGTATGAATCCAGCACTTTTCTTCTTTTGCTAGAAAAAAGTAAAACAGAGAGAGGGAAGGGGGAAAATTTACAAGGAATTTAAAAAATTTCTATTTTGCGCGCGAAACAAAAAATACAAAAAAAAAACGGAGAATTAAGACAGGGTTTAGAGGGAGCACAAAATCTTGGGGAGAAGCAAAAAAATTTTCTTTCCGAGAAATTTTTAGCTACTACCCTCCAAAAATTAATAAAATTTAAATTTACAAAACTTGGTTAAAATAACATGTAAAAAGTATTTTTATTTGATATTTTAATTTTTTTTTACCGAAATATTGACCAGACCAGATATTTCACGGGATCCCCTGTATAGTGAATTTACATTAAGAAAAAAAATGAGAATTGTTCCGTTCCTCCTCCTCCGAGCCAGAGTACTGTCAGCCATACCCTTGTGCGGGCCATGGCCAGAACATGGGTGGAGATACGGGGGGGGGGACAGGAGGGTATTCCCCCACCTCCAGCGTCAAAGGTGGAGCCGCCTGATCTAATGTTTCTCAAACTGTGAGCCACCAATCTTTGTGAGGGGCGCGATATAACGGCGGCCCGAAAAAGGATTTTCGAAGAGAGCCTTTGTTAAACTGCCCACTGGGGAGACGGAGATAAGTATTGATTAGGGTAGGGGGCAACGCGGGTGGAAAAAGTTTGAGAATGAAATGAAATATGAACTGACATTATCATCATCATGTCATCGTGCTTCCCCCCCCCCCCAGTAATCATCATCGTGCCCAGACTTTCAAGTCTATCTCCGTCTACGGGCCAGAATACCAAGGAAAAAATTATAATTGGATGAGCCACTGCTCTGAATTTATGAATTAGCCGCGAGAGCTGAAAATTTACTTTTCATTCCTAAAATGTACACATCTGATAAATTGTCGAAATCTCGCTAACTTTTTACGCCAAACACATTTCTCATTTCTCTCATTAATATTTTAGGAAAAGGATCTATATATGAGCAGTGCACCTACATACATACAGTCAGAGCCGCAACTAGATACTTTGTCACCCGGGGCAAACCGGCATTTTGGTGCCCCCTTGGCATGTAGAAGTTGCATTTAAAGGGTGAATTCATCGCCCCTTCTGGTACAGCGCCCGAGGCACCAGACTCGCCTGCTCCCCTTTAGTTGCGGCCCTCCATACAGTATATACCGATTTTGGTCATGATAAAACACGCGCGCTTGAACTCTTTTCCTGTACCACTCCAGGAGATATTGGATAGGTTCCTTTTTCTTTTGTTTTGTGAAAAATAAAAAAAATGAAGGGAATCTCCCTCTATATCACCCCATTTTTCCCTTCGTTCCATGCACTTTGGCACCCAAGAAACACTCTAGAAGGGGCGCCAAATCTGAGGGGAAAAAATTGTGACATAAAATCTCGCTGTTTCTTTGAACATATCACTACAAAACGATTAAAACAGATTTATTTTTTTTAATTGCAGGGAGGTCAAGGGAACCAAAAATGCGTCCCGCACTGGTAGAGATTTTGTCCCGAGCCGCTCCTGGGAGCAACGTATGTGTGTAGACTAAAAACTCTAACAAACCTCAAATACACAACTGAACACCTTTTCGAAGATTCATAGAATTACGTCTAAGATACCCAGACCCAGAATGAAGAAGGTTGCATAAGGTCTTAGATACTATTATCTTAGATACTATCTAGGAGCCTCAGTCTCTATGTACGAGTAGGAGGCTTTTGTGAGGTGGCGGCCACAAAAGGGGTGCATAAAGGAAACCCTTGTTTTTCATTTCAAAAAAGCTAACTTCTTCGTCCCTTTAAAGCCAACTTGGAAGAAATGGAGGGGTAGGCACGGAATGAAAGGAGGGTGATAGGGACGACCGCCTCCCCCCTTAAGAGCCCGATAATATAAGAGAATGAATTTGTCCCGTATTTTACGGGATAGTAGTGACTAGCAATAAATCATCTCCGACACATGACCCCCCCTGGATCATCGGCTTGGGGGAGGGACTGCCGGTTTTTTGCCAGGGGCGGCTCGAGCTTACCTGCCGTCCGGGTGCGAAGCCTCATATGCCGCCCCTAAAGGCGACCCTCGGGGGAGGCTGGTAGGGCTTCAGTCAAGGGGACCTCTAGATATACCTAATTTTTTTCAGAGGAAGGCCGCACACCATTGTTTACCATTGTTTATAGCGCAAAATATTCGTGACCATGCGTCCCGCTTTTAAAGCATATATTTTTTTTTCTGCTTTCTGATCCAGAATTATTTTACCGTTCTTAATAGTGCCAGATAACAGGTAATTTAATCCTTAAAACATCACTTAATTTGGGGAACCATCATCACTTATCTTGTGAAGATGATGCATAACGGGATTATTTTTTTTTATTAAGAAATTTATTTCAAAGGTGTTTCTGGTACTCCAGGGACCGGGCAACTGAGAAGCCGAATTTTTCCTTTGTTCCCGGACTATTCTGCAAAAAATACTGGGTGAGGGAACCAAAACGCATATTTGCCCCTTTTCATAGAGTACAGGGGCCCCTGGCCATGCTTGTCTGCCCGGAAGTATAGAGGCGGCATGCTTTGTTGCAAACACAACAAAGGAGTCTTTATTATTAAATTTTATTAATTCCATTGATCTTATCTTCCCGGTGAATATTTTTTGTTATTGTTTCTTAACTTTACTACAGCCAAGTAAACACTCATGACTGTATCATGGGTCGCTTCTGCATCATGAAAGAAAAAAAAGATGAATTATTTATCTTTTGAGTAGCCAATAGTCCTGGTACAATTTATTAAAGAAGATTACTTATCTCTCATTTTTCAGGTAGACTACAATTTGCAAATGGAGGCTGGAGCATGAATGATGAAGCTACAACCCATTATTTGGCCATTATAGATCAGATGACGTTAGGGTTACGTTGGTTAAATGAAACTTTTGGACTTTGTGCAATGCCTCGTGTTGGTTGGCAAGTAGACACATTTGGTCATTCCAGAGAGCAAGCATCCCTCTTTTCTCAAGTAATTTTTTTCTCTTATACATACGGTAAATTAAGGTTACTTGGACCCAAAACATATTGAACATTTTGTGAATTTTTTTACAAGGAAATTGGATAAGACAGTTTACTAATTTTTAGGTTTGCACATTTTTTGATAAACTCAAGGTTTGTAATTTTTTTCCAATTTATAGGTTTTTTTGTTTATTGTTGTTTCAGCAATACTATCCTTGTTTTAAAATACATGAATTATTTTTTGAAATAACGGTTTGAATCATCTCCAGGTATGAGAGTTACATGAAACAAAATGAATTCATTTGGCATTATGGCCCTCTCCTCAGACAAAATCAGGTCTGGGGCATCTACTTGAGTAGAAGTACTGCTTACCAATTCATTGTACATACTTACTCCCAAAAAACATAGCATCAGATCCAGGTGCGGATCTATGGGGGGCTGGGTGATCACCCTTCCCCCAAACGAAATGCGATAATTCGTGAAATTTTCGGATCTTCTATATCAGTGATTCCCAACGTGGACGTTAACGCCCCCTGGGAGGCGATGGAATGTTCCAGGGGGCGGTAGAAGCTACAGGTATAACATAGGATTCTATGAGTTAAATTGCGTTGGGGGGCGATGGACAAAAAAGGTTCGGAAACTGTTCTATATGATAATATTGCATTCAATAAATCCGTTGAAAATTATCTGTATCAACACGTTTTTGATCAAATAATAAATTCAAGAAAGCTACGGAAAGAACTGAAGCATTTTTTCCAAAAAGTCGGGACGAAGAAAAAAACATAAAAACCGGGATTGTCCCGAAAAATACGGGACAAAATGTGGTATTTATGGTCGCCCATTCATAACAATTTGTAAAAATCGCCCCTTCCAACAGCGAGCTCTTGATCAACCTCGATCTATAGGTTCCCCAATCCTTGCCCCAATCTATAGCTTCTCCTTGTTTTATAGGTGGTGTTGGCCAGGGGCGTAGCCAGAAATTTCGTTCGGAGGGACCACTTTCATTTCGGGGGAACCAAAATGATATAACAATAGATTTGGACACCTTTTTCCAGTCATTTTCTAACATTTCGGGGGAGGGGACCAGACCCCCCCCCTTCCCCAGGTGTTGGCTATTCACGGCCCGGCGGTTGAGAAACACTGCTCTAGAATATAGCATCACCCGATCATATCTCATTATCTCATTTCTTGAGGTCATTGCCGGGTGGCCCCTCATGCATTAAGATGGACCTCTGGCTGACCTTGTATGTATAAGTGACTGAAAGATGTCTACCTTACTGGGGAATAGGCACAGAAAGTGTGTGTGGACTTCTTTTGATAAGTTTGGGGGGGGGGGGGGAATGCTTTTAATATATATCACAATATGTCTGCTGCAATACCGAGAGAGAGAAATGTTTTGTTTTTTTTAAGAATAACGTGATCAGCACTTATTCCCAAGAGATCGTTACGATCTGTTCAGGGAATTTGTTAGTATTAGCAAACATCCATGCCCGATCCGTGATTCGAACCCAGACCTGCACGGTCAGAAGCTAGCTCCCTAACTACTGGACTGTCAGGCGGCGATGTCTTTTACTGTTTGCCACTTTGCAGGCGTATTTTGTGGGCTGCATATACTCCTGCAGTCGGCAATGGGAACAATATAAATTATGCTTAACACAACTATAGAAATTTTTGATTATTATATTATGCTATAATAAAGTTGCCTTCAGTTTAGCTTCTTTCTCTTTTTTTTGTCCCCACAGATACTCTCTCTCTCTCTCTCTCTTTCTTTCACATTTTCATAATCACGAGCAATATCTTTCACATAGAAAATTTTCAAAATTTCTATGTTTCAAAGATATCGCAGTAAAGCTTGGGGAGCAAGAACAGGCAGTCCTTCAACATGATACTTACAATAACATGGAAATTCAAGCATTTACCACCTACACTTCAAAGTATTGAAGGCAGATGGCAGCACCAGCAAGAACATGAAACAAACACTTCTCTGACAACATAAATGCGCTAGGGGCCACATACACTCAGAACATAGGATAGGCTACATTCCGCATGTATTGATTTGTTAGAAATTCTGCAGAGGAATGTGTACAAGGCACGTGTGCGGTTTAGTAATAGTATATGTGATTACTGACTACTTGAAAGTGTTTGAATTCCTCCTGTACTGCACATTATTCCCTTACATACACACTTTACCCAGTCAGGGGTTTTTAATAAGTTGAAACTGTTTAGAAGTAGTAATATGTTTGTTTTATAATCACAAATTGTTCTGTATAATATACACTATACCATTCTAATGGATTTTATGTTAATATTGTACAAAAATGGAATTAATCATACGTTTGCATTTTTTTAAATGAAAAAAATTTAGTTGTGATACAAGATTTTCAAGATGTATGACTAATTTATAATAGTTGTAATAATATGATCTCCACATATTCCCAAGAAATCTGTATGATCTGTCCAGGGAATTTGTTCGTGTTAGTAGACATCCATGCATAATATATATATACAGGGTGATTATAAAAAAAACTATCCTGACATATGGGCCCCTAACTATCATACCATTCACAGAAACTGAATGAAATTTTGGCATAAGGTATTTTGATGTATGCGCTCAAGAATGATATGGAAAACAACAGTGTCACTCTAACAGTTGCGGTTACAGTGAGAAAATATCAAATGGCAACACCAAGTTTTTTGTATTGGAATGTGATCTCCATTGTGAAAAACCCTAAATAGCGTTCGAACGGCAATTGTAGCATGAAAATCACCGGCGGTAGATAGGCTAAAAGTGAGGACAACCAATAAGGACAGAGAAGCAGCATAAAATAAAGCATTTTATTGTGTTTCACAAATTTTCCACATGACCTTGTGGAGGACTAATCAGGCTGGGATCTCAGCCGAAGAAACGGTGTGACGAATGAAACGAACATTAATGCTCTGGTGCACGGCAAAGTCCTTTTTACTTTTTCCTTGCCTAGCTCCGGGGATTTTCGTGCTACAGGTGCCATTCCAACGCTATTTAGTGTTTTTCAGTATGGAGATCGCAATCCAATACAAAAAACTTGGTGTTGCCATTTGATATTTTCGAAATTTTCTCACTGTAACCGTAACTGTTAGAGTGACACTGTTGTTTTCCATATCATTCTTGAGCGCATACCTCAAAATACCTTATGCCAAAATTTCATTCAGTTTCTGTGAATGGTATGATAGTTAGGGGCCCATATGTCGGAATAGTTTTTTTATAATCACCCCGTATATATACACTGTATCCAAACCAGGATACAAGACTTGCACAGCCAAAAGCTAGCTCGCTAACCATTCGACTGACAGAGGGAAGTCAAATTACAATAATCTTATAATTAAGTTACTACTGTATTTATTTCTTTTAAAATTAAGAATACAACTTCATTTTGATTCTTAAACTTGTTTGCAAGAGACATTGTATTCATATGTGCTGGCTTTGTTTATATGATTGCATTACCATAAGGCAGGGAAAAATTCTATTCTGGTCTGATTAATTTTCCAGTATTTCCTGGGAATTCCTTTTATGTTACTAATTTTTTTGGACCCTCTTGACTTCCTGATTGATTTTCAAACACTTCGATTTTTTTCCTGTATTATAGCTGCTAGTGTTTTGTTGTATATTACAGCCACAATCAAGTTCTTTACTTATACATGGAATAAATATAAAATATTATAGCCAATAAATGTATGTGCTGTACAAACAACGTTTTTGAGTGAAACCTTTTATACGCTACTTGAATTCAGGAAGGCAGAAATATTTTTGAAAAAAAGATCTGAATCCAAGAATTGTTCCGGAAGAACATGATATTTTTAAAAATGACCTCAACAAACTAGCAGCTTTTTTTTTAGCACAACTCATCTCCCCAATCATAAAAATTCAAAACTTTTTCCATCTAGTTACAATACATTTGACTCTGTAAATGGCTGGATTTAATTTTCAAAGAGCAGTTAATGAGATAACGAGCTTCATTTATAGTGAGATGAATTTTTTAATTGACTAGAGCACAATTTTACATGTAGAAAAATCCCTTTATTTTGGGTAATGCACATTTGGATTATAGGGAACATAATCCTTTAATGAATGATAAAAAAAAAAAACAATACGATTTTAATCTGAATTGCTAATTGTATGCAAAAACATCAGCTTCAGTTCAAAAATAGTTGCCAAAATATGCCAGGATAAAAATTCTTGTATTTTCATGTTCACCATATTTTGCATGTTCATGAAAAAAGTAATTGAAAGACTCATGTCTTAATTTATTGTGTATTTGATAATGAACTTTTGAAAATGATTTAATGGTTAACATATTTTGATTTTATATAGATGTATTTTGATGGTGAATTTATTGGGAGACTACATTATCAAGATAAATTTAGAAGAGAGAAGTCCAAAACAATGGAAGTAATTTGGCAAGCTAGTGAAAGTTTAGGTAATAGTCTTACATTCAGTATTTTGCATCTGTTGTATATAATAAAACTAAAACAAATATATATATTAAATTTGGTGTGTATTTTTCTCTCTGTCTGTGAAAAACATATTTCCATAACTGTTTAATATAGAAATTTAAAATTGCCTTTCACCATTTCTCATGTATTTAAGCAAACATTTTCTCAAATATAGCTAAATTGGGTATTCCAAAGAATTCTTATGAAAAAATATTATTTTTAATTTAGAGTACATTTTTACTTTAAAAAATTCTATACTTTTTAGTCTATACATTGAAGCTGTCATGTTTTAAAATTATAAATTTGTACAAAAAGCTATCCAGAAGAATCTTCATTTCTCTTTACCAACAATAAAAAATTTTCAGCAAAGTAATTCCCCACATTTGTTGTTCATATATGTAAATAAGAAGGACGCAGTAGCCCAGGTAAATAAGATACTTGCCTGAAGTACCAAAGGATGTTTAGAGGTGTCGCGAGTTCGATACCCGGTTCGTCCTTGTCAGAAACTTTCTTGACACAGGGGTACAACAGAAACAGTGACATGACCACAAAAAAGATTGCTCTACTGCAGGGAGTCTCACATCAAGAGGTTAGCTCACCAACTTCTCGATGAGTATAAAAAAAGCTGCTATTCGGAATCGACAATAAACTGTAGGTCTCGGTCTAATTAGTCGTTGTGTGCAGAAAATGACAGATGGTGGGACAAAAATGATCAAATGATGTTGAAAAGGTATTATATGAATAAAGATATGCAGACAAAGTATTCCTTCATACAAAAGGCAATCTCTATCTATTATAGGAATTGAATTTAGCCCCTTATCTTTCTATGATTTATGCAAAATTACTAATTATATGATTTATATGCTACTCCTTTACAAACAAAAACTAAAAAAAAAATGATTTTACTTTTTATTATATTAATTAATTATGTTGAGCTCAATCTTTTTTATCTCATTATACTTTGGGCTCGTTCCATATAAAATCAGGCAGGCTGTGGTGAAGAATGCCAGTGATCACTTCTTTTTCTAGAAGATTATTTTGAAGTTATATGTTTGCCACACTTAATTCACATTCATATATTAAATAGTGAAGGAAAATGGCTTAAATAAATAACGAAAAAATATATTCTCTATCATAAATATTATTTTTTCATTTATTCAATATTGCTTGGCCAAGGCCTATACAAGGGAATGTAGTGGTGAAACTTAACGGAGGAGACAATTGATGTAACAAGAGAAATTGGAAACTGTTATACAATAACTAATGTTTAATGGGAGGTTGTTCCAATCGGTTATTGCTCGAGGAAAGAAACTAAATTTGAAACAATCTGTGAATGCAAAGATGAGTTTCAGTTTTTGGGAATGGTTAATTCTATTGGAAAAGTGTGAAGCTCTTTGTGTATAGAAGAAGAAGTAAGAAAATTGGAAGTGTCAATGTGAAAAAAGCTGTGAGAAGGATTTTGAAAAGGAAGGTTAATTGAGAGATATGTCAATGGGTGGAAAGTGGTTGGCGCTTGAGTTCAGTAACAGAGGCAGGGGATGACCAGCATTTTAAAATGAAGCGGGCAGATTTATTTTTAATAGATTCTAATTAGTCTATATTGGAGAGAGTATGGGGTCCCAGATTTTACAAGCATATGAGAAGAGTACAGGAAGGATATAGGTTTGGAAGCAGAGATATCTGAGGTAAAATAGGTGGAGTTTTTTAAGACTTGACAAAGAAAAAAAGAGTTCTTGTAGACACTTATATGAAAGACGTAATTGACATGGAGGTTTCAATGGACGTAGGCAGAAATAATTAATCCAGATATTTATATAAGAAGCATCAGTGATCAAAGAGTTTTTGATAGATTAAGAGGAATCAAGGAGAATCAACTCTTTTGTGAGTAAGTTTCAGAGAAACTGTTTTTGAAGAGTTTAGGAGTAATTGCCATAATCAACACCATTCTGATATAATGTTAAGGTTATTTTGGAGATGTGCGTGATCGGATTCGTTGCACACTGTTTGGTAGATGACACAATCATTTGCAAAGAGTCTGATATGGCAATTGATAGAATTAGGAAGATCAATTATATAAATCAAAAATAATAAAGGCGGGAGGACCGAATCCTGGGGTGGCCGGACTTGACCTGGAGAAATGGGGGAGTTCTGGCCCTTGTTGGTAAGAAAAGCTTCAACCTATTTAAGCAGTTGAACACATAGGCCAAGGTTTTGGAGTTAGAAGTTTAATATGGGGCACCCTGTCAAAAGCTCTAGAAAAGTCCAAGAAAATTATATCAGTTTGGACGTTTTTGTCTATCCTGCTTAATAAATCATGTATGAAAAGAGCAGATTGGGTAGTTACCGATAAAGATGATCAAAAGCCATGTTGATTAGGGAAAAGAAGTTTATTGAATCAAGGTGTGAGCGGATTTCCTTGGCAACTATGTGCTCAAAAAGCTTGCAGCTTGTAGAGGACATAGCACTTGGTCTGAAATTAAGAGGATGTGAAAGAGAACCTGATTTATGAATTGGGATTATCTTATTAATTTTCCAGTTACAGGAAAAGTTAGATATGTTTAATGAGACGTTGAAGATAATTGGAAATTTCAACAGCACAAAATTTAAGAATGTGATTTGGGATCCCATCAGGGCCAGTGTAATGGGGTTTCAATGTTTTTAAAAGATTCAGAAGGCCTACTTTAGTGAAGAAGATAGCACTAGAGCTGAATAATGAATCAGAAAAGGAGTATTGAGAGGGAGTAGGATATCAGAGGAAAAAGCCTGATTAAATTCTGTGGCAATATCGAGGTGAGAAGTTAGGTCAATGCTATCAATTTTAAGGGAAGAAGGGCCAGCTGATTTAGGGAGAAGAAAATTCCAAAATTTTAAGGGGTTAGTTTTAAAGTAGTGAGGTAAGAAGTTAGATAATTTGCTTTCTGGTGAAATATGAGGTCTTTAAGGTTACGTGTAGAAACTTAGATCTTATTTCTGAGAGAAAGGGAGTTATTGAATTTGAGTTTGGAGATATTTCAGCAAATTTTCCTTTTTAAATGGATAATGTAACAGTTGATCCAGGGGATAAAGTGACATTTTGGGGAGGTATTTTTGATGGGAACAGAGGCTTTGCATGTTTTGATAACAGCTTTGAATTTACTCCAGAGAATATGAATATCATTTAAGGAAGATGATGAGACAAAATCAGGGAAATGAGTGCAAAAGATATTTGGCATAAGAGGAAAGTTGGCCTTGTTAATATTGAGTTTTGCTGAGAATTTAAAGGGAGGGAGAAGGTGATGGAGGAAAAATTTACAAAAGGAATTTTGTGTTAGAAATGCCATCACAAAAACTGAGAAATCAGAAACCAGGATTTTATTTGAAATGGCAATTAGGTCTAATGTAGAGCTAGAGTGGTTTGAGGTTCTTGATGGTTCTAAGATAGTTTGAATGAGATTAAACTTAAGGAAAAGAAAAAGAACTCTATTATTAATATAGTGATTACCCAACTCCATTTTGTGCCAGTCAATTCCTGGTAGGTTCCAATCAGAGACGTCAACACGAAGAAAACATTAGGGGGCTGAAAGTTGCTGGTCATCCTGTATATACGGGACTGAAGTGCATACGCCAAAGAGGAAGAGTGCATTGCATTGTTTCTTCAGAAATTATTGGGGGGGGGGGGGTTCACCCCTTTTACAAAATTTATTGGGGGGGTCAAATGGTCTCAGCTCCTAGGTTCCAGTGCCTATGGTTCCAATCACAGGCTATGATTAAGAGGTGTGAATTATAAAATCTATCTAAATTTTTTTCCAATCTGACAAAACAGTGAATATCTGAAGCAGAATGTAAGTAAAGAGAAAATATTTGAATAGCAGTGCAATTTGGGCAATGCCACTTGGCACCAACGATTTTAAGATTAGAGTCCAAAGAAATTTCAAGAAGGGGTGGAGCTATTAAAGATAAGGGCAATCCCCCCTCCACAAGTATTTCCATCTTTATGAAATGCAAAACTGTTACATGGTAAGAATTCGGAATTGCTGATATTGCTATATAACCAAGTTTCAGTGACAGCAAGAAAATTAGGATTATGAACAAACAATGTGGATTCGAAAGAATGAATTTTATTGGTAATGTTTCTTGTATTAATAGTTCCGATTTTGAAGAGGTTTTTCTGAGGGGCTACAAAGGAATTTGTGGTGGCAAAATTTGTGAGTGGGGGGGGGGAGGTCTAAAGTAGGGTTACCATATTCAAAGACTGAGAAAGAAGGACGTCTGCACATGCATGCTTAGTGACGTCACTTATCCCAATTTCCCAATCGGTGGTGTGACTATTCTGACCAATAAAACCAGTCACAACACAATAATTTTTCCCAACTCTAAAAACCACTAAAAAAACAGAAACAGAAAAAAACTCATAAACATCATCGAACTCCAAAAGAATTTCAGAGACAATTCCAAATTTTAATTCTTAAGACAATTTGAGCACTAGTTCCAATTCAAACACAAAATTATGAATAAAATAAAAATGGTAGAGTTCGAAAAAAAATTCTTCATATAATTTCAAACTATTACTGAAGTGGCTGCTAGGCATCACCTGCCTGACCTGAAATGGAACGAGCGACATAATATTTCAGGAGAGAAAGCTAATATATTTCTTGGTGTGCTTCCAAATGTTTACTGGCCACCAAAAGGGTATTGTTTTGATATCAACTGTGCAGATGAAGAACTGACAGTAAGTATAAATTCCTCTACTTTTCACTTCATTTCTATTTAAAAGTTTTAAATGCATATTACATAATTAAAACAAATGTTTTTCTTCATTTCAACAAAGTATCTCACAAGTTTTTTTTTTATTCTTCAAAAAGATTTGACAGTAAAAATGCTATAATTAAAGATTATATTATAACAATCAGTTTAAATCTCTTATAGTGTAAAAATGAATAGTTGAAGATAAGAAAAGCAGTTAACATATTCACTGTTGAGCATGAAATAAAAAAGTTGACTTCATTGGTGAGACCAATATTAACCTTTGTACAGAAGGCACAGATCATTGCTTAATAAAGAGAGGTCCATCCAGAAAATATGGTGCATATTCAGTGGTATCTCATTTATACAACTTTTACATTTGTACAGCATTTGACTTCAGTTGCAATTCATTTTTATACATTTTAATGTTAAAATATATCCTTTACACATTGCGCAACTTCAACTAAACAACTTTTAATTTTGACAAAAACACCAAATTTCGTAAAAACATGATTTCTGTCAATCAAATTTTATTTTATTTTGTAGGTTGCACAAACGCTTCACTGAACTAATTTTTTATGAATATTGTTTCTGTAAAAGCCATAAAATGGGATTATCAACAGTTATGATCAGGATGAGTAGTTTAATGTGGGCACAAAAACTATTTGTTTATTGTCACTTTTTGAAAATTATGGAAATACAGCATCCCTAAACAAAATGATTTTAATTAATTAGAATTTCTTTTGGTTGTGGAATCAAATTTGTCAAAAAAAATCATATTGTTCAGAAAACCGGAAAAACCCTTTCTCTGGAATTAACACTTCACACAATTTTGACAAGAATTCTGAATCTATGAGAAAAATAATGGACCAGTGAAAGAATTAAATATTCTGAGCCACTTTTGAAGATGGTTGTACAAAAGTCTGATAAAAATAAGTCAATAAATAAAATTTATTGTTTGCTGAAAATCTTCAAAAAGAAGTTTAAAATTTTCTTTTGTATATTTAAAAAATATCATAAAATTTCTCAAAATGAAAGTGATTGTAATACCTTTATTATGAATTTTTGGGAGATTTTATTTCATTTCATGATTTAAAGTATTTTTAAGTATTTGTTATATTCAAATAATTTTCAAGCAGAATCTGAGGATAGAATAAAAAAAACGTAATTTTTAAGAATTTCAGGGTGTTACAATGCAAAAATTAGATTTCAGTTGTGCGTTTTTTGCATTTATACAGCTTTTAACTCTTGAACATCAGATTAACAGGGTTCTACTGTGTTAGTTATTTCATCTGACACACTTTCCTTATAAAACTACAGGGTGTCCGAGAAAGATCTTTATTATTCTAAACATTAACAACAAAAATATGAAAGGTGAAATGAAATGCAGTTTACATCAAAAGAATGAAAAAATCTAACAGTTTTTTTAGTATCAATTGTCTGAGGTAGACGGTGCTAGTTGCTCGGCAGCTGTAATAAGAAACGAAAATGATAACCATGCAGGAGAAAGCGCAATGTGTATTATGGCTAGTGGAAACAAAATCACAGAAAACCGGGAAAAGAAATTTTGATCTTATGAACCATAAAAATTCACCAAGCATGCCTTCAATTTATGCATAGATGCAGAAGTTTAAAGACACAGGAAATGTTGAGCATGTGAAAATTACTGCCCGCCATCAACATCAGAAGAAAGTGTCAAGCGAATCAGACACACATTTCAGTCGAACATGAACCAGATAGCCTCAAATGTAATGTTTGGTGTGGTCTTTTACACAACGCTGTAATTGACACTTGGTAGGAAATTGAGAAATTCACATGCTCAACATTTCCTGTGTCTTTAAACTTCTGCATCCATGCATAAATTGAAGGCATACTTAGTGAATTTCTATAGCACATCAGGCAAAACTTTCTTTGCATGGTTTTCTGTGATCTCATATCCGTACGCATTGTGCTTTCTCCTGCGCAGTCGCCATTTTCATTTCTTATTACAGCTGCCAAGCAATTAGCGCCGTCAACCTCAGGCAATTGATACTAAAAAAACTGTTAGATTTTTTCATTCTTTTGTCGCAAACTACATTTCATTTAACCTTTTCATATTTTTGTTATTAATTTAGAATTTAATCTTTTAGAATAATAAAGATCTTTTTTGGACACCCTATATTTTGTTGCTTAATAATTAATATTTATGTTAATTAGTATTTATATATAATATAACTATTAATATGTTCTGCATAATGAATTTACGAGAAAATCAATTTCATAAGTAGAAAGGAAGTCAGTCAGAAATTCTAGCCTGCTCCAAGGTATAGGGGCTCTGAGAATGGCAAATATTTTTAAGGGGGTTGGTGCATGCAAATTTTACAAAATACTACATTTTCCCATTTTTCAATTTTTAAATACTATGAAATTTTCTGCACCTAACTGTGTTAAAGTTTTTGTCCTAGCTGTATTAAAAGTATTTTTATATGAACTGCTGGCAGGCATTACACATGCTAATGTTTTTCACTAAAATGCATTTTTCTCAAAACTATGTTTTTTGTTACATAAGGAACACTTTTTCAAACACCGCTCTTTCAAATGACATGAAACTTTGTGTGTCTCTCAACACTATTCTGTTACATACTTTAACACAAGCTTTTAGGATTTTACTTGTTGGTTATTTTTTTTATCGAAATTTAACTCAAACAACATGCAACTTTTCCAAAAATCATCAAAATTTGCCCATATTTTGTGCCATAAAAATTTTAAAAATAATTTTAATAAAAAATCCCCGAGTTAAAGTGTGTAACACTATAGTGTTGAGAGACACACAAAGTTTCAATACATTTGAATGAGCGGTGTTCGAAAAAATGTTCCTTTTCTAACAAAAAACTTAGTTTTGAAAAAAACTCATTTTAGTGAAAAACATTAGCATGTGTAACGCTTGCCAGCAGTTTATATTAAAATACTTTAAAAATACTTTTAATACAGCTAGAACAAAAACTTTAACAAAGACGCAGAAAATTTCATAGTATTTAAAAATTGAAAAATGTGGTTTTTGGAAAATTTACGTGCACACACACATACAATGTTTGGTATAACCAAGTCTTCCAAACTTATTTGCCTTTTGCTGCCTTCAACCCAAGTCAACTCATACGACCTCATGTTGTGTTGTTGTGTCTGTAGCTTCTACTAGTCATTCCATACCTGCCGCCATGGGGCGACAGATTGCAAACTTTGGGAAACACTAGTGTAACTCATCTTCTGGAAATCACAGAATCTTGAAAATGAAGATTTTTGAATTGACATCTTGGAGATTTTACTGTGGAAATTGAGAAATTTTGTGGGGTGTTTTCAGTCATATTAATAATTTCAAAAACAAAAATGAATTTACATTTTTTTAATTTTGAGTTTTCTCAGAACTAAGAAGACAAGAAAACAAAATAAAAAAATAATCAGCTTTAACCACAAAACTTTTTCAACTTTTTATGATTTTTTTCATTCCTACTTCAATATTTTCTCTTTTTTTTATTGATAATTCAATGTTACTGTTAAAAAATATCAAACTAGAATTGGAAAAAATTCTGTGAAAATTCCTAATTTTGATATGTAATGTGATCAACATTATATTTATAGGATGACAACATTGCTATCAAGACACATAATTTTGTGAATTTGGCAAGAGAGCAGGTACCATGTTTTCATTTATCTATTTTTATATGAATAAATGAAGATAGTTTTCCTCAATAAGGATTTTAATTTGAAAATCTATCAAAATTTTTTTAACTCCAAAAACATATTTGAAGTTTTAAAATATATTATAAGTTTAAAATCGTTCAATGCATTAAAAATAGCATCAGACTCTATTATTTGCTCTGGTGAAAGAAAATACAAAAAAGTTGAAATGACGGCCCTGATGAAGACCTATTAAATGAGTTGCTGTTGAGTGTTAATGAAAAAATGAGTATTCATGTGAAAACTTTGTTAAATAAAAAAATTTGTATTAAAAATCAGTTTGCTATATCAAAATATTATGCCGTACATTATTATATAGGATGCACCAGAAGAAGAGTTGATATTCCTATTTTTAGAATCCAATATTAGAAAATTAATGACGAGATCCATTAAGTAGTAGTCTAAGTAATTAATTGATTTTTTCGATCCTATTTTACACCTTATCCAATTATTTCAACTACAAATTGAGAAAGATAAGATATATTAAAAGTGATATTTTTACATTTAATAGGCCAAACATTATGGAACTAATCATATTTCAATCACAATGGGGATGGACTTTTACTTTCGTGATGCAGCCAAGTGGTATAGAAACCTTGACTTACTTATAAAGCACATTAATTCTCTGGTATGTTTTTCTCGTAAAGCTTCCTGCTGTGTTTAAAGCTTTTTCTTTTTATAGTTTTGGCTGTATTATGCAATTATTCATACAAACATATTCCAGCATCACTAAAAGTAAATTTCTGAACTTTTCTAACACACATGCATGATTTAGTAATATTTCTCAAAACTATTTATCTCTATGCAGCAGGAACTTGGGGTCAAAGTGAATGCTTTCTATTCAACTCCTGCATGTTATTTGTATGCTTTGAACAATGTGAACAAAACATGGGCAACGATTAAGAATGATTTCTTCCCATATGCTTCAAAACAACATGAGTACTGGACTGGTTATTTCACAAGTCGGCCAGCTTTGAAATTCCATGCAAGGAGAAGTAGTGCCTTTCTACAGGTAAATGTTTTTTTACAATATGTATGAATTTTAAGTAACCATCATTATTATTTTATCATCATTTTGTTATGATGATAACATAAAATTAACAACATTACAAAACTACTGAAAAGCAAAGCAGTTTTTGTGTTTTTGTTTGCTCATTGATATCATGCGTTTTCAATTTGTTTACCAGTGAAGCATATTTCACATAAACTTTCTTTTACATGGCTGCTCACACTTTTCAGCTTACTGGAAATATTTTGCCTATGACTGTTTTGTAGGCTATATAAAAGCAAACTTATTTCTTGGCAAATGACTAGGAGAAACACTGATAAAATCAATTGAAACACTGATAAAATTAATTGAAACACTGATAAAATTAATTGAAACACTGATAAAATTAATTGAAACACTGATAAAATTAATTGATTCTGAGATATTTTCTGTATAGTAATCATTTCACCAAAGTTAGTAATGCATTGTATACCTCTACTCTTTGCATACATATTAAATTTAACTGCATGCACCTGTTAGGTGCAGGAATAAAAACTTTCCATTCAGATAGAAAAATGATTGAAAATTATGCATAAACATGATTATTTATGTTCAAAATAAATCTTTATTCAGCCAAAAAATTAAAAAAATATATGCATGGTAACAGGCATGGATAAAGGATGATGTGTCCGGAGGGACAATTAAATGTGCAGGTTCGTATAACCTCCCAGTATTTAACAGGACAGACTATTTTTTCTATACTATCTGGTTCTTGAGAGGGGTGATCACACCCATAACTCTCTTCTAGATCTGCACCTGCATGAGAATGATAAAAAAATGAGCGTGAATTCTAAGTTGAAGCTTTGATATTTAAACATTTATTTTTGATGCTCCTGTCAGAGGATTAATGAAGCACTTGGTGTGTGCACATACTATGGTGCTACACTGACAGTGGAAGCTGATGGGACAAAATGTATTATGGAAAGCATATCCCAACATGCTAGAAGTAGCTACACACTTGGTAAACTCAGATTACCTGAGTGTCTAATGATATTATTATATGGTGTCTTTTTCAGACACCATTGCACGTCCAGACATATTGAATTATGAAATTTTCCTTAATAACATACATCACACAGAATATATACACGCACAGTCTTGTCTGTTATTCTTCATTGACACCCCCAGGGGTAGCCCTTAGGTTGGCAACTTGCTGATATGGGTAAGAAACCATTTCAAGCTTCAAATTCTGGTCTGGTCTGATACTGTGGTGCTTTTCTTAGTTTCAAGACTAAATTTATAAAATTTTCAGTGTAGGATTACATCCAATTTATTTCTTTGTAGTATTAAATGTTCTTATTTTTTACTGGTCAGTTTTTAGGACAATTGCCAATTTGATGTGCCAAAATTGCACAATAAAAAAAAAAGGGAAAGTCAAATGCTTTCCTGGAATTTAACTTTGCAGAATGTATTTGTTATCATGAGCAGCAAGACAAGGACAATATAATTTTTTCAAATTTTGTTCTATAAAAGAGCTTATACTTCCTGAGGTTTCAATAAAGTATATATATATATATATATATATATATATATATATATATATATATATATATTATAAGTAATATTGAAGACCGTATGAAGTTCATAAATATTTGAAAAGATTGTTGGGTTGATGTATCAAAATAAATCTTATCAAATAAATTAAAAATTTATCAAAACGTCATTATGATCACAAGAAGTATGCAATTTTTAACTGATAAAAATATACTTTTGAAACCACAAATATGCATTAAAAACACAGAAATAAAAAAAGCACCCATCAAAGTAGCAAAAAAAAATGTACCAACAATGGCAAAGCTGCCCCAATAAACTAACCAGCATCCCTTTTACTAAATTTTTCATATTTAGTATTTTCTAATGTATCAAATATTCAGTAAAAGAATTATTCAGTAACGTGCAGGCAACCATGATGCTTATTCATAGCAAAGTAAGGATTGCTTAAAATTTCTGTTCAAAAATGTAGGATTTAAGGAGTTTCATGAAACAAGCTAAGCCTTTTCAAGAATGTGATTATCTAAGCTTATTGATGTTTTTCATTTTAAATGTGAAAATAAAAAAAAAGTCCTTTGCAAGCATAAAGTTGATTTTGGCAGTTTGAGTAGCAATGTGATTTAACACTTGATAAGCTTCAAATGAAAAATAAATGATAATGAGGAAAATTTCATTGATCCAGTAATAGCTGTGTTTGCCATACCTTGTACAATCTTCCTCATTCATTTGAAATAAAGTGAGTAATTTATGTAATATTTCCAAAAGACTTACAAATTCTTCAACACACCTCTCTCCTGTAGCTATGGAATTATTTAAATACTGAATTTAGCCAGAAAAAAAAAAAACTTGAAGAACATATAAAGTAAGAGATTTGCAATCTTGATTTTTTGTTCCAGAAGGTACTACGAATACATAGATATAATTTATGGTATTTTCTCGCAGTTATGATAAACAAATTATAATCTATTGAAATCTGACATTTTCAAGTTCAAATACTTATTTCTATAACTTGCTAAACAAACAAAACATAGTCTAGTTTGATACTATGTTCCAATAAATAGGCTGATAATAAATAGGCAGCACAAAACAAAGGAAAATAACCTTATTTCTGCCCACATCTCTTCTCAAAAACAGAAGCCTGATATTATAGGAAGTAGAAAATCATTGATTGCATATAATAACTAAAAAAAATTGAACCAGAAAGCATGGCCCTCACAAGGGTAGGGCTGACAGGGCTCTCAAGCCCTAGGGCTCGGGACGATTATCATTTGTTTTTGTTTTTTCACACTATAAATTAATTATACAAGGGCCTCTCTATGAAATGTCTGGCCTGAGGGCCCACCAAAGGTCTCAGTCCCAGCCTAGGGGCCCTGCTCCAGGATGTGGGGGCTATGCCAGAAAATGCAACTGTTATTATTTAAATAAAACGAACATTTAATCTATAACTCAAATGAAGTAAATATTTGTTATATGCTGCTGAAAACCCCCCAGTAATAAATGTGATTATAAAATTATTATGCTCTAGATATAAAATTATACTTTGCATGACATGAGAGTAAAAGTTTTTCAGCTAAGAAAATTACACAACTTTTTTTCAAAGTTATTGTATGTTGTAATAAAAACATCATGATGTTTTCTGATACCTGTGTCGTGGATTTTGATATGGTTTTTTTCTTTATTTAGGCTTGCAAACAGCTGATGGCAATAACAAATTTAGAATCTGGCGATATAAATACTTTAGGTAAATAAACTTTCATTCTAGAAAAAGAAGATAGAAGAATGGTTGTTTGATTTTTTCATTACCTGATCAGTGTTTCAGAATGCCCAACAATCATTAGTCTACTATTTGCTGTGTCGAAATAAGCATTTCACAAATATATAACTGCTGAAAACTAAATGAAGCCTATGTAGAAATTTTAGCATATCTAGTTGAGTTTCTTCAATAGTGTTTATTTTAATTTTCCAACTACACTGGTGTAAGAAATTAAGAGAATTTGCAGACTTGGTCGATTATCTCTAGAACTACTGTACCGATTTTAATGAAATTTGATATGTACATACATTGATACAATACAAAACAAATAACCATTCAATAATTGTAATACACACGCATGATCGTGCGTAACACTCGTTGGAGTCGGAAGGTATGAAACAGCGGTTGCAGAATAAACAAAAAAATGGGTTAATTGATGGGTTAATAGGGGGTATGGTCCCCTCTTACAGATATACAGGTCTCACAGCGTGATTTCATAATTGAAATAAGGCAGTTTATCATTTCCTGTGGCAATTGGTCCCACTCGTTCAGCAATGCTGTTTTCATTCCCTGGATGGTTCCTGGAGGGGGGTTGCGAGTTGCAATTGCCCTCCCCAGAGCGTCCCAGACATGCTCTATAGGGTTAGGGTCTGGAGATCTGGCTGGCGAATCCACCCGGCGAATATCCTCACTCTCTAGAAAATCGTCGAGCAGAAGAGCTCTATGTGTCCTCGCGTTATCGTCCATTAAAATGCACTCAGGGCCAACTGCACCCCTGAAAAGGCGAACATAGGGCTCCAAGACCTCATCCCTCATCCCTATACCTCACACCAGTCACAGTGCCTCTTTCAAAGACATGGAGAGGTGTGCGGCCATCCAACATGATGCCTGCCTAGACCATTAAACCTCCTCCGCCATAATGGTCGATTTCATGGACATTGGAGGGTAGGTATCAGGTCCCTGGTTCTCTCCATATGAACGTACGGCGAGAATCAGTGCTTAGGCTGAACCGGGACTCATCAGTGAAGAGAACGGTCGCCCATTGATCCATACTCCAATCTCTATGCTCTCAGCACCATGATAAACAGAATCTCCTGTCCGTAGAAGTGAGCGGGACGCAAACAGCAGGTCTTCTTGCAAACAACCCTCTCTCATGAAGTCTTTTGGAAACAGTCACCCTTGATACACGGGTTTCTGTGGCTGCATACAAGTCACGAGAGAGCTGAGAAGCTGTAGCACTCCTGTTACGCCTCGCTATAATCGACAAATGGCAATCTTCTCTGGCCGTCGTGGCTCTTGGACGACCTTGCCCAGGCTTTCTCTCGGTGGATCCGGTATCCTGGAACTGTTCCCATAAGTTACACATGACGCTGGGCGTTAAATTGAACTCTCTACGAATCTGGACTTGAGATTGGCCTGCTTCTAGCCTCCCCACAATTCGCCACCTCATTCCATCATCTAAACGTTGGTGGTTACTCATTTTTACTGTTACAATTTGAAATTAACCGATTGCTGCAAAATAACACCAAAAAATTTGCAGAGGTGTGCTAGCGAACGAAATGCATCTTAACTTATGCGCGCTTATAAAGCCTGTTTCTCTACTGGCTCCGCCTACACACACGTGTACACTTACGTATTTGACGTACAAGTTTTGCATTTTTGTCTAGAAGCAGTGGTTTTACATTCAGTTCAGTTCTTTTCATGAGATTCGATAAAATATGCAAATTCTCTTAATTTATTTCACCAGTGTATGTTTGAGATGTGCTTTATTTTATTTAAATGATAAATATTATTGACAAAATATTTGATTCAGTCTAAGAGAAATGGTATCTGTTCACAAGAAATCAGATATCTTCTCAACATTTTTTTTTTCTGAAGTATTTTTTGGCAGAAGTATTAGTAGTTGAGCACAGCTTGTCAAAATTATGAACATAATATTAAATTACTGTGTTATTCCAATCAATATTTTTTGTTTAATTTATTGACTTTGGTTGATATTCATTAGATTTATGTATTTAATATAAGCATGGCTATTACATCCTATAGTTGGGCACTAGGGCCAGGTACTTTGGTAGGCCTCCGGGCCGGGTTTACTAATGAGGCCCCGTCTGTGGTAAATTTATAGTGTAAACAACTAAAAGTATAATGGGATTCATTCCTGTTTGGAAGCTGGAATCCTCTCATAAGTTCAATATAGGTTCCATTAAACCGCAATAATGTTTTAAATGTGAACCTTTTTTCAGACAGAAATACTGTTTTTTTCCTTCATAAAAATGCTTCATTTTTAAAGTGACATTTTATTTTTATACATATTTTACAGCAAGGGCTCTTGGTATTGTTCAACATCATGATGGAATTACGTAAGTTTAATTATTCTTATTTGGTGTTGCATTTCATTTGAAAAACATTGATTAATATAGTGCACTTAGAAAATAATTATTTTAAAATAAGAACACATTGGTTCCTTGCAAGGCAGTCTAATATTGGATTGCAAGAAAATGTTCTCCATAAAGTTCAAGAAAATAGATTATGTATAATTTGTTCTTGGGTCTCCATATCTTTCTCCTAATATGGAAAGAAAAACAAAAGTATATATCATGATATGTCCTTTACTTTAAGCGTTTACTGTATTTTATAACACACCAAATTACAAAATACATTGTTCATACACTATAAATACAATCTGCTGCGTCTTAGATGTTATAAGGGTTCTATTTTTTTACCATATTCCTCTCTCATTGCTCCAGCAGACACCCTAGCACTCACAGTCTTCTCTTGTTTTTACTGAAAAGTTGCCACAGTTGTCCTAAAAGACCCATACTCTTCAGTTACAGCTATAATTTTATCACCATTCTGCACTTTATTTACAATTCATTTATCTTTTCTATGTTAAACCAAATGTGCTTCTTTTCTGAATTATTACTCTGTTCACTTCATTTTGGACTCATTTTTAAACCATAACAAAGTGAAAAAAAAACCATATTTTTCTCTACTAATTCTGTTATATTAAAAAATATATACCTTAAAATAGGATTTATTTCTTCAAATGTGCAAATAAATATTCCCATTTATTTTAAAGATCTGTAACTTTGAAATTATTTCAAAAACCCCATTTTTTACAGGGGTACAGAAAAGCAGCATGTTTCTGATGATTATACAAGACAATTATCTATCGGTGTTTCACATTGTGAGGTAATTTTAATCATTCTTTTCAACAATATAAGAAAAAGTTGGTATGATATTTTCATAAAGATGACCTAAATTACCAAGTTTTTATTGGTGACTGTCTAATAATAATCTACCATGATAAAAAAGCTATTGAAAACTTACTATAAATAATATTTTTATGATGTTGAAAATATTGGTGGTCCTGGGTGGCTTAAGCAAAGGTACAAGGGGTGCAATGCACCCGGGTGGCAGCTTGAGCTTTCATTGGACACAAATTTTTTTTGAAACTTTCAACACTAAAAATTCACATGACATCACGCTTTTGAACTATATGTTGACAATGGAGGTGTTGAGTAAACTCAAGGAAAAGACAGGGTATGGGTTGGTAATACCAGAAATAAGAATGTATTCTATCACAAGGGGGCAAAAGCACATTTGGTGCTCTCAAACATAAATTTTTCCAGAACAGTGAAATAAATGCAAAGGAACTAATTCAGCTTCTCACTTGCCCAGTCCCTGAAGCACCAGAAATGCCTTTGAAATAAATATCTTAATAAGAATTGCCTCATTATAAATCATCCTTACAGGATAAGTGCAAGTAATGATGGCTCATCAATAAGTGCTGTTTTGTGGATTGAATTATCTGGCATAATCAAAAATGGTAAAATAAATCCAGTGTGTGACAGTCATGTTCACCTTGGATGAAAAGTTGTTTCTATTTGTATATGTATGCTTGTACATTTTTCTTTGCTAAATGAATAAATAAAAAAAATGAAAAAAAAGCAAAGACAGTTCTGCTTTGAAAGCAAAACAGTCTCTTTAAACGCGGAATGTAAGGTCACGAGTATTTTCTCTGTGAAGAATGGTGTACAGTTTTCTTCTAAGAACAAAATAGGTTTAGCCCAGGGTCTTCTCGGCAAAAGCTCTGTCAGCCTCCTTCCAGGGGCAGCACATAAAGCTTTGCAGCCGAGTGGCGGGAAAACTTGAGCCGCCCCTGACCCATGGATTTTGAATCGGTTTTAGAGAAGAAAAAAAATTAGGAAGGAAATTTGAGTTGTCTCAATGGGTTTATGGCTTGGTATCCAAACATTTATGTTGGTGCCCCCCCCCCCTTCTTCTTTAAGGAAAAAGTCTTTCAGTCATAGAACACTGAAAAAATAGAATTAAATATGGAAATAAACAATAAAAAACAATTATTAAAGAGTATAGAATGAATTATAGAATGAATAAAAACCTTCCATGATTTGGTAGCCACTATTTCACACGGAACCCTGGGTCTTGTTTGACTGAAAATTTGAGGCACTGCTGGTAAAAACTCCTTTATAGTTTTGAATAATTGTAATATTTTCTTATTCTTAGGCTTTGCTATCCAGTATTTGATGAATTTTATACCATTTCCTCGTGATTGGGTAATGGTATGGAAAACTCAATCCCTTATGTTTCACCCATATCTGCGCTGAGCATCTTTAGATGTGCAGTTACACATAACCTGCAGCATGGACAAAGATATAGGGATTATAGGAGGGCAATGTCTCCTTTCTCATTAGCACTGTTGAGGGGCAAACTAATTTAATATAAATGTATATACATGCACTGACATCATCATGCCCTGCCCTTACCCCTTCAAGTCACCTCCCATCAAGGCCATAGCAGGGGGACGACGACTTGGGATCTGGTCCCCCACGTCTGAAATGTGAGAAAATAACCGAAAAAGGGTAAAAGATGGCCAAATTCAGGCCCGTCATTTGGGGGGAGGCAGGGGGGCCGTTGCTCCCCCCCCTGGCTTTTGAAAATACACTAAAAATGGTATGTATATATATACACACATTCAGTACATGCGCTTTGCCCCCCAGGAAAAAGTTGAAATGACGGCCCTGGCCAAATCTAATGTTCAACCACTTTGGTCCCCCCCAAAATGCAAGTGATTTCCTCCAAACGAAATTTCAAGCTACAAGTTCCCTCTTAGAATGTTTTCCGCTAAGAATGACTTTTTCATAATCCCAACTTTTACTAATACTCATCGAAATACCCCATTTAAAGCAATTTTTCACTTAGTGGTTTTTTTTAATGTTATGAGGGGGATCCACTTGATATGCATGCATATGTGTTTTTTTTCTTTTCTTTCAATTCTCCATGCATTTCATGTTCACTACACATGTGCCTATTCATATTGTGGTATAATGCTCGCCAAAATGAAGATGCTAAGTGACGTGGCAGGAGTGGCCCCTAATTGCATATATTCCCCCACACAATATTTGTATTTTCTTTATTTTTTTCTCATCCACAACAGTTGCCGGCTAAAAGCTTACAATGCCAATCAACCTCATTTGCACACCTACAAGATCTAAAGCAAGAAACTCGTTCCGATGGACATATTATATTATACAAAAAAAATTCTTATCTATATAATATGACACATGTAAAATAACAGGTGACATGGCATGGACTCCCTAATTGTCTCAAATAAAATAGTACACTCATTCTTTTTAAATAAACCCTGGAACATTCTCCAACGACTCCTAAAGCCATCTAATCTGTTATCACCACAAAATCTGTTAATCACATCAGTACCCAATTGTCCAGGAATATATGTTGTTGTTAATTTTGTATGTTTGCAGATTTTTTTCTTTTTGACTCAATAATAATGTGTTATAGACTCTGCACTCAACCATGAAATTGGGCTGGAAGAGATCTCAGCAATGGGATAAGTCCAGCAGCAGAGTTCTGGCATTCATTCATTCGGCCCTTCAAGTCTATTTCTATACTGATACTCTATAGCCGGGGGATTGTTCCTTGGCGGTACCTGAATATAATTTTTTGTTTTTCTTTCTTTATAATCTGGTGGTTGTCTAACCCTATAACATGAGCACTGGCCACCACTGGTTAAAACACATTAAATTGTTGTTGAAGTGATAATTTCACTGTTATGTAAATTTTATTAGGTGGTTAATGAAAAAGTCATTTCCTTTCATTCTGAACATTAGAAAGTTGGTATTGTAATGCATCATAATGGAAAAATAATAATGATTGATAACCTAATTCTTTCTTTTTTTCATATTAATCTACAGAATATTGTTTCAAGATCACTAAACAAACTAATGAGTTCAGATGAGACAGAAAACTGTATGACATCCATTCATTTTTGTTCCCAACTTAACATCAGCCGATGTGATTTTACAGAAACAGAGACAAAGGTAAGAGAGAAAAAATTCATGAATGATGAATTTAAAAAAAATCATGAATTCATTCATTATATAATGAATCATATTGAAAATGAGAAACTAATTTGTAAAATTGAAGAACTTGGAAGCACATGCAAAATCATTAAATAACTGTATGACAAAAAAAATCCATGTTCCCAAGGAAATTTTAACGGTTTTAGAGTATATTAAGGCTGCTGATTTTAAAACTGGTGTTGGTTTTGCAGAATTGGCTCTAATTTTGAGATAATGCATATTCCAAACATTTTAATATAGCCTGCAGCCACTAGTTTTCGCATCAAATTTTTACTTTCAATTTTTTATTTATTTCCCTTTTTATTCAATACATTATTACATTCATATCATGATTACCATCAGTGGTCTTTATTTATTGATATTAGGTTTATTATTGATTTACATTTCACACAGTTTCAGTGTGATTTGTATGCTGCTTATGTATTACCATTGGGATTTAACTCCCACTTTATCTCAAAAACCAGAGCCAATCTGACAAAACCAATGTCAGACTTGGAATCAGCACCCTAAAATCACTGAAAAATCTTCGAAAACAAAATCAGCATTGAGCAAAGTTATCATTGTTATTCTACTAGGTGCCTGTTGTATTAGTTAGTGTTACTAAGAATCATTCATGTTTTATAGACGCTAGATTTCACATCTTCTATAATTCAATAATTTATGTAATCATCAAGAATTCTTTTATTATGATGTATGTGAGCTCAAAATGATATTTTACTATGATGTTACATTCATTTAAATTTTTCATGTTAATTTATGTTAAATGTTCAGTTCCCTGAACGAAATAATAAAACCTCTTCTCATAAAAGTTGAAAAATCCTTATCAATGAAATCTTCTGTATATAAACATATTTTTGCAGATAGCTGCTAATGTTTTGGTGGTTGTCATTCAATGAGAAGAAGAGTTTATTCTGCTAAAAGGCAGTGAGATGTTTGAGTAATTTCTTGGCATTTCTCAAACTTCCATGGTGTGTGTCATTGAGGGACATTTATGGGTCCCTTATTATATTTCTTACAAAGTACATATATGCTTTATGGGTAGAAAATGTCAGTCCTCTGCAGCTTAGTGGTAGATCACCCATACAAATTATGAGGGAATAGAGGTTTTATTTCCCCCAGAGGCATGTGAAATTTTTTTCTAACTTCATCTTCATCTCCACTTGGTATCCAGTCTTTTGTATTCTATGTGAATAATGGAGAGTAACATTGTTTCTCTCTGGTCTAGAATTTGTTAACTTTGTGGATTGGATAATTTGATGTTTGGACTATTAATGCTCTACTGTATCTAAACTTTTAATGAGGATGTATATAAATGTGAGTAAGAACTCCATATAATGGAAGTTATGACATGTTTTTTAACCGAACAGAATCAATTTATTCTACTAACTCATTTTCTTAAAACCCTTTGAATATAATTTTATATTAATGATTATTTTTCTATTCTAGTTCTACCTTATCATATATAATTCATTTTCCCAAGAAGTTACAAGCTTCATTCGTCTGCCAGTATTAGGAGAGTGGTACAATGTAACTAAGACGTCATATCCAGAAGATATAATTGAAACACAGGTATTTTTTCAAAACTCAATACTTTAGAATGTGTTATCACTTTTTTGAAACTAATAGAACTAATGTATTCTACACATTACACAGTTAGAAAAATAGACAAATATGTTTTATTACTATTAGAATTCAGATGAAAAAATAGAAGGTAAAAAAGGGAAAAAGTAACTGCAAAACTATTTTTTTAATGTATATAAACATACATCTCTTACTTTCTTCCCATTCCAATACACATATTTAAGTTTTATTTAGGGAACTACCTAAAAGGAACTAGAAAATTAAGAAACTATTTTTGGGTTTCATGATACCATTAAAATATGAAATTAGGTATAAAACTTCAATTACATTTTTAAACATAAATATAGTACCTATTGTTCTACTCAGTTTGGTAATATTTTGACAAATAATTTGACAGTAAGATAGCAAAACGTACGAAGTGATCCAGTGGCTACTTTCCCACTACATTTCTCTCTCTTTTGTGCTAAAATTTCCTCATAGAATAATATTTTCCTCTCAGCATGTAGAAAGTGCCTAATGCAATTGCAACCTACAATCAAAATTGATCAAAAAATGCGCTCAGTGGAGATTGTCTTTTCCCCCAAAGTACAAAAAGAACTGAAATTTTATGATCTTTTCAAGATGAGTTAACATGATCTATCATCAAATTTTTCATGAGTTCTGTTTAAAAGTAAAATAAAACTTTTTGAAGTATTATATTAAACTAAAACAAAATTATGGTTATTGAAAACCCTTAAGGTTTGATCAGGCCCAGGATGCAAAATTTTCAATTGTCTACATATTTTTTACTGATTATGATAAGATGTAACAGATCACATGTTATTTGAAGAAAGAAAAAATAAAATTTGTATGCAAACACAATAACCTATGATTAACCTGTATATAAACCAACTTAGAATGTATGTATATTTTTATGATATATGTCTCAGTAATTTACATGGAGACGAATTACATTAAAATGTAGGTTGTTCCTGTACCATTATCTGTATTAAACTTGCCAGAGAGATCAAGTTTATCAAAAAGCGAGCTTGTATTTCCTGTAACTCTGCAGCCAATGTCAGCTTCTGTTTATGGTATAAACATAGCACATGGTAAGATATTTTACTTGAAATATAAAATACAAATGAAACCCCACAGCAGGCAAAATGACTAAAGAGGTGGCTGAGAAAAAGTTTTCCATAATAAATATGCATGTCAGATATTTCAAAAACATCAACTCAATTAAAAATGCAATTACAAACTATATATATGATAAAATATTATACAATGCCCATAAAGAATACTTATGGTTGTCTTATTCTAAGTATGGATAGCTTCTCGATTAACCCCAACATGTTTACCATATATCTTTTTGAACATGTCAATTGTGTTAGAATTTACTACTCCCGGGGGTAAGCTATTCCATTTATTAACAACCCTATTAGAGAATAAAAAATTTGGTTAAATATTTCTCAAATTTTCATGCATTTTCTTAAAGAAAGAATTTTTATTTATATACACACTGTATATTTGAAGCCATACATTTTCTTTCTAGCTTGAGTCATGTAACACTTTAATTCTGCTTCATGAATATGAAAAATAATTATTCTGACCTCTACAGAAATTTCTGATTTAAATCTTGATTTTTGGATCATAAGAGGAAATTGGTGATCAAAGAGGACTTGATGGTCTGAGGGGAGTGGCATGATGATGATGTCATTACAAATGCTCACACACATAATAGGCCACTTGCACACATCTTTGATGTTGGAGGAGGCACAGCTCCTCCCTTTCCCTCCTCATATCTCAGGCCAAGCTTCAGATTCCACATGTTTCTCTTTTCTCTTGTGTGTGTGTGTGGGAGGGAGGCTAGCACTGGCACATGATTGTAATGACTAAACAACAACAAAAAATAAATAACTTTCTTAAAAATGAAAATATAAGCAACATCATTTTTAGAACAAATACCCCATACTAAAACCTATTTTTGTATAAGGAGCATTTAATTCTACTCGGGTATCAAAATAAAAAAAAATATTTCAAAGCGATTTTAATCTGAATTCATAAAAACATTGATTAAGGAACACTAATTGAAGAACAGAAAAAAAAGAAGATAATAAAAAAAATTGTATTTTTCATGAAAATGGATTATACATTCATTGTGTTCGTGTCTGTTTACTGTCAAATAAAAATCCACTTTCTAATACCAGGATTCAAACACAAAAAAATAAAATATAATGTTGAGAAAATTTTCTGTATGCATAACATTTATATACAATATATTTTTAATATTAAAGAATGAAAACTACAAAACTTCCATGCCTAGTATTTTATCTGTTTTTTTCAGAATATGAACCTGTAATTGATATTGAAAGTGCAAGAATCCCTACTTCTGTGCAGGATGCTGTTATTCAGAATGAGGTATTGTTGAGTTTTGTTTTTATCCACTTACATTTTGATAACCTTCTTCTCAAAATGTTGGTGCTTATTTCGTACCAATAAACTATCAATGAATGTAGCATATGCTTGTTGAAATTCTAGTAAATCAATGTATGCAGGTTTTTGAGTCTAATATGAAATTTTTTTTCACATCACATTCATAAAAGAAAAGGTAATTTTTTTTTTAGTTTTCAATTGTTCATTATTTAAATTAACATTTCTTTTAATGGCTGAAAATAAAGGTACTTGCATTTTGTGTTTTGTTTTTTATTCTGCACAAACATTAGTTTTTTTTAGAATGTTTTAGGAATTTATTTCATTCTTCTGCTCCAATATTTCTCACAATACCAAAAGTGAATATACCAACAAAAACATTAACCCATAATTAAATAAATGAGTTGCACATGGTAAGCTAGGTATTTAGCTATTATAATTCGAAAAATGTGCTTCAAAAAAATTATATTCACATACAGAGACGGCAACATGAAAAAAAACATTGAGAAGGCTGAAAGTTGCTGGTCGTCTATATATATATATCAGACTAAGCCACACATGTATGCAGGAGAGTTAGGGTGCATATTACATTGTTTTTTCAGAAATTACTGGGGTGGGGGCTCAAATGGCATTAGCTCTTAGGCTCCTATGTTCACATAGAGAGTTTCAAAGGACCCACTCATTGTCTAAAAATACTAAAGTTGTTAAGGAATGGTATTTTGTGTTATTGTTTATTCAGATATGCACATCTCAAAATATATTCTCATATTTGTAGCACCATTCACCAAAACAGTAAAATTTTGCTTAGAATTCTGGAAACCGCACTAGTCCTGTTTTTATATCAAAATGGCTTTCTGTCTTCCAAGAAATACTCCAGGATACATGATTTGCTCTGAATTTGGCTTGCCTTGTACCTGTGTGATTGTTAAAAAAATGGTTCTTATGTATTGGTTGCAAATCCTGGAAATGAATGAGCAACGATTGAGATTACAGAAGCTAGGCTTCCTCAGATTACAGCAAAAAACCATTCCTGGTAATAATGAAAAATACAACTGGTACTTGTTGTAACAAAAAATTTTAAATGGTACTGCGTTTTGTTATCTAAGTGAGTTACAATTCAAATACAGTGAAATCTTGCATACCACAGATCATGGCAGTGTTAATTCATCAAGGAATACAAGCAGATACAGCCCATATTTTCAGCTCCACCCACTTCCCACACTATAAATTTTTGAAATCTAACTTTGGTATAGAAGATCATCTCCTCGTAAATACTTATATGCATCTTAATAGACTCCTTTTGCAATTGCGTCTTCAGTCAAATAATATTTATTTTAAAGGGAAGTATATAAAATATGACCTGAAGAAAACTCATATTGCGCTCTGGGAACTCTCTAGACATGGACTCATGGAATTGTTAATTGTCTAACACATTTTTTACCATCAGAAATATCTCTTAGGGGTCTCATTGGAAATAATTTTAATATCATAAGTTTTCTGAGTTATAATAAAAATATTAACTTTAATAATATTTTTCTCTTTTTCATTGGAATAATTGCTATTAGAAATGAAATTGATTTTGATTTTTTTCACACATGAGTTTTGTTCCCCCATTTCTTGTATCATGTGCCCGTGTTTCAAAATAGCATGCTCTTTTAATCTCAAATATGTTCTTTTCCCATTTGCTTTTCTATATATTGAATTGATATTTTAATTTTTATATTGAATTTTTTTCTTTTTTGAATCTCTGTATTGAATTATATTGAATTTCCACTATGAGAAAGGTTGAACAGCCAATGTAATAAATGAGTTTGAGTTTGAAAACTCCACTAGTTATCATATAGTGTACTTTAAAACATACTTGTATGATATTCAGTTGATATTTTTTTTGATACTGTAAAGTTTTCTCTGTTCATCACTGAATATTGTAATATGTTTTGTTAACATACATAAAATATGTTACATCCTTTTAAATGCTTAGTATATCATTTTTCTCCATGTTAATAATGAAAAATAAATATTTCAGTTTTACCAAGTGAAAATTGATGGTTATAGTGGACTGATCAAGGAAATAATGCTAGTTGAATATGATCTTAAAATTCGAATGAAACAGTCATTCTATTTTTATCAAGGAATGCCTGGATACAGGATTGAAAGAGCATCTGGGGCATATGCATTCAATCCACAATATGATATAGCTTTTCCTTTAGGGGAAAATGTTACATACAGAGTGTTCAAAGTATGATTTATTTTATTTTTCTTCTGAAAAATGAGAAAATAAATTATTTAAAATTTGTCAGTCTATTCAATCTGAATGAATTAATGGATAAGTAGTTAGAAATAAATTGCATTAATTTTTTAATTTGATTATATATTATTTTGGATTTGTCATTATATAAAAATGACTGACGTATTGAATTTTTCAGTAATTTAAAAAACCATATATTCAATAAAAAATTACATTAGATAAGACAACTAAAAAAGAAACAATTGAAATGAGCTTTGCTGTATTCAGAATAGAACAATGCAGTTTATTTGTATTTTTATGGCATTTTTATAAAAAAGTAATCTTAGTCATCATTTTGAATTCAGGGAACTCTAGTTGAAGAAGTGCATCAGTATTATACACCATGGATAAGTCAAGTAATTCGTGTTTATAAAGGACAACCCTTTGTTGAACTTGATTGGGTTATTGGCCAGATTCCTGTATCGTAAGTATTAAAATGCTGATTTATGTTACAGGTTGTAAACTTATACAACTACCATATATATTCAAATAGCAGTGACAGCCACTTGAAACCAATGTACAAAATAAATTTTTATGGCAATTTATTGCACTAGGAATAAAATATCCTTCCCTCAAGCACTCACATAACTATGCTTTTTACAATGGTTTAGAGATTGACATGCCTCGTCTCAATGTGTGGCAGACATCATGTGAGCATGGAAAGAATCTGTTAAAAAATTTTAAATAATTTAACTTGTTCCTTTGAGAATTGTTCCTCTGAAGTCATAAGTTTAAAGGTCAAAGTATGTGAATTTGCATTTAAAACATACAGACAGACATAACCTACAGGTGGACAGTGGGAAGCAGGTGGAAACAGACCTGTCTTTTAATACAAATTAGATATGACATATACAGAGCTACAGTATTTCTAGCTGAAAAATGTTTTCTGTGTTCTACTTTTCTGGATACAGCTTATTTATCAGAAATCAGGGTACTTTTAATCATTTAATTCCCGCAGGAATCCTCACAAATATTTTACTACAAGTATATTGCTGTATAACAAATTTAACTAACATGAATAATAGTGCAATATTAAGAATTCCAGATTTAACTTTGTGCATATTTTATTTACCACATGTAGGGATAACATTGGAAGAGAAATCATCACGAGATTTGATACCGAAATTGATAATAGTGGTATATTTTACACAGACTCAAATGGAAGAGAGACTATTAAGCGTGTGTAAGTTCATATAATGGACATTTTCATATTTAAAATTTGTATGTATAATTTTTTTCATTTTTTTCAATGTTCAGTTAGTCATATTTTGTCAATTTAGTAATTAACAATAAAATTATATTTTAAAACAGATTACTGTAGTTAAATTTTGTCATGATGCATTTCATTCTCTTCAATTAGAAAATGTATTGCATTTATTTTTTAGTTTTTAAGATTTTTATTTGACATGAGTTATTTTTGCCTCAAAAATTGAGATGCTTTTTAAACCTTACTGTGAATGTGATACAACAGCATAGTTTTTTTTTTCTAACTGGTATCTTAAGCTCAAAAATCAGTTTCAATTAATAAAGTTTTTACTCAGGAAAAAGTATAAAAATAATGTGAACATACACTTTACAGATTCGAAGCAACTTTTTAAACTCTAAATGAGAAACAACTTCACTGCTAAAATTTTGAGATGGAACTTCTAGTTAAGAATAATAATAATTATTATTGAATAAAAGTACAGTCAATGTGTTCAATTTTACTAATGAACATATTTTTAAGATTAAGTCCTCTGGTCCCAAAACAATATGTCATTTCTTTAGATGTCTTTCCTTTTTACAAACTTTATGAGTTTGTAAAAACTAGCATTAATTGTAGTATATAAAGTAAACAATAAAAACAAATATGGTCAAGAACAAAAAATGATATAAGAAAAAAATATAGAAAAACCATTCTGTCACAAAGAGCTTCCAATGAATCACCTAATCCTTTGTTTTTATATGTGCCCCAGACTCTATGAGAAAATGAGTTTGACCAGTTATGGGGAAGAATACTGTAGAATGCTTTATATTTATAACACAAAGAAAAATACTGATAAGCATACCCTGTCATATCCCAGTGACTTAAAGAAGTTTATTTTACATGTTTTATCAAATAAAAATTTTACATTATTTTTAGTGATGCATTATTCAAGTGAAGTGATACTTGAAAATACAAGTAGTAACTAAAAGAACAAATGAAAATGTTCTCTGAGGTCTGATTGTATATATTTTGTATTTTTGGTATCAGGCGGAATTATCAAGAAAACTTTCCTTGGAATATTACTGAACATATTGCTGGGAATTACTACCCTGTGACAGCATGGATTTATATACAGGTTATATGTTTCATTTGATAGTAAACTTCCAAAATGAAAATTTTAGATTGAAATAAATATGAAAATAATTATAATTGAGAAGTAAGAAATAATATAGTGAAGAATAATAAAATAATATGCAAAATTTTGTGGTATCTGCACATGTAAAGTAAAAACTGTGCATACAAGGGTGCCAGAATTGTTTGAAACCTGTGGGTGATTGCTTTGAACTTTATGCACGAAACTTTGATTTCTGAATGAATTCCAGTGGTGCTCAGACCAGTGCCACGAATTACCATGGGTGCTCACCATAATACCCCTGGCTCAGATGCCACTGTGTTCATAATTTAAATAGCTCTGTGGGAAAACAGTTGTAATCCAAACTGACTACATTCAATATGAGAAACCTATGCTGCAAATCAAACTATGAGAGTGAAATCAATATAATAAAAAGCTAAAAAAAAGTTCTGTGAAAGTTATGCACGAGAAAAAATAATTTAACATAATAATGAGTAATTATGTAATTTTAGTGGAAATGAAATATAATTTTTCTTTTCCCTAAACCCTTGTGTGTTATTTTAATCACAAATGCCCTCAGTTTTATGAGATGATGCACTAGTTAAATCATACACAGCAATAATTCAAACATTTTTGAAAGTAAGTACGAGTCTTTTTAGATTTTATGATAAAAATTTCTAATTTCTGCTTTCTCTTTAAGTGAAACATTTTCTAAGACCTGATTTATTTATTAACATCTATATTAGTTAATTTTTTTAAGATTAGAATATTTTTTGCAAGCACTGTGGAAATCAACTCAATTGAGTGAAATATTTTTAAAATTATTATTTTTTCAAACTATAGCTTGCTCAGTTATTAAGTAATATCAAGTGATAAATTAAACTTGATAAGTTTTTGAGAAATAAAAAAAAACTGTATGAGTGATGGAGTTTTCATTCAATAACCACCAAATTTTTTGTTCATATGTCTATCTTTATGGACTGGTTTTTGTTTCATTTTTAACACTCATGTGTAGAGCAGAGGACGGATATACTTTAGAGTACAAAAAGTAATTTTGCCATTGTTTGTCTTTATTCCCTTCTTAAACCTGACAATTCAATTTATGTTGAAATTATGTTCCTCCCAACACCAGAGAGCCAAAAAAACCTGATTACCATATTTTGTTTGGAGCAAGAATTCTGAAAACTTTTTTTTTATGATTATTTGGACTATTATGTTATTCACAACATACAGTCAACCCTTCGTTTCGCAAAGACTTCAGTATATGAACCATGAAAAATGATTAGGTTTACGAACAACAGAAAATGATTAGGTTTATGAACTAGTCTTGGTTTACAAACACATAGAAAAACTGAATCTTGAGGGAAGACTATTTCAGAAGTCTGTGGTCATGTGGCTTTCTTTCTTTCTGTTTTTTGAGAGAGAGAGGACTTAGTTGAAGAATTTGATTTCATCTGAGTAATGTTCATGCCTCTGTAAATACAACAGCTATTATCACCTGTGTGATTCATGAATAAGCAGGTCATTTCCAGAGAACTTTTACCAAACACATTTTACAGAAATTTTTGGCATAAAACTAACATGCTCAATGATTACTCAAAACATCTATTTTAATATTCTACATTACATATTGCATATTGCATTCGCCATCATTGACAAAGCTTAGCAACAAAAATTTTACAGAACTATGAATTTGGCTTGGACGATGTATATTGTGACTAGATTGTGTTGCGAGCAGAGATTTTGCGGGTTTTGACACTGGGATTATAAATGATATTAATGAAACAAGACCTGGCCTTAGCATCATTTTCATTTCATCCCTTTTATACTCTGGGGGGGTTTTTTTGAGTAACTTATCATTGTAATGATTTTCATTGGTTTCACATTATGCACAGGAGCTGCTGCAAATATTTACACTAGAAAACTTTGGGGTGCCAGGAATGGAGTATTTTATTTTGCATTGATTCTTATGGGAAAAATTGTTTCTGTTTATGAACAATTTGGCTTATGAATGGACTTCAGAAACGAATTAAGTTCGTAAACCGAGGGTTGACTGTACTCACATATTTGTAATGAAATGCAATTAAAACTGCTACACAAAAATTGAAGTTTTGCACATTCTTAGGATGCCACTCAAGATATCCAGTTGTCTATTTTAACAGATCGTGCTGAAGGAGGAAGCAGTGTCAGAGATGGTTCACTTGAACTAATGGTATGTCATAGTCATTGTGTGATCAACACACCCAAATTTCTTTTTAACGATATGATTAGCTCTTTTTCCAACCCTTTTCTTCTCATTTTTTTTCTTTTTTCTTTTACAGGTTCACAGAAGGTTATTATTTGATGATGGTTATGGTGTGAATGAGGCTTTGAATGAACCAGGTCATGATGGCAAAGGCTTAATTATTCGTGGAAAGCATCTTTTAACACTTGGAAGGATAGTTGATATGCTGCCGCTCAATAAGATACTAGGAAAGCAATTGTTTTATTCACCTGTACTTGGTTTCATGAAACATAATCATTCCTTTGCTTCAAACTGCTTCCATTCTAGACCTGTAAGTATGTTTTTTTTAATAATTATTGCTTTTTTCTTGAAAAGGAAATAATGAGAAAATATGATAGAACTAAGATAAATAACAATTAAAATTAAACAACAAAAAATAAAAAATAAAACTTAAAATGATGTAAAATAAAGTTTGCTAATGTAGATTATGAAGCAGTTCTCTGAAAAAATTTAATACATGATAAAAACCAAAACTTTTGGTTCTAAAAATGAAAAACCAGAGACTTGTTTGTCATATAATATGGGAAAAAAGTCTCAGGTTTTTCCTTCTTACAGACAGTTGTTTTACTCAAATATATAAACTCTGGAACATATCTTATCCTAGATTTAATGAAACACGCTAATTAAATTAAATTTTTTCCTTGCAAAACTCTCAGTTCTATAATTTATAAAAAATTTTTTTACATAGATGAATGCTATGATTGAGAATCTTCCTCCAAATATTCATGTGCTAACCTTAGAAAAACTTGATTACAACAAATTGCTGCTTAGATTGGAGCACTTTTTTGAAAAATCTGATTATAGTGAAGATACAGTACCAGCTACAGTAAATTTGAGGGTAAGTAATTTTATATTTGATAAATTTGATTATTTAGCAGAATGATTCTTGAGTGAAAGGGTGAATGTGTGCGATGGTTTAGGCTTGCTTTTTGCAACACTAGTGGTTGGCATAATGAGGAGATATTTGCAGGTCTAAGCAGGAGTGTTTCCCTAAAGAAGAAAGAAAGATGTGTACTTCCTTAGACTATGTTAGAATATTTATTGACTATTTCTTTTATTTTGATCTGAAATATTGTATAGAATGACTTGATTTGATGATTTTATTAAGTATACAAAATTGGAAATACCCTGTTTTATTTTGAAATACACATTTTTTTGAATTACAAATAGTTTTATAACAAAATTTTTTTCATATTATAGATTAATTTAACACTGATAAAATAAATAAATAGATCCATAAATGGATCCAATTTTGTTCACTGAATTAAAACAATTTCTTACATTCAAAGATTAACTAATACCAGAGATAGCATTGTTTTTATTTTATTTATTGAACTAAGTTTAGATAGATCATCCAAAACTTTTCAAAAGCATAATAATTTCATACACTCACAGGCCAATTGCTCAGTTTGATGCAGTTTGAAGCCACTTATAATTCAGCTTGGCATATAAAATCTTTCAAGTCAAATTAAAGGAATGTGTGTTTTCAGTCTTTTGTAACCGGAATAAACTGTATCAATATAAATTTGTTTCAGTTTTATGTGGGCGTGGTAGCGCAGGTCGATAACATACTCGCCTAAAGTACCAAAGGATGTTTAGAGGTCTCACGAGTTCAATACTCAGTTCGTCCTTGTCAGAAACTCTCCTGACACAGGGGTACAACAGAAACAGTGATATGACCACAGAAAAAATTGCTACCACAGGAAGTCCCACACCGAGGGGTGAGCGCACTAACCTCTTATGGGCTGCTGTTTGGAATCGGCAATAAATTGTAGTTCCCAGTACAATTATCCCTCGTGTACAGAAAATGACTGTGGTGCAATGATCAAATGATCATTTTTATGTTTTACATTTGATTTAAATCTTGGCATCATATTCATTAATGTTAGAAATTTTCTTACAACATGCCTTTCTAAAAGATTACCAGTATTTTTGTTTCTAGATTGAATATGGTATCGTTCATATAAATTTTTTTTTTCAGGCCTTATTTGACAAGTTCTATATATTAAACATTCAAGAAACAACTCTTGCAGCCAATGCATATGTGAATGAGATTGAACGTTTGAATTGGTCGTATGATGATGAAACAGAACTTCCTTATGATTATAATGACCTAGATGCTAATGGTGAGGTAGTCATGTCATATTTTATGAATTGTATAAAATCTTGCATATTCTATTTAATAGTGCAATTATATAAATACAGTATGGAAGGACTATTGCCTTGAGAACTTGCTAGCGAAAGAGATCATTTTGATTACTTTCATATTTTCATATATATGGTTGATATATTCCATATAGTTGGTTTCATAAATCTGGAACCTTTTATTCTAAGTGAATTTTGAAAAATTATTATGTTTCAATGTCATTCCTGAGATTCTCCAACGCCTGTTAAATAATAGTTTGAAGGGTTAACTATTTGTCTCTCAGGTGGAAACAGATTTCTGTGATTTTTTGCTTATTCTAATCATTGTCATGGATGGAGATACGAGGGGGGAAAGCTCTCCCCCAGCATCAAAGGCAGTGCCGACTGATCTAATGTATATGCATATATATGAACTGACATCATCATCATCATGCCCCCTGCAGACTTTCATGTCTATCTCTACTTATGATATCATTGTGGTTCTAATTTATCAAGGAAAAAAGAATTGTGTTTGTTATCATCTACAGTTGAATCCTGCTACAAAAACTTCTAGAGACCGAAGACATCACTTCGTAGTAATGACGAAATTTCATTATAAAGAAATTTCAGATTTTCACTTTGTTTCTATATAAACTTATCTGGGAGATTAGAAAAGTTTTTGTTAAAGCAAGATTTTTGCTATAACAGTATGTGTTGAAATGGGAATCGACTATACTAATCTGTTGATATATTGGATGTTACGAAAAAATTGAGCTTGATTAATTTTTCAAAATTAATTTATAATAATCACCATTGGAGATGTCATTCAAATAAAAATACATTCATAAGTAAGTATTCAATTAATGTTACAATGTTATATAAATCTACTTGTTTTTGAATAATTATATTTAATTGATTTTTTATTATAACTAACGATTGATTATATATTTTTATATAGATGACCTATTTCATGACGAAATGGTAGTGTCCTTGAAACCAATGGAAATAAGAACATTTATTCTGACAGTTTATTATTGAGGTTTGATGGGAAAAACTCAAAGCTGCATTATTCAAGAAATCTTAGTAGTGAATGCTATTTTTTTATTCATATTAAAGAATGACATTTATAACATGGTATTTTATCATGATACTGTATTATCAAAAATTATCAAAATCTGATGCAAAATATTTCATTTTTTGAAAGTGACTAATATTTTTTAGGGGTATTTATGAGTGAGTCTCAATCTATTTCTTATGCTGTTTGGGTGTTATATGTATATTTTCTTCTGGATATATGCAATGCATATTATATTTACTTGAATCTATAAAGGGTACTTTTTTCTCCAAATTCCAACCATGTATATGGATGCACATTAGAATCAGTGCCAATATTATAATTACAAAACGCAATACACTTTTTTTTGCAGCTTGGGAAGGAAGTGAGCCTTAAATTTGTGAGTAAATCATTCCTTATCTGTTGATACAGTGGCATAGCTAAAAAAATATTTGAGTAGAGTGCTAACTGAAGAGTAACTTTCAGATTAAATTAAAAGAATGTTTTATCATAAAAATAGTTTTTAGCGTTGAAAATGTTTTAATGAATTTCTTTTCATTAGAAATTCATATCATATTATTTCTATATGTAGAATTAACTATCAAACTATCTGTTATATGAACGTAATGAACTTCCATGAACAAAATACAGCGTTCAAAATCATTGGTAGTCCACTGGTCCAAGAACAATGATTAAACACTCAGACCACCGAGAAGAATATTGTGGTGGTCCGCAGGACCAACAGCGTAAAATGTCGCCAGTCAGTTTGATACCTGAAAATGTCTTTTTTTTTCTGAATATGCTAAAAAAACATTCATTTATGTGAAGATATTTTGTTTTAATTATTTCGTAATCAATGTGTTGCTGTTTTAATCTTAGCAAAAACTATTCAGTGGGCCTATATTATACTTTCTTAGTACTATATATCTTTTGCAAAATGTTTTCTGAAAATGCAATTTAAAAAGGAATGCCTCTTCAAACCTCCACACTTGTTTATCGATAAAGCCACAGACTCAACAGTGGTGGCTTCATAAGGTCTGATTACAGTTCTAATTGTTCTTTATGGCTTTTTGCACCCCTTGGTGGTATATCACTCTTTTAAATGACAATATATTTAGGAAAATTAATTATTATTATTCAGAAGAGATTTTTCGTCTCTTTCAGAGAGATTTCGTCAGAAGAGAGATATACCTGGTGATACAAGAATACTTACATATTTTTTTGAACTGTTCAATGAAATAAGATTTAGGCAAAGGCTAGCATATATTTTGCGTTGAAAGATAAATTTACATAGCTATGCTACTGTATATAGAACAAATAATTTTTATCAGGAACAGAATCATTTTTTTAAAGGCAGAAAAATTGTTATTGCATATCTTTTACCTATTAATATATAAAAAAAATCTATGAATTAGGAAATTGTACTTGATTGAAAGCAAACAGTTAATTAGTATTTTTATTAAAAAACTATATAACATATTACGATTTGACTTGTGCATAAAATAGAGTGAGAACTCGATATAATGGTACTCTGCTGAGCAAGAAAAAATGTTGTTGTAGAGGGATTATCACATTATATTGAGCATTGTTATAGTGAGGTTTCACTGTACAGTAGACTCCCGCTAATTTGGCACATATCAGACTATCATTAATAGTATCATGGGCCCCTGGGCCAATTGATTTTTCTGAGGCCCTGCCAAGCAAATTCTCTAAAATTTCAAGCCGATCTCATTTTTGTGAGGCCCCCAGGCCATGCCCAGGTGGGCCCATGCCTTAAGACGGCACTGATCAGACCATCGGGTGTGCTGGATTATTGAAATCATTGGATTACTGGAAGTCAATTGAAAAAGCCCATTTAAATAATAATTTCTGTGCAAAAACATGCAGTGACATGTGTTTCTCTTCTATGGGCTAGAAGAAAACCCGCTTATTGGATGGCTGGATTATCTGGAGTCTACTTTATTCATAAACATTTTATTCCACTAAAAACACCTTTTCTAATACCAAAATAATGAAATGTTTTTAAGTGATAAATATTTAGTCTATGTTTTGTTTATATATATATTGTTTTCAGTGTGTATATTATTCTTTCCAATACAATACAAAATATTCAACAGTTTCTCCACAATTAAGAAAAATGTTCAAAATAAATTTTATGCAGAAAGAAGCATTCAAGAATTTATGATGTGAATGCTTATATGTAAATAAAAATGTACATATTTTCATACTTTTAAATAAGTATATATAGTTATTTTTATGTATATAGGCCTATGTTACTATGCTTAGATGCATGTTACATTTTACTGCAACGTTTTAGTTGCATTCTGCTGAGTTGAGCGGAATTATCAAAATCACACACATTATTTATGAGTACATTTGAAGTGGTAGAAGCTGAGTGTCTTTTGAATGTGATTAAAAATTATACTCACTCGATGGACTCTATTTCTTCTTTTTCAATTGCCAAATGTTCCACAAATCAAAAATTTATACATGATTTGCAGATGATATTATAATTAAGGATACATCAATTTCACAAATGAAATATTAAAATTTTTTGAACAAAAAGTTTTTAAATCTGAAATTTTGCACTTATTTACAAAAAAAAACTTCAAATTCAAAACTTTGCATTTGTTCACTATAAAAACGACGTAATTTTTTCAAGTGTAATTACAGCTGTTTTTTTAATTATGACATGTTTTTAATTTAGATTAAGCTGCCCTTGAAACAATGAGAAGTACCAACATTTCTTTTTTTGCATTTGAAGTCTACTACTACTTAACGGTGTATGCAACTCGTGAACATTCCTCAGGGTAATTTCTAACGAATTGGTGCATGCAAAAAAATGGTGTGTGCATATGCGTGGCAATAACATATTTATGTTGCCAAAGTTTTTTTCCAGATGGTCTAGGTCTTTGATCACCTGCTTATATCTCTTCATTGAGACAGAGCAGTGGGCCATGCTTTTGTTAGGAAGAGGAGGTGGTTATACTGGTGTCATTTGAAGTCTGCATGACTTTACCAAATGTCTGTTGGTTTACCACTACAAATACTTGTCTGTTAACATAATTTTTCCCCCATCCCGCATCACATCTTTAAAAAAAAATCTTTTTTTGGAAAAGGCTTCCAGTAACAAATTTTGATAAAAAAATGATGTAGGTGTTGCTGGGACTTTAGATGGCATAGAGTCAATTTATTGGAATAATTATCTGCAGCTGTCTTCGGCATGATATTGTTTCCTTCTTCAATTCACAATTTTTATTTGTGAAATGTTTGTTTTTTACACCACAAAATTTGTGCACGAATGAATAGTTTAATTGTCCCAAATTGTAGATTAGTTCCATAATTTTTTCCGGCCCTTGTGTACCCAGCCTTACAGAGCTAAGACATAAAAGTCAACCGAATACATATTATAAGAGTTGGAACTTCATTTTCGAAACTGAAGATTACATGAACCAGGCGCATACTTTGTATAACAATCACATGCAAAAAGGTGCTTTAATTCATGCGGGAATACCATTTTTTTAAACACATGTAATAGGGCCCAAGGCTCAAGTACTTGAGAAAAATTATTACAAATTTTCACTTTTTAGAACTGCAAGTTATTGATATTTCACAAAAAAATAGCAAAAAAAAAAAAAAAAATTCAAATTTTCACATTTATTCCTCAAAATTCACACGTTTCACATTTATTGCATTAATTTCATCATAAATGTGAAATTTACATATTTTTAATTATAATCCAAACATTTAAAAACTGAACAATCAAAACATATTATATCTAAATCCCAGGAACTTGATTAAGTAGGCACAGAATGACATTACTGGTGTACATGTATTACGGTACCATTTGCACAAAAAAAATTCAATGTCAGTGAAGACAATACTTTTATTTCATTATGATGGAAAAATTTCAGCATTTTTGGCAGGGTTATGATTGGGCAAACAAACTTTTTTAAAGAGTTCATTCACTCACTTTAGACTTTCAACATTGCATGGAAGCACACATGCTTACCCTGGCTAACCCAGTTCTGATTTGCGGAATCGAATATCAAATTTATATGGTGACATGAAGTGCCAAAACTATTGTACACAGATATAATAATAACATTGTTAGTTTTGGATTTGCTTAAAAGAGGGCGACAGCACTGCGGTTGCGTGCGGATTTTTATTCTTCAGAGCATTTATAGGCCTATATATACACACGTACTTGATGACCAAAAATTTTAGTGTATATTCTGGGATATTTAGTGCATATTTTGGCATTTTAAGTGCTTAAGTGCACATTTTGGTATTTAAAGTGAATTTTTAAACATTTTTAAGTGCATATTTTTGCATTTGCAAGAGCATATTTTTGAATTTTTAAGTGCATATTTATAGAGCATATTTTGCCACTTTTTTAGTGCATATAATCCGGGCTCTACTAATTAGCATATATATCATGAACGGACTTTTTTTCAAGGAGGTGGGGAGAAGTTCACTATTTGTGTTCTTCCATGTTTTCCCACAAAAATCTCGGCTTGGAAGGAGTAAGCCATCCACACTCCACGTACGCCAGTGCATATCTGAATGCCGGAGGTAAAGGACACCACGACACAAAGGAAAATTTTTTCAGGAGAACCATTAAAATTTTTTTTAGCATGCCTTTCTATGAAGCTCACTTGTTTTATAAAGTGAATGTCTCATTTTCCGAGGATGATTTCACTCCCCGCACGAAAGTTTTTAGCAGCTGGCAGATGCGAAGGTATATTTAGGAAAGAGAGAAAATTCAACAGCTCTTTGAGGGAAATCGAACCCACATCCTCTGTAGTGAGTGCACTACACAACTAAGGAAACGAATATGTCAATCTTTTCTCAGAGCTCGTGTGCACTGAACGAGACCGTGCATGGACGGTCGGACATAATTCAGGCCAAAGCCCACAAGTGCTGACACTGCCACCAGACGGCGACTTATCCGCGGATGATGTCACTTTCCGCTATCCATACGAAGGTTTTACAGCTGACTGATGAGAAAGTATATTTAGGAAAGAGAGAACATTTTCCAACTAAAAGGGGAGCTGGAAGGAAGGATTGCGACATTCGTTACTTTTGTAGTTTAGTGGTCGAGGGCGCTCATACGGCAAGTGAGAGGACATGGGTTCGATTCCCCGCAAGGACAGCTGGATATTTTCTCTCTTTCCTAAATATACCTTCATTACAGCCAGCTGTTAAAAACCTTCGTATGGATAGCGGAGAGTGACATCATCCTCGGATAAGCCGCCATCTGGTGGTGGTGTCAGCACTTGTAAGCTTTGGTTTGAATTGGGTTCGACCGTCCATGTACGGTCCCGTTCAGTGCACACGAGCTGTAAGGAAAGATTGAGATGTTCGTTGCCTTTGTAGTCTAATGTGCTCACCCGGGAAGTGAGAGGAGACGTGGGTTTGATTCCCCGCAAGGGCAGTTGAATTTTCTCTCTTTTCTAAATACACCTTCGCACAGCCAGCTGTTAAAAATCTTCGTAATACAGTATCTCATTTATTGAAAAAGGATTTGGTTTCCTTTACCTATGTTTAGTGTAACGAAAGTACTGTGAATTAATAGCGTCTCCCAATATTGACGAAAATGTACATAGTGCCCTTTACCTCCGGTATTACAGTATATTCCTTTGTCTTCTCAAGCTTATCGAATAAAAAAAATCTATGACTTTCACACTTCATGTATAGCCTATGCGTATGCAGAATTTTCTCGACAGGAAAGGGTGGTGTTTTCTCTTTTTCCCCAGAGACATAGGCACCGGTACCTGGGACCGAGGCTATTTCAGTCCCGCCAATGAATTTTGCGAGAGAGGAAAGAAAACAAATAGATTTGTTTGAATTTATCCCACTGGCGTTGGGACGCAATATTATGTTCTTGATCGTAAAGTGGTTAACTGCAAAAAAACACCAGAATCTTTGCCCAAGGCCCAGGGCCGTATCTAGGCTAGGGCAACCGGGTGCACTGCCCCGATCCAAATGGGGGAACCTCACAAAAAATGTACACTTATTTTGCATAATTTTTTTTAAGGGACCCCCAAGAAAATGTCTGCCCCGAGAAGATACGCTATGACCCTGCCAAGGCCCCCTCATTCTTGTTTATGCCAGCGGATTATACAACACAATGCGGTATCTCTTTTTTTAGAACTTCAATGCAGATTCCACACTTCTCGAAGTGGACCCCTAGGTCAGGTTTTATGGTCGGGCTTTTTTCTGCTATGTGAATTGGTGAAAAAAATAAAAGACTGATAGATCTTCGAAGCCCTGAACTCCCTTATGAGATCCATGTTAAAACTACAGCTGACATTCAAAAATCCGACCATCAATAATCCAGTTTCTTCAGATTTCCAGCATAGATTTCGGAGCGCATTTTCAAATTTACCACGTTAGGGTGCCACGTTTTCTTTATCCAGTGAAACTAAAATTCTGTACAGGGTGATTCTAAATTCATGGGACACACTTCACACAAGCATTTTCGTTCATAGAAATATGTGGTCGAATCGCAATAGTAAAGGCAGTAAAGGGTTTTTTAATGAGTGCACAATAGCACTTCACCAAAAGAAATTTTATGATATTTTCTCGACGTATTTGCTGCGATATGTGCTATCAATCAGTCGAGGGTGCAGAGGGTTGTAATGTGGTAGGCTTCCTTACGATACAGCCTGGGAAACTGTACCTTTGCATTGGATTGAAGTTTGGTTTTTATTCGTGTGAGGACGATCAAGGTTAATCATCTGCTCCAAACAATGACAAATGGCATAATGTCTTGTGGTAAAATTTGGGATACTCAGGTTGCACCATGTGAGGGGCCCCTACTATATTACAACCCCCTGCATCCTCGAGTGGTTGATATGACGTATCGCCGCAAATACGTCGGAAAATATATTTTCTTTTGGTAAAATGCTGTTGTGCACTCCCTAAAAACACCCTCTACCGCCTTTGCTATTGTAATTCGACTGCACATTCTATGACCAAAAATGATTGTTTAGGTGTCTTATATTACCTCTTAAAGCTTGTCCCATGAATCTAGAATCACCCTGTACAACTGTTTTATATACTGTAGTTGGTGAACATTATAACATTTCATTTCCTTTTCATTTAGTGTTTATATCTCTTTTTTATTGGACTGCAGGTGGTCATTTTCCGTTAAATCTATACAGCATATATACATTATAACGATCCAACAAAATCCGGCACTCCTCAGGTCAAGAGGTTACCGGGTTTTCGAATGTCAACTGTTCTTCCATCAAGTCCAGTATTCGATTTTATGTAATCAATGTGTCCACGAATCAAAATCTCTGATTCGTGAATAAAAGGATATAATTGCGCTGAAAACGGGGGGGGGGGGAAACGGGCGTCCAATCATTGTCCGATAATTTTAAACCGTTGTTCTCAGAGGAAACTTCTAATTGGAGGTTCCCACTGTATATATGTTACTACCAAAGCCAGAAGTTGGCCACTTCGCGAAGTGGCCAGCCCAGTTGACCCGACCAATGTCCGAAATTCGAGCTTTCGCCGGCCCCTATATATAGATCCCTATGATTCGGGGTCATCGCCGCGTTGGCGTATTTTTTGTGTGATAATTATGACCATTTATAATTAGCCATAGCTAACCATAATTATTGTAGTTAGCTACGTCAACCCTAACAATCAAAGGAATCTGAATATCGATATCTTAGTGATCCATACATAAGAATGTGTAGGGATCGACATAAAGGGGCAGGCGAAAGCCGGAATTTCGGACATTGACCGGGTCAACTGGGCTGTCCACTTCATAAAGTGATCAACTTCGGGCTTTGGTAGTAACATATACATGATCACCAATCATCCAGAGTCGTATCTATAGGGGAGCTAAGCGGGCTATAGTCCAGGGTGGCGGGAAATTACGAAAATGAGTAGTCAAGAAAACTGTATTAGAATTGGAGGAGGGAGGGAGGGAGGGAGGCAAATTTTGCATAGTCCAGGTGGCGAAAACATGAATCCGCTTCCACAATCATCTTGCTGATATTGACAAATTTATTCTATACCTTGCGAGTTAGTAGCATAGTTTAGGCATAATCACCAGTTTATAGTGATAAATATGGTAAATTGTGTGTATACTTATATAACCAACACCATCTATAGCAGTGTCTCTCGACCTTTCTGAATGTAAGGATAAGTAAAATGTCTGAAACAATTTTTGACGAACCACTTGCGTCCCGTATTATACAAATACAAATACAACGCCACAACAGGCAAATTGCCCAACGAGGTGGCTGACTTAAGAACATCATGGATCCCCGAGCCATTTTTTGGAGGCCCCACCTACTACTGCTACACCGCACATGCACCCCCCCCCCGCGGAACCCCCCAACGAATCGGTACATGCGGGAATGTGCGTGTACGTGTAGTGCAACCTGACGTAAAGTTTGTTTCTGTGTAATGCTTGTTATGTGTAGTGCTGTCATCTGCCCCCAGTTTTTCCAACTATGAGTGAAGTGTTATGGTTGAATGATTTACCGTTGTAGGACTGTTGCTCTCTGTGGCGAGACTTTTTTAACGGGGAGATCGGCTCGCATTTGCGCCTTGAAGTTGGGAACCACAGAAAACCAACTTCCGCCGACCACCACTGTGGGGTTCGAACCCGGATCCTCGCATCACGAGTCCGGCACTATAACCACTCGACCACCACAGCGGCAGTTTCAGAATTATTTTGTACAAATGTAATGTTTTTTTAACGATGCTTGATCGAATTTGTAATGTTTGCTAAAATCGTGAATGAACGGCGTTTTATAACTTATCATGGTAATTAATAGCTGGAAAATACAAATTCATCTTACATATTGTGCATGGTCGCTCATTTTGGTTCAAACAACCCACGTTTTACTTACGAGTTGAATGGCGTTATTATTCCGGATGCAACTAGGATCACTGATCTGGGTATTCTTATTGACGAACGGTTTAGGTTTTTTGAACATTGTTCAGCGGTGGTCAAAAAATCGAATAGAATGCTTGGTTTCATTCTCAAAAAGGTCTCTTCGCGTTCTCCTAAAGTGATTCTTCTACTTTTCCGGGCGTAGTTCGTCCTGGATTGGAGTATGCCGTTAGGTTTTGGCGACCATTCCTACAGAGGGACATAAGACTTGGTCGACGGGGTGCAGAGAAGAGCCACGCGGGCTCTGGCTTAAGCTAATACAAATACAAATACAACGCCACAACAGGCAAAATGCCCAACGAGGTTGCTGATAAAAAGATGCCCATAAAAATATGGATGTCATATATTTCAAAAATACAGCAACCCAATTAAAAATGCAATTAACACAAATTATAAACAATATATACACATGATAACATACTGATTGATTTTTTGAGCGTGTTTATATTAGAAGAGCGCAGGTGTCGAGGGATAATAATATATATTGATGTGTTTAAAATTTTCAACGGGATGGATAAAATGAACCATGAGTAATTAATACATCGTAAATCAACTGCATCGACAAGAGGATACCAGTATCGATTGGTGAGGGATACTAGGTTGTGGGGTGTCGCAAGGAGTTTTTCTCTAATAGAGTTGTGAATAAATAGAATAGCTTACCTCCGGGGGTCTTGAATTGAGATAAATCGAGAAGCTATCCATACTTAGATGAGACAATCATAAATTTTTATGAGTAGTATATTGATATTTTATCATAATTATTAGTTTTTATTGCTCTTATTGGGTTGCTGTATTTTTGATATAGTTTAGATATCTATTCGACGTCCATATTTTTCAGGGTCATTTTTTTCCGGCCACCTCGTTGGACATTTTGTCTGTTGAGGCCTTTGTATTTGTGTATTTATATTGTATTCATAAATTAATCTTATATCTTACGTATGTAATTCATCTTACATATTTGTCAGGTTCAATGTCCTTTTTCCTGAATTTTTCAGCGATTTTAACTACAACAGAGAATTTTGTCGACTTATGGAACGTTTTTGATGGCAGTTGGCGACGTCCCGTAAATTAGCTAGCCCAGTAATTAGCCAACTTGTCGTAAAATGCATCTTTTGATTACAATTACTGTAGCCCGTATTTAAGATCGCAATTTCCTGTATTTTCTTTGATGACGTATGGTGAACCTAAATATGAATGTACAATTTTTATTTGAAAGCCCATATGGATGTTATTAATATCAATTACAACAAATGAATAATTTTTTCATTCGGTTAGAATCGAATTATCAAGTCTGTCTGCGGACCACCTATGCCATCGTCGCAGACCATTGGTTGAGAAACGCTGATCAATAGTATAGTTAAGTCAACATCATCTCTACTTCAGATGGTGGTGACTTAATACATTGTAGACTGGTTTTCTTAAGGAAAAGCTCACTCATCACACCGGCTACGTATGTGAATAAAAACATGAGTTAGCTTGTCTCGTGACTGTTGAACTATGGGTTAATCAAATTTATCGGACAGTATGCATAAACACCATTTTCAAACTTTGCCAATTTCATTTGGAGATTACGTTAAATCATCAGTAGGAGTGAAAAATTTAGTGAAGCATCCTAGACCAGACTGTCTAGTATGATCTATTTGGCGAGTAAATTAGGAGTAAAAGTAAGTCAACAATTAATATACAAAATAAGTCGTCCCTTCCACGCATCACCCTGGATTGTGCAAACAGGGGTTCATTTAACATATAATACACTATACTGTGCATCTTATCTGCAGGCGCCACACACACGTGATAGATGATATTCTCTTCTAAATATCGAAACCACGAAAAGCCAAGTCCGACTGCCATGTGGCGTCACCTTCAGCACGCGACCAGGACTCATCCTCTTGCAAATTCGTAAGGCGTGACGGATACGGACGATTCGCCCGAGCACTCGTCTTGAACAGAGCACCTGCTTCTGGTGTCTTCTCAAGTTTTACGTGATTCTTCCTGAAATTTAGAGTACGCATCGAACTTAATTAAACAGCAATTAGCTTATATATTAACATTAATTTTTATCGAGAGTTTTGAAGTATTTTCCAAAAAAAGAAGTTAGAAACTACAGTAGAACTTGGTGTAATTCGAACTGGGACTTATCCTACAGTCGTAGTAATGGAATGATCGCTATAACGTGGGGCCTTATAACGAGCGTCGACTGTATGATAATTATAAATTATTAAAATTTTGGAAACAGTTTCGCAAATGATGATAAAATTTTAATATAATTGATAATTATATTGAATTATTAGGATAATTATATATTATTAAGTTGCAATTTGTAGTCATTTTAAAGATCCCGGACAGATTAATTGGATAATTCGAATTTTTTTCAGTGACTTAGGACTTCGAAATAACCAAGTTCGACTGTATTTTGCTGCACTAGCCAACAGTGGCGTCTTAATACGTGAGTAGGCGGGGTCTGTGCCCTTCAAAGTTTTTGAAGATTTTTATTCATTTTGAAATTATTTCTCCCACCAATTCTTAAAAAATTTTGTTTGATCATTTTTTTCATTTCATTCATTCATTGTTATCTCCCTGTAAATCTGCAAAAAAAAGGTTTCCTTAATTATTTTTTTCTGAAATTATTTTTTCCAATAATTCTGAAAGAATTTATTACATCAATTCTGAAAAAAAACCTTTTTAGGATAATAATTTCTTTCATTATTTCTTCCAATTACTTTTTCCAATTAATCTAAAATTATTTCTTTCAATAATTATGAAATTGTTTTTCCACTAGTTATGAAAAATGTTTTTGATTAACTACTTTTTCAGTAATTATGGAGAAATTTTGCCACAAATAATGAATTTTCATCAATTTAACTATGTAACAAAAACACAAACTTTTCTTTGTCCTTGGGGCAAAAGTTATTTCTCTGTTTGCTCGGCCTGAATAATCATGTAAATGTTGATTATTCTCCTCAAACTTTGCTTTCGTGGTAAGGGGATCGATATTTGTGAAATGGTCATTTACCACACGCACACATACACACTCATTGGCTGATTGGGGGAATGGAATATTCAAAATGACAAAAAAAGCACTTTCGCACTGATAATAATTTTAAAACTACAAATGACGTCAAGAACGTAAGTCGCATATCTGGGCGTTTCAGAGTTTAAATATAATATTAAATTTGAATAAAAAATGATGGGACTTTTCCCATCTTTATTCCCATATTCACTTCATCTTTATGTTTTAGCTCCCAAAAGTGATCTCCATGAATTTTTCGATGTGTTCTCCCTCATATAGAGACTCCAAGTCGAGAATTCCTTGATGAATGTGCTCTTTTAGGAAAGCCACCCATGCTTTCTTTGAATTTTTCGAGATGAGCGTGGAGAATGCGTTGTGCCATTTGAAGAAACATTGGAAATTTCATTTTCATGTTTTTCCGCTAGCTCAAGATGGTTTTTGGTCCAGCGATTACCTAGAAAGTCGTTAAGCATGCCAACATAGATATTCCAAGCTTCTTTTATCAGTCTTTGAATGTTTTGAGAAGTTTTTGTTCTTTGCATTTCACATTTACTGTAATTAGATAAAACCCCCTTTTAATCTTTGCCACAGAAAACGTAGGAAGCATGTTGTAAGTGTGTTAATGCTGCTGATTTTTTTTAACTGAAGGACTGTGATAAGATATGACCAATTTTTATGTATAATGGTGGCATTAGTACTTTTTGTAAATCAGTCATGTGAAATTACCAAAGTGTTAACATTTCGTGAAAATTTTAATATCGCATGACACAATGCCGAATAAAGAGAAGAGGTGACTACGATTATAGCATTGGATATACAGGATGTATAGCTTACAGCACGCACTGCAAATTACTGGCTAACCGTTGATTCCAATTATTCCTTTTACTAATTCTGGAATTATTCCTTTTACTAATTCTGGAATTATTCCTTTTACTAATTCTGGAATTATTCCTTTTACTAATTCTGGAATTATTCCTTTTACTAATTCTGGAATTATTCCTTTTACTAATTCTGGAATTATTCCTTTTACTAATTCTGGAATTATTCCTTTTACTAATTCTGGAATTATTCCTTTTACTAATTCTGGAATTATTCCTTTTACTAATTCTGGAATTATTCCTTTTACTAATTATTCTGAAATTATTTCTTTCATTCATTATAAAATTATTTTTCAATAATCACGAACTTTCATCAACTATGAAATTATATTTTTCAATAATCACGAACTTTCTCATCAACTATGAAATTATATTTTTCAGTAGTTATTGAAATTATTTCTTTCAATAATTTCGCAGGTGTTTTTCAGCATTTCGGCAGATTTTGTAATTATTTATGCTTTTTCAGATGCTGGCTTTACTCTCTCGAAATTTATGAAATCATGTGCCTCACGGTTGTTCATATTTGCACCTGGAGAAAAAAACAACATGGACGTTTGCTCGTTAAGGAATGTAACTTTTAGTTCTAAGTTTTCTGCATAACACAACTACAAGGAAAAAAAAATAGAATCAAGCTATAAGAATCGAAATAATAGTTCGGAATCGCTGATAGTGCTATTCGATTACTATCAGCACGCATGTATGTCAATATTTTCTAATCCAATTACAGAGAAACTAAATGTTAACATATATTTTATTTAAAAGGTTTTTCTCTCACGGGAGTTGAAAACCAAAAATGAATGAAAAAAAAGTTTTCCTGTTATTAAAAACTTCTTTGGAATTTTCCCAGGAAATCAAGTTCTCATGCGGAATGGTCATAAATACAATGTATTTCCTATATAAACACACACACACATATATATACATACATACATCATTAAGTTCGTCATCTTTTATACTTGGCAAAATGATTCGATTTTATGAAAAGAACTGGAAAGCGATTAACGTTCCACCGATTCGACAAATCACCGCTTGCGTGAATAGCGAATCATTTTGGAATTAAAGTGCACCGAAGCATACATTTTCCCATCGATGTTTTCCGACCGGTAGTACTTACTTAGTTAGATGCAGTATTCTCACAAAAATATTGACTAAAAGATTTCGTCGCACAGTGGATATTAAAAACAAAAATGTACCGAGGGAATATAATATATATAAGGGGAAGCTGTACAATGCTTGCAGGTGCCTCTAAAGTTTTTCGTGCAACCAACCATATCATCGACTGCTATTTTCTGAGGCCTTCTCCTAAATTTCTTATTTTTTTTCTTTCAATCCAAGACCTGAACTAAGTTTTAGAAAAAGTTTTGCTAATACTATTACGTTGAAATATCGAATGTGGTCGAGGATGTGTGCATGTGTGTCCCGCTAAACGATAACGGGAAATTTCAGCAATGAGTTCGGGACAGTGTAAAAATCAAGTAGGTAATTACGTTATTGAGTCAAGAGTACATGATGGTATTTAGCAAAAGATGTTTTATTATAAGTAACAAAAGCAATTTATTTGAGTTGAAAGTATATTCAGGCATCTTTTCCACGATTTTTCTTTCAACGTTTTATTTATTTACCCTATTTTAACGTGTATTAAGAACCCTCCGATTTTTTGGGCTTAAAATTTAGAAAAACGTTTTCGAAGATGTTTCATATATATAATATATATATACTATTTATATTATATTTTTATAGTTGTTTAAAAGTAAGAAGATATTCGTTATTCATCATAGACACTATTAAATTCCTCATCATCAATTCCCGGATGTTATTGTCCTAAAAAATCTTGGAAAATGGTTTACAAAATGTCCTAAAAACTGGAAAAAAATGCCATAAAAACAAATAGCACAAGTTTTTCTTGAAAAACTGGTTATCGAACGACAGCATCAATCATATGTAAATTTTTTCTCAAGTTTTTTTTTCTCTCTCGTTTAGATTTCATTAAAAATAACAACTTTTCTAATACACGAGTTATAATTCATGAATCGGTTAGGAACATTGGTGTTATGGCCCCCACAAAGGTGGGGCTGACAGGGCTCCGGCTTGGGGCCCTGAGACGATTCTTATCATTTTTTATTTTTTTACGATAAATGCACTAGTGAAATAGTGAAAGGCCCGTGAAGAATCTGATCGGAGGGCCCTGTTGCTATACGTGGGGAAATGAATGGCGTACTGGGGAAGGGGGTGATAGGGGTGTTTTGCAATAAAAAATGAAAAATGCCCCTCCCTCCCTCCCGGGAAAATCCCGCGTATGCCCATGATTATTAAGCCAAAAAAAAAAACATCTTTAATTTTATTTTCCAAGAAATTGAAGCACGTTTTTTCATAAGTGCTCAATGCAATCAGTATTTATATATAATACAAGATATAATAAAAATTGCAAATACAACATCCGGGTCCTGCTCATCGCCCTGATCTGGTACGTCACAATCAGCTACATCAACTAGTTCATTATCATCATCAAAGTCACTTTCATCGGAAATTGCAAGGAATTGAGTACGTAATTTGTTAACACATCGGTACTCATATACTATCCATCTACAAAAAAATCTTTCCCCTTTTTTTTGAGACCCAATTTGTGGAAAAAAAAGATCCTTAGGCCGGGATTACACTAGAAAATTTTCTAAAAGTTCTTTTATAAAATTTGAAAAATTCAACCAATTAGATTATCGATTGAATTTGCTCGAATGTAAACTATGAGCTTCATTGGTTGGATTTTTCAAGTTTTACAAAAGGGATTTTATCAAACTTTTATACAACTTGAAAAATACTACAAATAAGATCACCGGTTGCATTTTCTAGAATATAACCAATAATCTTATTGGTGGCATTTTTCAAGTTTTATACAAGTACTTTTATAAAACTTTTATAGTGTACTCCCGGCCTTATACACGTTAAAGTACGGCACTTTTATCAGAATAAAATATTTTGACGATTCCAACAGATCCGACTAATACTTATTATAAACTCCAGGGTATTTAATACAGTCGGAAGCTATTAGATTGTTTCTATTCCATAAAAAAAAACGTATGCTCAATTATTTTCTATTGAAGATTATTTATATTTAAATTTATCGTTTAGGCAAATGAATATAAAAATGAATTCCGTGAACTGTATGAGTTAGTAGCGTAAGAAATAGATAGAAAAGTAATGCATTAAACAGCTTTTTTAATTGTGTGGATACACAGATTTCTAATCTTTTCATGAATTTTAGTCATATTTAGCCATATATTTCTTTATTTCAGTTTCCAAAGGGTAGAAAATAAATTGAGATTTAGGTGGATAAAGTAAATGGATATAATTATAAATGCAAATTTCATGAAAGATTTATACGGATACAAAATAAACTCCAACGTCGTTTGTAATTGAAAAATACTCATATTGAAAATGCTTGTGTATCAACTTAAAATTCATTTATAAAAAGTTATGAATAAAATGTTAATAACAATAATAGTAATATGCATAAAACTTACATTAAAAATTGCCGTTATATCTTACCGTGAATAATAAAAATTGAATCGTGGTAAAAATCACGTAAGTAAGGGATAATATTAAGGGGGGCATGTTCTGTGCGGTTCATACGTTTCATATGCTGTTCCTTCTCTAATTTTTAACGGTTTTTGAATTCAAACATTTCAGCTAATATTGCACTTAGAAACATGATTTTTTTGGAGTTCAGTAGAGACAGGCAATAATTTTCTAACTGAAAGTTAGGAAATAGGCGCACCGAATAAAAAATTAAAATTATGTACCTCTATATACAAATACGGCCCATAGTAAAAAAATGACACATCTGAGATAGGTAGGTCATTTGAATACATTTCCTATTTGAGAGTATGGTCGTATAATCAACGGTTAACGAGTTATTTGAACTGAAACGGACTCAGTTTTCATCCCGTATATATTTTTTGTTCGTAAAAGTACAGAAGATGAGACCATATTTGGATCTATTTAAACTACCGTAATCCGGGTCCAGTTTGCACCTAAAGGGGGCCACTTTGTACTAATCGTAAAAAAAAAATTCAACGTTGCCTAGCGACTATTCTAATGTTCAAATGAAAATTTCCAAACAGTTTTCATTTTGGCCGCAGGAGACATCATCGGTCATATATATTTCAGTTATTGATGCATCTGCCATTTCTGATATTGTTTAGTAAACATATCTATGTTGCTTCATTTCACTCAGAATTTTTGCCGAAAAAATGTTGCGTTTTGCTATCATAAAATGACTTAATTAGAAAGTAAATGATGTTTATTTGTATGTAGAAACCAACTGTGTCATTTAAATCAGACCTACAAAGTTGTAATTAACTTATCAAACTGCGCAACACTGATTTTGGTGCCGGAGTTTTTTGAACTGACTTTATGTGTATTTCATGGGCTGAAATCGAATATGACATTAGTTTTCAACCATCAGCTCTTGTTTGCGAGATATGAAAAAATAGCGTTATTCACGTTAACACTTTAAATTAGGCTTAGGGTGTAGGCGTTAAATTGAAGAAAAAAAATTGCTTAATTAATTTTTATCATTTCTGTTGATTGAAAAAGACACAGCAACACTCCTGTAAATCTTAATAGCTTAATTAAAAATCAGAAATGAAAAAATCAGATAAAAAAACAACAGGAAAAGTTATTTTTCCCCCACTCCGTAAGCTTCTTTTGTTTAGAATTCTTGAGTGAACTTTGTTTACACGGTCTCTTTACAGAGATTCCAACAGTAATCTACCATCATATGAGTATCCCATCTGCCCTGGTATCAGTCTTTCATTTCTTTTATGTGCTGTAGAAATCGTTCACCTTGTTCCTCACTAGTATCCCCTAGATTTTTGGGGAAACGGTCGAAGAGGCTGTGCAAGTAATGAACCTTTATGCTCATATTAAAACCAAGGTCTTTAAAGTTGTTGAGAATAGTGTTGCTAACTAGTTCAACATAGTTTTCAGCCTTGTGGTTGCCAATAAATTTCTTGACAACAAGGACAAATGAGATCCACACTGTCGCATTCATGGAATCTGCGAAATGAGGATGATTTATGAGCGGTCTGATTTGAAGACAATCAAAAATTTCAGCTTCAAGTTTTCTGTCCATGTATTTTTTGTCCTATGCATGCAAAGCAAGGGTTGTCCTGTGATCAGAGCTTTCACGAGCTGTTCCATTAACCCCAGCTTTATACACAACGGAAGCGAGATGATTCTGTCTCATCTGGCTAAGGGTTCACGAACGATATTTCTTTCTCCAACAACCTTGTTCTCTCTCGTAGGCCGCCCTCTTCCTATAAGGGTAATAAGAAGAAACTATCTTCTGTCTATGACCAAAAAGTGATAGTATCGTATTCTTCTTTCATTTTGGTTAGTGAGCAATGGTATTGACCCCATTTAAACCCTCCTTCTCTTCTCATTAGTCCACTGTCATAGATGCTATGTACAAGTTTTACACACTGTGTGTGGAGTCCAAACTTTATCATGGTCACCAAGCCTAACGCCAAAATACCCAAAGTAAGCTCTTTTAACAAAATCAGAAAAATGGCTTTACCGTTCTCTTTTAGGGTGTACTCACCACGTCTGTAGCAAAATACTATCAGGATGATCTCATTACAACTTCTTCCGACTCTGGATGTAATTTTTCTTTTATTCAGTCCTCAAAACAAAGAACTTTATAATTTATGTAGTTGTTCGTGATTTGCGGAATAAAAATCTTGGAACAGATTAAAAACACTTAAAACTTTATTTAGATCCGGATTGTTCCACAACCATGCGAACTTGGACACATGGAGCAGGAAGGAAAAAGCAGAGGAAAACGAATCCACATAAAAAAGCTTAACTACTACTCAATGTTAAAATATTGCATAATTGAACTATGCTGAATATAAAAAACTAGAGCTGATAGAGTAAAACTGTTTTCATATTTGAAATCAGCACACCAAATATAGTCAAAATCAGTTAAAAAAATTTTGACACGAAAAAAAAATTTTTTTTTGTAACGTTGTAACGCTGTGTCATGATATAATTGATAGTTATATGATGGTTACGTTATGAGCAAAACTGGGTCTACTTTGCATCACCTAAAACGTTGAATAAAGCAAACCCAAAAGTATTTTTTTACTTCCTTTTAGGCTTAATTGAGCTCATGAAATTGATATTAATAACCGAATCTGTGTCTCTTGTTTCTTGATAAATAATACCAAATTTCATTCATATCAATTGCTTTTTTTGCATGTTAAATGAGATGAGTTGCATTTGTGTGAATTTTGATCATTATTCAAGACCAAAAAACTCAATTCTTGTCAGTTTCCCATAGTACCACGTAGTAACACGATAAATGTTAAGTGGGTTGACAGTGCTCCAAAATATACTCTTACTCAGAAGTAATCATTATGTTAGGTGGTCTAAAGAAACTCGCTCTTATGGATTATTTTGCATCAATTTTAAAAAATTCATGAAAATTTAAAAAAATTGTGATGGCATTTTAAGTCAATAGACCTGTTCTCACATTGTTTTAGAATATGCCAACATAATTTTCAAAAACATTTTGTACATTTGCTATGACTCTAGCACGAGTTTTTCTTAACGAGAACTCTCGAAAACGATACAAGGTAGCCCCGTGATACGGTACTTTCACGAAAATAGGAAAAAAAAACGATATATTCTCGTGGTATACTATTGATAAATCCTAATGTTCAGACTAAAAAGCTGGAATAAAAAAAAAAAAAGTCTTCACCAGTAAAGTGATTGCCATTTATACGTAAGAAGATATCAGGGTCATCATAATAATGTGAAATGCGTCAAAAAAGGTATAAATAATAATTTTTTTTTCGGGTGTTGCTGGGCGCGTGCCGGCATATGGTCGATTTTACCTTCAGAAGATCTATAGTTATCGCGATGATGATAACCCGTTTGACTAGTCTATTTTCTTCTAGCAGTCGATTTTTCTTTTTCTTGCCTTCCCTATAATGATGATGTAAACACTTTTTCCTATTTCTTTTCTCTTACCTTCACAATTTCAGTCCATACAATGAATGCAGTGATTTTATCCCACTTCCGGCAATTTTCAGTCTGTACCATGTTTTCCATTTATTATTATTTTTTTTTCACGCGTGTCACAACTGAAGTCTTCAGTTTTATTACGATGATCGTATATTTTTCTCTTAGTAATAATTTAAATATAAATACCTGCATAATATAGATAGATAAACATATATAGTCATTGGGTAAGATGGAGTACCACTTTTATTTTTCGATTATTCAGATTTAGAACATGATAAATACCTGAAACCTGTATTTCTATAAAATTTTTGTTTCTTGTCTATGCATTGAGTGTTGTGCCAGACATGACCCAGGCTCTGTCCCATGGGGGATATAAGCACATTACTCCTAGGGGTTGGGCCAGCTGGAGAGAGCTCTATGCATTGACTGGTATTTAGAAATAAATATATTATAACTAAGAAAAAAAGTTATTTAAAAAAAAAATCATTCTCATGGGGTAATATGGAATGGGGGTTCAAAATGAAGAAAACTAATTCGAATTGATCAAAAATGAAATTTAATGAGTCTATGACAATGGGAAATGAAAATTTCATCGTTTCTTTTTATATAAATCATTCAATCATAACACTTCACTCATAGTTAGAAAAACTGGTGGCAGATGGCAGCACTACACATAACAAGCATTACAGGGAAACAAAAAAAACTTCACGTCAGGTTTCACTACACGTACACGCACATTCCCGCATGTACCGATTCGTTGGTGGTTCCGCGGGGGGGGGGTGTGTGGGCGGGGTGCATGTGTGGTGTAGCAGTAGTAGGTAGGGCCTCCAAAACATGGCTCGGGGATCCATGATGTTCTTAAGTCAGCCACCTCGTTGGGCAATTTGCCTGTTGTGGCGTTGTATTTGTATTTGTATAGTTGATGATGCGGTAATGTCGTAGACTATTTCCGAGATCCACAAATGTAATCTTCTTTCCCTGTCCGAAAACAGTCAAGGTGGGACCAAAGAGAACAGGGCACACATTATTTCTCGACCTTTCCTTTTCTATCTTACTAAACTTTCGATCTTGAAGAGATATTCTCTAGCCCAATTCAGATAATATTTATAGTATTCCATATTACCCGACACCGTGTGTGAAAAAATAGCGTTCCATCTAACCGGAGAAAATTTCTAACTAAAAATGATAAAATTCAACACTTGTGATGTACGTTGTGCTTAGTTTCAAATTATCGAACACATTTCAAACAATTATTAAACACTTTTGAAAACTAGTCTGAATAAATTTCTGGAAGTCGAAAAACAAATATTTTCTCTTAAAGCAGCCGTGATGATAGCGACAACCTAGCGACACTGACTCTATAGCATCATGGGGGCATTTTGAAATTGCGTTGATGATGAATTTTTTCATGGTTAGCATCGCTAGGTCACGGGAATTTTTTTAAGACAGGAAAAAAATTAACTAAAAAACAGCCGATAGGTGGCGCTGGTATGAGCGACTTCGGTGGAAAAATAATGAGACGGTTATAAGAACTTGCGCTCCTAATCCAAACCAGTTCACCGCTGTAAACCGTGTATGTGGACCTGCTGCACTCTGCTGTTGCTGGATTTGTGACTCGCCTGCAATGTGTTATCCATTGTGGTGGTGGTCATGTGGAACACATACTGCTGTAATAAACGATTTGGAGGCATTCTGTTTTTGTTATTTGCGTATATTTTCTTTGACTTGTGTACGTCAGCGCCGCCTATCGACATTTTTTAAGTTAATTTTTCTGTTTTAAAAAAATTCCCTCGACCTAGCGATGCTAACCCTGCAAGTCGTTTTTTATTTCTGTTATTTTTCCTGTTTTTATGTATTTTTAAAGTTTCTACGGACTTTTTGCCCACCCTGTATATCTGTATATAGTATCTCTCTCTCTCTCTCTCTCTTTAAAATCAATAATCTTCATTCAGGAGCGTATTGTGTGAACATCTGTTTAAAATGTTATATTTCAACATTTTATAGTCTCATGATATTTTTCATGTTCAAAATTTTGTTGTTGATGAAGTATCACTCTCTGTAGGATGAATTTTCACGATATTTCCCGGATTTTCACGATTCAAGTACGTCACTATGACCACTTAACCACCACAGTGGCAGCTAAACTATGCAATGTGCGGACGAGTTCAAATCGAATACATGTTTTACTTTCCTATACGTTTTCCTCTATCACTCAGCGCTTCAAGTTCAAAGCGAAATATCATTTTCAAACCCGATAGGCATTTGCTAATAGCAGGTTAATACTTCCCGCCTTCTGAAACACTGATTTTTTTAAACTACTTTTTGGATCATTTCATTGCTTAGAAAAACTATAAAAATAAAAAACCCGTGGGCAAAATGTCTTTTGATGCTGTTTTAGTCGAAAAAGAAATAAACTCGGATATCCTGTAACTTTGTTCCGTCTACTGTTCGTGGCCTCGAACAGTATTTTAGACTTATTATTAGGGTTGGGTCAAGATCGCTTGTGTTCTTGCTGAGAGGTGATTTTTTGGAGGTGTCATTGTTTTCACCTCTCAGCATTTCCTTATCATTACAGAAATATCCTTCGGCGCTTTTTGTTCTTTGAAATGATTCGCTTTTGAAAAGATTGATTGCAGCACTTTTTTGCAGTTAATCGTTGTTTTTTGAATTCAAAATTTTTCCTTAGTCGTATCTCATAATTAACTGCCATTTTAAAGTTGGAATTTCACTTCGCAAAGGGAATTTAAAATAACGGATCTTGGATGGATATAACTTGAGTGCTTATATACGGTGTTTTTACCGCTGGAATAGTGAATCGGATCTACTCATATAGTACCAGTGAGTTTTAATAAAGAATAGTAAATAATTTAGATCTAATTATTAATCATCTAATTAAAGTAAGAATAATTTATTTAGAGACTAGTAAAGAAATCGATAATCATCGAAAATAAATTGAGAATCTATCCACACACTTAGATCAAGACAACTATGATTAAGGAAAGACAATTTTTTCTGGATATTATGCCGAGGTGAACTCGGAAAGAAAAGTCAACTTGTCTCCGCCGTTAATCGAACCCAGTTCTCTTGCTAACTGGGCAAGCACGCTATCCATCGCGACCATTGTAATTGATATCCATATTTTTCATGGCCTTTTTTTCCTTCAGCCAACTCGTTAGGCATTTTTCTTCGTGGCCCTTGAATTTGTATTGGTATTAACTAGAAAAACAATCATTTTTCCCTCCACCAAATTTTCAAAGTATAATGTGATATCGGTTCATAGGCGTACGAAGAATTTTATCAAGGGGGGTTTCAAATTTTGTTTTTTCTCAAGGGGGAGTTTTTACATTTTTCCCTGCAAAATAACACTGTAATCTCAGCTTGGGGGAGTTAGAACCCCAACCCCCCCCCCCCCTTTGCGTACGCCAATAATACATCGGATTCTCTAAAATATATAGCAGAATTGGAGAACTCTCCTTTTCGAAAGAAATTGCAGTGTACTTAGAGCTTGATTTGTTTTCATTGAAATATTTTGTTGATTAATCAGAGAAATATCAATTTTCATAAAAAATACAAAAAAAGAGGTTAAGGAGTTTAATTTGAAAATGAAATATAAAAGGCCTAGAAACTTGCCAATTGTAGAAGAATGCGTTAATTGTATTGTGTGTTTCAAGTCAATTACTTGAGCAGTTTTAAGGAAATGGAAATTGATATCGCCACTACTTTTGATAATAACTCATAATTATCACATGAAAAGTTTTAAATTTGATTAGTTCACGCTTCGAAATTTTCAAATATAAAACAATTAGTAGTTTTATCTGCATCACTGGACTATTTTTTAAAGATATTTCGAAGCAGGCGATAACAAAAACAATTTCAACTTTCTGCATGGCGAGGGTCTTCACAAATTTCGGATGTTCGGCCGAATGAACCAAAATACCATTTTTTCATTTATTTTATTTCGTTTTCCCTAATGAAGACTTACAGAAAATAACTAGCACAGTGAAAAAGAAAAGCTTTTTGACATAGAAAAACAAATTTACTTTATTGAATACAGATGACCTACCACACAACAAACAAGGTTCGAAATTCCCTGTTAGATTATAGTCATAGTAAGAAATCATATCGCTTTTCCCCCATAATCAAATTAGTCCAGGTAAAGAAAATATGGTAATAATTATCTTCATCTTACTTCTCCATACAGCAACGAGTTCCGCTTTCCGGTCAATTTGTGATGGCCTACATTACGACCTTTTTACAATCAAATAGTTATAATAATTATGAACCTTTATTACAAAACGTCTTTTTTAGTCTTTTTCTGCCCCAAACGGCTTTGTTCTCTCTCTCTCTATATATATATAAGGAAAATTCCATTTTTATACTCAAAACACAAAAGCTATTTGAATGATAATGCTTTGCCATCCCCCCCACCAAAAGTGATATAAAGTAATTCTTCTATTTCATAATAATATAAATAGTTTTAAAATCCTATTTACAAGAAGCATAAAATAGGAGATGAATTTATCGTAAAAAATTATTCTAATTAAAAATAAATAATTGCTTTCGTTTCGCGAATCTGTCAACACGAGCTTGAAGTTTTGAACTTTGAAACTGTTCAATGAAATACCGCAATTTTCGGTGAATAATCAAGCCACACCAAGAGAATGCCCAAAATAAACACCTCAGCTTTGTATAAGCCATACAGAATTTTTGTTCAAGAACGAAAAAAACCGAGCATAGAAATAAAATTAAGTTTTAAGTATAACACTTTCAAGCTTTCTTAAAGAATTTTATAATATTAGGCGACAGTATACATATAATAGTAGTAAATAGAATTCTTAATTTTATTCTTAAGATATGAAATATAGATTTTTATATTTTATGCAGTGCGATAATTCTTTAGAGCCAGGCGTTCCTTGTCAAATGCTTAAAAACTTAGGCGCGGCACACGATTTACTATGAAGGTGCCACGTGCAGATGTTTATATTTAGTGAGGAAGGAATGCGGCAATTTCCTCTTTATGAATAAATACTACAAGAGTCATGTCGATGTGCTTAATTTATAAGGCGCTCAACCGTTCAATGATTCCTCAAGTGGGTCGCTGAACTGCACAGGTGCAACATCTCCTTTCGTCACGACACAACAATTTCCATCTGCGCAACTTCTTTTAGATACTTTCCCGCCACTGAATGCTTGCCTGAATTTTGTTTTGGCGGCAAAATCACGTCATGGAAAGGTCATTTCCGGAATTTATACACCATCAATCAAAACCCAGGCTTTTCATGGTCAGAAGATTTATGCATTGCCCGTTCATTTTTACGCGCAAATTTCTCGTTCGTCTTCGTTTTCAAATTCAAATATAGCTTAGAAATGAAATAATACCGCAATTTTTTTTTTCAGATATTTCAAAAAATAAATTCATGAAATTTATCATATCAATTTATTTTAATTATATATTCATTTCCAAGTCGAATCGATAAAAATCTTTGTCAAGAAACTAGTAAAAATGTTAAAATACAATTTAACCCTCGTCAATTATAATAATGGCTCGAAATCGTAGAACTTCATAAGAACCCCCAAGGAAGGGTCATTTTTATACCAGTGCATTTTTTTAGCATTATTTAGCATTTCGGCTGAAAAAAATATTAATTATACAGGGTGAAAACTGACGTCACAAGCTTCGTGCGGAGGCCTTGTTCTATAGGTGGTGTTGATCAGGCAGCCACCCCACACGCGTATTATTACTTTTCGCATAATAAAATGATAGTATTTGATGTTTTTGTGATTGTATTGTAATTATTTTTCAAAAATAAATGGAAAAATGAATTCTTCACAAACGCAACTCTGTCGCTAGTGTAAAATACCGTAATGCGAATCTCTCAGTGTTTCCCTCCACTCCTTGAACAAGCATCGTTTTCCTTCCGTGCGTACGCAGGAAAATTCAAAGAATCATACGAAGATGTAAGGTAAAAAAGAAGGGAAAAAATAGCGTTATATTATATATATACTGGCGGGATTCGAACTATGAATAGTTCGGTTATAGTTCGGTTGCCTACGATTCGTACCAACTGCTCAACAATTGCTGCTAGCCAGTCCTAATTAAATATATTAATTCTCGAACATCTATTTTTGTGTCGAATGCGCATGTGCTCTCAGAATGGACACCTATAGTAACCGTGAGCGCTAGACGTCAGTTTCTCTCGGATTATCTTTCATAAGCACAGGGGAGATGGCAGGGCCCCAGAATACCTACCGAATTATTGCCGATAAACAACGAAAATGACGCAAATAGTATTATTTTCATACTTTCACTTTAATGTCCAGTTCAGTATTTTAGAAATAAAAAAGGTAAAAAATTATCAAAATTATGAAAACAGTGCAGAAGGAGCAAAGAAAAAGAATACCTGGAAATTTATTTTGCTATAAGAAACTTTAAATGCAAAAAAAAAAAAAAAAACCAACAACAACAACAAAAAAAAAAAAACCTCGGGGTGTTAATAAAACTGACACTATCTTGGGCTTCCTAGTGTTAAATAAAAATTTTTGCATTTGATTGTTATCTGTGAATTTTAAAATTAGAAAACAAACTGGAAAAAAAACCCAAAAACCCTTTTTTTGTAGGGAAAAAAAATGTCATTTCCATATTTATGAAGTCATCATAGAAAATACGCATCTTCCGAGAAGTTAACTGATCGTTATTTCTGTTCTTGAAAGGGATAGAAAAGAAAACATTAACGCCCTATCGAGAATGGTATAACAAACACTGTCTATCATAAAAATAAATCGTACAAATTAAATGTTGAGGTATAGCGTTAAAAATTGATATGGCGGTACGAAATGTGAAAGAAGGTGGCGAAAAAAAATCCAAATTTCTTGGAAAAACACTTTCTCAGACATTTTTTTTCACATAACCAAAGAAAACCCCCCTGTTTGTTTCTTTCTGTTGAGATGAGCGGTACGTACGCATATATATATATATTTTTTGTGCCGTAATCACACTGTGCGTATCGTATGATTGTACTCGAACCCCTTGATGCGAGCGACACCTGTCTCATCAGGATTGTACTTAAGAAAACACTTTGCGCGCTTCACTGCTTTCACCTGTCTCACTTATTCGCACAAATATACATTAAAAATAAAATAGTAATAAAAAATAGAAACAGAAAAATGACCTGGTGATTTTCTTCCTGCTTTCATGATTATTAACCTGAAAGCACACTTTACACTAATAAAAAGGAATGATAGACAATATCTTTTACGCGCCCTTTTAATGAAATAATTACTTTTTTGGATATAGTCGGAAAAAAAAAACCAATTTAATTTAGATGTGCTTGTGTTCGTGTGAATGCATGCTTATCATTGATTTTGAACCTATGTGCGAAGAGCGTTGAAAGAATGAATGTGCCGTTAAAAATAGCACACATAATAGATATCATTTTGATGTGTCACAGAACTTGAGATACAGTAAATCCTCGGTTTATGAACAAAAAAAAAAGATTCAGATTATGAACTAATCCTGATTTATGAGCATGGAAAACGGTGTGAATCATCCCGGAAAAAAAACATATTTCAGAAGTTATAGATTACAATTTTTTCTCTCGATATATAGAATTTGGTTGAAGAATTACATTTCATCAGAGTAAAGATCCCGCCACCAAATACTCTCATTCAGCCCATGGATTAGCAGGTCATTTCGAATGTTATGAAGTTCTGAAAAGAACTTTTCAAAGATGTTTTGCAATAATATCTGACATAGATCTAACAGTCAGTTAACTTCAGGAAAAAAGAAGATTTTATCATCCCACAATTTCATAGTTCATATTATTTACGAAGCTTGGTAGCAAGTGTCTTGCAGAACCATCAGTTTGGCTTGGAGTATATTTTGTTGCCAGATGGTGATGCAAGCGAAAATTTTGAGGGCTTTAACACTGAGACTATAGTTGATACATACATATTCACGAAACCAGACTTTGCCCTTGCATCGTTTTCTTTCCGTTTGCATTTCATATTTTTCGAATTGTGTTAATTTCAGTGTTGGTTTAGAGATAACCATATTAGTTATGCACAGGAGCAACACAATAAAAGTAATAAAAGTTCATACTAAAAATCTTCGGAGTCATAGGAACGAATTAATTTGTTTTGCATTGATTCCTAGGGGAAAATTACTAATTAATTATTATTATTAAATTACGAACGATTCGGTTTACGAACAGACTTTAGAAAATCGGTTTACGTACTTAACCTTCGTAAACCGACTTTGTTCTCAACAAAGTGTGGTTTTTGTTCTTTTAAAATCGATGCTTTATGCTTATCAGCGATTTTCGATATTTTTCATCTGGTGACACTTTGATAATAAGTCAACCTTCGCTTTACGAACGTTAAGTTCGTAAACCGAGGGTTGACTGTATCGCCGCCTGGCGGTCGAGTGGTTAGAAAGCTAGCCTCTCACTGTGCAGGTCTGGGTTCGAATCCCGGTTCGGGCATGGATGTCTACTATCACTAACAAATTCCCTGGACGGATCATGCTGATCCCTTAGGAATATTCGCGAGAGGATCATGTTATTTATTTAAAAATAATAATTTCTCGAGTTTTTCTCTTTATAAATGCTGTTATTTTCCTCATTTTCTGCGGTTTTTGAATTCAAATATCTCAACTAATATTGCACTTGGAAGCATGAAATTTTTTATTCCGCTGAGGAAGGACAGGACAACAATTTTCTGATTGAAAATTAGAAAACGAGTTAACTATATAAAACGAAATTAAATTTTGTATCTCGGTTCTCGGTACATATCGGCCTAAGTTAAAGAAATGACACATCTGAAATGGGTACAGTGTTGGGATACTTCCCTAGTTGAAAGTGTGTTTCTATAAATAAAGGTTCGAAAAATAAAGTGTGTATAAGGACTTAACTTTACATCCTGTGAATATCAACTAAACAAATATTGCTACCAAAATGCAAACGTTAAAAATTTTTGGAACAAAATACATAATTTTTTTTAGTTTGCATTTAAAGCTAGCACCAAAAATTTCAAACATATTAGTGGTCTACTCCAGATTTTGAAAGTTACTTAAAAAGCGTAAAAATATTTTTAAAACTTTCATCGAAGGCATTGAATAATGGTACTTTTCTCAAGAGTGAATAGTATTTCAATTTCAGAAAGGAACAATTTTTCTAAATGCTTCAGTTCTAAAGAAAATTCTCAACATTATGATTATTTGAAAAATTATTCAGTAAACTGCTATGTGGCTATAGAAATGATTCTTATCTTCATATGCAGAAACTCTGGCATGATGTTGTTGATTGAATAACTAAAAACATATATTTCAAACCAAAATTATGCTTCACAATTGTGAGAAAATACATCAAATAATATTCGAGACCAATCGATCTAATCTATTAAATAATATTGTGGTAACAGATGACGTTTAGAAGAATTCAGTGTTCGGAAAAAACACCTAACCTTAGTTACTTTTGTGTGTGTAATCTAAGCTGTTACATAAATATTCAAAATAAATTCAAAATAAAAATTCATAAATAAATAAAGATAAGCGATGGTGAAATTTTTTTCTTCGGCAACAGATGCAATTGTGCATAAAATATATCAAATATGGCTGCTCCTTAGCCGATTGCATAACAACACACATGATAGTCTATATTTATATCAACCCTCTCAGACCCGAAAATTCATTTTTGTGAATTTTCAAGATGTTTTTGCATTTTTGATATTCAAAAAACACATTGTCAGCAAATATTATCAAATATAAAAACATAAATGTCAGCAAATATTAGTTTTTTTTTTCAAATTTCCAATTTCTTTTGTCAAATTTTGGAGCTTCATAAGTAAAGAATAATTTTAACTAACATGATACAGAGTACATATATATTCACATACAATTTTTCTCCAGAATTTTATTGATAAATTTCATTTAATGCATCGCACTTTCCTCGGAGGCACTTTCTCCTGGAGAGAAGTCATCTTAAAAACACACTTTTTTTTTAACTTTGTGCTGTCCTCTGATGAAAGCCCAAAAAGTTCATATTCACCACATTTCTAACTCTAAAAATACACAATCATTTAAGTCAGGGTTCAACAACCTGAGGTTAAAAAATATATATCTACAGTAAGAAAAAGCAACCACCACGTTTGTAGCACAAGGGTCTGGAAGGGTAAAATTGACCAGTCGTTGCAGCTCTCATCTCATCCCAGTTTTATAATAAATATAATATTTAATATGTATTCCACCAGAAACTAGTACAGGGTCTTCTGCTAAAAGAAGAGACTTAAGAGATCAATATAATATCTAATGCAAAGTGCACATAAGCACAATAATTTATATTTAACTTGATAATAATATATATTCAATAAACGAACTACTTTAGGCTTGCGGGAAGGATTTTCAGTCCCTTGAGGTGACAAATTGTTTGCAGTATTATGTTATGTACATTATATATTGGTATTTGTAAATTATATACTGGAATTTGTGTATTATATATGTTTGTGTATTTATGAAATAAAAAAAAAATAATTTTTTCAGGCACAAATGAAACACGGTGGGTGACAGGGTGCCCTAGGGCACCGCGTTGGGAACCACTTGCTTAAGGTATGATTGCAAAGAAGCGAAGACATGGTATCTATTTCTAAAAAAAATCCAGGCAGTTAATTAATGGGGAGTATTGAGGTAAATTTGTCTGACCTTGGATCACTTGTGGGAAGGAGAAGTCTGTCATGATTGTTGCGAGTGTATCAGTTAACGTCACATTTGTCACGATGACTCCGTCATCACTTCGTCGTTAAATACAGTACGAGACTCAGTTTAAGCTTTAACTACCAGTTACCTACCACAGCGTATTGTTATAACAACAGGGATAGGAAACAAAACGCTTTCTTTCTACCTGCAAACGCCTACAACTTGAATCCAACTTGATGAGAAAAGCATTCTCTTCCTGATAACCTTCCATTTCCTTGTCCACCTAACTCTTGGAACTTCTAATGCTGGCTCACGGGAAAAGAAAATGATTTATTGAAGAGCCATTTCTCAGTGTAAAATGTATAAAATATTTTTATGAGGAACCATTTTTTCCTACTTCATTCAACCATTATTATTACATTTCACCGATTTCCGATGTATAAACATTTTTCACAAAAATGTGGAAAGTCATGACCATTTTTTAAATATTTGAAGCATGTTACCTATTTTAAGAAATAATCAATAATTAAAGCCAAATTTATAAAAAGGAAAAGAAGTGATCTGAGAAGGGAAGTGCTCAGTCTGCTTTAAGCATAAAACTTGCTACTTCGAAGCATAAAACTCATGACATGAGTATGGTAACTTTTAATATGAAATACAAGCACATCAATGCAATAAATATTTAAAGAATGAACAGATTTTTTTTAGAAAATCAGCATGCATTTGAGATATAATCGATTGATTTATTAACTTTATTAAAGCTCTGATCAGTGACAAAAGGAATCATATTTTTCTCTTGGCAATCGCAAAGTATTAGTACTATAAGTACTATAACACGTATCGTCAATATTGGTATGAGACTGACTATATTCCTAGTCAGTTTTAATTGTTATAATTTATTTTTTGAAATTTTTTTTTCTTCCTTAACCATTGATAGATGAAGACCATTTCGACGACCAAAAACACTTTTTCCTCCTCTTTTGCTAGTTTAGGCGAACAAAACAGTGAAGATCCTTCACTATTGGAAATGTTTTTCTTCGAAATCCCAGTTCCTGACCTCTAACTTCCATTTTGTGAGACTAGTCTTATCAGTACAATCGACGTGGATGTATCAGTTCGAAAAATCTTACCCATTCTTGTTTTTTCCCCACCCGTTTAAAACATCGCAAATTTGTTATCTGATGCCGACGATTCTTTGCGAGTTCATACTGAGTGGTAGAATTATCCTAATTTAGTCAATGATGAAAAGAGTGTATTTTTCCCAGTTGAAAAGAAAAACTATCTATGATATCGATTTTAATTGCAACCTAATGAAATCCGCAAGCCGAATGATAAAATAATTTAACCTACGTTCTGCGTGATTATATCATTTTATACACAATTTAGGCAATGCAATATACAGGAAGTTTACTTGATTCCCCTTGCTGCATTTTACTAGCGAATCGTTCATCCTAGAGCAGAGGTCTTCAACCTTTTCCTGGTGGCGAACAGCGCCTGTACCTAACCTCAAAAGAAGAGCACCCTTACGGCAAGTTTGATACACGAATGCACATGAAATGAGAATAATTTCAATCCTTGGATGCAATTTGTAAAGGGTGTTGAATTGGAAAGTTGATCAAGTGCTCGCGAGCACGAAATCGGACACAAGCATCGAGCACTGCTTCGGAGAGCAACGTGGTGCTCGCGAGCAACGGGTTGAAGATGCCTGTCCTAGACCATACTTTCTACTAGAAAAATTATCCAAATAACGTGTAAAACTGAGATTCGTCATTGATGTTGCAAGGGGTTTTCCATAGTTATTAAAATAAAAAAAATTAACTTTTTATACGAACACTCTGTCCTCAAAAACCCAATTAGAAAGTTGTTGCCTTGTCTATCCTGAGGCCAACACACAAGGAAAATTACACGTTTCTAAATAAAATATTCCCTGAGATATTTGATTTCAAAAATCGGAGGAAAGCTGGGAAAGAACAGCATAAAAATAAGGGAAAGAAGCGTTGTCCGTTAGTTTTTGATGTTCTTTCCCAACTTTACTTCGATTTTTGAAATCAAATATCTTAGTGAATATTGCACTTCGAAAGGTGGAATTTTTTTTGTTTGTCTCAGGAAAGACAGGGCAATAGGTTTCTAATTTTCTTTTTTAAGACAGAGTGTCCGTATAAAAAGTTAATTTTATTTTAATAACTATAAAACCCCTTGCAAAATGAATGACGTATCCGAGTTCTACACGTTATTTGGATATTTTTTTCGATTGGAGGTCTCGCCTCCAGGATCAACAGTTGAAGTAATCACTCTGTATCATATTAAATATTATGATACAGACTAGGTTATAATTTATACAACGTTAAATTCAAACTTACGAAGTTAATTTTTATTAATTTATCTTTTAATATTTTAGCGCCTTTTCCTAAATGGATACGATGAATTGCAACATATGCTATGTCATAATTCGAAAGATCCCTAACGATTCATTAACAAAGATTTTGTTCGCTTAAACATGCGAAAATGGTTATTAATATGAAGTTGAGAATTTCTTAGAGTAAAAATCAATTCCTTATATAAGTGTAGGAAAATACAGTGTACATATATATATATATATATATATACGTGCTATATATACTGATATATACTCTCCCCATATACGCGTTTGTAACACGGGGTTTAAAATTCTCGGGAATTTTTGAATTGATTTGTTGCCTGTTTCAGAATTAATTACGAGAAATAATGATAATTAAAAAGTAATTTTTGTATGTTAGTTTTAAAATTTATGTTAGTTTTAATTTTTTAAAATTTTAAAACGAGTAAAACAAATTGATAGAAACGAGACAAAAAAAAAACGAAATTTTAAAGTTGTTATTTTCCCCTTGAAGATATGCATTAAAAATATATTTTTTACGAACCATGATCGCTTAGCGTAACATTATCTGCACTCGAGATGAAATAACAGGGCTTAGTGATTCTACGACCTGTAACAGTTATCGCACCTTTTTGGCTCAGTTGCAGTGAATCTGACCGTATCGGTGAAAAGTCACAAACATAATACCTTTACTTCAGAGCATCTTAGTCTCGTAAAGCCTGAAAAGTGTAAGAGACGGAAACTTACCTGGTCACTTATCGCAGTTGTCACAGACTTCTTATCGTGTTCATAGTAGGTGTTATGACATCCTCAGATAAACGTTTTAGTTCACGTAACCGGAGGATTGAAAAACTCGTGTAAGACGCTGAAACTGACTATTTCTTACCTTTTCTCGGAATTTCTCGGGAAAATGAAACTGTCATCTGCTGGTATGACTTTTAAGAAAATAAAGTTGAGGAAGATCGGGGAAATGATGATGACCCCGAGTTATTTTTTGCAAGAAAATAGCGTTGGCGTGAATAAAATGTGATGGCACACAGAAAATCATTCGTGCCATAAAGTAAAATCGCACATTCAAGCATTTATTAAATAAAAAAATCAACCCTCATTATAAAACAACTATTAATGTAATCGAAGCCGTTTATTAACGTGAAACATCACAAAAGTTGAATCCATGTTTTTTTTCTATGCACATTTTGCACCAATATTTATATATGGTATATATGTATATAAAATGATATTTTAATTATCCTATAGAAAATTTTAATTCATGAATGAATGAGTAAAATCTACTAAGTAGTAATTTGAAATTACATTCACCACGTTCCTCTGGTTTATATTTCATTTTGATTAATTACTTAAAGAATAGGGGAAACTGCAATTCCAACAAGAATGCCGCAAAATTTTAATCTCGTGCTCGAGGGTGTCACGGACTTGAAACATTTGATAATGCTTAGTCTAAATTCTGTAACTACTTCCAAATAAGTAACATAAAAAAAAATGTATGAAATTATATTTTCAGTTTTTTTTAATTATTCATCCTTCTTCTATATTTAAAATTTAGAAACCGACATATGTTGTTTTTTTTTTTTTCGTGAAAATGTAACAGCTCATTGAACACGCGTATCGCGTGTGCTTTATGTGTTGCAGAGACGTCACCAGTGAAGACATGCCTTCACTTTAAATACTTACTTTTATATATCCTATGGGGAATCAGATTACTCGCTATTGGGGGGTAAGTTCTTGATTGTCGGTTGCTGGTGCGCATCAGCCCATTTTCAATCACAAGCAAGTAGACGTATCAAGTTGCTGTTAAATATAGGGAAGTATTAGGTGACACTGAAGGATCGTATTGCATTAAAAATATGATAATGAACATTCAATAGCTATCAAACATATTCAATGATTATATCGAATGAATGGAAGGGGAAAAATATTTCTACCTCACAATTGATTCTCTATGAGAAGACAACGGTTATATCCCACGCACATATTGAAAAATTTCGAAACCGTTATAACTGCATTAATACTATTTTTTTTATTTAACGATAAGTTTCACATAATATAGTATTCATACAGGGTGTAAAGTCTTATCCTTATGCACCCTTTATCTTTTGAACCGTTGGTGATAGAAATATACTTTCAATTAAAAGAGCTATGGGTAATAGTATATGGGTAGTATTATAAGATCTTATGGGTTGGCCTGAAATTGGGGGAAGGGAGCTATGAGGAAAAGAAAATTCTGAAGGGGGGGGGGTGATGGAACATAAAGTTTAGGAAACTCTGTTTAGTCTACGTATATACAGGGTGTAAAGTCATATCCACCCTTTATCTTTTGAACCGTTGGGGATAGAAACATACTTTCAATTAAAAAAAGAATATGGATAACGTGCCCATTTTGGATATATCATTTCTTCTTCTAGGGGTCGTATATGTAATGAGATGCATAATTTAGTTTTTTTATACTGTTCCCCTTGTTCTCTAACTTCCAACTAGAAAGTTGTTGCCCCGTCTCTTCTGAGCCGAATAAAAAATATTTAATGTTTCTAAGTTTACTAAGTTTCTAAGTTTCTATTTACCAGCTGAAATATTTGAATTCTAAAACCGTACAAAATGAGGAAAAGAATAGCATATACTAAAGGATAAACTCGAGAAGAAAAATCGGAATCACATTTTCTTCCACTTGCAGTTTTATTGAAACTTTTCGAATTTCTGAGATGCTCCTTCAACTTTTAATGAGCGATATCGCTGTTAATATCGCATTTAGAAGCATTGAAGGGCTTTGGGCTCGGAATAGACAGGGTAACAACTTTCTAGTTAAAAACTGGAGCAGAGAAGGACCGTATGAAAAATTTAATTATAAATCTCGACACATATACGTTCTCTAGTAAAATAACTTTTCACCCGGCATAATGGCACTTAACGAAACAATTAACATGTTGTGAAAAGTATTGAAACTAAATATTTTGAATAGGAATTTCGATCACAAAATTGTTTTTTTTTTAATTAGAAAACACGAGAGAAGATTTAAAGAAAAATTTGACTTTGCTTCAAAAGAAACAGAGTGAAATATATATTTTTCAAACAAAAATGTATTGGAAGAAGAAAAACTGATTGCCGTTCATGAAATATTGCAGAGAAACATATTTGGTCAAATAACCAACCGACATTATCACGCGCTGTATCGATCGAAGTAATCAGTCCTAGAAGTTATCACCCATCCTTGTCTAATTGGGACTCCACCCATCTTATTACAAGCTACCGCTATCCTTGTGGCATCTTTATCGGGCAGTGGGACAAAAACACTACTCGAATTAAGAAAGTGAGTTGAGTACTGAAGAACTTCTCCGTTATCTACAGATGAGACTCTTTTCCAATCGATTTGGCAATTATTGGTTTCTTCGGCACGTGTCTTCCATCTGCGTATGGGCGAGACAAAAACCAAGTTAAGGACAGGCAGATTTTTGCTCTGAAATGCTGTTAACATCTCTACTCAATGATCTCGGGAGAGATCAGGATAATAGCGTTGTAATGTGTTAATTGTTTGGAGAACATATTTTAAGCTTGAAGAGCAAAAAAATGTACGGCTTCACATTTGCTATTGCGGGAAAACAAATGAACTTTCACACAATTTTCTACTTCAACTGTTATGAACGATAAAATTTATTGTACTCTGACTTTTACCCTCTCTATATTTTTGGTCTTTTTTCTGTTACTCTGTTATACAATGGATGGATTTACTTGAACGAAAAAAAAATATCGATGTTCCTATCCTGAATCGTGCTGAAATGTTTCTGCCAAGACACAGAATGTATTGGCAGAAATTAAAGAGATTAAATTAGCATATACAGGGTAAAAACCAAAATCCGTTTCAGCTTAAATAACTCGCGAAGCGTTGGCTATAGAAACATACTTTTAATTGGAAAAGTATCTAAATAACGTGCTGATTTCAGATATTTCATTTCTTTTGCTTTGGGCTGTACATGTACCGAGATGAAGAAACTAATTTTTTATTCGGTCCTCTTGTCTTCTAACTTTCAATAGAAAGTTGTTTCTCTGTCTCTTCCGAGACACCTTTCAAAAACAAATCCCTGTTTCAATGCAATATTATAATATTAATCGAATATTTCAGATCAAAAATTTCTGAAAACGAAGGAAAGAACAACACACATTCAGGGACAAATTCACAAAAAAAAAAAAAAAAAAATTCAAAAGACATACACATTTTCTGTTGCAGTTGATCAAAATTTTTCTAAATTTTAAGATGTCCCCTTAACCTTCAATCAGTGATATCTCAGCGAATATTTCACTTAGAAACATAGAATTTTGTTTGTTGGGATCAGAAGTGACAGGGCAGCAAGTTTTTAATTGGAATTTTGAGGATATTATAGAGTACTAAATTTTGTATTTCGATACATATACGGTCTCTAGTAAAATAAATGGCGTATCCAAAACTCACACATTATTTAAAAACGTTTTACTGACTTTCAAAAGCCTGTTTCTATAACCAACGTTTCACGAGTTATTTGATCTGAAACGGACTTGAGTTTTCACCCTCTATATGTCACCAACGTTTTTATAGGCCTAGACTACTAAAATCTTGAAAAATAAATATATAAAACAACCCCCATTTGAATGATTTTTTTTTTTTGCATTTCGTGGTACATCCAACCACCTGCTCTCCATTGTTTCTGAGAAAAACCGACAAATATGAATATTATGAAAAATTCACACAGACAATGGTTTTCATAATTTTATATTAGTGACCACAACCAGATTTATATCAAATCCTTCCTAGATGTGGAAGAAAGAAACATAAAACGTAAGTATATGAACGAAAGTGTGGTGAAGGGGAAAAATCAGAATACATGGTAAAGTTTCCATTAAGGTGAAAAATGAAATCCAAGTCGCCAATTATTCGTTCCAGTAGCTTTGTCTTTCGCCCTATCTGCCACTTGTAAAAGAAAGATTTCAACCCATGAAATCATGTGTATCCGGATATATCTTTTTTGACCACTTTTTGGTTCTTTCAATCGCTCGGAAAAAGGAAAATTTAACAGACAATAAAAAACCCGTCTGTTATGGGAAACGTTACATATTTTCTTTGTACGTGTGTAAGTATCATTATACACATATTGTATATTTTGCTCTACTGCACCTGCATTTCCTGCTATTTGTATCACGTAGTGGTTTCTCAATAAATGCTTTGTTTCGTTCATGTCAACAAATTGACATGAGTGAATGGCTTTAGAATACATGCTGAAACTTTGAAACTTAAAATGAAATAAAAGATCTGAGACCTGAATTCGCTTATTATTCGCACATATATTGTTTCTCTAAAAATTTATAATGAAGATTGCAGTTTCCAGACGTTAAAGAAAAGAAAAGATAAATATCTACTCTTCTATATAAGGAACGTATGAATTTTATGGGTGCATTAGAATTAATTTTTATATTTTCTGAGTTATATATTCCTATCTTTGAGTTGCTATGTTTAGGCTATGACACAGTTTCCCAAATTTTTAGTTCCATCGAACCCTTCTTGAGAATTTTTTTCTCATTACCTTCCAACACAAGCCAACTTATAGGATCTTATGTTATATAACCATAGCTTCTACCGCCCCCTTTACTATGGGCCATGACAATCATATTTTTACGGTACATTTCTTTTCCTATATTATTATTATTATTATATATTTTCTTATCTCTTTCCTCTTTCTTCTTTCTTTATTTTTATTTCCAGCCAACTTGTTGAGCAATTTGATGTTATGACTTCGGAATTTGTAATTTTTTATTATATGTTTTTCTTTGTGTGTGTTTATATTCACTATTACTATTATATTGCGTATTTGATAATATTTATCCAAGTTTTTTCCCTAAGTTATTTATTTTAATTAAACTAATAATATTATAATTAAACACTGTTAAAATTTTGTATTCCTGACAAAATTGCATTTTACACATTGAATTTTCAATAAAATTATTATTATTTTTAATATTTCATAAAGTGTACAGTGCGTCTTAAATTTTCGAACATGAAAATCAAGATTGAAAGTCATCAAGTAATTCTTCACAAATATTATTTTCTTAAATTAAATTTATGTATAAACGTAACTTATTTCTAATATTTCTTCATTCTTGCATAATCCAACTAATTGAAGGATTCGTGATATTGATTCCAACTATTTTTAAACCCTTTCTATTGTGTAGATTCATAAGCATACGTATTTTACTAAACTGAAATATATATTTCCCCCATTTCGTCAACATTGTTCTAGAAATAACGTTTATATCAACGTGCCATATCTCAAAGTTTCAAAATATTTTGTTAACACTCTCATAAGCATTGACGAAATATCTACCCTCTTTAAAAGCCTCTTATTCTAGCATTGAAAGCCCAAATATTTCGTAGAGTTCATTTCTCAACACGAAACATTTTCTCTTATACCCCTTACTTTACATATGCTGAAAAATCGAAAAAAAAGCCAAAAAAGATGAAATTTTACTGGGGGTTTAATGCACGAAGCTGGGCTGGAAGAGATCTCGGCAACGGGATAAGTCCAGTGGCGAAGTTCTGGCGTTCATTCATTCATTGGGGGTTTAATGACTTCTATTATATTACGGAAAGGTTAAAGATATAAATAGAATACCATTTAATCGTTTGCTAATAAACTGAGATGCGTATTTTAAGCGTAATTAAGCGAGTAACGTTTGGAAATTCATATAAAATTGAAATATTTTCCAAGGTTCGAAGCACACATCACACGATGAAATACTCTCTGAAAGAAAAAAAAACTCCTACGGTCTTCAAGTGAAAAATTCATGAAATCAGAATTTCAATCCACCCCATGAAATCTGCTTGAAGCTAGTGCTATAAAGTATAAAGGCACATACGAGGGTGATTTTCTCTTTTTATGTGAGCGGTGCGTAGTACTTGAGGTAATGTAGAATACGCGCTCATATAATGAATGGCTATTCTGTTTAGGAGATTTCAAATTATTGACTGAGTAAGCCTCCTTATCGGAAAAGCTAGCTACTTCAGCTGATGGTGTTGCATCAATTGATAACTTTTTGTACCGACACTTGTATATATATATAGAGGAAAATACCCATCACGAATCCCTTGGTCGGCCACACGCCCGATCTGATTCTCATTTACATTCAGACACTATTCCTATTGCCTATTCCATGAAGATTCGGAGTGGGGACAAGTGCTTCACGACCGAATCACGTGTAAAAGTTTTCCAGCGGAGTGGAGTGCCTCTTGAATATTTGAAGTACAATGCCTATTAAACGTATTCCCCGCAACCAGGGTGCATTGTGATAGTACATACTGTACTCGTTGTACGAAGTTCTTCGTCTATGTACTATTTGTTAGGTGTGAAGTGTGGGAAAGCCATTGTAAGGCAAAATATATGGGTTTCGGAATAGAACAGACCGTTTTGGCGGATCCTTTTACTTTTTATCATTAAAAAAGAAAGGTAAAACTGCATAATAGAAAGCTGAACATGAGGTCCGTTACAAAATGTTACGCATAGTTATAAAGTAGTTTTTTGCGGTGTCAAAGGCGTCTGTGGGAAATGCGAGAAGCACAACAGTTATACGATCTGTGAATCGACACGCTCTTTATGTTCGCATTCAAATATGGTACTTCTAGGCAGTCTAGGAGCTTCATCGTAACAATGAAGAAATTTCGTGTTTCCTTGGTTTTGACACATCTCTTCAAGGTTACTTCATCATGAATGCATCATCAACATCTAATTGACAGAGCCAAGTTATTCGGCTGGTTATTGCTGCTTTCTGTAGAGAAAATATTGGCGATATGCCATCAGTGCCGTGAAAAAGATCCGTATAACAGGCTATAGTTGAAAAAATTTGGCGCAAAAATAAAAAATCAACAAATTGACGCATCGGGGTGCGGTTTGTGCCATTAGATTTTTCGAAGAGTGATTTTTCCGACACGAGAAAAATTAGTTGAATTTCTTGTCGACAGGTAGCGCTGCATATTATTGTTTCCGCAGATACAATGATATGAAAATTTAATTCCTTCAAAAGGTGATTGAAACCAACTTGCAGTTATGGACAAATTCTTCCTAGATAACAGTAAATGCGAATTGAATTATGGCTTGGTTGGATAATTTAATTCTCTTTCAAAGACTGATTTTGACACTGATACAAAAAGCACATTTGATGAACATTCTCAATGGAAAACGAATGCCCGCTGCACACTCTATTTTTCACGTATTTCTTTAACGTGGTGCCAACTAGATTCACCTATTGGTGAGAATTATAAGAAATTAATTTTTTTCCTTATCAGACCCTTTGACAAGTGTAAGGACGTAAACTGCAACCCGGTACGTCAGTTTGTTGATTTTTTATGATTTTTCTAAAATCCGTCAAAATTTATGGGCCACCCTATATATTTCCCAAATTGAATAGGAAATTTCTTAAATCTAAGTTTTTTTCAGGATATAATTTATACTCAGAAACAAGCAAAATTGATTCGGTATCAACTTCCTGCTTCCTGTTTTGATTTACCTATCACTTGATAGTGCAAAAAACTAATACTAATCGCGAAGTGTGTACTCGAGAAATCTTGAAATACTTCGATAAATTAAATCCGGAAAAACTGTGTTTGATGTCAGATAATTATAAAAAAAATTAACGGTGTTTTAGTTAATTGTTTCCGATGGTTATTCACGTTCGTTGCTGCTTTATACAGTATAAACAGGTCTTTTCCGGTCCTTAAGAATGATTTTTACTTCCCTGCAGTCAGTTTCCCTTGTTGCGTTTATTGTGTGCCCATATTTCAAAGAAGATCGGAAGATAGTAAATTACATTCCCAGCAGCCAAACTCATTGAACACAGCGGGTATACTATTAGTTTACGTAATTCACGCACAGTTAGGATTTAACAGAGAACAAGGCTTTCATATGTTTTCTCCCCAAATTCAAACTAATGCATATACATACACTTTAACGGTGGCTTTGACGCCCCACCACGTCAAACAGCATGGGGTGATTTCTTGATACACAGGCTTTCTCTTATGTTCAATGGCAGCGTCAGCATTTGCGGAATGAATGAAGGGTTCAGTGTTTTTGTTGGGATTTAAATTTTAGTTGTCATCAGCGTGTCTTGACATGAGCTCGATGTTCCTAATTGTCTGGAAAGGTTCTCATGAGGTTTACTTTCACATACGAGAATGAAGGATTTGTTTTTCTTAATTTTTTGAAATTGAATTGATGGGACTTCAGAAATGAAATTCTGCTAGGTAAGGTGCAGTTTATTTTCTCTCTGGCCTAATAACAATAATTTTGACATTTCGGTACAGATATCTTTATGTTGAAAATTTATTCCTGCCATATAATTTCACCCACCCTATTTTAATTGCTTTTTCCATTATATTGCTTATTCTCCAAAAATATTATGTTTTTTTTTTTAAACTTCGATTAATTTTTGTAAGTATGTTTTATTTTGATCATAATAAGCGAACTACTATGTGACGAACTTCACGTGAAATTTTAAAATGTGATCATAATAGTATATATGAGTAATAAAAATTACTCTCAAAAAATTATAGGGGATGTGCGAGGTGTTTCATGTTCTATTTTTGATATGATTTGGGATCTATATTGGATCTAATTGATCTATATTGGATGATTTGGGGTAGAAAATTACTTTTTTCCTCTATGTGACATGGTTAACTGCCCATGGTTCACCCCTATAAAAATGTATTGAATTTCTTTTTCACAAAAACGGATGCAAATGGGAGAGGATAGGTTATTTTTAATTAAAGCAGCAGTTTTTAATTAATTAGAGTGGATCTTTTAATTAGCTAGAAAGGCTAATATAAGGGTAAAATATACAGTTCGCCTATATTTTAATGGTATCCATAAACAAATAAAATCTTACTTAGAAAAGTTGAATAGTTATTACCGTCAATTTTATTTCTAATCCCTTCAATTTGGTGCACTTTTACAAATATCTGAATACGTAAAATTTCAGCAACTCTCAAGAAATGACAAGGAATCAACTCTTTCTAGATAAAACAGAATTGTACTTATGTAGCCATATTTTGTACTGAAATGACATTGAAAGATGTACTTTCTAAAATACCAAAAAATTGAATAAAGGAATTGGTATAACGGGTTTTTTGACTTTGTATTTGACATGTATATTCAAATATACATGGGATTACAGAGGGTTAATTTTTTTTCAGTGGTAGAGATTATTCAAATTTATATAAAAGAGAAATTTATGAGTTTAAAAAATTTACAATTCGAACATTTTTAAGGAAAATAATAAAAGAATTTAAAAAACCTGACGCGCATCAGTACTCCTGGGTGCCATTTTCAAAGGTATCACTCACAGTGATACTGAAACGCGGCAGGTTACTTAAATTGTGTTGCTATTTATCTTGAAAAAATTTTATTCGAATTGTAAATTTTTTTTAGTGTTCCAGTCAAAGGACAGCATATACTTTCCTCATTTATCAGTTTGGTTTGATCTGGTCATCACAAGTGAATGTGTTTTAAAAAATATTTTTTCTGTGTGATGAAAGAGTTTTCTCTATTGTGATGTAAAATCAAAATGGATGATATACGCTAAATTCATAGTTCCATGCTTTATTTCCGCTGAAACTTCTCGATGAACTGAGTGAGTACTTATCATTTCGTAATTGCTTTGACTGAGTCATGCTTCTAGGGCACAAAGTAGAATGAATCTCCCTGTTTGTTCTAGGACTAAGAGCCCTGCTGAAATCCTCCTTTCAGCACTGGTACAGCCGACAAAGATTGTACAGTATGTATACAAAGCGGCTTCTCTCTCACTCTCCCCAGCTCTGGAAAAAAAGAATAAAAATTCTCGTCCCCTTCCTGAATTTTTTTAAATTTTAATAGTATCGCTATCGTGTGTGACGAAAGCTAAGACAAAATCTTTTGAAAATCTCCTTTTATAACTGTTTCCGTTTAATTATCATCTTGTTTTGGTAACAAATAAAATAAAATGTGTCCAGTAACGTTTCTAATATGAATTTAATACGTTCATTGTGACATTGAGGAAACACATAAATAGAAATAAAAATACGTAAAATAAAGCACTTGCTTACTTAAACTAGCACACTTTTTCAGTCTTCAATACATTACTTGAGATAAATTAAAAAAATAAATTACACAAAGAAACATGCAGGGGAAAAGAATAAGTCATCCGAAAGGAAAAATTTCAAGCTAATGCGAGAGAAGAAAAGAGTACTTAAGATGTTATGATAGTATTCTTAAGTGTACTATGATATTTATGTTCTTTAGTAAGTTGTACATTGAACATGGCTGACTTTTTTTTTTCCATGACTGTGCAATTTTCTTTATTGAAGTTATGTCTGTTTCGATGTCAGTCATATTCATAAATAAACTTTTATCTGTTCTGCACACAATGTGCCTGATTTCCATATAATTTGCAGGGCAAAGCAAAATGCCATATGCAGGAGAAATGTTTTTACATATATTGTAAATTGAACATTGTAGATGCATATTTTTTATAATTTTGCTAGTATTTGTATTGCGGTATTTTACATGAAAAAACATTAGTTTCTATGAAAAAATATACATATACATTTCTAATTCTCAGTCTCTTGTTATGTATAATTTAATACACATTATATATACTATATAGTCTCGTGTTTATAGAATGTCACTTGGTTGTTCCGATATTTAAGAAGGACAGTAGAGAAGCTGTGTCCAATTATCGTCCAGTGAGTTTGATGAGCTCCCTCTCGAAAATTTTGGAAATCATCATGAAAAGGCAGTTTGTGAAGTGGATAGAAGAGAATAATGTATTGTCGGATAATCAGCATGGGTTCAGAAAGGAGAAATCATGTGTAACGAACCTCTTTTGCTATTATGATCACGGGACTAAGGCTTTGGGTAAGAGCAAAAATGTAGATGTTGTTTACCTTGATTTCCAGAAGGCATTCGATCGGGTCCAACATGGTAAGCATTTGAAGCGTTTACACGAGATTGCAATTGGGGGCAACTTGCTGAATTGGATAGAATCGTGGTTAAGAGATAGGTCACAACGAGTTATGGTAAACAGGGAATTCTCTAAATTTACAGACGTCACAAGTGGAGTTCCTCAAGGAAGTGTCTTGGCCCCATGCTTTTTTCACTTTTTATCGATAAACTCGATCAGGATATCGATTGGATTACTAGCAAATTCGCAGATGATGTGAAGCTAATGGGGGTAATCGGGAATCAAAGCGATAGGGAGTTGCTGCAGTCCAACTTGAACAGGATTGCAGCATGGGCAATGAATGGAGCATGACGTTTAGCGTTGATAAGTGCATGGTCGCTCATTTTGGTTCGAACAACCCACGGTTCTCTTACGAGTTGAATGGTGTCACTATTCCGGATGCAATTAGGGTCACCTATTTGGGAATTCTCATTGACGAGCGGCTTAGGTTTTCTGAACATTGCTGAGCGGTGGTCAAAAAAGCGAATAGAATGCTTGGTCTCATTTTCAAAAAGGTCTTTTCACGTTCTCCTAAAGTCATTCTTCCGCTTTTTCGAGGATTAGTTCGTCCTGGACTGGAGTATGCTGTAAGGTTTTGGAGACCATACTTACAGAGGGACATAGACTTGGTTGAAGGGGTGCAGAAAACAGCTACGCGTGTCCTTATTGGCACACGGGACTTGAATTATGCAATCACCAAACATTGCCACGCTTACCACAGCTGACAAGTTTAAAAAGAAATGCGAGATTCATATTGGTAGAAATCGAGAAGCTATTCATACTTAGATGATAAAAACCATAATTTCTTATGGGCAATGTGGTGTACTTTTCCCATATAGTTCTTAGTTTTCTCGTGAGAACTGTTTTTCTTTTTTAGAATTTTTGAATGTGTAATGAACAATTCAATAATTTCTATGGGCATTTTGACCTCAAGATACCTCATTTGGAATTTTTTCTATTGTGTGGCCTCTATTTTTGTATTTATATTTTAATGATTATTCGCTAGATGTCGTGTTTCAACTGTTACTAGCTATCCATACTAAGACACAGATGATCATAATTTTTTGGTCAATACATTAAATTTCAAGTTTTTCCATGAAAATTGATTTTGTCGAACGCTGCCGTTCGGATTCGGTAATAAACTGTAAGTCCTTGTCAAACTAGCCTTCGTGGGTAGAAAAGACAGTGGTGCGACCGAAAATGTTCAAATGAGCAAGCTTTGCGTATTTGCGTTTTCTGTCGAACATCACGTGATCACAGCTCAGTTGATGGTTCTCTCACTGACGTTTGACGTCTGGTTCCAAGCATTTATTAGCGCTCCTTTGGCTATTTTGTTGAAAAAGTAAATTGAAGAAGATATTGTACAACATGCGTAAAAACCTTTTACAGGCTAAATTCAGATGTGAATGGTTTTTTATTATATATATTTTAATTTTATTTCCCTTCTCTTCCTGTAGTTGAGAGATATCAACGAAAATATTCATGAAAAAATTTTCCTCTATGCTTTCTGAACTAGCCCATGTCCATAGAAACAATAATAAATAAATAAATAAATCAAATTTCAATCTGTTTTAGAAAAAGGTAATTAAAAAAAATTAAACTTATATGATTATATGAAATAAGTGCTGAAAGAATGAAATTTTTGTGTGGCGAACTAGGCTTAGAATGTCACACCTTCAGGAAGAGAAAACAAGTGCTTTCATGAAGGGAAAATATTTTTTATAATTAATAAAACCGATGGTCCAAATTGGGATCATTGGCCGTTAAGGTTAATAAGAACCTTAAATCGTTTAGATTCCCTAGTTTAATTTCGGGCTTTTTTTTCGCACCCATAGTTTTATAATGATTTTTTGATTTTCTCAGAAACTTCGTTGAACAGTTTACCTGTTGCAGCTTTTGTGTTTGTATTTATAACAGACCAAATGATGACCTGAAGGAAATGTATAAGAAATGAAGTAAACTGGATATACAGTCAAACTCGGTTATAATGATATCGAAGGTACAAAAGGTACAAAATTTTGTCGTTAGAACCGATGTGTCATTACAACAGAAGTTGAGACGTTTTCAAGACCTTTTGAGACGAAAAATATAATCAGAGGCAATAAAATTCTTATCATGAAGTTTTTATTTCTTTATGATTAGGGTGACAAATTTGATCGAGAAAAGTATTGGAAACTGATATAGAGTTAAAATCGGACGTCGTGTATTCTCGCCAAACATGTTGCCAAATGACGACGAAATTGCTATAATAATGCTTATACATGATATTTGGCGAGAAATAAAGCGATACGGTAAGTCTCCTAGAATGTATTTCACGGGAAAAATGAAAACTTGGCAAATATACGAATTTTTATAGTCATGTTCATTGTAACACAATTTATAAATTATGCGGATTAACTCCGTTCCTGATTGTAATAAAGATTTTAATTGAAGCAAGCTTCGTAGTCGGTAAGGGGAAAATACAGAAATGCTTTGTATAGTGGTTCATGTCAATGAGCAAGTCGGAATATTAAACATGCAATAAATTCTTTTTTTTTTTCAACGTTAAAGTATAACTAGAACAACAGACGAACACTTTCTGGATGTGATTAGCGTTAATCTTAATAATTTCTTGGGAAAACGTCTTTGAAAGGAAACAAAAGTGACAAAAAGTTTGTCGTTATATTCAAGGTGGTTACTTTTGATCGACGTTATAAGGAAGGTTCAGTAACATTATTCTCAATGGCAGTGGTTCTTAAACTTTTGTCACCCGCGAGTCCCTTGCACAATCAATGGTTCATCCGTGGCTTCCAACAATAGGTGCAAGGGTGCTCAACCTTTAGGAGAGTGCGGGCCACTTCATTGATTTGAAAACGAGTCGCAGACCACTTAGGTGATCTGGAAATGTGTCGCGGTTCACTTAAGTGATGTGGAAATGTACCATGGGCTACTTGAGTGACCAGGAAAATGACCCGTCGGCCACTTAAGCGATTAGGAAAACGTGTCGTGGGTCACTTGAGTTATCTAGAACTTTGCCACGGATAACTTGTGATGTGAAACTGCACACTGGACCGCTTAAATGCTCTGGAACTGTGTCACACGTCACTTAAGTAATTTGTAATTATGTCGTGGGTCACTTGAGTGATGTGGAACTGTATCATGGGCCATGTATCATTGTGGACAGAGCAGGGGTCATGGTCAGTTTGTTGTTGTTGTATCATGGGGCACTTATCTGTAAATGTGTCGTGGAACATTTAAGTGATCTGGAAATCGTCGGGACTGCTTAATTACTGTAGGAATGCGTCGTGGATCACTCAAGTGCTCTGTAAATGTGCTACGGGTCACTTAAGGGATCTGAAAATGTGCACAGGCCGTTTAAGTGTGCTCTGGAACTGTGCGGCTAGTTACTTGAGTCGAGTGATCTGTAAATGTGCTACTTAATTCATTTAAAAAAAAATTAATTTTGAGGTCACGAGCCACAAATGACTCCGAGGGTTCACATTTGGCCCGCGGGTCATGGGTTGAGCACATATGGTTTAGTAGACATTTTCTCTGAGAAAGAACCACTTCAAAGTTGAAATAGGAGCACAAATCAATATCTCCAGTTCGCCGCGACGCCCTTGACAAAAGCTGGCGACGGCCCTAGAGCCCACGACTCACACTTTGAGAAACACTGCTCTATGGAAATCAGTCCAGAACGCAAATTACTAACGTTATAGCCGAGCTGTCGTTATAACAGAGTTTAACTGTATTTTACAACGCATGGTGTTTTTGTTTGTGCACGCGAAAAAAATAACAAGAAAGAATCGAATGTACATCATCAACTTATAATTCAGCATATCATAGATGAACGAGTAGCTCAAAGGAAAGTGATGAGAAAAAAGTTGAAAAAAAAAACCAAAAAAACAAAAGAGTCCCGTTTAGTTCGCGTCCCTTCTATATTATAGCCCGAGGACACGTTCACCGTCATTGGTTGAAATGTGTAGCGGTGCCTACGAAACCATGACCAGCCCACCATCCACCGCAACTGTTGGATATACTTTGTTGATGCATCTCCCCTCCGTCCGTGATACGCCCTACTGTGAAACATTCAGGGAAGGCATACTACCTTTTTTTTTTTGCTCTCAAAGAGGGGGATAGGCAACAGGTATACAAGCATGCTATCTATCTGTATGCACGTGACAGGCAGCAGCAAAAGTTAAAACCGAAGCCATCAGATTGTGTGGATCACAAGGGTCTCTGTCTCTCATTCACGAGCACCGACTTGCGGCTCCATCACCGCATTCACGTGGTCGCTGATTTGCCACGTGCTCTTGCTCCTACGATTGTTTTCCGATATTTCCCACACGCTTATAGGATTGCGCTTTTAAACCCTTTTGATATTATTATTTTTTGTGAAATACTTTTTTGTTGTTTTGTTTTATTTTTGCCGCCAGGAAAATTAAAAAAGTGGACTTTCGTTTTAATGAATTCAAAAACGACATAGTGACAGAAATGCTGCGATAGAAAGATTTAAATCTCGACGTGGAACAGTCAATCAGAAGAAAATATAATCAGAGGAAGTAAGTGATTTTTTTTAAATCTATCTATTTTTCGTATATCAATTGCTTTTAAATTATTATTAATAGTAATTGTTAACTAAATATCGTATAAATTGTTAACGCTTTCACTACCACGCCATAGAAAAAATGATATAATTATCATGTAAATTTTTTGTGGTACAGGTAATTTTTGTTCTAATTAAAGAATAAAAACCAAAAAGGAAAAAAAACTATTTAGTACACAACGAATTGACTAACCTGGAACTTGAAAGTTTCGTCAGCACTGTGTACGCTTACAATAAAAATTAAAAATACCAATTAAAATATTTTGAATAAATACATAATACGAATTTTATTTTACCATTTAAAGAAAGTCTTAATTTGTTTGATACATTTGTTAGGGAATATTTTGGGGGGTGCAGTGTTTTACTGCATTACGCAAAAGTGTGATGCAGTAAACACTTTTACGGGGATGAAACATATAGGCTTACTGAATTTTATTAATTAACATATTCATCAAAACTAGTTGTCCCATACTTTGCGGTCACCTGGTAATCGTAACGTAATTATATAGTCTTTATATTTCAAAATACGAACACCAACAACGTAACGTAAGAGATGTTCCGGGAGGAGGTTAAAAAATTAGTGTACTGTAAACACCGTCAGTATTGAAAGGGTTAATAATTAAATAATGTGTTTATACGATAAGTATAAAATTGCTTTTTTACGGCTCATAAAATGTAGAAAAATATCAACAGAATATAACTCAAAAGGGGTTCTTGTATTTTTGTGTATTTTTGTTTTCGACATCTGTTTAGTGTAAACTTTCACCAATTTCTAATAATTACTCCAGTAAAATATTTAATCTCCTGAAAAAAAAATTCAGTCATTTATACGTGCATCATTTCTAGTAATGAAATTTTAAACTATTTTCTATAATTATCAATTCTCTATATTTGAATAAAATTTTTAAACATCTATATGATACTCGTGTGTATTTGACCATATATATGTACTATAAAAGTCTGGTTATAACCGGTGTCTTCGTCCAAAAATGTTGTCTTTTTTTTCGAAAAATTATCTTGATTTTACTTAATAAAAATGCTATAATCAAGACTGCAGCCAGTTACGATACTCTTGTTAACTATATTATGTTTACGTTACGGTAAAATGTGATAAATAATGTTAAATATACATAATCGACCTGTTATCATGCTTTTTTATACTACACCAATCGTCGCGGTGAGTTTGATAAATTTCACTACATTTATCACTTTTATTGGCGATTATGCATAGTTCCCGATTGAAGTTGGTAAGTTTGATAAATATCAAACATTTTTAAACTAATTATTATTAATTAAAAAATTCAAAAAACTATTACTTATTAAATTTCTCTTCATTTGATCAGTTGATTAGTTTAGCATGTATGCGATATGTACGTCATATTTTGCTATAACAATCAAATTTGATGAAAATAAGTATTAAAAGGGGGAAATTAAAAAAAAATTATTTTCAGTCTTGTGATAATGGCTTTTTCACATGCATCAACATGTGCAAACAAAACCAACATTATCCATCGAATTCATCATCCCTGTTTTTAAGCGTAACTCTGATAAATTTAAATAATTTCTTTGATGAATTATCATATCTTTATGTATCAATACGAGCTGGGGATTATGCATAAAATCACCGGTAAATAATATTAATTCTCAATATATGAACAAAACTTGTCAAACTTACTAAAATGATCAATGATTAGCCATAATTATCGGTGACTATACATAACCACCAATTTATTACATTTACCGCAACATATAAATTGATGGTTAAATAGCCCGCGCGATGTTGAACTTACCCTGCGTTTTCTCTACAAATTGTATTAGAAATTACTGTATTGATTAATAATTGTTTTTTTTTTTTCAACATGGGGATGACCGTATGTATGGCTGTTTTTTTTTTTTTTTTTTTAAATATAAATTTTTCTTGGTTTTCTTAAATTCTCTCTGTGCAACTCAAATTTCATTGTGTTGTTAGTTTGAATTAAGATTTACTTGCAAATTTCAAGTACTAAAGGGTTTGCTACAAAAAAATTTTATAAAACTAAAAAGTGCAGTTATAATTTCATTTTTAAGTTTGTTCAAAAACTTCTTTCCAGATATTATTTTTATTCATAGTAAAACTAGAGCTACTATCTTCTTGCACCTATGAATTAAGAGAAATTTTATTTTTACGCATGAAATTGTAGAATGTATACCTGAAATCACACGAATACTGGATGTCCTCATTTTGCAGTAAATCTTTCAATAATTGTTTCTCACGCGTGACCAGATGTTTATATAATGAAAATGCTGTTGCGTATACAGTACGCATATAGGTGTGATTTAATTGTATAGTTTTATAATTAAAAATATCTAGAAAAAAAATCTTAGAGCGCAATAGTTTCTTACCATATTTATTTATTTTTGTTCCGGAAGTTCATTACACAGGATGTCCTGTAAGTGCTAACGTGGCTTCTATCTCATCAAGCTTTTGTCGTAGACGTATGGTTTCAATTAAAAAAATGCTCAGAATGTGTTCAAAAATTACTGTGTACCAGTTTTGAAAGTGAAAATACAGTGTGTCACAAAATAGAAAATCTAAATTATGCAACGTCCTCCTGGTCCTCTAACTTTCAATTAGAAAGTTGTTGCCATATCTTTTCTGTGTCCAACAAAAGAGATCTATATGTATTTAACTGCAACATTCACAGAGATATTCGAATTCAAAAATCGGAGAAAAGTTGGAAAAGGACAGCATATAATGAGGGAAAAAAGCGTTATTCGTTAGTTTTTGCTGCTATTTCCCAACTTTTCTCCAAATTTTGAATTAAAATATCTCTGTGAATATTACACACAGTTAAAAACATGAAATTTTTTTGTAGGGCTCACAAAAGACAGGAAAACAATTTTTCTAATTAGAATATAGAAGACAAGCGGACCGTATAAAATTTTTATTTTTATTTTGTGACACACTATATTCTCACTCTTAAAACTGGTAAAGGGGGTAAAGGGTAATTTTTGAATGTCTTTTGGGCATTTTTTTTAAGTTGGAATCATACCTCTACGACAGACGGTTGATGAGATAAAGGCAGCATTAGCACTTACAGGACACCCTGTATAAACCGATAAGGTAATAGGTCTAGAATATACAGTATGTGTTAGTTTGATAAGTATTAATGGTACTTGAATTGAAAAATAAATTTCTAGAGCTTGTGTAAGAAATGAAAAGTTTAATGAACATGGACTACGGAAAAGAAAGAAATCAATGTAACCAGTAAAATTACGATAGCTCAATTAATTAGCATCTTATTCAAATCATTCAGCTCATGACAAGGCGATAGAGATCTCCAACTGATGATTTCTATGGGAACCATGGTACCCACCACACTCTTGCTTAGCGTTAGGGAATGGCTAAAAAGTTTCTATGTGATAGTTAATGAAGCAGCAGTATTTGACAACAAATTTGGATATTTATGATAGCGGACCTCACGAAAAATTATACATGTGCACTCTGAGGCACATAAATGTTGGGAACAACTATTGTGAATCTGATTTTGAAATGATATACATTCTGGTTTAAAATACATTTACGCGTGGCATCTCTATTGTAAAAATGTTCGATGATCACTTACTCAAACGCCACTTAATCGAATACATTGGGATCCAATGACTTCTTAGATTGGTAAATTCCAAGTTTTACCTATGAAAACTGGTAAACGTACGAAATATATGAAGACTTTATAACGAGTGTTAAAATTAATAATTAATGTTTTTTAGAACGCATGGGATGTATCATTCGCAGAAATTTTAATGAAATATGAAGTACAATAAACGTATGACATTATTTGATTATGAAATGATTAGTATTTGATAGGAGTATTTAAGGAACAAGTTAATGATAATCAGTGAATTTTTCCAGATTTATAAAATTATGAGTGCTCGTTCAATCACCAATTGAAAGCAAAACGGTCTTTTGTCGATTGCTGTTGCTAGACAGTCTGGTAAAGCCATTAATGTGAACCTTTACAAGCATTTTTTGGAATTTTACCAGTTTGCTTCGGTAAATCTTGGATTTTACTGGTAAAAAACATACGTCGTAAGAGTTACCAATCTACGAGTTTTTACGGTAGCATATACAATAAATTTATTAGCATATTATCATTACAATCAGAATGTATTAAATCGATTGTTTTTTCTATTTCTAGGTAGTAATGGACGTTGTAAAATCATCTAGCTCCGCTTTTAATGTTGAAAGCCTTCTTCCATCTCTCGCGTTGCCAATTAAAACATGTTCATCAACATTTGATGATTCATACGGAACAACATATTCAACGTACTCTATTAGCAACTACAGTCCGTCCTCAAGCCCGATAAGTCATAGCAGTATTACCCCTATACCTAGCCCGGGAGCTGAAATATCTTCTAACATGACGCATTTATGTGACTTGAGTGCACCCGAAGTCCTACAAGCCATCGGCGAGAGAGGAAATGTATTTACCAAGCGTTACACACACAACAGCACCCACACACATAAGGTGGATCAACCTTTTTCGGAAAACCAAGAGGTGATCAATATGTGCAGAGCTTCATACAATAGCGGGAATTTACCATTAGAACTTTCTGGAAAACATGTGTGTGAAGATTCTCTAACGAATATTTCACCAAAGATAATCACTGAACTGCGAAACCCAAGTCATATTCAAATCGACAACGACACTCGAAACACATTTACAGTAGTGTCATCGGCACCTACTGTGAGAAACGGGTATAAAGTGATAAACAATAGCATCAAAACTGCTTATTCTGGGTGTGAAGAATACGATAGGTACGGGATCAGAGACGATGTGGAAAAGTCTTTGCGTTCGGATTGCACAGAGGATGAGGACGAAGAATTCTATTCTGAGGCTTCTCCTAAACTAGGAAAGCGAAAAGTATCCGATAGGCCAACGTCACCCGCGGTTGTGAAGAAGAGACGCCTGGCTGCGAATGCCCGTGAAAGACGTAGAATGCATAGCTTAAACGTTGCATTTGATAAGCTGCGCGGTGTCGTCCCATCCATAGGCAATGATCGGAAGCTCAGCAAATATGAAACTTTACAAATGGCTCAGAGTTATATCACTGCGCTAAGTGAACTTCTATTGAGAGACTAAGCGAAATATAAGCGTGGACAGATGAACTCGGTGAACATAAATCCATTTTGCCATACATTTCTACCTAATTTATGAAATGAACTTTCGTTATTTGATCCACTTACACTCACTAGGACTGTGGTTTCATTGAAACGATGGCGCTGAACTGCATTTAAGTGTGCTGTATATGTAAAAAAATGACCCATAATCTTTCAGAACACATATATGTAAATTTTCCTCTCACTATCCCCTCAAAAAAAATGAAATTTGATCTTCCAGCGTATAGTTGCGTTTAACAATTGTCAAAACTAAAAAATAATATCCGCATATCTTAAATTTCTATCCGATGGATTCCTACAAGCTATTTACAGTTATCGCATGAAGTATGATCATCAAAATATTATTGTGTCGTGTTCGGTAACACAGGTAGATGTGCCATATATATTCATATTCAAAGAATGCTCAATGCTTTTACATGACTTTTAAGAAAAAAAAAACATTTTGCGATATTAATATGAACATTGTCATGTATGCCAAAAAAACCTTTTTTCAAGTATGCATTTAAATATTTACTGTCCTTCATTTCAAAAAGTCGTGTGTATTTTTTGTGATTTTTGCACTATACTACGGTTAAAGTTGTCTACAAATTTATGTGAAGCATAAACCTGTGATATATATGTCATTTAAAAATAAATAAAACAGAATGAGTATTTTTTTCCCAAAAATAAGGATTGATCATATTCTCCGAGAAATACCTGATTTAGAATAAAAATGATATATAAACTCACATTTTATGTGAGGGAATGAAATGAGTACGTTTGTGACTCACTATCAAGATGTGTATTAACCCATTAACGACGGTTGGTAAGAAAATTTGCCATTCTAAATTTTAAGTTTTTCTTTGCCAATAAATGGTGGAAGTGGTTCCACTCATTATTTTTGTTTTTAAAAAAATCAAAGTCGTCGTTAATGGGTAAACCTATTTGTTCTTCATTGAATTATTTTGGTTCATGGAAACATTATAAAACGTTACTTCATTAGAAAAAAATACTTCTGTTTTCATAATTCATGATCAGTTTTATCAACATCACAGCATCCCAACCTGTCTTGAAAATTGTGGTTATGTTGTAGTAAAAGGTATGTGTTTTTTTGATGTTCCCCATTCTGTCACCACACCTCGTCATAAATTAATGAATAAACTTATAATTAAAACATTTATGTAAATGTCTCTGGCTGTGTGTTTTCAATTGCTTCAAAGGTATGTGTCACACTTATTCTAAAAATTTAAAACATATCGATATGAATCTAGAGATAAGACACTGAAGGATTTGGAGTTCTTGTGCATCGAAGGTGAGCAATTTTTATAATGTGCTACAATATAATAAAATGAAGATTTATTAGGCTATAATGTGGCTGAACTTGGTGAGTTTAAACGCATCGATTGGTATGATAATGGTTCAAGCTAATTAATCTCTCCAAGTTGAATATCTAGTACTTAGGTATGGATTTTTTCAACTTAGAGATTGAAAATAAAAATTATATAAGGTATATATGAAAAATCTAAGGGAATTTATAATTATTATTATTTTCTCTCTGTCTCTCTTATAAGGAAACTTTCATAATTTGTACTTATAGTTAAATTCTTTTCGTGTCACACTACGGATTTATCCTCAGTGCTAATAACCCCCCCCCCCTCCCCAGCAAAATGGCTACAAATAATTTTTATTATTCAATTTTCCCCGTTTTCACTTATGTTTCTAAGAAGACCGAGTTGAAAGCTTAAGACACGCAAAAATCTTCGTCCAGGAGTACGAGTATTGACAAATTTTTGTATGAATACAAAACTTTAGAGTAGAAAAACTAGCAGCCGTAGAAAACTTGAATGAGAGCCTGGTTAAACTCAGACATGAGCATTAAGGGATAAATTTTATTGAAATTAAACTTATTTTGTTCTATACATAGTACGGCTATAAAGGAATTTATAGAAATCCAAAATGTTGTGATTTTTTTTTGTATTAACTACATTAAAAATACAGCTTGTATACTGCTGAGACATGATAAAAATAGTTTTCGATACCTAACTTCTTCAACGCAAGAAATGGTATATTTTTTATCGTATTTAAGCAAAAGATGTGTGTGCAAAATATAACTGGGCATGTCCAAGACTATATATGTGCATGTCCGAAATACTGTATATGTAATGAAGTTACACTGATTTCCAATAGGCACGTATACGAAGATAAAAATTTGCTGTGATTTAGAAATGGAATCCCAAGGATTGTTGGTAGCTGAAATTTTACTGAGGAAAGGTCACAATTCATACCAGAAATCCAACACTATTGCCAGGCTTAAAAAAAAAGTTTGTCTATTAATTTTGCTCATTAATGACAATTCAACTCTAAATTAATTTCAATCCACGGATTAAAGTTGATTTCTGCCGTCCATACACAAGTAGCTCATTCATTTCTTTCGATGAACATTCAAAGTGTTTAACAAGTGACTTTAATTTATTTGAAAAGTAGAGAGAGAGAGAGAGAGAGTGAGAGAGATTTTAGGGAATGAGAGAAGACGACCGCACTGGATTACAGTCACAATGCAAGTTAAATTTTATGAAGTCATTGGAAAGTGCAGTAGTAGAGTACAGCCATGGTAAGCAGGAAAAAGACTGGTATTTTTTTCCTAAATTTCGGTTCCAATTTACTGATATTTACATTTATTTGTATGCAAAATTGTACCCCAACTCACGCGGTTATCGTCGGTCCCACCTATAGCGTAACTCCGGTTATTACTGTATATGAAACCACGTAAGTGTCTTAAAAAATTATTTTTAAAAATTTTATTCTCATAATTTTAGTTGAAAGATTTCAAAGTGCTTCCAACAACAATTTGCATTCGACTGTTTTATTAATTTTCTCATCTTGAACAACGAAACTGGATGCGTTAGTCGAATATGTGAAACAATTTATTAACTAATCAATCATCATGCCAGATTTTAGTAGATTTGATCAATTAAGGCGAACAGTATAAAAATCAACGGCTGGACATATTTATTGAATCGTTGGTATTTGTATTTAAAGCGCATATAACCTAACACACTAACTACGCGTAATATGGGTTACAAGGATGACGTCACTCTCCGCTACCATACACGAAGGTTTTTAACAACTGGCTGTTGTGAAGATATATTTTGGAAAGAGAGAAAAAATTCAACTGCCCCTGCGGGGAATCGAACCCACGTCCTTAACTTTCCGGGTGAACGCCCTAGACCACTAGACTACAGAGGCACCGAATCTGTCAAGTGAAAGGACGTGGGTTCGATTCCCCGCAGGGGCAGTTGAATTTTCTCTCCAAAATATATCTTCGCAACAGCCAGTTGTTAAAAACCTTCGTAATGTAAAAACCTTCGTAATGTAGGTTAACGCTCTTTTATGATGAAAAGTAATAGATATACCTTGAAAATGTGTCTAATCAATGCGTTACACTTTAAAATATGCATTGCTTGTGTTTCATTACCACAATTTTTATGGTTTTTGAAATTCATTCTTTTTGAAAATGATGAAGAAAATTTAATTCGGTTCCGAACGTAAGAAGTGTAAAGTGTAAAACGGTTCTGGAGTATATAATTGATGCAAATTTGAATACAGTCTAGGTATTTCTTAATACCAGATCTAATACATTTTATTACACGTGATTTTACAGCTACGAATTATTTACATGTAAAAATAAGTCATTTGAGCAATGAATATTCTTTTAAATCCTTTATTTGACATGATTTTTTTAAAATTTCATTGGTGCTAAGACTTACAAGATGAAGCTGTGTTCAAAAGAACTAACTTTGATCGTCAGCATTTAGATAGTAATGTTAATTACTATGTTAATTATGTTACTATGTTAATTATGTTACTATGTTAATTATGTTACTATGTTAATTATGTTACTATGTTAATTACTTAAATAACCATAGCCGCATATATTAAAAATAAAATATTGTTTGCATAAGTCTTAGAAAGGAATTAAATAGTTTCAATGCTTTAGAAGCGTTTCAATGATTAGAAAGTCATCTATTAGACGGAAGGCGTATTCCACTATACATATATATATACCACAGCCAATTCAATAGTAGAAATTGCAATTTTTTACTCAGATCTATGTTGTGGAAACCTCATAAACACGCAGAAAATTTTCAAGATTAAATTATTATCGTTAAAACAGTTATTGTGAGGAGTTTTTACTTGGAGTGCATATTCTTTTTTTTAGCAGTAGAGTAAAAGTTTGACTTTTATAATATTTCCGCTTTACATTATTGCATTTCTTATCAATCTGTATGGGAAAATTTAAAAAAAATATGTATAAAAAAATGCGAAATAGAATGGCTCTCTCTCTCTCTCTCTCTTTTGAATTACCCTACTTCATGGAACATCCATAAAATCATTTATCACATGGGTTTGAAATCATAATCCTTTTCATAGTCACGAAAGTGATCGATTTAAATAGTTTAGTAATCCTTTTTTAGCGCTTTCACAGCATTTAGTTTTATTGAACAATTGTAGCATAATGAAATTATATTTTCTTTCATAATTAGTGAAGATGGTACTGAATGTTCAAATTAATTTATGTCCGGTTGTCCGGAAATAGACTTAATCTTAATTACATCGGATAATCGAAGCTTTACTGCAGTCACACCTGATGAGATTGGATCTTTTTTAGTCTTAGTCAGTGCCGAATTTCCCTATGGGCTAGACAGGCTGCAGCTATATAGGGCCACGAGGTCTATAGAAGGCCTCAACAATCCCAAACTGTTATTTTTGGAGAAACTGATCAAAGAACAAATTTACGCACATTAAATTGATATACTTATAATTGTGTTTCTATAGAAACTTCTGTTTTTATCAAATACCAATGAATTTGCATTATTGTGTTATGAATAAAAAATATTTTAAATATTAGAGCTTAATAATTATTTCACTATTAATATACTTCTTAATTGTATTTCAGTTCGACAATTATTTTGGTAAAATACATATTTTGTTACGTGCGAATGGCTTTAGATACGTATTATAGGTCCATAAATTACCATATATCATATATTCAATATAAAGAACAGTGACAATTTGTCGTCGACAAAGGAAAGCTGGAGTAGACTTATAACGAGCCCCATTACCATCAATAGCCAAGAGCCCCATCAAACCTAAATTCAGCCCTGGTTTTAGTGTCGAAGATTATTCATCATTTTCAATACATTCTTTTCAGAGAACTTGAAAGTAATTCAACTAATATTTTTATGCTTGTGCAGTTACATGAATTTTTATATCTTTGGAAAATAGTTTTTAATGTGCATTATCGGCTATGTATATATGATCATGTCCTCGTCATCATATTTAAAAACCATAAATTTTGAATTTTTTTCTAACAAGCATTAATACGAGCTAAAAGAACTATACTGATGTTATTAGACTTTAGCAAAACATTCAAAAGAAATTGAATTGTACATCTTAGAAATCTTCACTTAGCACCTTATTTTATAAAGAATGTGGTGTGCTAGAATAGAGGTTTCCTACGTAATAGCTCTCATAGAACTTTGAATGGTTATGAGGCTGCTCCGCGGAACTCAAACAAGTTTTTAATATTTTACTAATATACAGGGCGTCTCGTAAAGTAGACGTAAGTTTTTTTGTTCGAGATACCTCACTCCGAGGCACGGTTGGCTGGTTTTTGACGCATGGCAGTTTTTGACGATTTAAACAGTCAAGTCAAAAACCGCCGTCAAAATTGTCAAAAATCTCAAATATTGCTTTTCAATATAAAAATTCCCATTGGAAATACACACGTTAATTGTATGTAATTTTTAAAGTCACTAGTTATCCAAAGAATAAATATTTAATATGATTGTAAAATAATTTTCTACAGAATTATTTTGGACAATATATATGTATTTTCTCTTATAAAATATACAATTTGAATAGAGCATTGCATAAAAGCTGAAGGAAAAACTACGGAATGATTCGATATTCTTCAATTCGAGATGATTCTCGACTTTCCAGAATTTCTTGAATTTCTTATATATGTGTATAGATATTATAATATCTGCTGTACTCTTTTTATAATAGATAGTAACTATTTAAAAAAATTTTTACATTATGTATGTATATATATATAGTAATGCTGATTTCTGTTATTAAACTATTTAAATAATCACTGATGCTTAAAACAATACCCTTATTGTGCATAACATTAGAATATATATCTGGTAATCAAAATACTAAAGTGTAGGACGAAACTGTCCTTTAATTCCGCAGTGCTAGCTTGTATATATGATGCTTAAGAAACTCCTGTAACTTATTCTTAGTGTAAAAGTAAGAATAACTACTAAGTTTGACTTTGATATGGTATATTTACTAGCATTTATAATTCAATGATTTTTCAATTGAAGGTGTATCTAAACGTGCAAACAATAGTTTGTGTGCCAAGTTTTGCCAGCTCTGCTTAGATTGAAGAGTGAACTCTTTAAAACTCTGGATTTATACAACCCGAGCTAAGAAATTTTTAGGTGAAAATAAATGAGTTTAATTAATGTATTAACAGATGCTGTACAAGAATTTTTAAATGGAATGACCGACGAGATCTGGCGGAAGAAATTACTAGAATTACCGTTTTTCAGTTGTTTAGTCATTCAGTGATCAAATTTCTTCAAATGACAGTATAATTTATCAAAATTCAATATAAAGAAAAACTTTACACATCAGTAACATTTTATTTTTTTGTTTATAATCTTTTTGGATTCCCGGATTTTTAAGGGTTCCGTGACGTTTGATTCCATGGAACCCCAGGGTTTCGCGGAACACCAGTTGGAAATGTGCTAGAGAGAAAGAGATCGACATTTTTAAAACTTTTTTCTATACAAATCAATCGCTAGTTCAAGTGAACACTATACAAATGTATGTGGTATCATTTTCAGCACGTGACCACATAATCCATGAAGTGTGTCTATACATTTTTTCATTGCCCTGTTATATGGATAAGGGCTTCACGAAAAACAGATGGAAGATGAGTCCAGTGGAGCGTTGTTCGCACTGCACGTGCGGTGGCTGTACAAGCACGCTCTGACAACAAGATGATCCTCGCGATGCACACGCTCTGCCTATGACTCTCGTTTCGTTCCACTACAGAAGTCAACATACTGCACTTGCTTTTGGCGGTTTGCTCCCAGAATCCGTTTTTTTTCCCGTACTATTTAGTTTCCTATTTGAATTATATTTTGATACACGTTTTTTGGATCGCCAGGAGAAAAAAAAGGAATGCAAAACCGGTGCAATAGAGAGAAGCGGGCGTCTCATTAAAAAATCAACTCTTGATTTGTTTAATCACTGATTTTGGTGTTTCGAATATTGAAGCTCTTTCAAGAAATCAAATTTCATGGGGTGGTATTTCATTAAAAATATTATGACCAACAGATTAAAAAGTTTATTATATAATAATGCTTATTGAAATCAAGTCAGATAAGATCAAATTTACAGCTTAACAACATAAGCTCCGTAATATTACGAAATGCTGCAGAGAGTTTTGTAAAATTCAATTTATTTAATAATTCAATTTATTCCACTTCTCTAAAACTATTTATTTATTCAATATTGCTTAGCCGAGGCCTATACAAGGTAATGCGGTGGTAAAGTTTGACAGAAGAGAACCGTCGAACCACGTTCACAGTTGTTCCATAAGAAAAATAACCAGTGCAATCATACTTATATGAAATTAATAAGGAATTATACGATAGTATTCGTTAACAATATGGATTGATTGCCATATGTTATATAAAATGGGAAGAGAAGGGTAAAGAACACAAATCTCATTTAGTTTTTGTCTTTGTTAAAAATATTGATTACGAAAGGATTATGACAAATGCATTGTAATTAGATATATAAAAGAACAAAAAAAAAAGAAATATCGTACAGTGTTTAATGAATGTATATATATATATACGTGAATATATATTATGTAGAATACATACAGATATGTGTGTTTCTAAATTATATGTGTAATGATTATAAATATATATTTACAATAGGTAATTTAATTATTTAACTATATGACCTTCACAATGAATAATTTTACTATACACAGTATACTGAAATCGTAAATATATGACCAAATATAAGATATGAAGTGTCTGGTCTTGATATAAGCTGTTGTTTGAAACATATTCGAAATTCTAACCCTATAGGCCGGCTGGAAAGACCTTCAAGTTCCTTGAGGTCACACAGTGTATGCTTGTTTGCGTTTATATGCTGTATCTATGTATATGTTTGTGTCTTTATATTATATTTACGATTTGTTATATTAAAAGAAAAGTTTCAATTGGAAATCTGAAAAAAATTACTTCTAGATTGATCCAAAGAAATTGTGAAAATTCGCAGAAGTTATACAAACACAGATAGAAATAAAATAATAACACCATTAAAATCATTGAGTATCTGCGGGAAGCGGAGCATATCACAGTCCAAGTTTATGGGTAAAGCTGAAAGATATCAGAGGCAAATTTAAGTACAATCACATTTAGTGACAAAGAGATCTGTGGTAAGTCAGACCATATCGTGGATCAAAATCACACAAGATAAACAGAACAAGCGTAATGCGTGAGAGTTAATAATTAGCTAATATGGTTCCTTAATATGGTCCGACTTTCTTAAGTGTACACAATTATTATGTACAAATTTGCATACCTTGCGAAATATTTGCATGATGTGGTAAATGACGATACTAGCTTATGTACAAAAAATCAAGTAAGTTTAATTTTTAAAAAAAATCGAAATACGTGAATAAAAATTGTGCATTAACTGGAATTTCATTTTGTCTACAGCTAACCTTGAACTTAGAAATCCATTTCCTCTAAAATATGGATAAAACAAGAAAAAAAATCATCGTCGTCTCCAAACCACAACACCTGCGGACATATTGCGGTTTCGGTACACTTAAATATCAAGACGGAAAAAAATTACTTTAACGTCATTTCTAAGGTTCTTAGACTAGTTCTTGGCACGCGCCATGCACATTTCTTATGTCGCGTACGTGAGGGGGTTGACTTATTAGATTTTTTATTATAGGTGCTCCTGCACAGTAGAGTTTTACATCTCCGTGCTTCATCCGCTGCCCAGCCTTGTTTGACAGATGCTTGTTGTTGATGGCTAACTCTTTCAAATGATAAATAATTTCGTCTTTCGAACGCAGGAAATAACCGTTTCAAAGAAAAGTGCCTGAGAGCGAGATTATATCGACAATCTAACGGTGCATTTGTACGGTTTGTTCGTTTCCGATATAATTACGTGATAGAATAAAACTTAGATTAGTTCAGGCCTGTAATCACTTACGTGAAAAAAAAACTACGAGACAATCTATAAAAATTGCGGCTATTTTTAAAGAGCAATCTAGGAACAAATTTAGCCAATAACGGAATATATTTTAGTACCGAACTTGTTTTTTTCTTCAGTGCTGGTAATATGTAATCAGTCGTAAATTTATTCAGTATATACGTTTTTGTCACAACGCCTTATAAGAACATGACGTTAGCCGCATTGGTGTGACGGTAACAAAAGCGCTTCAGATTTTTTTTTCCTCGAAAATAATTTTTTAACCGCAGCGTGAAGAGTTTTTGTATTGGCAGTTTTAAAAAGATACGTCATATATACTCATTATGTTTAAAAAAATTAAAAAATATTCGAAATTCATCAAAGAAAACTAAATAAAATTATTCATAGTATATACAGGGTGTCAAGTAAGCCCTAATTCGGCCTTTATCGCATCAACCGTTCGTCATAGAGGTGTGGTTCTAATTTAAAAAAAAATGCTCAAAATGATAATTCATCATCATTCAAGAATCACTCCATACCAGTTTCGAGTGTATCATAAAAAAAAAAAATCTAAATTTTTATACGGTCCCCTTGTTCTCTAACCTCCAGCTAGAAAATTGTTGACCTGTCGCTCCTGAGGTCAACGAAAAAGTTCCATGTTTCTAAGAGTAGTATTCACTGAGAGACTTGAATTCAAAAATTAGAGAAAAGTTGAAAAAAAAAAAACAGCATGAATGAGGGAAAAACGCATTGTCCGCTGGTTTATGCCGTTCTTTCACAACTTTTCTTCGAGATTTTTGAATTCAAATATCTTTTAGAGAATATTGCTCTTAGAAACATGCTAAGAAACTTTTTTTTTTGTCCTTAGGAGAACAGGGCAACATCTTTCTAATTGAATGTTAGAGAACAGGGGGACCGCATAAAAACTTATATTTAGACCATATGAAAATATACGGTCACAAAAATGTAAACATTTAGATTTTTTATTTCACGACACACTGTATTTTAATTCCGAAGCTGATAAAGAGTAATTCTTGAACACATTTTGAGCATATTTTAAATTAAAACCATACATCTACGACGAACGGTTGATGAGATGAAACCCTTATTAGGACTTATAGGACACCCTGTAGATAGAGAAATAAACGGCTTTTTATCTCAGCCCAATACATCGAGGAAACATATTTTCTGGAAAGGAAAATTCAGAGATCACCTCGGCATAATGTCCAGAAAATACCTTGCACCCTGTATATAGTTTGTCTCATTAAACCATCCGGCAGGTTTTATCAATATATGCACGCACTTCTATAATATAATTTCGCTTTATCCTCTTCGCTCTGGAGGCACACATAGGTGTACCTCATTTTTAACGGTTTTAAATGGTTTTTAATAATTCGTTTTTAAATTTAAGCCCTAAGGTATGCATATGCGTCCCTAACTGAAATAGTCCTAGTAAAGATTTCCCACCCCTATTATTATTTTTTTAAAGGGTATTTTGGCATACAATAAACACAAATCAATCAAAAAAAATTTTTTAATAGTCAGTTTTGGCTCAGGTGCTTGAAGTTTTTGTAATTTGTATGAACGTGTAAAATAGGGATTAATTGTTATAAACAACAATGTAATTAATTGATATCATTATGGTACTCGTTATAAACATACATCTATAGATCCCACATTTTGGTATTTTTACTTACAGCTCGTATTTAGTAAAAACAAAATTAGTTTAAAAAAATGTTTTTATTGTCAGTTTCAGCTTAGATGTGAAGAGGATATGAGGCAACGTTAGAATTTCGTATAATGATGGGAAAAAAAATACATGGGGAATGCCGTAATAAAAATTATAACATACCCTCTTGTAACCATTATTTGAATACATTTTTGAAGTTTTCCTTCATTTTTGAAGACTAAATCAGCGTGGCACTATATATTCATTTTTCTCTCGTTCTGAGAATCAGTTTGAGAGAACATCCAAGTGAAATACAATATAGGAACCGAAACGGGGTTTGAGTTCATTACTGACCGTCGATTCGAACGAACATTGGAAGTGCTAGATAAGTTGTCTGGACATCTTCCTTATTTCGACTGATGACCACCTATGAACCTTGTACCGTCCTTCTAACCGCAAAGTGGTCATCGTATGTCCATCTACTGGACCACACGTCAGACGTAACACCCTCTCGCTTTCCCCTAAACACAGGTTAAGATGTACGTAGTGCCTCCCTCACAGCATAATACCCTTTGATTTCTACCGGCGCCAGACATCAGTAATGCACCCCCTACGGCATGAAAAATTTCTAATGGATCAGTGGTTGTTCATGAGCTTTGGAGCCAGAAGACCGAGTCTAATCTCGTCAGTCATAAGGACTCTTATTAAGTAAGTGAATCACTAGAATGACCACTGACAGAAAACAAAAGATGTTCGTTTGCAAGTCGACCAAAAGGCTCTTTCGAGTCAACGACGATATAGTTAAGACCTCAATTTTCTGACTTCCGTTTTGGGTGGTCAATTTTCTTTCAGGCACAACGACCGAAGATAAGTTTAACGGCACTGATGAAATTGAATTATTCTACACTAGACACTAGGTACTGTGTAAAAAACCAAACAGCTTTTCGTGGCTCTCGTAAGCGTTTTTCCAAGTACAAAAAAGGCGCGCGCACATGCAGCAGAATTGGTATTTTGCAGTTTGATAACACAGTATTGTATTAAAATTTTTCTAAATTAGAAAATATCTGAATAAAGGACATATTTTGTGTCTATATTCATATTATCCGCCTCACAGGGTCGTCTTAAGGGCCCTTCATGTGCCCCCGAGCAAATTTGTTTTTCTGAGGCCCCTACCTGACCATAAATGATTTCTTACCAATTTACATGCTTAAAATCAAAAATTTTAACAAGATCTCATTAGCACAAGGCCTCCTCTGTACCTGAGCCCTCCCCCCGCACCATGCCCGGGTGGGCCTATGCGTTATGACGGCGCTGTCTCCTCAGTCCTGAAAGAATCTCTGAATTTTACATTTCTTCGATTATTTTTGACTCTGTGGAACTATATAAACTGAAGAGCCAAAAAAACTGGTACAGGCATGCGTATGCAAATAAAGAGATATGGAACCAATCAGAGTACGGCGCTGCGGTCGGCAGCGCCTATATAACACAACAAGTGTCTGGCATAGTTGTTAGATCGGTTACTGCTGCTAAAATGGCAGGTTATCGAGATTTAAGTGAGTTTGAACGTGGTGTTATAGTCGGCGCACGAGAGATGGGACATAGCATCTCCGAGGTAGCGATGAAATTTGGTTTTCACGAGTGTACCGTGAATATCGGGAATCCGCTAAAAAATTAAATCTACGACATTGCTGCGGCCGGAAAAAGATCATGAAAGAACGGAACCAACGACGACTGACGAGAATCATTAAACGTGACAGACGTGCAACCCTTCCGCAAATTGCTGCAGATTTCAATGCTGGGCCATCAACAAGTGTCAGCGTGCGAACCATTCAACGAAACATCATCGATATGGGCTTTCGGAGCCGAAGGCCCACTCGTGTACCCTTGATGACTGCACGACACAAAGCTTTACGCCTCGCCTGGGCCCGACAACACCGACATTGGACTGTTGAGGACTGAAAACACGTTGCCTGGTCTGACGAGTCTCGGTTGGACGTGTACGGGTATGGAGACAACCTCATGAATCCATGGACCCTACATGTCAACAGGGGACTGTTCAAGCTGGTGGAGGTTCTGTGATGGTATGGGGCGTGTGTAGTTGGCGTGAGATGGGACCCCTGATACGTCCAGATACGACTCTGACAGGTACGTAAGCATCCTGTCTGATCACCTGCACCCATTCATGTTCATTGTGCATTCCGACGGACTTGGACAATTTCAGCAGGACAATGCGACACCCCACACGTCCAGAATTGCTACAAAGTGGCTCCAGGAACACTCTTCTGACTTTAGACACTTCCGCTGGCCACTTAAATCCCCAGACATGAACATTATTGAACATATCTGGGATGCCTTGCAACGTGCTGTTCAGAAGAGATCTCCATCCCCTCTTACTCCTACGGATTTATGGACAGCCCTGCAGGATTCATGGTGTCAATTACCTCCAGCACTACTTCAGACATCAGTCGAGTCCATGCCACGTCGTGTTGCGGCACTTCTGCGGGCTCGCGGGGGCCCTACACGATATTAGGCAGGTGGACCAGTTTTTTTTGGCTCTTCAGTGTAAAACTAGTTTCTGTCGACAGATGAGAATGAATAACTTACTAAAAAATGTTTACAACATCTAGAACTAATTTTGAGGGCCCCGTGAGCATTTTATTTAGCTAGGGGGATTTTTTAAGTGCTTATCTATGTGTCTCTTACATTTGATGCCATTACGGAAGAGGTTATTACTATGCACAAATTACAAAATTTATTTTTTTTACAAATAGAATTTCACGAGAAAAACATAGCTGATACTTTCAAGTTTCACGTGTTGCACCTATCATTGATATTTTATCAATCTGTTTTGCAGTAAATACTATAAATAATGTTGAGACGGAACTCTTCAAAACACGAAATTTCAGTTTATTAATATATATATAACTATTTTTAAATGTGTGTTTATTTACGGCATAAAGAGGAAGGGCATATATATATATATATATATATAGGAGTGGGTTATGTTATATATTTTTTTCAACTAAAAAAAATGGATAGAAGTAATAACGCCGAAAAAGCTCATTTTTCCAATGGTTTGGTTCGCTGAAGAGCTTTTCAGTTACGCCTATTTACGGTGCCTCAAAAGCAAACAAATTTCTGAAATGAGCTATCATCACTCGATATTCAGAAGAGCAAGGTAGCAAACGCCAACATTTTTACCTCAAGAGAATATATGTATTTAGAGTCGGTAAAAACCAACAAGTGTTTACCGGAAGGGTTAATGGGCGTGCTAAGTAGTAAAGCGTCAAAGTCGTCACCTTCGGTATAGTGAGATTACACGGCTCACGGTACCAAATTTCAAGTCGGTCCAGACAAAGCGAAGGTGGTAGTTGAAACCATCTAAAAGAGTGAGTGGGTGGGCACAGACCACCACCACAACCCCGCCGAATATCTATCCAGGATTGCAGAGCTTTTATCACCTGTTGAAAGCTTCCCTTCTGTTTTCTGAGAACTGCCGATAATGTGTTGAAAAGATTTCCTCATTTTTTGCATTCTTGAACATATCTTACAGAAGTAAATTAATGATTCTGAAGTGAATTTTCACATTCATCATGAAAACCAATTCATTCGCATAGATACGTGTTGGTGTAGGAAACATAATTTTCGACATGCTAACAAATTCTAGATTACGAATAAAGGAAAACATAAGATATTGCTTGCAAAAAAACAATAAAAAAAATTAAATTAAAAATGTATATTGTAATTATATACAGTGTCCCACAATCGACTGACAGTTTTCAAAATGGGTTAGCAAGAAAACAGTGACAGATATTAAAGTCATTCCTGCGGAATATAAATATGCGAAGTCAGGAATTTCAGATACGTCATCCATGTTGTAAGAGGATGCATAGTTATTAATATAAAAAAATTAACTTTTTATGCAGTCACCGTGTGTCCCAAAACCCAACTAGAAAGTTGTTGCTCCGTTTATCCTGATAGCAATAAAAAAAATTCACGTTTCTAAGTGAGATATTGATCGTTTAATAATACGTCGCAGAGATATTTGAGTTTAAAATTTGAAGAAAGTTAGGGGAAAAAAGTAGCAAAAAACTAACAACGATTTTTCCTAACTTTTCTCCTATTTTTGAATTTAAATGTCTTTGCGAATATTGCACTTCAAAGCGTGGAATTTTTTTGTTGGCATCAGGAGAGACAGGGTAGTAACTTTTTAATTGAGTTTTTGAGCACAGGTTGTCCGTATAAAAAGTTCATCTTTCTTTATTTCATTAACTATACAGCTCCTTGCAACATGAATGCCGTATATGAAACTCCTAACTTTGCACATTTATATTCCGCAAGAATGACTTTAATATCTGTCACCGTTTTCTTGCCATCCCATTTTGAAAACCGCCAGTCGATTGTGAGACACCCTGTGTGACCATTAAGGTATTTACTATATTTCATTGAAAAAATACAATTTAAATCGAAAGATAGTTATGTTTTATGAAGCAATTTCAAATTCACATCAAAAGAACTTGTTTAGATTGTTTTGTAATTTGGTAATGAAGATTATGTAGTTGCTACGTCACACTTTTCCCCCCATCTCCTGATGGGCAAAATAACTAAGAAATGTTGCATCTTTCATTCTTGAAGATGCTACCGAACGGTGGAGCATTAAGTGCCCATGCATCACTTCGCGCAAGATTAAGGCGTTGCCTTTTCCCCCATCTGAGTAATAATTAAATGTTTAATTACAAGTTTATTTACATACCTCTTCCTGATGGGTGACCTAGTTCGATGTTGTGATACAGCCAAACATTTTGTTAATACGCATCCGATGGGTGTAATTCAATTATAACCATCAAGATACGATGCGGTAGATCAAGGGATTATCACCAGATTGATAAAGTGATGCTGGTAGGTTGAGTTGGATTCGTATACATGTATATTACGAAAGCTTAAAAGATTTTGCTTTTGACTTTTCCGTATTTTAAGAACTTATTTTGATAAGACCGTTTTGAAAGTTAAAGCCGTTTGACTATAAGAGAAGGTTAAATAGAGAAGCAAACCATACTTGGACGATTTTTATATAGGCAGGGGAAATTTATCCCATAATATTTATTTTCATTGATTTTTTTGGGTTCGCTGTATTTTTAGATACGCTTTACATCCATGTTATTATGGGTCCGTTGTATTATTTCTCCTTAGTCACCTCGTTGAGCATTTTGCCTGTTGTGACCCTTGAATTTGTATTTGTATTGTATTAAATAAAAGAACGGCATATATTTCGTCACATACGGACAGCAACTGGTTCATTGGGAATGCAAATGCGATATTCCCAACTATATACATCCTCATTCACTTTTGTGTGAATATTTATACTGATTAAGAAGTCCACTCAGTAATCAGATTTCTTAACACAAAAAAACAAGATTGAAAAAAAGCAACTTTATCATAAATAAATATGATTTAAAACTGTGTTTCAGAGCCGAACATGTGGGCTTTTTGTGAATTTCATGTGCTCTGGAATAACTTTCAAATCGCGTCTATAGTGAAACACTTGTAAACAAGCGTAAAATTTAGAAATGTTACTGAAATGGAGGAAGATTCCACATCTAGGAGGCTGTGAAAAAAGTTAGTTCAGAGTTATGAAAATTGCAAGAAAATATTAGGATTGTGGAAAAAAATTCAGTGACTACATATATTTAAAACCATCAATACATTTTTTTTGTCTCATTTGTTATTTTTTATACTTTTAAAACGCCGTCACTTTTAAAACGCCTCTCGTGCGAAATATGAAACGTTCATACTTATGTTTTCATCTACAGTATTTTTTTAAAATTTGTAATATAGATCATTATGCTCTAGTAAGTATTATAATTCGAATGCCAAACTCTTGATAATTTTTGATAAAATAGGCAAAGTTCCTGCATTTGCTAACTTGAATAATTTTACACGAAACCAAAAACATTTTTTATACTTAATTGAGAAAAGAGATTTGAATCATTTAATACTTCTGTAAGAATTGAGAAAAAATAATATTCTCTCACACATCTTGCACATGCATTTTTATTGATTTATTATCCTCTTTGCTCTAGAGTAACGGTTCTCAACCAGTGCTCCGTGGAGCCCTTGGGGGTCCGTGTGCACTCCCCAGGGGCTCCGCGACCGCTCAAGAACAAATAAAAAAACAGTAAATTAAAAAATATATATTTTGAATAAAAATAAATCAGTAAGTGATGAATAAATAAAAAAATGGGCCTACGGGGCTCCGCATAAAAATTATATACCAGAAGGGCTCCGGGAGTCAAAAAAGGTTAAGAACCGCTGCTTATACTTTTGGCTCATCTTTAACGTTTTTAAATGGTTTCTAATTATTCTTTTTTCAGTCAAGTCCTGAAGTACATATACATGTACCTAACTGAAACGGTCCAAGTACAGATATCGATCTAAATTAATTAATCAACTAATAATTTGTTTTGAAGAACATTTTGACACACTACACACAAATCGATCAAGAATTTTTTTAATAGTCAGTTTTGGCTCAGGTGTAAAGAAGATATGAACGAGTCAAATACGGGCTAATTGTTACAAACAACAATCTAATTAAGTGTTATCATTATGCATACATTATAAACATACATCTATAGATACCACATTTTGGTATTTTTACTTACAGCTCGTATTTAGTATTCGTGCATTACAAAATTTATTTGAGAGATGATTATGCGGAAAAGTATCACAATCATTGTTGAGATTTTTAACTAGCCCCAATGTTGCGAAGTAGCCATTCTGGAAAACCACCCAAAAGACGTATACACTACCTGACCAAGCCCATTCATAATACTTTGTCTGTGATGAGAACATTCAAAATCTATCGGAAGTTATTTCATTCAGCAGGAAGGAGAAGATGTCCCTAAAGCTCATAAATGTCACTATCTCTAAGCATCTACACCCAACTTACACGAATGTAAGTTACTAGGTGAACAGAATACTAATGAAAGAAAATCAATCTAATTTTCACCATTAAATCCTCCCATCCGATCAAGTCTATAACGCCCTGATGTTTATTTCATAAACTCTCAGCGAAAGTGATCCAACTTGACTTTCGCAGTCACAGTGTTAATGTGAGCAAAAAAGAAAAGGACTCTACATCATGGGTCTGTTTGATTCATATTTCTAAAAATCTAAATGTAGTATAATATTAGATTAGCGTGTTGTAGATTTGTAATTTGTATTTGTATTTTTATGATTCAAAATTACATATAAATGTTCGCGATTCATGAATCCATGGCTAACCATAGCAAAAAATATAAAAGCCTTTGTATACTGTATAAGCGAATATGAAGTCCAGACTCTTCGCGAAGTGGCCGATGAGTTCGTGGTCACTTTACGAACTACCCAATATGTGAAGTGGTAGGACTTCGAAATTTGGCCCTATAATACGCACAAAACAATTAATTTTATTGAAAAGAATAAAAAGCCCATAGCTATGTAAATAATATACACAATAAAAATAAATATCAAAATCAATTATCGAATCAGGGGTTCTTAACCTACAAGTTCTACAAGCTTTTGAAACGGATCATACAAATCCACTTACTACGCTACTAGTTTCACTGATTTCGCAAAACAAATATTTTGTTAATAAAAGATATTTAGCAATCATTTTTAATTTTAAAATAGACCCATGGGTTGCGAAGTTGATCGTTTTGTTACTTTTAGAGAGCGACTAGATAACAAGTTAAGAAGAATCCTTGTGTTAAATAGTTTTGAAGCAGTTGTCAGTAAAAACCCGTCGATCGCGAGCCCCATATAAAGATCACAAGTGTTGAAGATACTTGTTGTTCTTTTTAAAAGATTGGTTATAATCCCACATAAAAGGAAACGTAGAATGCTTTTTTAGTAGATTTTGGTGATATAATTCATAGAAAATCAATCAAATAGTTATTTATTGCTATTACCACACACCTGAGTTGATCTTAGGTAAGCGAAAAAGCCATAAAATAGATCATCAAGTGAACTTGGTTGCCGACCCTCGATTTAAAGAATTTATTTTTTTAAACATATTTATTTATCAATTCAAAGTGTGTACCCATCGTTCAACATTTCTTTCATGTTTTTCAAATGCAGCACAAGAATAAACTATTGAATTTTATTACTTTAATCCCCCGTAGTTTGAAATGCTTGCAGTCGAGGACTTTATGTAATTGCTGAATAGTGTGTAGTGTGAGCAGCTTTCATAAATGCGTCTGCTATTTAGAAGCATCAAAACCGTATCATTTCATTTCGTTCAGCTGGAGTCGAAATTTTGGGAAACATGATATGAGAGGCTCGAATTGCTAGTGCCCCAGGCTTTATTAAAAATTGCCTTTAGGGTCCAATTAACGTGTCATTGTTTCTTCGAGGAAGCCTCGAATCCGGTGTCAGGTTAACCTTCAACTGAAAGTGAAGACACTTCAACGGTTCTTTAAATCATTGGTTAAACGCTATTTAAGGGCTTTCTCCCGGAGGCCACCAAAAAAGGTGATGAAAAAAAAAAGTGCTCAAATAGAGAAAAAAAATCAATGGATGACGAGAGTGATGTCGGTAAAACGATGATGACCTGTAGGTTTTTTTCCTACTTGACGTAAATGCGGTAATAATCTATATCAAAAATCACTTTTCTTTTCAATTATATCTGCAGATGAAGCTGCACAACCACACATCACCGATTACCACGGGCGAAATCTTAGTCTTTAAATGAAAACCGTATTGCAACATTAATTGCTTTCTGAATGTGAAGTTCTATTATAAAGTCATTTTATTTCGCTTTCCCTTGTCAGAGACTAATTGTCTCTCCAAATAATGCATTAAATTGAAGAACAATGCTAGAATAGCAACCCAAGAGAGAGTCTCTTTGACTACGTTAATTATATATTTGTTTCCGATTTCGAACTTCTTTGCCGACAAAGTGAACTAACTGCCAATGGTAAAATTTCGATAATGAACATTTTTCATTAGAATTGCTTCGTTTTTTCAGGAATAAGGAAGTGCAGATCTCTGTGACTATGGAAAAAACTAAAGCGTCAAGGCATTGTAGTGACGTTTATGATGTCATAATTTGCGGCTTTTTTTGGTTTTCAATACTTTGACCCAGCAGTGTTTTGACCTTCGTGTTACAACAAAAAAATTATTGTTTGAATCATTCGCTCGTTGAACTCGGATGAAACGATAATTTTAGTTAACGTCAGACAGGGATGGAAAATTTTACTCGGCGTTAGATTGTAGGCAAATGATGTAGTTTGAGATTCTATTGTGATAAGTTCTTCATTTACGTATTCATTTATTCATCATTACATCTCAACTACAGAAGTAAAGCCAATTACCGTTGGAAAAAATAAGATAAAGGGCACAAAAAACAAAAACAAAAAAAAACAAGAAAGAATAAAAATGAATAAAATCACCGCATAAAAGAGACAATACTTTAAATTGAATACACATTAACAACAAGAATCAGTTAAAATAATATCAACATTAACAACCCATGAATGTCGTAAGATACACAATGAAGCATGATACTCAACTACTTTTTTAAATGGATTGATAGTTGTTTTCGATAGAAGCACTTTATTTTGTTAAATAACGAAGAGTGTATTCGCGTATAGTTAAAATTTGAGAGAATGATTGGTTTAAGAATTTGAGAAAATATGATAAACAGAACTTAAAAAGCAAAATGTGACACGTCATCACACTTTTTCAAAATATAAAACAATGTAAATGTAGTGTAGTCTTTGTATAACAAACCTCTAATTGAAATTTTTTTTTATAGAACGAGAATTTAATTGCCATGCCCATTTTCAGTAAATTGACTGTAGATTCAAAATTATTTGTTTATAATGAAATTTACGAGAAAAAAAGTAACTTCGTTTTCGTTTATGACTGCGTTTATTATATTATTACAAATAATCTTTAGCATTGATTCTGTTTTTGATTTAATAATGTTAAAAATCGATGCTTTCCTAACTTCAAGAAATTGCAATTTTTCTACGTACTTTTTTTAAATGAAAAATATAAGCCACACATCCATGCCAAAATAAATATAATTTTCTTTTATTTCATTATTTGACTGAGGTTTTCTTTTTCGTCATTCAATCATCTATTGGGAAGCCAATGAAATTTAGTATAGCCGATTTACTGGGTAGTAATTTTTTGAATTACGGTGTTCAGGCTTCGCTGTCATCACATTATTTCAGAAAATGAAACTCTACTTCAATTGATTTCTTTTGTAAGCAGAGAATAAGGAAGCAAATACAGATAAAAGAATCTGAAAAATTTTGTTTTGTGTTGTGTGTGTGTGTGTGGATCGCCTTTCTCCACTTCCTGGATTCTTACTTACAAGAAAAGAAACGCTTGTCGAAAGCAGTTGATAAGAATAAAAATCTCTTGTTCTAGGATTCATGATCCGACCTGTCATCTTCAAGAATATGAGCCCTAGAAGAAAGCAAAAGAAACTCAAGAAACCCTCCATCAAAGAGGGTGCCAAACATTAGCTACTAGCTACTCATTTTTTTTTTGTTATATTTCTATACATCGGCCACTCGTCACGCTCATCAAATCAGAATTGATGAAGCCGATGGTTGTCCCCACCAACTATACATTCATCTATTCATTCTTCATTGGTCAGAGTCAGAGGAAGCCACCACATCACCCTCTGGTTCACATAAAATCAGGTCACCGTTTGATCTGAACCGCTGGGGGTTGCGTCTCTAGTTACACTTTGAGTTACCATTTAACTATTTAGCCCCTAAAGCAAGAATCATCGTCTTATGCCACTAATTTTATATAGTCAGAGAGAGAGTTCACCAGGTATCATCATTTCAAAAGATGATATAAACAGTCTTTTGCTACCATCTTACATTTTCTGAATGAATCGAGGGTGGCTTTATATGATGGTGATTTTTCTTGTGTTACTCATCTTGGATGTCAGACTCAGAAAAATAGTCAAGATTAGAAACTATTCTTAGTTTCAACGACAGGTTAGTTATATGATATCTACTATTACTGCTGATAGACTGCTGCACGGATCTATGATAAGAGAGTAACCGATGTCTTCGGTATAAAAGAAAAGATGGTTCATTATTATTGAGGAAGTAAAATTTAGCAACGAGAGTTATTTTATTATATTTTTTCTACTCTGAACTTACAAGGATAAAATGTCTATACGTATATAGAAAAAATACCATTTTTTTACAATCATGAGTACTTTACTTCACAAGTCATCGAGAACCGATGTAATAATTCACAAATAATAATTCGATAATCATTGTCACTTTCGGATTTGAATCAAATTATAAGTCTTAATCGTTTCATAAAAGTGAACGATACTGCAGTGACATCGAAAATATGTTATGATAACTGTGATAAATCCAGTGACTATGCATAATCACCGACCATTTTGGAAAGTTGATAAATATTGTTCATATGTTGCAAATTTATCTCAATATTACCGGCGATTACGTATATAATCCCCAAATTATATTAATAAATATAATAAATCATCAACAAAATCACTGAGATTTACCGGAAAAATGTGCGTAATCTTCAGTCTAGGATAATAAATTCAATCGGTAATGTTGGTTGTGTCCGGAAATTTTCGATATATGTGAAGAAATTGAATATTACAAGCCAAAAATAAAAAATTTTATATTTCTATCTTTTTAGCATTTATCTTCATTTTATTTAATTTATATGGAAAAATACGGTGCTGTACGCATCACATGCAGGCAAAACTAATAAACTGATTAAGTAAAGAGATGAGCGATGATAATTTTTTTCCATATTTATCAAACTTACTAACTTGGGAATTATATGTATAATCGCTGGTGAAAGTGATGAATGCGAGTGAAGCGAAATTTATCAAATTTAACGTCAATTATGAATAATTACCTATTTATCACATTTACCGTAACATATACATGATATTTCAAGAGACAAAACTGTGTTCTCAAAACATTTTTTAAATAATAACAAAAATTTTCATAACTCCCAACTACAGTAACAAATTTGTGTATAATTACACTTATATATTCATTTGACAAAAATGTGTTTCAATTCCACATCTAAACTTAAATCATACATTTTAGAGAACTTATCATGAATTAACTCGGTATATCAATTTTTTTTTCACAAATTAACATGTTCGGGAGAACAATCATACATTTTATACTTCGATTAGGAGGGAATGGAGCTAGATTAGCACCACCAACGTTTTCAATAATCTATCAATTACGAAGTTTTCGTTGTCTCTTTGTTAGGAAAATGCGAAAATATCTAAAGATACAAGGGACTACGTCGTTTTCACGTAGACTCAATTTGCTACCAATGAACGTGTATTGGAAAACGTTACAAATTATATAAAAATATTCCTCATATTTCTTTTCATTCTAAGTTATTCTAAAGCATTTTTGTAGCTGCTAATGTTTTCCGAGAAGTCAATTTATCACTTTAAACAAATAAAGTCAGCGACGGTAGCTGAGAAGATTCTTGTTTCTTTACAGAAGCCAAATCATTTTTATGGACCCCGCGTCTTGACCTTTCTCACAAGCGGTTGGTAGTGGAGTCACGATTTTTCATATTTCAAGAGAAAAAAGGGAAAAAATGGGGATCGGCGGCAAAAATGTGGAAGAACACTAAATTTTCTGACCCATGGTGTAGGTTCATCCAGTATAGAGGATTTTACCTTCGCCTATCTATAACTGTAAGCTGTTAAGGCTCTTCATCCGTATCATACTGGCCAGTCAAGTTTAGTGTTTACAAAAAAAGGAAAGTGGTTTGCAAAAAATTAGGCAGGGGTTAGACTATAACAAATTTGTTCAATTTTTTACAAGCAATTCGTCCAAGAATATTTATACTCATAACTGTGAACGGAATCACAATATTTTAAAAGAGAAAATAAAAAGTGTTTTGAATGTTGAATATTATAGAAAGAATCGAAGATATAAATAAACTGCACTAATACGGTAAAAAAATAAACTGCACTAAGAGAGAAAATTTCAGTTAAAAGATATTCGAAGCGTCGTAAATGTCAAATTTGCATAGAAATATTAAATATAAATCGCAATAATTTGCATTTAATTTCATGTAATTATGAAAATCTCCACTGTTGTATAAGTAAAATACAACTAGTGATGCACCTATAAAATGTGAATCTGTTTATAGCATAGTTTTTCAAACTTTTTGGTCCATCGCCCCATCTTCAATTTTTTCCCCACATCACCCTCCCCCCCAGCTCAAGCCAATCCATAGGATCCTATACTAAACCCACAGTTTCTACCTCCCCCTGGGCCATTACATCGCCCACTTATGCCCACTTTGTGGAACTATTCTTTAGAGGGGCCCAACAAATTTTACTGAATTAGATGTATAACAATGTATAAATATATATATTTTTAAATATTTCTGAAAAAAAATTTCTTCTATTTTTTTTTAATTGTATAAAAACTCTTCTAATTTTTTAATTCATTCTTTTAATTTTTTTCTAGTGCTAACTCTTTTAACAGGCCTGTGAAAGACAAAAAAAGAAAGCTTTTGAATAAGTTCAGCCGAAAATATTAGTATAGTCGCACTTGGACAATGAAGGAAAACAAGAAGGAAAAAGGAAAAAGCAAAAAGTTTTGAATCATCCAATTCATCGATATAATAAAATTTTCACGAAAAGACAAAAACTCTTGATAACTATAAAAATTTATTGAATGCTATCACTTATTGGGCGGGCCAGTTTCCTCGTTGTTGCAACTAGTGTTTATATAAAATGTAGATAATCACAAAAACTATTTCATTTGTATAAATTTGTAATATCTTCATTTCTTTTCTTTTGGATACTCTTAAATAGTACATAAAATCTTGATTTAGAGAGTAAACGTTGCCAGTTTTGAACTTCAACGATCTTAATTTTTTAACATGTCTGTAGCTTCTGCAAGTTTTAAAATAGGGATCTCTTTGTTTTCTTAGATTTATTTTCATTATGATCTTCACGTTATCTTCATGAGAAGATTCATTGTGACTTTTTATTCTCTGATTCTTTACCAATGTCCGTATCTGTAAGTCAACCCCCATTTGTTTTTTCTGGAGGTAAAAAAAGCCATTGAACCTCGTGTGGACATGATGAAAAATGTTAATAGAATATTTGGAATTCTCCAAAATAAACGAATAATAATGCTAGACAATCAATCTCTTCAACACATTTTACCAGACAATAAACTAGGATTTCAGTACTCCAGCTTCCGTATGTGTGGAGGAGCTGATTATCACACACATAAATTTTCGTATTTCCTGAGAAGTGTTCCTTCATTGAATCTTCCATTAGCATGTATTAATTAAGTCATCTAAGGTTCGGTAAAACTCTAGATGCCAACGGAAAGACAAAAGTCAGTGTGTGTAACTGGTAACGAAATCATTGCATCTTACTTAGAACCAAAACAAAATTCAGCTTTTGTCGACTGTAACTTTTTTTAACGTTTTAATGCAAGCTACATGTTATGTTCTGGAAAAACCAGTAAACCACGAAATAAAGAACAGGTTAATTAAAAGTTAGCCAGGAATGCATAAAAAACCACTTTGTAAATGACATATTTCAGCGTTTTTCAAACTTTTTGAACCAGACAACCAGTAAAATGTGTGAAACAATTCGAAGGACCTGTTGTGTCCCGTGTTACGAGACATTCTTGTATTTTTGGTTGTTCCGAATTTTTTATACATTTGTCCCGTGTTTTTAACGATGTTTTTTGAATTTGTAATTTTAACAAAAACCGTGAATTCAACAGAATTTTCATACTTATTATGATAATTATAGCTATAAATACAAATATTCATCTCACATATTTGTCAGATTCAACGTTTTTAAATGAATTCTTCAGCTATTTTAACTATCAGCACAACGCTCTAACTGACATATTTTAACTATGTTGGCTTCTAGTCCGCAAGTTATCAAACCCATTTGCTGACCAATAAGGTGTTAAGCGAGATGACTCGCTCCGATGGATATTTTATATTTCACAATAAAATTCTCATTTCGTTTGTTTGTTGTTATTTATTTTTTATTTTTTTATTTTTTTTGTATCCAGTGTATGTAGTATGACAAGTGTAAGATAACAAATGAGATGGTGTGGGGGCCACCTCCAATTGCTTTTAAAATATACTTCTATCCTAATATGTGCGTCATTCTTCGTCTTAACGAAACCCCGAAACTTTTCTGCAACTCCCAACCTCATCTCGTCTGTAATCACCACAAGAGTTGTTAATCGCGACAGTACCCAATTGTCCGGGGAAATAAGTTGCAACAATTTTGTGTTTTTCCCTTTTTTTTTCTTTTTTGACACAAAATAAAGTGTTCCAGACTCTGCCACGAAGCTGGGCTGAAAGAGATTTTGGCAACGGGATAAGTCCAGTGGCAAAGTTCTGGCGTTCATTCATTCAGCTATTTTAACTGCAATTGAGAATTTTGAAGACATGACAATGTTTTTGATGTCAATTGGTGTTGTCCCATATTATTAACTATCAAATAAGATCCTAGTTCTCCTTATTTTTCTCAACGAAATATGGTTATCCTGCCGTTTGAATGTCGTTGCTTATATTTTCCATACTCTTAACGACGACAAAAAGATTCACGTTTTGAATGTCAAACCTTGGTCTATATGTTGAAAATAATAAACAATATTAAGTGGTGCACAGTCTCAAGATGCAATCCAGCTGAACAATATTAACATGTACATTGAATTATCAAAAAAATAATAATAAATAAATAAATATATATATATATATATATATATATAGAGAGAGAGAGAGAGAGAGAGAGAACCCAGAATTTGAAACTTCTATTAGTCTTTAAAGATTTGTTTAACAACTTCATGATCAAACAAATCATTATTTAACAAAATCATGATTTTTTGACCTCCAATTACCTCCAACCTCGAATTATTCAAAAAATGCGAAAAAAGTTCGAATTAAACAAGAAATTTTAACATTAAATTAAACGGAAAACTCAAGGGTAGTTTGTAAAAGTTCGAATAATCCAAAATTCGAATGTACTTGGAATATCGATTCCTCATCTTCTTTCTCAATTACCGTTATTAATTGCGTTTTTCTTCATTTCCGTTATATTCCCCCCTCCATCATCTATTCTAAGAGTTTGTTTCATCCAATTTTTTTTTAGTCGATATACAATCTCATTTTTATTCTTCCCTCTCGTTTTATCTTTAAAAAGAAAACGGTTTTTTTTTCTTAATACAGAGGGTATATCAATTAACTCTGTTGTTCACAGCATACAAAGAAAGTTATTAAGATGTCTGTTTGCATGAATAGAGGAGATTGTCATCGGTGTAAGTTTTTAAATTTTCGTTCCGCAATTCTGTCTGTCATGAAGGAAACTGGGTCAGTGCTTGGAATTAACTATCTATTATGCGTTTTTTCTCGATTAATAAAACAAATATGTATGTTTTATAATTAAGCGAAGTAAATATATACAATAAGCAGAACCCAGGAAATCCCGTCTATACAATAAATTGAACCTCGTATTGTGGAACTGCAAGAGAATCGTGATAATACTAAATTGACTACATTTTTTTTAATTTTAATTAATGTCTGGAAATAAATATAATAGTAATTTCTACTATAAATATTCCTAAATGAAATAATTTACTCACTACTCGGTCTTTCTTTTGCACGAAAAAACACAAATGATTATGATATTTGGTTGTATCGTATTTTTGGGATATTCGCTACAGCTTTCACGTTTTTCCAAAACGTAATTTTAAAGAAATGCGGTGCCCACATTGATATGATGCGTGCTTTAGTTCATTTTTTATAAAACAAATTTACATGGCATTGATGCAATTTGACTATAAACATTATTTTATGACCTTTATATATGAATGAATCGCATCATAACTATTCAGAAAAAGTTTTTGATCATTTAGCAAACATTTTCTGTCAGAAATTGTTTTGAAAAATAATACAAGAAATTATTTTTCGTTCTGAAAAGATGTGGAGTCTTCCCATGCGGCACATATTTCAAGAAATACGGTACTTTTTTTGTTACTCATGTCACACATTTTTTCTAAAGTCATCAGAAATTATATCCTTCATTCCGGTTTTCTCATAATAAAAACCACATATAGGAATACTTTTTCATGGACACAGGGTATTCTCTTTGTGTGAGGCACATAGAAGCAATCTTCCTCATCTTTTTCAGAATTTTCCCTTTCTGCATGAGTATGTAATATAAATAGATTGATATATATTTGACTTCAAATTTATGTATATATAAAGCAAATAGTCCAGTTTAATGCTAAAAAAATTTTTGAAAGGTTTTTTTTGAAAATATTTTATTTTGAACTTTTAATTATTAATTCTTATATATAATTCTTGCGATGTAAAAAAAAGTGTACTTTATCATATATTTATATATCCATATATATGTTTATATATTTCTATTATATTTACTCATATTGAATTTTTCTTTTACATATGTGAATGCTTCAAAGTGCTGAACAATGTTTACTAACTTCTAACCCTAAACTTGTATATAACGCTAAATTTGAAAGTTTATATTACATTATTAGAGAATTTCTTAGTCTGTCTCCATTTTACGATGTTACCCTCCCACCTAACCTGAAATACAAATACAAAGGCCACAACAAGCAAAATGCTCAACGAGGTGGATGAAAGAAGTTGCCCATAAAAAATATGGATGTCCAATATAACAAAAATACAGCAACCCAAAATAGGAGCAATAATTACGAAAAAACAAAAATTATGAGAGAAAATATGTGTATTATATATATGTAAAAAATATATGTAACTGCCCATAAAAAATTGTAGTCGTCTCGTCTATGTATGGATAGCTTCTCGATTCCTCACATTATAAGCATCGTATTTCTTTTTAAACGAGTCAGTTCTGTTAGAATTTACTACCCGCAGAGGAAAGCTATATTCCATTTATTTACAATCCTATTGGAGAACAATTTCCTGCGACACCTGAAGAATTAAGATCGTTCATTTTTATGTTGTCTGCTTGTTGATTTTTCCTGCTGGCTGTTAGGATGACCCTGCCTGTATCTATTGCTGGCATTGCTCCTGGAACCACTGCCACATACTCACGCATTTATATACCGTAACAACAAGATCATTTTTACGATGAAACATCGAATTTTACATTGCGAATGCAATATTGGTGTTGGTAGCAGCAGATGGAAATTTTTTCGTACGAGTCAACTTTTTTTCCTTGAATACGCAGATGTACGTATCATACGCATTCCCTTGCATCGCCCGTTTTCCCGCGAGATCAAACATATTTGCATCGAAAGGGCTCACTCACTGCACAACATCCAATTGTAGTAAATTTGTTATAAGTGAACACGAGGGACCCGTTTTTCACCCCTAGATGGAGGGAAAAAGCATGTACTTAATTCAATTATAGGGGTGAACGATAAGTTTAAGGGAACATCTTCGGGGGTACCCAGTAGCTCCTAGAAGTGTAATTATTTTTTTATGCAACCTCTATTGTGCCCCCGATACGTATTTTTCGAAATTATTACCGTCGAAACCCATTCATCTATGGGGTGATGGTTTCTTTTTGACACCACAATGACGAACGGTAATCGCGCAGCTCGTTGTTGGTTCGGTATAACTTTTTAATACTCGTTTTGAAGTTAACCTGAAAAATCCCACGATTGGAAAGCAGGAAGTCGCAGGCTGATGGTTGGTGGGGATTTCGTTGTCGGGATCGCTTGTGCTATTATTCTATATTCGCACTAACTAGTTACCAGTAGTATACCAATCCGAGGGATGCATCTGATTTGTACGCTTTTCATCGACATCTCATGATGTTTTTGCTCCCATATGAAACTAAAAGTGGTAGGGAGATAAAAAAAAAAAGACGTTCGTTACAATATCACGTATTCTATCTCGTCAAGTTTTCATTTCATCCCCTTATTCATGACACATGATTCACTATGCGTTATTTTTTTAAAGTGGCCTTATATTACGATAGACCATATATACAGTGAAATTTAGAAATTGAAAAATTATATTTATTTTATTTTTTATTTATTAAGTAAAGCAGCCTAAGGCAGCCGTATTACATGGATCTAGCTTAACTATCAACAGTTTCGGCTTTAACTGCATGCTTTCATCATAGTAAATATAGTCAGTATTATTTTATTATTACAAATTTGATTGATCTCTGTCCCTAGCAAATGCGGTTAACAGCTATTATAAACATACTGGGATGGGGAAGGGGGGGGGCAAAATAAATCTTACATGAAAAAATCTATATTCTGCAGATTAATTTTTTTAAGCGTAATCTAATTACAAGAAATGATGTTGAGAGACAAAGAGTCAAGTTTTACTTCTTTGAAAATTTCGTCTATCTCTACAAATTTAAAATCTCTATAGTGCAGGGGTTCTCAAAATTTCTCCACCCGCGGTACCCCTTTGCCTAATCAACGTTTATCTGCGGCTCCCCACAGCAGCCTAACAAAGAATTTTTTCGAAAACCCATTGTCAGTAATGCCGCCTCGCGGCACCCCTGACAAAGGTTGAATGAGCACCAGGACGCGGGGGCACACAGTTTGAGAACCCCTGCTACAGTCTAAAACAGGTGAACTGTGGTTCATTTCTCACCTAAAAAGGTTATATGTTGTAATGTTCCATTTATATAAATTAATATAAAGACACCCTCCCCTCATGTATATAGCGTTTAAAATAATTTTTTTATAAAATGCACATAAAGGCTAATTGGACCAAGATCTACAAGAACATATCCATCGTACAGGGTGATCAGCGAATAAGCCCTTATTTCAAAATTAAATATCTCTACAACAAAGATCAATAGAATTATGCGGTAAACGGTACGTTTATTGGCAAAACTGTAAGAATGTTGTACAGAAATTTCGAAAATTTAGTTTTTTTTTTAATTTTTTAAAATTAAAAAAAACAAAAAAACTGGAGATTTTGGGGTCCGAAAATCTTTATTTGTGTGAAGAGAAACCACTGCATTCGCCTAAAGTTACTGCATGGGCTGCGGTATGCGCCAGAGGCATTATCGGCTTCTTCTTCGTGCGAGAAACGATTACTACTGAACGTTACGTTACAATTTTGGAACAATTTGTCAGCACACATGGCGCATACCGCAGCCCATGCAGTAACTTTAGGCGAATGCAGTGGTTTCTCTTCACACAAATGAGGATTTTCGGAACCCCAAAATCTCCAGCTTTTTTTTTTTTTTTAATTTTAAAAAATTAAAAAAAAACCAAATTTTCGAAATTTCTGTAAAATATTCTTACAGTTTTGCTAATAAACGTACCGTTTACCGCATAATTCTATTGATCTTTGTTGTAGAGATATTTAATTTTGAAATAAGGGCTTATTCGCTGATCACCCTGTATTTTGATGATTAATAATTTGCGTTGGAAAAACCTTAACTGTTGCAGTCATGAAATGAAAAAGAAAAACTAAAAATCGTATTCAAAATCATATATTATATAATCATACGATGTTATTTTGATGCGTTAAATTAGTTGTAAAATTTTGGGTCACACGTCTCTATAGTGCTTATTCATACTTTTCTTTCATCTGTGTGTGAAAATTGTGAAACTCTTTTCTTATAAGAAATACGCAGTTGCATATGGGACCAAACGTGCTGCAATTAGATATTTCATTAGGTTTGAAGTGTGGGCCAAATGTGCAAAAATTGAATGCTAATGAATTTTAAAATTCAAAAAATATAGTCGACTTTCAAAGTAGAATTTTTAAATCGAATGTCTATTGTATACATAAATTTCTCTCCTTAAAAATTTCGCACGATTTCTCAAACATTCATTGAAAAGTAAAAATAACTCCATGGTGGAGCTTTTAGCCATTTTTCTTAATAAAGCAGAACCACTTGAGTTGAACGTAGCAAATTGAATAACATATAAAGATGATTCATGATCACGTATCATTATTTTTCAATCAAATAACCTATAATTTTTTCAAAGCCCTAATTGTTTGTAAATATCTAATTTCGATGTGTACCAAACTTTCTCTGCAAACATCTAACGAGGAGTCTTTGACCTAACGGACATACAGAGCCTTTACTGTTGGACCGTTAACTATAGAATTCAAGAAGAACAAGAAAATAAATATACAAAGAACGATGTATAATTCACTAAAAATTTACCACAAAATAACCAAAAAAATTGGTCGGGCGTGTTGGGTCGGGTGTGGGAATAAGCAAATGAACGGTCTCCCCTTTAATTTGCGCTTCATAAAGGCGCTAACCGGTGCCGCTAACTACAGACCACCTAAGTTGAGGTCCCTACATCGTGCTTTGGCAAAAGTGATTGAGGTAAAAAAGCATATATTCTTTTTAGAAACACTATTTTCGGACAAAACACAACAACACCGTATTCTTATACTAAAATTGTAAACATCTTTCGAAATTGCCCATTTCCAAACACTTTGTTGAAGTGTTACACACAAAACAGCTTTGTTTTTTCGCACTTTCTATTGTAAATACAGCTAAACACACTGTTGAAATGTAGTCGAAACGAAAACAATTCCTTTTCCCAAACGAACAAAACGCGTTGTTTTGAACACATCATCAGTGAAAGGAATCATCAGATAGCAAAATTGTGAAAGATCAATACTTTTAAAAGCTATGAGACTTTCGTATATAATTCTATATTACTTTAACAATTTTTCTCCATTTTCTGTTAAACCATCAAATATTTAATTTCCAATTAGTCCTTCAAGTTCTTATTTTCCTTTTGAGAATAAACTCTAACATCTAACTATAACAACATGACCGAAAACATATCAAAAAAATATATGACATAGTATATTCAATTTTCGAATAAATATGAGTCGTATAAAACAAGATCTGAACATCTAAATAAATTTTCCTGATAGAGTTTATAAACAGAGAAAGAGAAACGAAAACAAACGCTGTTGATTTTTTTTACCTTTCACCGGTCAAATTAAGAATTGAACTGATTTTCTCAATTTTTGTCTGTTATTTCCCTTTATGATCTTTTATTTAGAGATATCAATCATAAAATTCATAAAAAAAATTCCTCTGTGTTTTTTGGACTTGCCAATATCCATAAAAAGAGCATTAAAATTAAAAAATTAAATTTCATTTTTTTCCTTAAAAATAGAGCATTTAAAAATTTTAAATTTATGACACAAGTGCTGAAAAAATGAAGTTTTTGTTTTGTAACTTTCGGATTCTCACACTTTCAGGGGAAAAAATTAAGTGTTTTAATGTAAGAAAATTTTTTTTTTCTGATTAATAAAACCGATGTTCCCAATTGGGTACATTGGCCGTTAAAAAGTTAAAGCAGTGTTTCTCAAAGTCTGCGTCGCGGCTCATAGGGGTGTCGCCAGCTTTTGTCAGGGGCGTCGCGACAAGATGAAAATATTGATGTGTATGCCAATTTATGTGCCTTGAAGTGATTTTTTTTATAAGGATCTTCTAAAGTAGTCTGGGAAAAGAAGTCATAAAAAACAAAATACATGTTGGAAGGCCTTTTACAACACCTCATATAATATGTGCTTCCGTAACAAATGACCTCATGTTGCTTCTACGTGCACTTTTTCGAAAAGATGAATCCTAGAAAAACGGAACAACGTTTCCAGAAGGAAGTAAGATCGAGAAAACACAATTTACCATTTCCCTGCTCCAGCATGGACAAAACGAAAAGAAAGAAGTCATTCACAAACACAAAATAGCGATACATATAAAATGTGGGGAACTTGTTTATATATTTTTTATGCATAGAGTTACCCTAACTAACAACAATTCAAGCGGGGAACCAACTAGAACTAGGTGAGTGGCCAGCAAACCCTGAGACTTCGAATTCACAGTCCCTGTTACACGTAACAAGTACTATAATATATAATAATGAGCTATGTATTTAAAAGAGATGCAAATCCTAGCTACAATATTTGCATGAAGATGAGATTACGAAATGCAAATGTACAATGTGTGTCAGAAAAACAAAATCATTCTCGTAACTGTTTTATATAAAGCTCAAATTTCTTTAATCAGGAGTTGTCAAATTCATCAATTCCTTTAATCCAAGAAAGCACCGTTTAAAATGAAATAAACGGCACATTTGCAAATCACTTAAGTGACCCGCGGTGCAGTTGCACATCATTTTAGTGGTCTCCGCACATTCCCAGATCACTAAAGTGACTCGCGGCATATTTACAGTAGGTACATTCACTTAGGTGACCTTCACGGCACTGTTCCAGATCAAAATGTTTCAAAAAATATTTGAAAATTAATGCGGAGATGGTTGTTAAATGTTAAACAGAGATCAGGAATTCCAATCATCTACTCTCGGCACATTTTTTCAAAGGATACAAAATAAATTTCTTATGGAAAAAGAGGAAATTTTACTAATTGACATTTCTATTCGATTAAGAGTTAGTAATACAAGCATTTTGATTTTCACATTTCTCTAACTAAAATTTACGGGGTAAAAATTATCTCAGAATTTGATTAGCTGATAATTTTTCATATATTTTACATTAATTTTAAAATCAACCATATAATTTCTATTCCTTTCGGTCACGCTTCCTGAAACATCTTGTATTTGTAGCTTTATGAAAATAAGTTTGTATACGTTACGGTAAATGGGATAAAACTTATTAAACATAATACCCGTTTATTATGCATACTTTCCAATCGTCTTGGTAAGTTTGATAAATGTATCACTTGTACCGGCGAATATGCATAGTACCGAAGCGCCGTTGGTAAATTTGATAAAAAATACTAAAAAAATAATCACTTTTACACCGGAGATTATGCATATTATCCGAACGTCGTAGATAGATTTGATAAATACTGAAAATATTATCACTTTTACCAGCGATTATGCATAATAACTAAGTGTCGTTGGTAAATTTGATAAATACTTGCAATTTATCGCCTTTATCAGTGATTATGCATAATACCCTGGTGTAATTGGTGAATTTGATAAATATGAAAAATATGAACAACTTTTACGATCGTACCCCGATATAATGACACAATACATTTATGAATTATCATTGTATAGTATATCATATAGTACGATTTATGATGTTTCCAAACGACGCTACGCTTGGGTACTATGCATATTCGCCGGTAACACTAATAAATTTAGGGAAGTTTATCAAACTTACCAAAATGCTCGGCGATTATGCATAATAGCCGGTTTATTACGTATTATAACCGGATTTATCACATTTACCGTAACATATATATTACAGTATAAACAATTCTCAGCGAAAAAAAATATATGTATTCGTTCAGATTCTAGTAATTGACGCCCATGTGTATATTGAACTAAATCTACGATAAGTACTTCAGTTAACACAGGCAAGCAAGATCACTCAAACAAATCTTTAAAAGAAGAAATGGGAAGGGAATTATATTCTATTTGTATAAGGGATGCGGGGGGGGGGGACGTAGTAAAACGCAAAAGCAAATATTGCTACCTATCGATTTTCTGTTGATTTTTCCCCTTATTAAAACGCTACAACCTTCAGATATTTAACAAGGTTTCTGATAGCGATCTCTGTTGCCCCCCAGTTTTACTTTCAGGGCTAAAAAGAAATCAATTCTACTCTCTGGAAAATAGGTCTTTTAAGATAAGCATCACCCCGATTTACGATTTTTGAGATAAGATGTATCCTGCTCACAAAGGAAGAAAATAACTATATTTTTAAGGAAGAAAAGAAAATAATTCATTATGAGTAGCCACAGGAAAGTAAACAGATCAAGAAATATATTATTGCATACTGTTTAGAGGATTTGATTTGGAAGATTGTATGGGAAATATGAAATTCTGAACCGATCTCTTCTATCATATACAATCATACTTGGTTATAACGACATCAAAGATTCCATGAAATTTTGTTGTTACAGCCGAGGTTGACGTTTTCAAGACCTCTTTTAAGAACTTAAAGATGTAATCTGTTCGTGTTCCCCCTCCCCGCTCATCAATATATTCATAAATGATTTATGTGATGTCAAAATTAGTGGCAAGATAATCACGTTTGATGATGATACGGTTATTCTTTACTCTGCTACTTCTTATGTATCTCTTCAAAATACAGTAAACTCTGACATGACTGGTTTCATGCAAATGATCTACAACTTAATATAACTAACACTAAATATATTAACTTTTCTTTACATAAAATTCCACCTTTGAATATTGATTTCATGCTTCATAAACCTGTATGCAACTTTAACGCTGTGATTGTAACTGTCATAATTAGTTATGGCATATAACATTGTCATAAATTAGATTAAGTGAATGCCATAAAATATCTCGGTATTTATATTGACTCTGGTAAGAAATGAAAATCCCATGTTCATAATCTACAAATCGAATTAAGATTTACAATGTATATAAATTTTATTTTCTAAAAGATTTTGTTAATCGCTCTTTTCTATAACAGTTCCATTTTTCTTCCATTCTTTTCTTCAATGTTCCATTCTTACTTAATATACGGTCTACCTATTTGGGGTAGTGATTATTTGACTAACTTAAAACCTATAATATCACTACAGAAGAAAATTTCAAGGCTAATTTCTCATGACTATTATACTCCTTCCATCTCTCTCTTCCAAAGACTAGAAATCTTATCACTTAGATACTTATTTTTTTACAAATCCCTGTTGCTTCTCTTTAAACGTCAATGCGCCTTACCATTAATATCCACTCGATCTTCTGCTAGGCGTTGATATTTAAAATGCACCCACCACGCATTGCCACAATATGGTATAACTAATAATTTTTCCCTTTCCTCTTCACCTATCCTCTACTTGATATTTTACTGATATACAAAAAAAGTGGAGTTATATTTGAGATCTTTGTGTTTTCATGGCCGTTATAAGCGAAGCCCATTATATAACCCCACACGGTTGTTTATCAGAATTAGCCGGGACCATTAATTATTGGCGCAAAAGCCGAGATGTCGTTACAGCCGAGTTTGACCGTAGATGAATGCAGAAAATTCGATTTTTTTAAATATGAAAAATTTTTGTTACTTCAAAAAAATTATGCTGAATACGATAACTGATGAAATAAGGATTGAAAACAAAACCGTGGCAATATGTACTTTAGGAAAAAGGTCAGGATAAAATTTAGAGCATATTTATTTCACGAGAGCATCTTTCATTAAGAATATCCATAAGTTTTGCCAAGATCAGAAAGAGAAAGAGACTGTGGTGGGAAAAGAGGCGTGTAACAAGGTCACACTACTCATCCTCCCGTCATGTAACAAGGGTGGGCATCGATATGTATGGTACGAGAAGGTGTCCTCCAGAGTCAAGAAGAGGCCAACTGCGTCATTTACAACACGTTGTGACTGGCGGGAAAAACTGTCTTCTTGTAGACGTTTACCACGCCTCTCCAACTAGAAGCATAGACAGTTATAGCAAGCAACGATTACTCCGCAGTCAATGCTTCTTTTTATCCCCCGTTGTTTTAACAGTTACTTCCTGCAGAGGTTAACAACGTGATGAATATCACAGCTCCGTGTCGTTCAAACGAGAATCTCTACTTAAATTAAAATTTCCGGATTGATAAATGCGAACAAATTCCGTTTTCATTGGCATCTATGGTCTACCTAGGGTCGAGTACACTAACTCGTTTTCCGAATTTAAACTAGTTTTCTATCATTTTGTTTTCTTTTCCACTATACAGGGTGATTCAGATAAACATCGCCAAACTGAAAGGGCAATTCATTAATTCGATAACAATCCAAAATCAAGGAACATAGGTTCGCGAACACTATCCGTAGCCGCTTCTGGGAGTTGCTGCATCACACACTTTTAAAGCAATCCCGAACTCAGCAAGCATGAAGTCGCAATTCTGACGGTATAAATTCGTTAGGGGCCACACATACACTCAGAACACACATTCCAACATGTACCGATTCGTTAGAAATTCCGTATAGACTGTATGCTTGCTGCCACTACTTAACCGTTCATGCATCTCGTACAATTGCATTTACTCTCTGCGGAATTTCTAACGAATCGGTACGTGTCGGAATGTGTGTTCTGGGTGTATGTGTGGCCCCTAACGTATTCATCTTGTCAGAATTACGACTTCATTCTTGCTGAGTTCGGGATAGCTTTAAAAGTGTGTGACGCAACAACTCCCTGTAGCAGCTCCGGATGACGTTTGCGGACCTATGTTCCTATGTGATTTTGGATTTTCATCGTATGAATGAATTGCCCTTTCAGTTTGGCGATGTTTTTCTGAACCACCCTGTATATTAAAATACATTTTATTTTTTCGTTACATACCGCAAACGAGAAATTTCATGAACAGTAAAACCTTTCTTTTGGGCACACCGGTGGGACAAAAAAATCCGTCCGTAAAATAGGGTTGACCGTTAATCATGGGTTTGAAAAGCCTACACACTTTTTTTTACACGGGGAAATTATTATTTGGCCGTAAAAAAGGGATGACCGCATCTGAGAGGTGTCCGTTAAGAAGCGTTTTACTGTATAAAAATACGATTATTGAGAATAATTTGCATTATTTTATTTATTCGAACGAAAGTAGTTAGAGAAAAAAAGATTAATCTCTTCGTCTCATATATTATTTATAGGGAGCATCATCGAAATTGGGGAGAGGGGGTTTCGGATTTGCTGACTTTTGATGACGGGGGGTGAATGTGATTACGTCATCAACCACCTTTATGAAAATATGAGATAAGATATTTTTAATGATATCTTTAATTTGTGTATTTTTGTGTGTATTTATTTGCTATTCCCCTGAAAAACTTGACCATGTGTGGTGTGGGCCCGCCTTGCGCTATAGTCAAGACCAGACACATTCACAATGATTACATCAAATTGCATCGATAGCTATTTATACAGTATAGGAAGAATATACCCCAAATTATTCAAATGATTGTTTTCAAGCAACAATCTTGACATTCGCTGATTAACATGTCTGGAATTTAGAGAAAAAGGAAAAGGAAATCATGGATGAAGACGAGAGCTCAATGTTCTTGTATGCTATTTCGAGCTCAGTGCTCTTGTATGCTATTTCGAGCTCAGTGCTCTTGTATGCTATTTCGAGCTCAGTGCTCTTGTATGCTATTTCGAGCTCAGTGCTCTTGTATGCTATTTCGAGCTCGATGCTATTTCACACCAACTAGAAATGGCAATTTATACCACTCCATTAATTAATGCTCAGAACTTAAAACACAGGCTAAAAATGTAGTGTGTTCACTGTTCATGTTTTTTCATGTGAAAAATGACCCCTGTGCATTCATAGAAAATTTCACTACAAAGTGTCAGACAGTGGTGGTCGGACTCGCTATATATGTATATTCTTGAAGGGTAATCCCAATCAGGGGAGTATGCAGGATCAACTTTTGGAGGGCACAGAAAAAGCATGAGGGGCACAATGAATATATTAAAGAGAAATTTTGAGTTATTAGCCGTCAAATTGCATTGAAAATAACAAACTGACTATAAAAACGTATGAAGGTATTTTCTTCAATATTTTTATTTTTTTGCATCAAAATTTTTTTTGATCGCCTTGGAGTGGGAAGGACACGAGCCCCCTATGCCCCCTCCTGCGTACGCTTCTGATCCCAATATGCGGTAGGAGAAGGGGACAGAGCTGGGAAATTTTGCTGACAAAGGGGGGGGAGGGGGTCAAAAATGGCTAAAAATATGCTGGTGTAATACTTGAATGGCCTTATACCATTCCATTGCTCACGAAATATCTGATTATCAGGATTATTCATACACATATTTATTGGAAATGCCATGTGTGGAGATACGTGGTTTCGAAACGCCGTTAGTCCAACGTTAACGTTCAATAGACCTTATGGAAATGAGGATGATGGGATGTTTCCATCACAAAATATGTTTCAAAAAGGTTACTGTTAAACTCCATATGTGAATTAGAAAAGACATGTCTAAATTGATTTTTGCAGAAGAGATGAGGAAATTTTTCATTTCTCAATATTTTTCCTCAAAAAATTAAAAATCACAATTTTGGTATAGATTCATCGTTTTATTTAAAGTCACATTGTTATAGCATTCCTATAATTTGATTATTTGTTTTAATGCCACTGTCTAAATACAGAAGAGAGCTGATTAGACCGGAAGCCTACAGATTGAAGTATTTGGTAACGACTAATCTTTCATTCCATACAAGATTCGAACTCTTTGCTGACAAGTAGAGATTCGAATACATTAGTTCATTTAAAAAAAAGGAACACTCTCATGACATCAAGCATGACAATCGTTAACAAAATTACAATTTTATTTCAATTACTTTTTTCAATATAAAGTTACGTATAATTTTATCCAAATCACATTAACACGCGTGCAAACAACTTGAAAATTGAATGGAGTCGATGAAATAACAAAGCAGATGTACACAAAATTCAAGTACAAGAAAATATATATTTTCACGTTTTTTATAACTGTCATAAGCATTTATCTTGAAATTGAAGCTACGCATTATTTCGATTCGGAACTATACAACTGTGTGAAATAGACGTGTCATTGAATATTTTAGACATATGCTATTCTCTCCTACATCTTTAGTGTTTGCAAAAATACAAGGATGGTGCGGTCTAGGAAAAAGAATTGTAATTACCAAGTGACAAAATCTAAATGCGTTCGCACTTCAAATCAAATGCACACAACTTATATATCATTGAATAAAACATAACATGATGACTTCGCAATGCAGACACATTTCCAAAGTATTTCGACAGGAAAATGGCCCAAAATAAAGGGGGTTGTTGCTTTTGAGGGAGGGACGAAACAACAAGAACGATTCTTCTTATTTCTGTCACCACGTGAAATCAAATTCCCACCTCCCATGTCAAAAGAACACAGTTGACCGATATCAACCATCCACCTCATACAAACGCTTCACTTATATAACCCCCCCCCCATCCCCGGTAAACAACATGTGAGAACACATAAGGGCCTTCAGTTCCCTGATATTTTTTAGTCTTACCTTACCTTAAACTTCCCTGACCTGGATTTCTTAAAGCCGTAACTTCCGGGAGGGCAGAGCATAAACAAAGAAAATGTATTAGTGAAATAAAATAATAGTCTTAAGTTGGCCATAAAATTTAACTGAGCTTTAATTTTCTTTCGCGTTTTTTTTAATGATTATATGTAATATTGCTATAGCTATCGTTTCAAAATGATTTGATTATGTGTTAATATTTTATCGTAATCATTAATTAACTTACCGTAAACTAGGGTGACTTGGTACAGATTTTGGACATGTTTTCTATTATCTTCCTTATGAATTAACACGTGTTAAAGTTTCACCACTAGAGAGAGAACTTTTTAGTTATTTGTTTCTAACTCGTTATTATGGAGAAAAATGAATAAAAAGTCGTACCCTAGTCGTACCCCACTGAAGGGGTAACTATTGCCTCGAAACGTATGTTTCCAGTTTGACCATTAATGCATAAATACATACATTTTGTTTGCATTACAAATATAAATACAGGGAATTATTATTTCATGTCTACAATGTAAATCTGCTTAGTCGAAGATGCCTGTTTTGGTGCTAATCTGTAAGTGTGGTGTTAATCACTTAAATTAATTAAAAAGTGAATCTGTTCCTGGCATCTTGTATAACTGTGTGTGCCTGTAACGAATATAAAATACTGGTATTATCCTCAAGTCGCTCCATGAATTTTAAACATTTCCCTAACAAAACAACCAGTAATTAACAAACTGATTTAATTATATTAATTACCATCCACTGTTGAAACAATGAGTATACTTACCAAAGAGCAAATTCTATCAAGACAAAGTTTTGCAATGATTTCATGAAATCTTAAAACAAAGGATATGATAAAAATAGGCGGGATAATTATGAGAGATTTGGGCACAATTTTTAATCATAGAGGCTCACTCTGGCGGTTGAACCTGGAATCACCTCTCTATTTCATTCACAGCGGCTATGGTGTCATTCAAAATAAGAAATTGAAGTATGTATTCAACTCGCCCCAGTTTACAGTAGGCCGGCTTGTGCAATATTTTTTTCTACGTGTGTTGTCTGGATTAATATGAAAATCTTCGTCCTAAAAGAAGTGAAAATTGCTTAATAAAATATATTAAAAATGCTAAACTCACCCTGATTTGAAAATAAATATTTATATTAATCAAAACGGTATCAGAGATGTAAATGACTGTTTTAATTATTTTTGACTGATTTAAGAATAGAATTAATTCTTTTCTTCTGAGTATGCATTATCGGTGCGATTATTCGAATATCATTGGATAAATGAAGTAATGATAAAAATTAATAAGGTTCAGAAAATTTTGAAGCAGTATTTTCCAATGTTTTAATTTTTTCTATACTCATAAAACCTCGGTGTTATAGTGAACTCAAACACATACGTCCTAATGCAAAAAATAAATTGTGTACGCATGCCAACGTATCGAGAAAAAATTTTAACAGTAATTTTTTATTAAAATTGATTGTTATATAATACCGTAAAACCTTAACCGGTCGTTTCAAGAAAATCCGGTTGTACGAGGGAGACTGAAAGAGTGCAAAATTAATTACTTACAATATGCATCGTTTAATGAAATTTGCTAGGCCCTTTATCGAAAAATATTGCATAGCGCTAGTATTGTTTAACACTAGGCTTACCGACACACACACATTTCTTATATACCTATCTCTTATCATATTGAAATGACTCAAAATGACCCACTCAGTAAACCTAGTAAAATTGAGCTAATAAATTAAAATTAATAATTAGATTATGTTTTATACGTACGAGTGTCAATAAATTCCTTTTATGCTATCGAATCTTAACGTTGACTTGAGCATGTTAATGCAGATACTACGTATGCATCCCAGTAATATAAATTGCACACACTTTTGAGTATTTTTTTGAGCAAAGAATTTGATTAAAAAAGGAAACCCTTGATTATTTCACAGATTTTTTTCATAACTTTTTGAAATTATATTAAATTAGTCCAAACGTGTTTGTGGTGAATACAGTATGGAAATATTCGGGCAAAAATATTTCCCGCTATATGCTCATGAGAATGAAGTTCTATAATTAGTTGAAAAATAATTAAAATGTTCTATAAAACGTTTCGTTCATTCAAGGTAAAAATGTTAAAAATTATTATATTGAAGATTTATTTTTTTATTGATTGAAAATATCTGTTTCTTGAATCATTTGGAACATGATTACTTTGAATTTATATATTTATACTAATGATGTAATAAAGAAGAAATAACATTCACCATCTCAAACACATTATTTTTCTCGTATTGTGGTTATGACATTTATCGAACTGGAGAGAAAAGTGAAACCGAAATCCAACCGGCAAAAATTACGTTACCAATTGCCGGCAAAACAAAAAACGTTTCTGTAAGAAATCTTCGCGATTGAGGCCCTCGTATAGGCATTTGGAGAAGTTTTAATTCACCAACGGCAACACCCAGTCAATGATTCTTTTGGCAGGTATAACTGCTGAAAAATGAAAAGCGATTTCCTCCCATCCAACATCCTCTGACCGAAATGAGGGTGAAAACGAAGGCCTGAAATTATAGTAGTTTTGACATAAAATTTGTTCATAATGTTTTACATGATGTGTTCTGAAAATCATGAGTACAAAAAAAATTGTCTAAACTTTCAAGATTACCTTGTGTGTTGCTTAAGATAGCATCATGTCTTATTAAGTAAATGAGAAAATAATGCACGTTAACTGTTGTCTTTTGGGAAAGGCCTGGGTTGATGTCGGATGTAACTGTAACTGTCTTTTGGGAATCATACCTGATATTGTATTCACTTTATTTATTTTTCTCGGAAAAAATTATTATTTGCTGATTATGATGCTCAGTTGGAAAATTTGTTACCTCCATAATCTCAGTTATGGATCTGACCATGACCGGAACTTGAGGGGGCGACAGTTTTAGGTGAGAACAAAGAACACCGTATGAAATTATCGAATTTTAAAGTTGGAGGGGGGGCGGAAAAAATCCGAGTTATGGCCCTGGCTCTGACCATAGCTCATGAACATAGGCATGGCTCATAACATAACATAATTTATTTGTCCCTGATTATTAAATTAAAATTATACAAATTCAGGTTCACAATTAATTACAAATTCCAATTTCAGCAAATCAAACTCTCAGTTATCATTATTCTTAGCTGGACTCCGGTTATCACATTTTCCTTCCGTTGGTGATTTCAAGCATTGCCGTATGCATTCTTGGTAGCATAGTGTTACCAAGAGTTGATATAACATATATACGGTACTGTAATCAGAAGTTTACGGAAAAATAAAAGTTAAAGGATCGCACAGCTGACGTCGTGGATCAAAATAAAAAATTTACAGTATAAAGCGATGTGAGCACGTGTACAACCGCCATTAAAAGTGCACATAACACAAAAAGGAGGGGGGGGGGAACACGGAAAATTACTTCAAATAATATCTAAAGATTATGCAAATAAATTTGTTAAAAAATGTGTTTGATAGTCAACAGGCCATGAAAATTGGCATAGACAAATTCAGAACAATTGCTATGCAACGACAGCTATGCATTTAGCATTTTAGATGACAGTAGAATGATTAAGCCCAATCAGAAAAGTTAAGCATTGAAAATTGAAAAAGAAGGAATATGAAGCAAAACGTCGGCTTTGAAAGTTGTAGAACATCATTTAATTAGAACAAAACGGCATGCATTGCACAAGAATATGATAAATAGTTGCCTATAAAATGCCTAAAAAATAGATGTTTTTTCTTTTTGCGTCAACGTTTGAAGAGAAAAAGAATCGACATCAGGAAATGTGTAATATTTATGCAATAAATTATGTGCACGCCAACATATCGTGCTTGATGACATCGAAAAACCTAACAAAACAGGTTAATGTTATTGTATTAGCCACTATGCATGCTAACGTTCTTGAAAGCATGTACCTCTGAATGCACTTTTATTAGAGCGTACTTGTAACTATTTATCCTGTATATATCTATATTGTATGTTGTTTTGTTCTTTTCGAATGTGCGGGCTGTTTTTTAGTCTCGTCGGGTGTAACCAATTCACTGAATCGTTGTATAACATATATAACTTTCGCTCTCTCCGGTCGCAAATTTTCTCAGGTTAAGGAATTTTCTATGCATCCTGCATATATTGTATAGGGGATTCATATACGCTTAGATATGACAGTACTAAGAATTGCATAATGAGATCACTTACAAAATCCAGTAAAGAACGGGATTTTTCAAGGCCTTCGTATAGGTTAAGATCTGGTTAAAGAAAAGCCGATTGAAGGAGGTTGTACTGCAATTTACATACTGATATTGCTGTTTACTAGAATATAAAAGTTCCTTTTCCTGAAGTCATAATTTAGTTGCTACAAAAAAACTTCGGTTTCTATAGTTTGACGAAGTGTTTTTGATAATAAACGGGTAAATTTAAAAAAATAAAAACAAAAAAGTAACAAAGGTGATAAGTTGATTATACATTTTCTGTATTAATTGCCCGTTTACCTTTGTGACCCTTTCCCATGATTACAATGTTTTTTCTCTACACTTTTTCATTGGCTTGAAGTGAATTAAGATCTAAAACTGAAGTACCCCATCCTTTGAACGAGTAATGATCTAATTATAAGCCTCTCAAATATTGCTATTACACCAAAAAGCAGCAAACTTTCTGGCTTCAACGTCTTGGAAGCGCCAATTGAATTAATGGGTTTTGCGACAACCCAGCAACCAGAGACCCTTCAACTGTATAAAATATAAAAAAAACCTCTATACTATAATCCAGTGTTCATTATTCCCAAAGATATATCTTAGGACAGAAACTTGGGAGCGACGAGAAGTATATCGAGTTAATAGTAACTTACATAAGCCATTGTGAAAAGTATGTAACTCATCAATCGTTGGCTGATCGGGATGTGCTGACAGGTCACCCCTCTTATTTATGACCATTAATGGCGCTTTTAGCTGCTGTCGGTTCTTCCGCACATAATTCCTATAGCAGAATTTCCTCCTCTGTAATTTTGATAAAGTCGTTATCACCTTGTTAACGCGAAAAGCGTTATAAGCTTCTAAGAGGTGCCACTTTATTGTTGGTAAATAGCAATTTGGTTGTTCGATTATGGTTTCGTAGTACGTGGCTCACGGTGGCCCTTGACATTCGTCGTATACAGAGTAATACGGAAATCTAACCCTGAATCGAAGGTAAAGGTGAGATTTTAGTGGAACACCGTGAAAATGTAAGTGTGGGTGATCAGCTGATCTTTCACAGACCTACATAAAAAAATAAGTTCACAGAAAGAACAGAAATCGTTATCATCGCACAAAAAATATAGCATAACACACACAACGCTGAAGAGAGAAAATAAGCCAGTATGTTGCATATTCGGCCCATTCAAAGTTATATCTACAAAGCTCACAATCTTCTCTCACCGAGTTAAAAATTTCATCGAAATTTAATTTAGAAAAAAAAACACATTCTTATAACATTCAAAGTTGAAATCGATATACAGTAGTGACGTGTATGCCATTTATGTGTATATGGCGGTATATAAACTACTACTATAAGACCCTTTTTCTGTGCCGGTATCGCGAGTCAGAATCTAAAGTTTCTTGATCCGCGGCTATATAATAATTATATTTTTGGACAATTCTGCATGTTTTTCAACGCCTGTCACAATCTTGTGGAGTCTGCTGGTGATTTTTCCAGACAGCCTTGCCATGAAAGATAACATGGCTGTGGGATGTTCTAAACACATCACTTTCATTGTCCTAATGAAACGATAGGACCAATATAAAATAACTTTCGAAGCTCGGCTCTCATATAATATGGCTTGTAGTCATCTTAGGGACCATCACACCCGATGTAGCGTGGTGCTGCATTCATCGCTGAAGATAACTGCGTACTCTTTCGTAGCTGCGAAGTGTTCGACACTACTGCAAACCGTTAAGTGAAAGCGAGTACCAGTCAATGGCCACACACGTAATGGGTCATAGATTTATGTCTTTTAAATGGTGCTGGTAGGCAATAAGTCTCTAGATAGCAGAAAATGAAATGATTGCAACTGTTCGTTGGAGGAAGATACCTTGTCGAATGTGACGTGGTCCTGATCTCAATGTGCGCATGCCCTCACTCATCCACTGGTCCCAACACCGCCTAACAATCTTGCTGGAACGGCCGAGGTGTTCAGCATTTCATCGATACGCCGACTATGCAGCTTCTCTCTCATTCAACTAACACGTGCTTTTTTTCAAACTTCGTTAACTTGAGAATTTTTTTCGATTGCTTCGTAAAGCTGTGTTCCCAAAGTGGGCAATATTGCTCCCTAAGGGGACGGTAGAAATTATGGGTAAAATATAGAATCCTATGGGTTGACTTAAGTTGAGGACGATAAGAAAAAAACATTTCTAAAGTGGGTGATGCAACAAAAAAGTTTGAGAAACCCTGTTGTAAAGGTACGCCTAGTGATCAAACACCTCTTCCCAACAGATCAACTACAGAAAAGCTTTGAAAAAAGCAACTAAAAAAATCCTTTGAGAGTTTTTTGATATAGCAACTCCTACATCCACTGGTGACGAGCTTATTTATCTAATCACGTTCCATCTTTAATCATTTACAAATCTGCTCGAGACATTTTGCAGCAAGCAATTTCTTCATACGCATTTGCTGGCCAATAAGAGTAACTTATGAAAAAAGAAAGTGTTTGTGAGAATAGTTGAAAAACTTTTTTTTTGGTTTCCTGACCTTATCGTTGCTTATGATATGCTCATCACACTTCTGATCTATTCGCATGATTCGACCTTCGGTTACGTTCAAACATTACCACCCACTTGGTTGAAAGCTCTAAAGAAAGGAGAAACCTGACGAAAAGAAGCCGCTCAACTATTACCACCAATGGCGTGCCACTATCAGAAAATAGCATTCAATTATGAAAGTAATGACATATTTAAGAACTTCAGATGAAGGATCACGGGAACCCAACCGAGTTCTTGAAAGCTTCTGGCAATCATCCGAGTAACACACTAACCCAAAGAACGAAATCGAACTTAACACAGTTAAAACAATATTAATATTGCGATACAATTTAATAATTAATGTTTCTCACTTCATAATTAGTTCTTCAATATGGAATCTGACGTCCAAAAATAATGAAGAAAGCTGATTTAAATAAGAATTTTAGGAGTTTATTCTATGGGAGAGAAATTTTTTATTTAACGTCGTAGACATGATCTTTTTCTCTTTCTCAGTAGGGGATACTTCAGTCGTAAACAATATATTAAAAAAAAGAACAGCTACACAACAAGGACAGAAATGTTACGATTCTCTTCGTTGTACACACAGGTGTGGCATCTTTCTTAGTGACCAAGTGATGAAAACCTTTTTTTTCACTTGATTGACGTTTTTAATCTCATGCAGGAAATAAATTGAGCTTCAGTTACCGGAGGAAAAACTGCATGCATCACACACACGATGCTCTCTTCTCGTAGAAACTATTGAAGGTTATCACTTATTTTACATAGGGTCTAACTGATTTATCGGGAATAGCAAAGGCACATGCTCTAGACCAGCGTTTTTCAACCTATTTGAACCCAAAGATTAGTAAAATGTCTGAAACGATTCAACGGACCACTAACTTGGAGCATGAGTTCTGAGACCAAACGACTTGTATTTTGTGGGACATTCCCATATTTTTGCCATTCCGTTTTTTCCCCGTATTTTCAATGAAGCTTGTTCGACTTTGTAATCTTTACTAAAATCGTGAATGAAGATAATTTTGATAACTTATAAATTATATTATGATAATCAGCTATATCGTTGTATAGTAACAGTTGAAACATGACATCTAGTAAATAATCATTAAAATACAAATACAGAAAAACAAAGGCCACAACAGACGAACTGCTTAACGAGGTGGTTTAAAAAAATGCCCATAAAAATTATAGATATCAAGTACATTAAAAAATTCAGTAACCCAAAGAAAAAAACAATCTTGACGAAAATACTAAGAACTACCCTATATGACAAAAATATAATACATTTGCCCATAAGAAATTATGGTTGTAATAATATAAGTTTGATTATTTTCTGGATTTATCCCAATATAATTGTCGTATTTCTTTTTAAACGTGTCAATCGTAGTAAAGTTGTGCTGCTACAGAGATTTTCAATAGAACCAGTAAAATATATAAATATAAACAACAATTATTCCTGAAGAAATGTTAAACATTTTTAAACATTTGTGTGTAACTGACATTATATAGTGAAGATAGGTGTGAAAGAGGGATCATCGGGGTATGCTTGAAGGAAACCATTCAGAAAATTTCTTTCATTCCCTCAATTTTCTACCATGTGCTTATAAAACTGATCATATGGTTTGACGCTTCGTCAATCCCCTCCCTTCAATTCACTTTCAACTTCACTAGGGTCTCAGTAAAATAGAACATTCATTTTCTGAAAATCTTGCTCAACAGAAGCTTTTTTTTTCACGAGTCCTTTGTTACAAATCTTTCACAATTGCATCATACTCACGGTGAAAGCAATGCTTTTCATTCTGTTTAGAAGGGGGGGGGGGGAAGTCAATTCTTCTTTCAATAAACACTTCGGAATATACGGAAGCAGAACTCATAAAATACAAGGAAATTCAATTTTGAAGCACTGCAACTACATGAATATTTAATGTTTTTCGCAACTTCCACTTGTACTATTTGAATAGAATTTTAATACTGTGACATGTGATATCCTTTGGTAATTTATCATGCGTACCTCAAACTTTAAAAAAAAAACACGAAGACGGAGGAACTTCAAGGATCACGGGGATGATAGCACGACGGAGCCGTTTCCGAAAACTTTGGCTGGATGAGATGTTGGAATATATAATTATTTATACGTGCTCTATGTACAACATGGGTACTTTCGTTCTTTCGGAATGAGTAACAACGAATCACTTGAAAACACGAAAAAACTGTGAGAACTTTACATCGGTGCAAAAAAAAGAAAACTTGGAACTTTTTTTCAAAAATTTACATATATTAGACTTTATTCACTTATTTTTGAAAAGACCTTTTACCACAATAGTTATAATTCAAATAAAACGCAGGTTTCGGGAATAAAATATTTAATAATGTCTAAATAAAACTGATTGGTTAAAAAAAATACAGTATGAGAGATGTTTGAGGATCTTAGAAAAAAAAAACTTGACATTAGATCAGGGGTTTCCAACGTAAAACTTCTCGTGGAACCCTTGACGATAACGAGCCTGTTCTATGGAACTCAAACAAATTTTTGAATATTTACCCTAAGAAAAGGTGAGTCCTTACTGCCGTCTTAACAGCATCATAACCCAGAGTAAAATGAAAGAGCGCTTAGGGCTTAGGCATCACCTATTCATTTAGACATTTATTGTCATAAATCATTGTGCCAGAACTTATAATGGAAGCACCTACGCAAATGAGGTTCCCGTGTCGTGCCCGGGTGGAGCTCACGTGTGCCCTGAGTGTCCCGTAAAGTACACGTAAATTCTGCAATTCAAGATTCAAGAATCCCCACTTCTAGTGGGGATAAAATTGAACTAAAAAATTCCCTTAAAAAAAGACATAATTTTTACAACATATAATTTTCTGATGAAACGAAAAATGATATCCGTGAACTTCTACTTCGAAAATTCGAGGTGAAAAAATGCAATGTTACCGTTTCTAAGTTGTTTAGTCATCCCAGTGTTCAAATTCGTTAAAATTCAAAACAAAAAACAGCTATGCGAGTATCAGTAACAAGAAAGTTTTCTTCTCCGAAAGTTCTCCGGGTTCTGGGATTTTTAAGGGTTCCGTGGCGTTTGATCATTTAGAACCACAAAAAAGCTGTTACGGAGTCCCAGGGTTCCGCGGAACACCAGTTGGAAGCCCGTCCATTAGATAACACCTTTAAGAAAATAATGTTCCAGGGGGCTTTCCTTATGAAGTAGATAGTAGGTGCTGCAACTTCCTTTCAAAACGATCGTCCATATGGCGTGCACGATTTGCTCTCGAGTTCTGCGCCTATTTGCGCTTTAGGTTTCCCTTCCCCTAAATCACAGAAAGGAAATTTCCCCCCTCGAAATCAAGAGCAAAATCCCCTAAGAAATCTTAAGAAGCAGAATTATTATACGTTCGAAGCTTATTCTTGTTCCCTCCTCTTCCCGTACGAGAAAAGGAAGCTAAAATACGAATACGTAATATGAAAAAAAGGCTGACTTCTTGTGTACTCTTAGCGTAAGAAGTGCGCATGTAGTTAGAAGACTTTTGAACCTCTCTTCCGACGAAATTTGAATGAAGTCATTCATCTTTCTCGATTAGCGTCTTGAAATACAAGTAATTTCCTCTTTCGAATGTTTCCCTGAAAGCTTCCTCCATAAGGTAATTCTTCGACAAAAAAAACTTTTTACTGTGACTAAAAAGGTATAGTGACTAAAAGGTATACTCTGGTATATCTTTCCCATTCCATCCTGTTACTATGTAACATTGCAGACTTAATGAGATTTAGTTCAGATCATGTTATTGCAGAAAAGGATGAGAAGCACCACCTTATCTGAGATATATCAGTGTATATTTGAATATGCAATCAACCCTTGGTCTACGAACGTCTCGGTTTACGAACAATAAAAATGATTCAGTTCGGCTGTTGTAAAAGTTCGCACTAGAAATCTTTGCGGTTCCAGAAACGAATTAATTCCTTTTTACATTGATTCCTAGTGAAAAAACTAATTCGTTTTTTCGAACAATTCGATTTACGAACGGACTTTTGGAATGAATTAAGTTCGTAAACCGAAGGTTGACTGTGCATGGCAAATAGTTTATATGGAAAAAAACCCACACACACAACATACAAAAACAACCCATTATAACAATTTATTTTCTCAATTTTTTTGGCACAGTCTACGCCGCTTAATGTGATACACCGGGACTGCGCTTAAAACAGTTTTTTCCAAACTTTCTTCAGTTTTTTGAATTCGAATATCTCGGTGACTATTGCACTTAGAAACGTGGAATCTTGTTGGCATAAGGAGAAACAGGGCAACAACTTTCCAGTTGGATTCTTGAGCACACGGAGACAGTATAAAAGTTAATGTTTTTTATTTTAATAACTATACAACCCCTTGCAAAATGAATGACATATCTGAGTACTACGCCTTATTTTAATACTTTTTCTACTTGGATGTATGCCTCTAAGATGAACGGTTCGCCTGTGAAATTTCATACGCTCTGTTGCTTATGCACCCTGTATATCACCTATTTGTATACCTTGGATTGTTTCTCTTGTCAAGAGGAAGATTGGTATAATTCTTCTTCTTCTTTGCCCTTCTGTAATTGATCAATAACTATTTCTTTTTCACTTGGAAGACAAGCCCATGATGTTTATCCAACGTTTTACAAGTGATACATTCGCATTCAGTCCGTGTTTTTAATTAAATTCACCTGTTTTTTCGACTAGTGGAAATTTCAAGGATCTCTCTTAGCTTATATTTAGATTGTTCTATCTATCCTATCTGTCGTCTTCTTTGGCCATATTGAAAGAAAATTACTTTTTACAGGTTCCCGAGATTATTAAACATCATGTTTCTAAAAATTATGAACTGTCTTGAAATACCAAAATTACTTGGCGTCACCCTCACTTTAAGTCTTAATTAAGCTTTCCCGGGCTCCGCGGAGCACATGTTGAGAACAGCTGAATCAGACAATAAAAGCTTACTAACACCAAACAAATGTCAGCTGCAGGTGTCGATAAATATCTTCCTTCTGCTTTACATATTTCAAGGTCAGGGCAGTGCACGCAAATGAGTTCGCGCTACAAAAATTGCTGAATTTGTCAAAAGACTTTAGAGTGCTACTTGTATGTATAGTCCCCAGGTTGTACTAGTAAATGGGATAAATCGTCAATGAAATAACTGAACCTCATCGGGAATTGTGCGTAAACTTAACTTCAGTGGATGATGAAATCGATTGATAATGCTGGTTTTGTTTGCACATGGTGATACTTGTGGAAAAAGCCAACATTAGCAAGGTTGATCATAATTTTTATGGTTTCATGTTTTTCATATTTATTTTAATTTAATTTAATTTTTATGACAAAATACGCGTGGCGTACGTACCAAATACGGGTAAAACAAATAAACTGATGGAATGAAAAGAAGGGAGTTGGGGTATAGTTTTTTCCATATATATCAAACTTACCAACTTCATACCACTTACCAGGCGGCTCAAGGTTGGTACGTCCATTCGCCTAACAAAACTAAATTTTGAAAATGCCAGAAGAGGAGAGCTGGTCAGCGATAGAATAGTTCAGGGGGCCGATAGAAGCTACGGGTATAACATAGGATCCTATGGGTTCACTTGAGTGGAGGGGCGATGAGAGAAGAAAATTTCTGAAAAAGGGGGTGACGGAACACACACACACACAAAAAGTTTGGGAAACTATGGCCTAGATACTTAGGCGTTGAAAATCCACTTAGACGAGCTAAAAAGATCGAAGAACAAGTAAGTGACAGTCATGGGACACTTGTTCAAGACCAAGAAAGATGATCTTTGGAACAAACTCCAGGATATATACTGGAAGAGCTGAAAAATTGTCAAAATAATCAAAGGCTCAAGCCAACGAGATCGTGGAGCTGAAGAAGTCATGGAGTTACCTGACCAAGAAGGTATATACAGGAAGGGGTAACTTTGGGTTGGAGTGAAAACTTGGTTTCAACCAAGTTCTAAACCCCTGTTTAAACCTGAGCAGACACGAAGGAGTCGTGACCCGAGGTCATGGGCGGAGATACGGGGGAGCAAGGGGGGCATTGCCCCTTCCCCCCTAGCTTCAAAGGTGGAATCGATCGATCTAATGTATATGTGTATATATGAATTGGCATCAACATCATTGTGGCCCCCCAACAATAATGACTATGCCCCCCCCCCCAGACTTCCGAGTCCATCTCCCCCTATGCCCGAGGGTTATAGTGTGATAAAAGATGACCAAAATTTAATCAGAAATTCTGAGAAGATAGACATTTTGCAAATGACATATCTAAATCAAACATTGAATTATCCAAAACATGGGGGAATACCATCAGATTAAACAGGTAATTTTAACATTAAATTTGATAGGAAACCCAATTAGAAATCCTAATATTCGAATTATAGAAAAATTTGAATTATCTAAGTTAGAATTAGCCAAGTTCACCTGCATACCAATACCTGAATTTATCTTCAGAAACGATACCTACGTTTTCGGGTGTTTTTTTTTCTCTTTTTCCCTTCAAAAAAGGTTTGCTTTGTGTACTTGGTTTGTTTGTTTGTTCAAGGTAATGAAAATACAATCTTCGGTTGAACAAGCGAGGGTATAGTAAACAATTTTTATCCCTCTTGTTGGCATTTATACGCAGTTAAAAGGAAGTGATTAATTGATAAAAGTATATATATATTTCCTCATTTACATAAAAGTATGCACTTGGTGAAAGAGTCAAAGTGTTTGTTTGAAGTGAAGGGAAAATCGTTTCCATCATGTAATCCTGCCCAAATGCCAGCTTAAGTAATTGCTGGAAGAAATTGATTTTCTTTTGTTGCTCGGTAGTACTCATTGTGGCTCCAAGGTTAAAGGTTAGCGTATTTAAAGTGGGCAAAAATAAGAATCCAAATGGTATCTAAGTTTGGCAGTATGGGAATAGGCGCGATAACATCGTGCTCAATCTCAGACTGAAAACACAAGTAGCTTTTTCTGTTTACCTAGGCTTTGTTCTTTTCTCAACAGCTCATATTAGTACAGTGTTAAACCTCCTTAACACGGAACCGCATAACGCAAAACGTGTGTTTGGTCCCGTGTAAGTGAGTTTTTTTCTTTCTTTTTTTTTAAGTTTATTGGGTAACCCGGAATTAAGTAAACCAAAAATAATTTCTTTGGTTTCTTTAGTTTAGCGTTGACGAGGTTCGGTTGTATTACGGAAAGAATGTTCATGTTGCAGAAGATTTTGGTTTTTTGTTTTCCTTATTCGATAGGAATAGACAGAGAATGTCAAAGTGTATATCATTTCTTGACACTCACTTCGAAGAAAACATGGAAAACATTTATGAAATTTCTTTTCAACTTCATCAACAACGGGCACGCATGATCTGTCATTTTGACCCTTATCGAGTGTAACTCGTGCATAGACAAATTTAACAGATGGTAGTGCTGCTCATTAGCCATGCATATAAATTATGCTATCATGTTTAATAAGCATTGAAAAAAAAAAATGTTTATCCTTAAACTCAAAATAAATTGAGCCTAGAAGGGAATAAAAAAGTTCACTTATAGTAACATTTTTTTAATAACCATATTATTAGTTATTTGGTTTTAATTACAGATAGCTATTTTAATTGTATTTTTACGCGTATTATATTTATTTATATCACTTTGTTATGTTGTAGTTGAGATAGTCTATTATCCAATACTCTTCCTTCTATATTGGTGCGCAAAATTGAAAGATATAATTGACAAAATTTCATTTTTCTGAGAAAGTGCTCAATAAAAAACAATTGCAGATTTTTTCCGTAAATATTCACACCGTTTTATTTTTTCTTATAATATTTTTTGTTACTCTCAAACCCCATGCGTATAACGTACTTCAAGAGACCGAAAATATGGTTTTATACAGGGTGATTCAAAACTCAACGTACAAACTTTTATGGGAGGTTGAAACACAAAAACAAAACAGAATCACATAGGAATGAATGACCGGAAACCCCAACTGATCAATTGGAGGATAAACGAAGATGCAGAAATGAAAAACCAATAATGGGTGGAAAAACTCTTTATTTAGTGATACTTTACACGAGGACGTGTACACGCTAAGTTTCACAAGTGCTCCATGATTTTACCATCCAGTTATGCACGTTTGAGGGCTCTGCTATCCGCTATTATTTTTGAAAGGGTTCGACAATCAATGCGTCGCCGTTATGAAGCGTGCACAGCTGTGGATGGTAAGAACTTCGAGCACTTGTTGTGAAACTTAACATGTACACATACTGCCCTCGTGTAAAGTATCGCTAAATAAAGATTTTTTCCAGCCATTATTGGCTTGTCATTTCTGCATCTTCGTTTATCCTCTAGCTGATCAGGTTGGGATTTCCTGTCATACGTTCCTATGTGATTCTGTTTTGTGTTCGTGTTTTCTACTTTCGTGTTCGTGTTTTCTACTTTCGTGTTCTCTAAAAGTTTGTGCGTTGAGTTTTGAATCACCCTATATATTCATCTGTTGTCTATATCAGATCTCATAAGAGACATGGATGCAGACCCCGAACCAGACTGGTGCAACTAGGCACTTCCCTAAGGCCCCGAGCTGAATTGTTGATCCTCACAAAATTTTACACTTATTTTGCATAATAATAACCTTTTCAAGAGGGACCTCAAGGAAAAGTCTGCCTTGGGGTCCCTGTGAGGCCCACTACTTACGGCCCTGCATGGACGGGGGATCATTGTAAACGGAGTTCACTCCAATGAGATTAACCCTGTATTTTTTTACAGAATAGTAGAACCTCGCTAAAATGAATTCTGTTAACAGAATTTTCAAATATAGAATAATAAAAAAAACGAGATTTTTTCCCAAAAAAAAAAATACGTATTATATATTTACATGCTATTGGATTTGATCACAAAATGGGTTTCTTTTTAAATTATCGAGCTTCCACAAGTTTTCATTTTTATAGTGGCGCCATCTATTAGACATTGTAAAAGAACTAAATATTATGTGTTTCCACGTAAATTCTGTGTTCTTGACCCAAACCCAGAGAGAACTTATGGGCAGGGCCGTAACTAGAATTTTTGTCGCCCAGGGCAAACAATATTTTGCCACAACTTTAAAATTCGATAATTTTATAACGGTGTTGTTTGTTCCCACCTAAAATTGCCACACCCCTAAATTTTGCCGACCGAAGCAGTCGCCCCCTCTCGCCCTTCTAGTTCCGACACTGCTTAAGGGCGTGCATCGGACACGACAACACCGGTTCCCCCTACTTACGGTAATAATAATTTGTTTTGTAAATTCTGAATTTTCATCAGTTCTGGATATATCTGCATTTTCCTCTAGAATAGAGATAATTTTTAAATTCTACATTTTTTATCTCAAAAGAAATAACTCTGAAATTCTACATTTTTAACTAGAAACAAAAAATTTTTGAATTTTTTGCATTTTTGTAAATATTCTGAACTTTCATTTATTTTCAATTTTTATTGGTGTGGGAATTATCTTCGTTAATCATTTTTCTCATTTTCAATTCATCGATTCTGAATTTTTATTAGTTCTCAGACAATTTATTTCATTAGGTCCTAATTCAATTTCGTTTTTGAATCATTTCTGTCATCAGTTTGAAAATTCAAAATTCTTCACTTCGAAATTTTTATTAATTTTTTTTGTCAACTTATATTCATTTATGTCCATCTTTCTTTTGCGTGAGTATTTTTCAGCATTCCTGTATATTTTGTGATAATTTATAAAATTTTTGGATGCTTAATTCCCCTATCCCACTGAATATATATAAAATCTGGGCTAAGGGAGCCCCAAAATTAGTAAGACACCTCTAGCCCTGCAATAATTATCGCACAGGGCCCCGCGTCTGGTAAGGGCGGCCCTACCCAAACCAAGCCTTTTTTAACACGCTAACTGTGTGTGTGTGTGGTGGGATTTTTGGTCCACCACCCATCCTATTTGGCCCATCAGTAAAGAGAAAATATGTTCATTCGTGGGCTATGGTCTATTGTTATTTTTTGTCAATCATTTTGTTTCCCACCGCACTGTTGGATGCAGGGTTGCCCTTATCAGACGCAGGGCCCTTTGCGAAAATAATTTCAGGGCTCTCCTTAGCCCTAATGTTATATATTTCGTGGGAAAGGGAATCGGCATCCAAAGATTCGTTTATTATCACAGAATATACTCGTACAGGAATAAAAATATAAAAATATAGACACAAATGCAAATTAACACAAAGACTAATGAAAACATTGAATCGATGAAAATTCAGAACTGAAGAAAATTTCAAATTGATGGCGGAAATAATTTCAATACTAATGGGAATTTTTAGAATTCCCGAATTAAAAATGAGAAATTATTGAAAAAATTCCAGAACTGGTGAAAATTCAGAATTAATGATTGGAAAAATATCATTACAAATATTTTCCAATCATTGACTTATTTCCAATTCTGTGCACATATTTTTTATTGTACATGTTATGTCATGCCATCACAATATTTTACACATATCTTTTATTTATTTATTTATACAATATTGTTGGCCCTTGGGCCTATACAAGAGGATGCAATTGAGAATGACAAAGATATTGTTTGATATTGGATAAAAAACTAGTGATAGAGGGAGATTCAACAATAGAGCTTGGGAGTTTGTTCCATTCACCAATGGTATGAGGAAAGAAGCTGTATTTAAAGCAGTCAGTGGAAGCAAAAATAGGTTTTAATTTAAGGGAATGGTCGAGTCTTATAGAGATGTAGGATGGTTTGGCTAAGATACCAGAAGTATCTATGTTGAACTGACCATGGAAAATTTTATAAAACAATGTTAATCGAGAAATGAGACGAAGAATAGAGAGAGGGAGGAGATGAAGTTCATTTTTAAGTTCGGACACAGAAATGAAAGATGACCAGCAGTCGTGAACAAATCGGGCGGATTTATTTTGAATTGATTCGAGTTTGTCTGTATTACTGGGTGTAGGGGTCCCAGATTTCAGCGGCGTAGGAGAGGACGGGGAAGATATAAGTTTGGTAACAGAGAAGTCTGATATCCCGAGTAGAGTGTTTAAGATTGCGGCGGAGAAAGAAAAGTTTGTTAAACACTTCTGGTAAATGTAGTCGATGTGTTTGTTCCAACGTAGGTCGGCTGAAATTATGACACCGAAGTATTTGATATGAGAAACTTGGGACAACGTTAAATGATTGATGGAGTAGGAGTATTCAAGAGGAAGAAGTTTTACGGGTAACTTTCATGTGAACCGTTTTTGAGATATTCATTGGCATTTGCCATAGGGAACACCAGTCGGCGATGGAAGCCAGGTTATGTTGGAGAAGTTCTTGATCAGATTGATGGTGAATGATACGGTAAATTACACAGTCATCAGCAAATAGTCTAGTGGTGCAGTTGAGGGATTGTGGAAGATCATTGATGTAAATTAGGAAAAGTAACGGGGAGAGGACCGATCCTTGAGGGGTCCCAAACTTTACGGGGGCGAATGATGAGTTATGATCATTAAAATGAACAAACTGTTTACGGTGTTTTAGGAAAGCCTCCACCCAATTAAGTAATTGTACGTTAAGGCCAAGGCGTGAGAGTTTGAGAAGTTTATCGTGGGGAACTTTATCAAAGGCTTTAGAGAAATCTAGGAATACGATATCAGTTTGTAGGTTTTTATCAATGGCTTCAAAGAGGTTGTAGATGAAGAGGGCCAGTTGGGAGGTAGTAGAGAGAGATTGTCTAAAGCCGTGTTGGTTGGAGAAAAAAAAGCTGATGGAGTCTAAGTGGATACGGATTTCTTTTGCTACAATATGTTCGAAGATTTTACAGCAGGAGGAGGTGATTGCTATTGGCCTGAAGTTAAGGGAATTGGAAAGTGGACCCGATTTGTGGATAGGAATAATTTTATTGATTTTCCAGTCGTTCAGGAGGGTAGCATAATTTAGTGAAACATTGAACAGGATTAAAAGATAGTCGGTGGCTTCATCAGCACAGAATTTAAGAATAGAATTTGGGATGTCGTCGGGGCCAAAAGAATGGGGTTTCAGTTTTTTCAATAGTTTTAGGATACCTTGTTTGAAAAAGGATATTGGGGGTGAGGATATTGGTATCTTTAATACCAATTCTTTTGCAAATCTTCAATCAGTTAGATAAAAAAAATTAAAATATTAAAAGTTAAATATTTTGATATAAAACTGCACGACACATAAATAAAATTAAAAAATAAAATTAATTTAAAATAATGAAAACTGTTGTTCATCAAATGAGGCAAAATGTTGAAATTCCATTGACTCAATCTTATTTAAAATTAAATTTCTAACTGAAATTTTAATTTTAAAAATCTCAATTATTTTTTTTATAAATCGAATATTTATCAATGGATCTCAAATATTTTATCTCATTTGATGAACTGAACAGTTTACGTCATATTTTTAATCAATTTTTCTTCAATTAACATTGTTATTATGCCAGTTTATCATGTGCGAAATGCGTCAATAACACAGCATTTTTCTTACCGTTTCAAAATTTGCAAATGAATAATAATTAGAGAGACGTAAAACATGATGTTAGCATAGCATAGTATATACCAGTGATGGGCAAACTTTTCAGTTCGTTGGAAAGAAATTTGTAGGTATAGTGTGACCATATGTGTGTGACTTGTATTTTACCGGACATTTTTTCGTTATTTTGGACGTCCCAACTTTTTTAAAGAATTTTCTGTTTTCTCTCTTATTTACAGTGAGGCTTACTTGAATTTTTGAAATCAATAATTTAGAATTTTTTCATGACTTAGTCATAATTACCACAAGATAATTTATATCATAATTAATATATTTGTCGTATAAACATATTCATCACACATATTTTTCAAACATATACGTTGTGTTTGGCGAATTATAAATTTTCACCGATTGCGTCTTGTGAAAGCTCTCTACTTCCCACTATTAGCGACTTTTCTGCAATTTCAGTGGTAGTTAGCAACTTTGCTTGCCTATGAAAATTTTTTTTGGATGTATGTAGCAACTTAACTTGGATTTGTCAGTTTTTTTTGTAAATGATTTGTGATATCCGGTATGCATCCCGATTTTCTATTTCCCGTATTTTCATGAAGGAAATGTGGTAAGCCTAGGTATTATTGATTATTTCCCATTTATGTCTCCGAGTCTTAAGTGTGTATTTATTGTGTTGTGTGTGTGTATTGATACTTTTCTACTTGAACACCTTTGGCGGGCCAGATGGAAACCCTTGGTGAGCCACATCTGGTCCGCGATCCGTAGTTTGCCCTCCACTAGCATATACAATCGAAAATATGTGCAACGCATTTGAAATAAATTAATGATTTTTAATAAAAATATTGCTACTAAAGCAGAGTTTCTGAGGATTTTCGTTTATGTTAAAAGGTATGAGACCTTTTAAGGAGTGTCACGCCCCCTCAAGTCAATTTTTATAAAATGACTGACGAATACTCCATTTTGACGCAAACCAAATGCAAAAAAATTTCGTACCAATCTACCATTTTTTCTTCTAAAACCGAAGAAAAAAGAAATGCAAAAATGCAAATGAAAGAAAGAAAAAATACGACAAAAACTGATTACAGTTTCTGAGTTCGTCCGTAAAATTAAAAGAAAAAAAATTGGACCAAAATTTCTCAAATTTTGCAGAAATGTTTATTTGACAAGTGTTAGTAAAACAAACCTCTTATATATATTTCGCTATTGACCATTGGAGAGTATTTGAAAAAAATGGCGAATATTCGGGTTCTATATTTCAAACCTTAAAAATTCATAAAATTCTAACGAATGGTCAGATATCCAAGTTCGAGGTTCATTTTACTAACACGTGTCGCATTAATATTGGAGAAAAATTGAAGTATTTTCAAAACATTTTTTTAAAAATCGACTTTAGGGGTCGTGAGAGGCCCCCAATAGGGCTGTGCGACAATCACGGTCGCATCGGGCCCCGCACTCGCAGTAAATTATTGGAGGTTTTTACCAATTCATAAATTACTTCTTGCATTAATTCTGAATTTTTAACAATTACGGGATTATTAATTTATAAATGATAAAGTTTCATCAATTCTAGAATTATTTCTTTTATTAATTCTGAATTTTCATCAACTCTGGAGTTATTTGTTTCATTAATTCTGAATTTTCATTCGTGATGGAATCATTTCTTTCAATAACTGTTAATCTATAAATTCTAAAATTCTCATTAGGTTCTGTTTATCCCACACACACACACACTGTTTGTTTCTCTTATTAGTTTAAAATTACCTTCAGTTTATCATCAATTTATTGTGTTAATCTGCATTTAATTGTGTTTTTAATATTTTTTGTGTGGATTTCTCAATATAAAATATATAAATTCGGGGCAAAGGGGTCCTAAGCATTCTTCTTGAAACGAAATTATTGAGACGCACCTGGCCCCGGGTCTGGTAAGGGCAGCCATGCTTGAGACGGATCCGTGTCGTTGGAAATAGTCAAAGGGAGATACCAAAATTAGAATTTGAAAGATAATATCTCATCGTATATACGGAAACATTTTCTGTATATTTTCTTATTTCAGATTCCAAAACCAATCGTGTGGGTACTAAACTGAAGCATGTACGTTAAAAAAGGGCAAAAAGCCACCACAGGCGTCATTTGTAATGAGGATGCGCCTTTTTTTGAGCATCACAAGCTCCCATCTTTCTTTTTTCTTTTTTTTTGCCCAGGTGTGTATTGGCAGCAGACAGACTGCTAGCGGACCTTAACATCTGGGCTACGCGGGCGCTCAAGCTTAACATGGGCTCGTGCGAGCCACGCGTCCCCATCCTCATTTATATCATGTTTTTCTTTTCTTTTCTTTCCAAAAAGGGGGAATATATTTATTCTCTTTTTGAGCTAAAAAGCTTTGTTACCATTCTTTTTTCTCTCACATTTTCTGTTTCTGTTTCGTTCCCTTTTTCTTTCTGTCCCAGTCTTTATTATAACCAGTACGATACGATACCTAAAAATTGTGGGATTCGCTCTGTTGCTTCCGAGCGTGATCTATATTAAAGTTGGCTTCTATCTTCGGGAGGAGAGATGTACCTGACTTTGTGACACGTCACCGTTAACTGGATATGGGAACGTGAGGGTGGAGGGTGCTATCAATGTCGAGTGGTTGGTGTGATGAATTGGTTGAAATGAGATGCTGATAGACCGTGAAACGTGTTTCAAAATGGCGTAACACTACGTACTTCAATAAAATGACCTCTTCTTTGTTCGGAGTACTCGTAGCTGTTGAAAGCCAATTAACTGTTTTAGCTGAATGAACGCCACAATTTTGCCACTGAGCAAACTGTTTTAGCTGTAGACGAAGAACTAAAAATCGTCAGGTGTCAAAGATTTGAAGAATAAACGTGATGATCAATAACAAACATAGGACGAAATAGAACGCAATTTTATCAAAGCGCAGTGCGTCATCTATAATTTTAAGCCTTGCTGAAATTTTTATTTAAAGTTCACTGTAAACGACGATGTAACTAAAATAACACATAATGAAAATGAACTATAGGTACATACTGAAAATTTGGTTGAGACTATATGTTGTGTATTGCAATTTAACTTTGTTTACTTAAGCACTCAGACTAGCCTCAAAATTTAAAAATAATAATAATTGTATATACCAGCGGTTCTTAACAATTTTTGATTCGCGGAGCCTTTTTTGGTATATAATTTCTATGGGGCGGAGCCCCGTGTAGGCCTAATTTTTATTTATACGTCAAAGTTACTTTTATTATTTAAAAATATTTGATTATTTTTATCAAATGAAATGTTTATTTTTATTTATTTATTTATTTTTTGCCAGTGCTCCGCGGAGTACCGGTTAAGAACCGCTGATATATACAGGGTGCATAGGTAACAGGGCGTATGACATCTTACCGGCGAACCGTTGATACTAGGGCTTACTTACTTACTAGGGCTTACATACTTCCAATTATCCAAATAATAGAGGAAAAATGTGTCCAAATAACGTGTAGTGCTCAGATATGTCATTCGCGTTGCAAGGGGTTGCATAGTTAATTATTAAAATTTAAAAAAAATCATTTTTTTCACGTAGTCCCCGTGGGCCTAAAAACCCAATTAGAAAGTTATTGCCCTGTCTCTCCTAATGCCAACTAAAAAATTACCACGTTTTCAAGAGCAATATTCATTTACCCGCATTTAATGCGGGTAGTTTTAGTTTTAACTTTCATTCGTTTTTCTAATTCGATTATCTCAGTGAAAATTCCGCTTAGAAACGTAGAATTTTTTAGTTGGCATTAGTAGAAACAGGCCAATAACTGTCTAATCGAGTTTTAAGGCACACGGGGACTGTATAAAAAGTTAATGTTTTTTTATTTTAATAACTGTACAACCCCTTGCAACATGAATGACATATCTGAGTACTACATGTTATTTGAATACTTTTCCTAATTGGAAGTATGCCTCAATGGTTCTCCAGTAAAATGCCATACGTCCTGTTACCTAGCACCCTGTATAAATTTGCATTATAATTTTTGTTGGAGTTTGAAATAAATTTGATATAGCTGATATATAGCAAAAATTGACATTTTAGTTTTTAATTATTATAAAGTTGATAGCAATTGATCCTAGAATCACATTTCCAATTAGAAAAGTATCCAAATAACGTGTAGTACTCAGATACGTCATTCATGTTTCATGGGGTTGTATAGTTATTAAAATAAAAAAAAAATTACTTTTTATACTCCCCGTGTGCTCAAAAACCTAATTATAAAGTTGTTACCCTGTCTCTTTTGAGGCCAGCCAAAAAATTGCATGTTTCTAAGTGCAATATTCAATGAGATATTCGAATTGGAAAAACGGAGAGAAATTGGAAAAAACAGCACTGAATGAATGAATGAACGCCAGGGTCTCTGCCACCGGACTTATCCCGTTGCCGAGATCTCTTCCAGCCCAGCTTCGTGGCAGAGTCTGGAACAAAGTGAGTGCACCTAACAGTCTGAGTGTGTAGTTAGTGTTGTATCTGATATTTCAGTTAAAGCTGCCATCTATACTTCAAACTGTGAGTGAAGTGTTATGATTGAATATTTGTAACGTTGTAGGGCTGTTGCTCTCTGTGGCGAGACTTTTTAACGGGGAGATCGGCTTGCATTCGTGCCTTGAAGTTGGAAACCACAGAAAACCAACTTCAGCCGACCACCACTGTGGCGACGGTGGGGTTCGAACCCGGATCATCGCGATGCGAGTCCGTCACTATGACCACTCGACCACCACAGCGGCGAAAAAAAAAAACAGCACTGAAAATGTGCCATTTGTGTAATGGAATATCCCGCAGACCTCAGGTTGAAAAACACTGTTTCAAAAGTTGATCATGAGACTCCTGGAATTTTATGAGAATGAAACAAAAAAGTGTAATATTCATGATTTAATCAGTCGCGAGTAAAACTGCAACAGTTCTGTAAATACGTAGAACTTAAAAAAGGCTTTCGCTAACGAAACAAAAGTGTTAGATTCAAATGATTCATGAAAAGAAACAAATCTTTGTAGGAAAAAGCTCTCCCGACACCAGTACGAATTTCAAAAATTAAACATCTAATTCCACTATGCACACAGTGAAAGCCAATATTATCTACGCGGGGCCATAATACTTTGCAATTTCAACTACCTTTTTATCTATAAATGCATAAGTAAGATTTGTACACTGGCATAAAATAGTTTTAAACCTTTCCAAAAACATTTTACTGTTGTCCAGTGATTTCTTTATTGTACTTCGACAGTAAAGAAATTTTGACAAAACAATTTTGACAAGACCAAGATTTTTAGCTAGTTATTTATACTGATTTTCAAGAAAAAATATATTGTTTTGCGTATGTCTCGTTTCCGTGAGGCCCCCTCCCCACCTGAACTACCCAGTCGGCCTATGCCTACGTGTTAAGACGGCTCTGCACTCTGTAACCTCCTCGGAAACGTTCATTGATGGACCCGAAACTTTTAGATGGTCCCCAAAGATTTATTTTCAGTGAATGTATAAAGCAAAAATTAGTTCATCTCTAGGCGTAATCACTACCATATATACCGCGGGCAGAAGAAGCGGCATGCATAAAAATAATAAAGTGGACCCCAAAATGTTCTCGCATCGGGCAGTTAAATGATTGAGTCTGGCCCTGTGATATACATACATATTTGAATTGGTATCACCCCCCCCCCCACAGCCTTTCATGTCTATCTCCGCCTATAATTCAAATGGCGGGGCAATGAAGGAGATAATAATCTCTCTCGAAAGGGGAGTTCAAGTTAATTTGAGGGGAAAAAATATGTCGAAATATTTGGTGTATATGTATTTATTAATCTTTATCAGTTCGTCTAGATGGCAGCACCATGAAAAATCTCAGAAACGATCTTTTACCCGCTTTCATTTTAAGAACATTTGAAGTGGGGGGGGGGGGGTACACATTACTTGTATAATATATTTCTCTACATCTCTCTCCCAGGACTTTTTCTGATTTTTCAATAGTGTTGTAATCGAAGAATTTTTTCTTTATTTACATTAATTAAAACACAATGGTCGATGTTAAAGAATGAGATTTGATGGAGAAGGAAATAGATGTTTAAGGGACACAGGGGCGTAGCCAGAAATTTCGTTCGGGGGGGGGGCACTTTTATTTCGGGGGACCAAAGTGATAGAGAACAATAGATTTGGTCATCTTTTTCCCCTTTTTCTGTCATTTTCTCACATTTCGGGGGAAGTCCCCCCCCCCCCGCTACGCCTTGAAGGAACATAAAATAGGGGACATCTCTCTTTATCCATGACCCCCACATCCTGGAGCAGGGCTCCTAGGCTGGGGTCTTTAGCGGGCCTCCAAACCAACTTTACACAGTGAATTTATACCATGAAAAAACAGATTGATGGTAATTTTCTCAGGTCCCAGGCTGGAGCTCTATCAGCCCACCCTTGTGGGGGCCATGCATCTATCGTCATGTTCATTGCATGAATTACCCAGTGCCTCATAACGCATGAGCCCACCCGGGTACGGCCCGAGGGCGTCAAGCGAAGAGAATGAGAAACGGTTGAAATTTGTTGTTTTGACAAATACAAATTGAGAATTTGTCGGGTAAGGACCTCAGGAAAATCACTTATCCCGGGGGCCCATGATGCTCTTAAGACGGTCCTGGAATTATCCACAAAAAATCATTTCATACCGTGCACCGCCCAGCCTCTATCGACCATTGTCAATTTTGGTCATTGCCCGGGTCAGGGGCATAGGCGGGGATAGACTTGGAAGTCTGGGAGGGCACGGTCCTTTTTGCTGGGGGGGGGGGGCAAGATGATGATGATGATGTCGATTCATCTATACATATATGCATTAGATCTGTCGACTTTACCTTTGATGCTGGGGGCAGGGGGCAATGGCCCCACGCCCCCCCCCCGTATCTCCGCCCATGGTGCGGGGGCTGGGCAGTGTATACCCCACAAAAAAAAACTGACGTCGGTGTCCGTGTTACCACTGGTGCTTGAGCCAGGGTGGCAACTAGATGCTTGGTCGGCCGGGGCACAAATGCATTTTGGCGCCCCTTTTTAATGCTGAAGGAGAGGTTAAAGGGCGAAATTTGCACCCCATCTGGCCCTGGCTCGAGCATCCACGGTAATTTGTAGGAGGGGTCCGAGCACCCTCCGAGAGTTGATTCAAAAAGTCAAAATCTCTTACGTGAAGCTGAAGACGAGCACACACAAGTTTGAAACCCTTCCGACTTCTCTGCAAAAAAAGTACACTGAAACAATTTCGGAACGGCTATAGCAACAACAAAAGATGATATAAAAATATTATGTAAAGTGTATAACCACTGGTGTTTGCAAGAAGGAGGGGTTCACATCCCCCCCCCCCCAGAAAATCTTGCGTACGCCTATGGGTATAATGTATTACATACCATTCGTAATTTAGCATCTAGATGAGAGGAGGCGCATGGAAAATATTTGCCAGTAAACTATTTTGGGAGACCTTGAGAAATATATATCAGTGAAAATGAAGATACAGTATATTAAAAACTCATTAAAGCTGGTGAGATAGAATCATTTAATGAGGACTTGATAGAGTTAAAAGTTGTCGAAGAGTAACCGAAGATGAAGTTGAGGGTTCGGAAAAACAATTGAATGAAAAATAGGCTGGATATTAATTAAAATTTTTTAATCGATTAATCTAATTTTAATCGAATATTTATCTTAACTGTATAATATTAATTGATGCTATAAAAATGTAATTTATTCATTTCATGCACCTATTCGATAGATGTAAACAAGCATAGAAATAGACTAAGAAATTAAAGCTGCAACTTTTGAAGCAATTTAATACTCGTATGCTGAACATATTTTCTAAAACCTGGAATTTCTTCATTTGGATCTTGTGGTTTATTTAAATCGATTAATTTTCCGTTAGTGACTGATTTCGAAACTACTTTTGACCATAATATGTTACTTGTTTTCCCTCAAACTCCTCCCAAATAGTGCTTGTGAGATGAGGAATGATACTTCCGAGAATACGAACAACTGCTGTTCATAGCAGAAGCAATAAATTTACATTTAAATTTTCTGTACATTCTGTTTTGAGTCTGGACTGTCTCGTTTCTGATATTAAATTATCGACTCTTCAATTGACACCATTTCAACTAACAGATGATGCTCAAACGAGATCCTGCTCGCAGTGCCGCCTTCTTAACTCATGGGTCCATGCCCGGGTGGGCCCAAGAGAAGAGGGGGGCCTCACAAAAATGATATCTGGTTGAAATTTCCGAAAAAATGCTAGTTAGGGCCTCAGAAAAATCATTTCGTCAGGTGCCCACGATGTTCTTAAGACGGCCTTGCCGGTTCGTAAGTCGGGGAGTAGCTGTACTTTGAGTATACAGGGTGATTCCATAATTCCCCTTGTCGCATTTTACTGGTGAACTGTTGATCCTAGAGGTGTACTTCCAATTAGTAAAAATAGTCTAATAATATGTAGAATTCACGTACGTCGTTCATGTTGCAAGGGGTAGTATAGTTATTGAAATATGAAATTAACTTTTTGTGCGGACATCCTGCCCTAAAAAACACCAATTGGAAGTTATTGCTCTTGAGGCCAAAGAAAAAAAAACAATTGTAAATTTTAAAGTGCGTTGAGATATTTGAATTTGAAAATGAGAGAAAAGTGCAGTATAACAGAGGGAAAGAAGCGTTGTTCATTAGTTTATGCTGTTTTTTTACAACTTTTCTCCCATTTTTGAATTCAAATATTTCAAAGAATTGGAAACGTGGATTTTTTTTTTTGGCTCAAGAAAGACAGGGAAACAACTTCGTAATTGGGTTTTTGAGGACAGGGTATCCATATAAATAGTCAATTTTTATATTTCAATAACTGTACAATCTCTTGGGATATTAATGACGTATCTGAGGTCTATAGGTTATTTGGAATATTTTTTCTATTTTTTTATAATGCTTCTAGGATCAATGGTTCGCTAGTAAAATGCGGCAAGGGGAATACGGAATTACCCTGTATATACTGTATGTATCTGCATGTTTAGCACCTAAGACGAAGCTCTTGAATTTCGTCATAGCAGGAATAAGGAAGCCATAAACATTAATTCAAATACTACCTTGAAAGGGAGAAACAAAGTTGTCGAGAACTTCAAGGGTACTTTCTCTATTCGTTCCTTGCACAGAGTAATAATACTATTACTCTGTGCACTACTTTATATCTTAAGTCTATGGTTCCTTGCAATGAGAAATATTGTGGGGGTATTTGAAAAGGTGATTATATGTGAAGGGGTTGAGAATGAAGACGAAAGGAAGGAAGCAGCTGTCTTTAAGAGATGAAAAATCACTTCTCGTATTTCAGGGAAACGCAGACAAAGAATAGAAACACAAATCTCAAATGAGGGCGAAAGTAAGCGAAAGGTCACAAATATTTCGCTCAAAGAGAAAGAGTTGAAGATTCGCCTCCCGGCTAAAAAAAATGACTGATCGTCCCTGAAGACAAGAAGGAAATTGAACCAATTTACCTCACCATGAGGGGATTATGTACCAAAGAGTAGCTGTTGCTACTAACTCTTCGAGAACGGAGGCAAAATTATTAATGAAACTATTTCAATACTTCACATGGTATTTGTGTTTTTTGTTCTGTTTCACAAGAGAATTGCTTTTCTATCGCGATAAATATATTTTATTTAATTTTTTTTTTTAAGGTACAAAATCTCTTATAAAAATGCGAAAGTGGATTCCATACTAACCTTATGAAAATTCTTATTAGTGCTTATTTAAGTAATATACGTGTGTAATCATAGGTACAAATTTTCATGACAAAAGCTCTGATTTATAAAATTCCAAACCGAAAAAGGAAAAATAAATAAAACGCGTCGAAAGAACGGAAAAATCAATTAATTTGCGCTTTCATTTTGTTTTTTCTTACTTTTTTTTTGCCGAAAACCGTTTTTAAAAGGTGGATCACAAAAAAAAAAAACCGTGAAGGAACTGACTGGTTCCTTGACGTCACAAAGGGTCATCTATTGTACCATGTATGATACATGATTTTAACTGGATCTTCGAAAACAAATGGGTGGATCAATTTATTTGACACAAATAGCTTCAGTGTTAATGAAATGGGTCTAATACTTTCGCACTTGGACGAAATTGAAAAGATCCCCAAAAGAAGAACTCGGTTTCACGTTTGCCTCGAGGCCGTGGGCTATAACGTTATTTTCAACTCCTGTTTGTATTGTTTCATCCCACAAGTCACATGAAACCGAAACAGTTGCGCAAATTCTTAGAAAAAAAAAAGTAGTTTTTGTACTTTTTTTTTGTGTTAAATTTCAGTTGGTCTTGATTAAAAGTATTGTTGAAGGGAACTACGCCGATGTTGAGTCAAATATAAAAATGATATTTAGATGAGGTATGATGTATTGTAGAATCGAACTGTTGGTACGATTAACATGCATATAGTATGCATTAAAATCATGATTATATCATTATAGTTCATACTCACAACACTCTAAGAGTTCATATACAGTCGTAAGTAAATCGTAATGAGATCATGTTTAACGCCAGAATATATGAAATTATGTAATATAAAATAAATAAAACCAAATAAAAGAGATGCAGCTGTTTCTATTTAACCTGTTCTTATATATTTCAATTATCTCTAGCATTGTGTCATGTTTTGGTGATGTGTTTGTGTCCTTATATATATATATACCTTATGCGTTCAAGAGCTGAAGAGCTTTAAAGCAGTAATCCTCAACCCAGTGGAGTCCAGGCTTTTATTATTGGCATCTGGGAACGACAAACAAATTTCTATGGAACGATAGTAAAAATTGTATACATTTTTGCAGAAAATTTGGACACTCGCTCCCGCCACCATCATGAAAAACTGCACATGCACCGCTACGCAGATAAAGGTTGAAAATCACTACTTTATAGGATTGTGATCTGATGGTATTTTTGGCATTTCATCGCAGCCATGCTTGGCAGCCTTAAAAAAAAAAAAAAGAGCCGCTGTGGTGGTCGAGTGGTCATAATGACGGACTCGCATCGCAGGGACCCGGGTTCGAGCCCCACCGTCACCACAGTGGTGGTCGGCTGAAGTTGGTTTTCTGTGGTTCCCAACTTCAAGGTGCAAATGCGAGCCGATCTCCCCATTAAAAAGGGTCGCCACTGAGAGCAAGTCCTACAAACAGTACAAATATTCAGTCATTACGCTTCACTCACTTCCCTTCTGAGATATAGATGGCAGCACTAAAAATTATACAAAACCCTAGATGCGCACTCAGACTGTTAGGTACACATACTTATACTTCCGGCACAACTCACTAGGTAGTAAATTGCCCATGGCGATAGACCTGAGTTGTGCTCGGCTTGAAAAAAAAAGTCTTAAAAAAAACCTTCCTGTACGTAATAAATGGTTCTATACTCTGCGCACTGTCATTACAAACACATTTTTGTTACAATCTTATAGCCAGCCTTTTAACTGCACATACACAAACGCCAACTTAGTAATATTGCAAAAGAATTTAATATAAGTCTTTTTTCAAGATGAAGGCATCGTAATATGAACAGTCTGAAAACAAGTTATTTCAATTTTTTACCTCAAAAACATAGTGCATAATAATTTTTCTATGAACCGTTTAATAACATTTTCATTTTCATACGCCTATATTTATAACATATTTATAGATTTCATCATAACGTGGTATCTAATGTCTGTAAGATATTGCTGTCTTACTGACTCGACATAGCTCATTCCATGTAGTTTCGTGTGTTCAAAACAGAGTTAGTTTGGAAGAGTGAGAAGGATTCTCGTCAGGGTCCTTCTTGATCTTTCTCTCTCAATAATATACTACATCACTTGATAAAAAGCGATAGCATGAAAACAACCTTATAAGATATGGTTAGCGTTAAAAATCCCGCTCCGAGTGGTTAGCGGATTAGTTACACATTGAACATGAAGAAAACCGTTATAAATCGACTAAATCGTAGGCCCGAAGTAGTTAGCCTTTCGGCACATTAAAGGACCACGAGTGATAAGAAAATCTTTATATTATCAATATTTTGAACAACTGTCTTTAATATGAATTCGTAATTTTCAGTGAAATCTACCTTATTATGCAGAACGTATATTTTTATGCATCCCGGCAGTAGACATCATCCATATCATTCAGTCATAAAGAAGTAATACGCAGTCTGTTGAACATTTTAAGAAATATCAACGGAAATAAAATAATAATATTTGTAGCATTTAATTTTTAAAAAAATCGATTAAATAAAAAAAAAGTTAATATAACTATTTAATATACACTCTCGCACTCAAATAAATACATTTTTTCTCGTGCATGTCCCAGATATTAGAGCCTTGGAAGGCCTTTCTTTCACAACAATTGATAAATATATAAATATAATGTTTAATGTTGATATAACTAATGTTATAAAATTAAAACAAAATATCGTAAATTTAAATTATCATTCAAATTTCCAACAGTGTGTGGTAATTTTCGAAAAAATATATGGTAAATATTGAAATAAAGGGAAAAAGCAAATATAAATATGTGGCTATCCATTTTGTGAAAACCATTATTATAACACACCATTGCTGACACATAACACAAAACACCGCTGAGATTACACAATCTCTGCAATCAAAATTCAGATTATGAGCTGAACACACGGGAAAAAAAATTTCAGCTCAAGTATTTCCCTGATCGTGAAATCGATTCAATATACACTCATCTCCTTGAAAATAATGAGCCAAAACTGAGAATCTTCTTCAGGCCTTTTACCTTATGTGGGTGCCAAAACATCGTAATTGAGAATACACGATCTCCCCGATAGGAAGAGTTAGAGTTAATAAAAGAGGTGTGGTACATTTAGTAGCATCTTGCAACAAAACGGAAAAACAAATTTAAAAAAAAAAGCCTTTCATAACAGAAAGAAGCTAAAAAAAATAAAGGTTAATATTTTTTAGATGTCCGTGAACTTTGATTAAAAACCTGATGAAGAAAGAACTGGAGGAGGAGAAAGAAGCTCAAGGGTTATGTCTTTATTAACTTTTCCTTCTAAAACTTGTAATTGATGATGATACGATATCACGATAGATAACGAATTTCACGGAAGTTCTAATAGTATCATCTTTCTCGTTAAATTGAAAGAATCCACAAGCCATTTATATCAATATGTGTCGCGTGTACTCGTTGGTCGAAACAAAAAATATCTCTTTAGTGTTCGTAAATCGCTAGTTAGGTGAGAGGAAGATGAGTGTGACGACAACACACATTGTTTTCGAATTTGTCAATGTCAGTTTCTTACGATGTTTGACAGGATCTGGATTTTTTTAACGATTGTATGGATATTTTTTTGTTATGCGAGACGAAACACCTTATTTTATGATCTTCGATTTCAATTTTATATCAGTGAGTTTTATTAAAATAAATAAAAAAATGTAATTATATTAAACTTGTTTTTTCTCATATTTATACAAATATCTACTCAATCTCATTTCAATTGTTTAAAAATCTAATCATTGATATCATTAATAATCGATATCAAATTTTGCTATATCCTCTTCACACCTGAGCCAAAACTGACTAAAAAAATTTTTTTTGATTGATTTATGTTTATTGAATGTCAAAATGCCCTTTAAAAAGAAAAAAAAATACTTAATTGATTTGGGTCGATATCTTTACTAGGACCATTCGAATTAGGTACAGATATATATACGTGTATCTCAGATCTTAACTTGAAAAAAGAATCACCAAAAACCGTTTAAAATGAGGTACACACCAAATTAGATAACAATTATTCATTCAATCATTATCATTCATCGATCATCATCATTAATCCTTCCAAAAATGATATTATTTTCTTCTTTTATTTGGTACATAATTATGTACGTAACATAATATATTTAGTTTTATTTATTGTATTTCCGAGGCACAGCTTAAGTAATCGCAAATACAGATGCTTTTAAGACGGATCTGAATATTTCAGAAATCGGTGAAAAGGGATCTACGCCAGTTCAGCGCTAGAAAAAAAAAATGATTAATAATATATAATTTATACCAGCCGTACATTTTCGTATCAGCCGGCGACGTAGTTGAAGATTTGTTAAATAGCGAGTACTATATATACAGAGACAACGAAGAAGACTTACATGATATTGTAAATTATTTCGAAGACACCTAGATTGGGAGGCCAACACGAAGAAATCGTCGGAGAGATCCAAAATTTTCTATAGAACTATGGAATCAGTTCGACGCCACTATTGACGGCTTAGCAAAAACCAATAATAATATTGAGGGCTGGCATAATTCGTTGAGTAGCACTATTGAAGTCCACATCATTCCAAGGTTTGGAAATTCATAACGGCTCTGCAGAAAGAGGAGAAACTAATAGAAATTAAATTAGAGCAGTTCATCTTTTCAGTCAAGAAAATACTAAGCTTCGTAAAAGAGCTATGGACACTAAAAAAAAATTTTGAAATAGTTCAAAAAAAAAAAAAAATTACGAGAACCGAACATCAGATGAATTTCTACGGGGAACATAATTTGTTCGCACATAATTTTCAGCCACAAGCGTAACTACTTTTTATGACGTGATGATACATTTTTTAAGACGACGACATATTTGTGTAAAAAAACCATTCTAACCACATCTTACTTTCAAAATCATTTCAAAGCATTTTAAAAGTATGTCAGTTATAAGTCTGAAAAAAGTGAGAAGGGAATTGTTATTTGTAAAACACAATCATATTTTTTGCGCTGAATCGTCGGCTCTGAACTGTCGTGACACAAGCAAAAGGTAGTGGAACAGAGAGAGAGAGAGAGAGTGAGAGGGATCATAATTGTTTTATTCTCATCATTTACGTACTTTAAAAAAATCATCGGTAAATCTAAAATTTCAAAATATGTATGCGGTGATACGTTAATTGTTGGATTTATATAATCACGCATTAAGAGATAAACGTTTTCGATTCAGGTAAACGAAGTTTTCGGAGTATAAAAGTATATGATTCGTCAAGTTCAAGTGCGTGAAGTCTTTCCCATGGAAGCAACAGCAGGTGTGGGAAGGAGTACATACATTTATTCTTTTATGAAAGCAAAAGGGAAAAACAGATGGATATAAATGCAATTTCTGCACCAACCAACAAAAGAAGAGCACCCAATTTCAGTTATTGAGAGGGGAATTCAAAAGAGAAGAAATCTTTGAAAGGTTGGACATTTTCTCAAAGAAAGTGAAATGATCGCGAAATGGGTGGAGAATGAATCTCACTTATGAAAACCATAAGAAAAAGAGAGATCTAGGCTAAATAATAGCCTGAAGGCGATTGAGAGTTTTTATTTAGGGCATGTGAATCTTCAATTTTGCGTCTAAGAAAGAAAAAAATGAAAAATATTATGTTTATGAAAAAGCTAGAAACTATGTGGAAACCTTCATCCTCAGCAGAAAATACTATGGAAATTATAAAACTTAATTTTTAATAAACTTAATTACGTAAGTTACATTGGTATATGAGGAATTGACGCACGTAATTCTTTGCATTTTAAAAAGAGATCGATAAACTGACCAGAGTGAAATAAAATTTAAAAAAGTATATTTCTGTATCAAAGCCCAAATTTCGATGGTACGGTAAGAGTGATTTGAAATTTTAAAATATAAAACATTAATATTTGCTATACTGGTATAGTTTCACGAATTCGGAGCTGACTTTTCTAAACTTCAAGCTGTCTCATTGTTTTTTTTATACTTATTATAAGTAAATTTAATATAAATTAATACCTTTGGTGCTATTATAGCTAAATTTGCTACTATTGTCAGATTCCGGACACTTTTAATGCGGACACATAATTTTCTATCCTTCCCAGCTATTTTCTTGATAAAATTTTATTCTATTTATATATTTATGTTTTCAGTTCGTTTTTGATTACTTTATATGGAGTGAGATTTACTATATTGATGATGGATTTCACACAAAAAAGGCCATATAATTACATTTGGAAAATTCTCATCGCAACTAATGTCGTTTCCTTTACTTTGGCGAAGGACGTAAAATAGAGTGACGAGTTCTTAGACGTCTATCAAGGATTTCCGCTCAAGAAAAGGAAAAGGCCGATTGAAGGCGGGTCCAGAGGAAGGAACATATGAACATGGACGGCTTTTTCCTTCTTCAAAGCCATAATTATCACACACTGCATTACGCAGTAAAGTTCCCACCTTCCGAAGGCGTGGAACATTGAGTAATATATTTAATAGCAAATGATTACGGTAAGAACATTATTTTCCAAATTTTTAAATTCAAACGCCTATTTTTTTAATTAATTCAATCAAGTTTCATAAATTGATACCGTCTTTCAAAAAAACAGTGAGACCTTGCTGCAACGATTACCGATATAATGATAAATCCCTCAACAACGATTTATTTTGGAATTTCCTATATAAACTAATGTTAAACTCCTCTCGATGCAACGATGCGGCAATTCTAACAAATCTTGTTTGGAATTAGTCTAATGTTAAACTCCTCTCGATACAACGATATCCCTTGCTACGATAAATTCCTCTATACCAATATTTTTTTAGGGTATTTCGAAACTAACACTACTACACAACACAACACTCTACGACGATATTTTTTATATTTCACTCAAAAAATCACCCTCAATATATTTTAAGTTCCTCACCAGTGTTTGTTATTTCGAGGGTTTTCAATATAATATCGGTATTTTGCATCAACTACCCTCCAAAATTGTTAATGAAATTGCCGTGAAGCTTTTTTTCGTGTAGTACACAAAAATGTTGTGCTGTAAACCACTTTACAGAGTTAAACAATCAACTGAATTTTATTAATCAACTATAATCAGTTTGATTTTTTTGTTGCGAATAAAATATACAGTACCTAAACGTGCATTTTATGGTGATACTAACGACGCCAATTCAGTAGAAATGCTAGCGGCAGCATAAATTTGGCAGTGACTGATGCTGATACTCTTGATATAACGATAACCCCTCTACGACGATATTTTTTCTTGGTCTGCAAAGTATCGTTGTACCGAAAATTCACTGTATTCCAAATAAATATTTCCTAGCAATAAAGAGAAATTATAAAAATTTATGAGACTTTTTTCTAACTGACGTCGGAGATGCATGACATTTTTCAAACAATTAAATTCCAAATAAATTCCCAAATATTGCGTATTAATAATTTAATTTATAGCAACTATAATTTATGACTTGATTAATTACTATGTTTATTAAAATTTCGAATGATGAGAATATTTTGAAAAATAAAGTGAGAATTTCCATATTTTCATTTGAATATCATGTTTTGATCTTAGCGAAGGTGTCTCAATCTCCCATCTACAAAGTTTCGATATTTCGCTTCCAAGACACGTCGTTATCTATTCAGAGATATTCATGTCGATGTTCATGGTATATAGTGCTAGCTGTCAAGTCGTGTTCACACGTTATTTAAAAGTAGAAGCATGAATTCGGCAGATCAAGAAGCTGATTGACCTTTGCCATGACGTTCATGGTTCGTAACCTGGAACGTGCACAGCTGCAAATTAATTGTGACATCGCGTGCTCAAGATATAAGACAGTGAGTGCATAGGAGTAGTAGCTGTGTGCGGCACGCTCTGTTCCTGCCGCCGACTTGTAGAGCGGCTGCCAGCTTAGTGACCTCTAGCGAAAGTGTTTTCTGCCAGAAAAGGGCATCGCAACGCGAAAGTTCGGCTTTTACGGTGCAATTTCAATTAATTTTAGCTACTGTACACAAAGCATTTAAACTTCAAGTAGGAAAGAATTCCAATCCTTAACTAATGTCATGAACGCACAAGAACGCTAATTTATTTTGCACGCATACAATGTACAAAAAATAGGTATATTATTATATATATTTCGATTTTCACAGCTTGAACATCTAGTTCTAATTTTGAAGACGGTGTTGTTGGAACATACTTTAATATAATTATGACTAACTGCTTTAACAACAAAACTCCTCCCTCAATTATAGATGGATTACAGTATAAGGAGAGGCTAGTATTGTCTTGTATTTCTTTTCGAAATATTTAGCAATTTCACGCCTGGATGAGAATTAGATGCTATTGCCAAATGAGACAATTAATGAGAGAATATTTACACATAACATCATGGTATTTCTATATTTTAGAAAATAATTTGAAGCCATTAAAATAATTATAAAGTATATACGATAATATTTTTTATTCAACATCGAATTCTTTTTCGCATTGCTGTTTCAATTTCAATTGCTGAGTCTCATTTATGATATCGTAAAGCTCAAAGCTCGTGTAGCAGATACAACACTCCGAGTATCAGCTGAAATAGGAGAAGCAATGAACTCACTCTAATTCTGACACCACTGAAACCGTCCTTGAAATATCGGTATGGTGAAGAAGTTTTTCGCAAAATTTGAAATTCTACACTAGGGTTTCTGGAATAAACGATTCAATTGAATAATTTTGTTGATTTCATTTCATTAATACCAGTCAAACATAATTCATTTCATTATTTAATAATGACCTCCTTTATTAGCGTAAACATTTTTTTCAAAAGCATTACAGTCATCAACTATCTTCCAGACTCTGCCACGAAGCTGGGCTGGAAGAGATCTCGGCAACGGGATAAGTCCAGTGGCAAAGTTCTGGCGTTCATTCATTCAGTCATCAACTATCCAATACTTATAAAATTACGTTTTCTCCAAGTTATTTATTCACGAATTCAATTGACAAACTACGCGGTGGTAAATGCGATTTATAAACGTTTGTAAGTGAATAAGCAATATAAAATCATTAAAATTGACTTTAACTTTGTTTCTTTGAACTCTGAGAAACATAGTCTGTATCGTTCAGCTAACTTGGAGCAATTGTTACCCGCGTGCATATGCATACTTTACGTTAAAAAATTTCTAAAACACAAACATAATATTTTTTAAAGTGGTGTATAAACTTTTACATCTTTCTTACCAAATGAAATAACCTAATATATATATATACTATATATATCAAATAACTTGTATCGTTTAAAAAAATTTCTAAAAGGACCAAAAAGTTTACAGCGCCCACTGTATATAAATTTATCTTTCTTTGACATGTTCTTTATTAGAGTCTTTATAGAGAGTAACAAGAAGGTCAACGTCTTTAACTAAAAAACAGAGAAAAATCAATAGAAACATAATACGTTAACAAAGCTATTTACGGCACAGACAATTCCCTCACCTACATGTGTTTGCTAAATGAAAACACGCCAAGACAATCTACTTTGTAAATCCATTAGCTCGGCTGTCATTTGTTGAAATGACTACACCCGCTCTTGAAAAAAATAACAAAGGGCAAAATAAGTTCATTAGGTAACTGAGTCCAAGACCTTTTCTTAGTAGCAAAATTCATTAGCTTGACCTTGATGGGGTTTTTTCCGGATTTCCCCTCTGTTTTTTTCACTTAAATTTCCTCAGTGAGTGTAGAAATTACTCGATGCTACAAAGAATTTTAATAGCATGTATTTTTCATGAAGAAGAAATAACAAAACAATCAAGAGTAGAAAACAAAGTTCAGGCTCCATGTAAAGCCTCTCTTCTCGATAAAAGAAAAATTCGTTAATGAGTTTTTACCAAAAGCTTCAGAACGATAGCAGTCGCTATTGATGAATCTATAAATTTGTATCTATCAATCAATAGGAATAGCAACCGGACTTTAGTCCAGATATTCATTCTGAATAATTTCACTTCAAATGTTATGGCTTAATGATAAAATCAGAAACTGCCGGATGTATGCTTCGCAACAAAATCAATTTTATCATTTGCGATATGACAGGACAGGGCATCTACGACTATATCCATGAATACGAATCAATATTGTAATATGCGAATAAAGCTCACAACATAATTACGAAGAAATTAAAATTCAAATAACATGAAAAATGATCAGCAAAGAGAGCAGTTTTATTCTATGATAGGTTGTTTGGCTCTTCAATAATTATTATTGAGCAAAATACAAAAATTAAAGTTTTTGAACCTTCTCAAAATCAAGAAATTATCAATGGGTAAAGTTTTCCCTCTCTGTATTTTGTATACAAAAAAATTACCCATATGTATAACAATTTAATTAAAATTGGCTGATGTATTAGTGATTAAAATCATTGATTTTTGCCACTTTATGCTTGCTAAAATATAGCTATCTCGAAAAACTTCAGGACTTAAGGAAACAAACAAGAATTTAAATCCCCGATATCTCAGTAAATTTTCCTTTAATCGCTGCGAGTTAAATTTCTTACGGTATAATGGAAGAGGCTTAAATGTTACTAATTCACAAGTTTTTGATTGAAGCCGTATAAAAATTTTATTTGTTATACATTTTCCTAATAATCATTTTAGGATGATTCAACCAATACAGCAATTCTTTTCCCTGTTTGCGAATAATTTTATTCGAATTTTTAAATACACTGCAATAATCTTATTCCTTTCAAATATTTTTGATAAAATAACTTACACACGTATAAGTTCTCTCATTTCTCTCGCGAGCTTAGTATTTATTATTATTTTTAAAATTACACCAAAAAATATAGACTCTGCATTGCATTTCTATGCATTCACCTATTCATTGTAGAACAGGATTAGGTAGGGACAAAAAAATTGTCCAAATATAATAAATGATTGAAAATTTCCCATGGAATTCGAAGCGTAAAACTTTGTAGTATCTTCATAATTATGAAGGAAAGAATATGATTTCGGTGAAATTTATCATCAAACCCTTTGGTTTCGTCCTTTTCATTCGCACAAAGCACATCTAAAGAAAGAAAGTGACAAAGTGTTATATTTGAGCCGAAGGGGTAAAATTTTATGAGCTGACGAGTATAAAATAATAATAATAATACACGAGTCGTTGTCTCTCTTGCATGAAAGAACCAAAGGCAGGCATCACGAATTTCAATTAAGTTATTCGTCAATCCTGAATTAAAGCAATGTTTTGTGATGCTTTCATTCACGACGTAATGCTCAGGCATCAAGGTATTCAAGCACTTCTCAAAACTGTCATCGCTTTTGTTTCTTTTTTATTCACCAAAGAACGTAAACTCATCGTCATCACCTTCAAGTCATGGTTAATAACATGGGTTGGGACAAAATACACTTCCTGGATTGTTGGAGAAAACGTTATTTTTCAACAAAAGCGAAGAAGAACAAAATTAACGCTTAATTTTGATGTTTCTTCTTTGTTTTCTTTTTCCTCTCTTCAATTTTTTAGGGAGTTTAAAAGAAGGTGAAATAGATAAACAACAAATACATTTTAATTATGGCTTCCAAGATAAAAATGAAAAAAAAATTAATTCCACCTTTTCTAGTTTCGTGATGGGGGCTGGCACTTTTTTTGGACAAAAGATGAAAAAAGAAACGAAATTTGTGTTCGTGTAAACATGTACGAATGCATGAACACGTGGCTACTTGACACTAATTATCACGAGCATCTTTCAATGAATGGGCGCTCAATCAATTATTTGCTACTCACCAATCCAAGAAATACTAGAACACAATACTGATCTATAATTACAAAACCCTATGCTGAGAGAATTTACACATAAATGTACAAAAGACGATATGTGTATGACAGTGGCTACCTCATTTCAACCAATAATTACGTGGCGTATTAAAGAGAGTTATATTAGTATGGCTATGTTATAATCAATATATTAAATAACAAATACCAGAGTTTTTCCCCCACATTTCCACGTATCATTCAAATATTAACTTGTCATGTGCAGGGGACGTCTTACTTGTTGGCCCAAGTGTAAATTTTTTTACTGTACATTAACGTTTACAGAGAAATGTAGAAACTAACATTCAGTATATTTAAAAAAAAAAATTAATTTTATATTAGAATATGCTTCTATATATATATTATTTGCATAACGGAATTTATTCTCTTATACGTAGGTACTTTTTAACAGTTGTTTATAGAGAAAATAATTATGTTATTATTTTTTAATATATTACATAAAGATATACACTATTTGCATTTGCAAATACTTTAGTGATTTCTTTTGGCAGTTATACATTCAACTTCGACTTTCTACATAAAAATTAAGCACTTTTCTCAATTAAACCTAATACGTTAATTTCTATCTATTTACAGATAATTGTGATTACGATGAATAAACAAGTCCACTATTTTTTGTGCGAAAAATACACTCGAGTCCCTTTAAACGATTGAGCCCATTGTAGTTTAGCATATAATTTTTGTTGATTCTTCAATGCCAGGTATATGGTAATTGTTGTAACAGTTTGAGTTCGGGTACTCAAGGCAATGGATGAGACTTTTTTTCAAGTTCTTTCAAGAGGTGATGGTAACTTCTATTGAATGTTGTTTGGGGGCTTCAAGTAGATAAAATGAACAATAATGTACGGTAATAATTCTTCGGCGATAGCCACTAGTTTTTGTTTAGACAGAAAAGGGTGTTTTTTTTCGAAAATTCTAAGTGAAAACAATAACGGCTAATCGACCGCATTCACACTTCCTCGCTATAATTTAGTGGGTGCACCGTCATTTACAGAGTAATGAATGCAACTACCGATAGATCATGCTTACTACGCACTTGTCAGCACCAAAAAAAGCAGTGCAAATCATGCGGGTTGTATAGATCCATTTAAATTTTGCTGAAGATGAGCAGAACCTATAGAAAAGAAGAGTCAAAATTTCAAGGGAAGCATTTAGGCACTGCTGAAGCATACTTCCTGCGACCGAACAAGAGCTGCCGCAGGCGAAAGCCCTAATTCTAAAACGGAAACAGCTCAAGAAGATTCACCTCTTCTCTCTCTTTCTCACTCTTCTTCCTTCCTTCCTTCCTTTTAGCGTCTTCAAAGAACAAAGAAAACAACAAGAAAAACAAATTAATATATTCAACATATTCTTATACTTTTTCAGAATATTACTCGATTAATAGAGACTCTAAGCCAGATCAAAAATATTGGGAATTAGGGAATTATGAAACACTCGTGTATATATAATGTCTATAATAAAAACTGCTAAAAAAACATCTCCATGCATTTCCTGCGTATTTTCCGCACTTGAAATTTCGAAAAAAAATTATTTCAGAATTTATTTATTCTTCAGAAATTTATTTGAGAAAAATATGTCGCCCTATACATTGTGGCATTTAATTTTTAGAAATTTAATTCACCAATTATGATATTTTAAGGAATGGAAAGGTTTGTAGGTTACTTTTTTTTACAAAAAAAAGTCGATTCTTTTACTAGCATCTACCTGGTTTCTTTTCAATTATACAGATCACATAGATAACAGGGCGTATGGCATTTTACTGTCGAACCGTTGATACTCTAGACTAGAGGTATACTTTCAATTAGAAAAAGTATTCAGATATATATCATTCATGTTGCAAAGGGTCGTATAGTTATTAAAATAAAAAAGTAACTTTTTATACGGACACCCTGTGCCCAAAAACTTAATTAGAAAAATGTTGCCCTATCTCTTCCGATGTAAACAAAAATTCTGCATTTCTAAATGCAGTATTGGCAAAAATATTCGAATTCGAAAAACAGACGAAAGTTGGAAAAACGCAGCATTAAATACAGGTAAACCGTTTACCCCACAGAAGAATTCTGCATAAAAATGCAGAACTTTTTGTTGGCATCAGGAGAGATGAGGCGACAACTTTCTAGTTGTTTTTGGGCACATTATATATCCATATAAAAAGTTAATTGTTTTATTTTAATAACCATACGACCCTTTGCAACATGAATCGATTATAATCTGAGTACTACACGTTATTTGGATAGCTTTTCTAATTGTAAGTTTTCCTTTAGGATCAACGGTTCGACAGTAAAATGCCACACGCCCTGTCACCTTTGCACCCTGTGTATCTTGTATATATATACAAGAAAAACGGAGGAGATTTGGGGGGAAACAGCGTTAAATACGGGTAAAATGGTTTTTCCGCATTTAGAGCTATTTTCCTCCTACTTTCCTCCGTTTTTCAAATTCGAATATCTCAGTGAATATTGCACTTAGAAACATGGGATATTTTTTGTTGGCATCAAGAGAGACAGAGCATAACTTTCTAATTGTGTTTCGGGGCACACGGGGGCTGTATATAAAGTTATTTATTTCATTTTAATAACTATACAACTCCTTGAAACATGAATGACATATCTAAGTACTACACGTTATTTGGATACTTTTCTAATTAGAAGTATGCCTCTCGGATCAACGGTCCGCCAGTAAAATGCCATACCCCCTGTTTGCTATGCACCCTGTATACATACATATATATATATTACATATTTGAATATTCTATTTGATTCAGTTATTTAAATGGTGCGTATATAACGAGTTCAGCTTTAAATAAAATGTCACGATAGAAATTCAAGTCATGGTTCAGGTAACTATCGTGACACAAAATTCAGTCTCGAGATTAACTTATATAAAGTCATCAGAAGAGAATGGGGAAAAAAAGAGGTTTTCCGTTTATGGTAATGAATGTGAGATAATCGGTAATGCAGTCATCTGCGCTTTGAAGTAACTCTATCCAACTTGGCACATACAAGCTCGAGTTCTCGAATGACCATCGCGTGCATAGATAGAGATCTTCCTACCCTCTTGTAGGTGAAGCTTCATAAATGCTGCGGTAGGCTTTCAGCTCGAATGGTTTCTAGAAGGTATCTTTTTTTGTCCGGCCTCATCCAGATCACTGCAAGCACCTGGGTGGTTAAGTAAACGATTTCACCGGGGTCTCTACCCATTTCGCTATTGCACCGAATGATTGAATCATCTACCAAACTAATGTGATTTGTCGGAGAAGAAATAGATGTATCTGAAGCGAATGCACACAGAGGGTCGTATCTTTTGAACATGTCTCGGACAGTGTCCATACAAAAGAATTGTAAAGTTAAAGCAGCACTCGAGTTAGAGAGAGCCAACTTGTTCTGAATTTAAAATTAATTTCTGTTCTTTGAGTTTCAGTGGACTAGAAGACAACTTTATTTACAAAACCTACTTTCTGTCATCCAAGAAATATAATAATGCTCTGATATTCATACGTAGTAACATGTACTGTAGGTATTACTTCTGACGTAGTAAAAGCTTTACTTACTTTTAAAAGTTATTTCGACTTACTCTTAAAAAACTGTTTGGAGAGGAAATCCGAATAAATCCAAGTTTTTCTTCAAGATTTCTGCATATTTATTGTATAATAATGCTGATATCTATTACGACTGTTTATTAAATTTCATATATAGCTAGCTACTTTATGCAATTATTTATTGGCTTTATTATTTGAGGGGGTGTAAGTCACATTTTAAACAATCTCACTCAAGTCCAGAAAGGTAATCTATAAGTGCTGAATTGCTGAAAGAAACAAATTGAGCCAAGTCTCAGCTTCAATAATTCGCCTATAGATTGTGAGAATGCAATTTTTTTTGCAGTGTCCCACAATCGACTGACGGTTTTCAAAATGGGATAGCAAGAAAACGGTGACATCTTAAAGTCATTCTCGCGGAATATGAATGTGTGAAGTCAGGAATTTCAGCTCGTCATTCATGTTGCAAGGGGTTGAATATTTATTAAAATTAAAAAATTAATTTTTTATATGGACACCCTGTGCCCAAAAACCCAATTAAAAAGTTGTTGCCCTGTCTCTCCTAATGTCAAAAAAAAAAACATTTCTGCGTTTCTAAGTGCAATATTCGCTGAGATATTTGTGGACTGGAGAAACTTGTGGACAACGTTTCTTTTCCCACTTTTCTCCAATTTTTGAATACAGATATCTCAGCGGATATTGCATTTAGAAACGTGGATTTGTTGGTATCAGAAGAGATGGGGAAACAACTTTCTATTTGGGATTTTGGTCACAGGATGTCCATAAAAAAGTTATTTTTTATTTTAGTAACTATACACCCTCTTGCAACATGAATGACGAGCTGAAATTCCTGACTTTGCTCATTTATATTCCACAAGAATGACTTTAATATGGCACCGTTTTTTTGCTATCCCATTTTGAAAACCGTTAGTCAATTGTGGGACACTATGTATGTATGACGATAATTATAGTAAAACCTTCTTTTCTTAAATTAATTAATAGACTTACTCCAACTCTGACTTTAACCCCTCATTTGTGTGTGTGTGTGTGTGTAATCTTAAAATGCAGATATTATGTACCCCATGTTAAGATCTGAATAAAAAAGTACCATTGAATTTTTTTTTATGGCACGCATTTTTTTTTTTAACATAGTGATGGAAATTACATTTTTGTGATAGTGCGATTATAATAATAATGCATAAATAAGTAATAAATTTGAAGGTGAAACTTATCCGATAATCTTAATGAACGAACCAGAAAACTTTCTACCCTTGCTTCTGCGTTTAGTGTGTCGGCTTTGTAGTTCTTATCTCGTAAACCTTAGATTATTTCTTGTATAATATTATTTACAAGAAAATATTTACCATCATAGTTTACTTTCATACATGGCTATACATTTTTGACTGTTTTTATGTTACATCTTTTGTGGGAATCTTTTTGGTTTGTGCTCTATACTTTATAGAGAAGTATATTACCATGAAACTCATTGCAAATATTTTTTTTATTTCTATAGTAAGATGGGTTGTAATAAAACTCACGCCAATTCACACAGAACTACGAGCCGATCAGCATTGTGTATTCACGTTTTTATGTTCATGAAAAACCATCCACGAATAACCGGATCTAAACCATGTAATAAGACGCTGATAGGAGTGAAATTACTAACGGATAACTCGTTTTTAGGATTTGAATTACGGTACGTGGTTTTATTTTTAGATTTCATCGGTATATATGTGCAACTAATTTTTACTAATAAAAATTTGAGATTAAAATTTTTATTTCTTACTTTATAACAACTTAAGTGCTTGATCACCATTCATGTTCGTATTACCATGTATCTCAACAAGGCCGTTGCCAAAAATTTATTTCGAAGGGAGACAACTGGCATTTCGGGGAGAGCCAAAGTGGTAGAATAGACTTTAGCATGTTATTCCATATACAGGGTGCATAGAAAATTTCTTTATCCTATAATAACTCTCGAACCGTTGATCCTAGAAGCATATTTTCAGTTCGAAAAAGTATCTAACGTGTAGTCCTCAGATACGTCATTCATATTGAAAGGGGTTGTATAATTATTAAAAAATAATAAGGAACTTTTTATTTGGTCGCCTTATCTTAAAACCTAATTGTATAGAAAGTTATTGTCCTGTCTCTCGTGAGCCCAACAAAAAAAAATTTATGTTTTTAAGCGCAATATTTGCTGAGATATTTTGATTCCAAAAATCATTGAAAATGATGTTAAGACCAGCATATGAAGCGTAGAATGAGTTTGTGCGTTAGTTTATGCGATTCTTTTCTTCCATTAAAATTTCAAATTAAATTTTCTCAGTGAATATTGCACTTAAAAACATGGATTTTGTTTTGTTGTTGCGCTGAGGAGAAAGATAGCAACAATTTTGCAATTGTATGTTGTAGGAAAAGTGACAAACTAGAATTTTTTTTTAAATTTTAATAATTACAAACCCCTTGCAATATGAATAACGTATCTGAGGTACACACATTATTTGGATACTTTTTATGATTCGAAATATGTTTCTACTAGGATCAACGGTTCGCGAGTTATTCCAGGATAAAGGGACTTTCCTATGCACCCTGTATATCAGTCATTTTCTAACATTTTGGGGGGGGGCGGACTCAGAAGGGGGGGTTCCCCCCTCTCGCTACGGCCTGCCTTGTATTATCTCTATAGATATTTCACATTTGTTGGTAATTATTTCCATGTGAAGTGACCATGGTTTTCTTCAGTCCTCTGCACACGAAATTATGTAGGATTGATTTTAAAATTAAACTTGACCTCATTTTCGGTTCAAATTTCATTTTTTGAATTTGTTTATTTGTCGAGATAAAATTATGTCTCTCAGAAAGGAACACACAATGTTTCGATATACGCTTTCATTGTGCATATGAAATCACTGAACGTAGGTAAATTGCTTTTTTTTTATCCTCGGTCATGATGGTGTGCGACCTCTTTCAGCTTTCATAAATAATTTTGTTAATGAATTAAAATACATATGTTTGTATTACTGCATGTGTTGGTATGTATTGCCATTGGAAAAATTGTCAGCACTTGATCAGCCATTCATGGTGTTAAAAGTTGTAGATCCTGCGTTCCAGGATAATTCTGGAATGTACTTCTCCGTATATTATTTTTTAAATTAATTTTTCAAGGCTTTGTAATAATTTTTGTATCGAAAAGACACGTAACTTTACATTTCTCTTCGACAGTAGATTTCATTTTGCAATTATTTTTCACCTTGATTTGTAGTCACCTCCATTTTTTTATCTGGAAATTATAAAACCAACCTGTAATATTAAAATATCATTTGATCATTTTTGTCGCACCACGGTCGTTTTCTGCGCACGAGGAGTACTAAAATGTTTCTTTTTTTTTAATTTCGCGGCTTCATTCCATGACTTACCTGAAACTTTCAAGTGGGAAGATAACACATTATACAATATATATGTTACCTCGTGTAAGTGATAAATCCGGTAATTATGCATATTCCATTCTGGCAAGTTTAATAAATTTTGTTTGTATATCTAGATTTTCTATCATGGTTATTATATATAATTCCCAGGTTGTATTAGTAAAGAGAATAAATCCTCAATGAATAACTTAAATTTACGGGACATTTTGTGCATCTTTTTAAGATGATTTATATTTCGGTAGATTTGGTTTTGTTTGCACATGTCGATACACGTGAAGAAAGCCAACTTATCAAGACTGATAATAACTTCGTACTGAAAATTTTCATTTTTGAGTATTATTTGGCAAAGTTTATCTATACTCTTCCAATAATTTCATGTTTTTTTATCTTCTTACTTATTTTTACTTAGTTTAATTTTATTACAGAATACGCGTAATGAACGGTAATTTTGTTCATCTTCAAACTTACCAACTCCGTTTGGGAATTATGCCCACCAAAGTTACCAAAATGATTAGTGATTATGCATATAATAATTTTATCACTTTTATCGTAACATATATATAGCTAAGAAAACCAATGCATCCAATGTGTGAGAAGAAAAATATATCCCTCCAGGATTGAAATGTTGATGAATCGGAAATAAAAAAATTCGCCAATTTGGAAACTTTGATGTGAACAGAAGAAAAGCCTAAAAGAAAAACTTAAGCTGACAACTGATAAAACAGTATTCACAATGAAAAAAAATAGAAAAAACTTTTGTTTTATATATAGGTAGAGTACGTGTTTTTTTCCCTATCGATTTGTCTTATTTCCTAAGATTCCATAAATAAATCATAGATCAACAAATTTTTGTCAAGCTCACCTCAAGCTCATCTCACTGACATTTAGTAATATACCAGGAGATACATTCCTTAATTCATTAATTAAAAGATAATTCATTTCTATTCTGACATTTCGTAGTTGTCACCCACTCTGCTAATCGGAGTTCGAATCCGAGCTGGGATGTTGATGAGCTTGTTTAGTCATTCCAAATGCTTTATAAACTGTACTTCTCGATTTATGTAGTCCGCCATTGTGCAAAGAGTTTAATGCAGTGCAACAAAGCGTGTAACGATTGCTTTTATCTTCATTGTGATGCATATACCGTTCATAAAACATATAATGCCATCATAATGAATGACCGACAGAGATAAATGAAACAGGATGTAAAGACAACTATGTATTAATTTGATAAAACGTTATAAAATAAGAACTCACTTCTAAAACATTCGTAAGTCATTTTTAATAAATGTCCATGACAACAAAACAAACATTAACAACAATCATTTCAGTCATTTACACATACGCAATTAACAGTACCTGCTGTTACGATTAATGACACGCAATCATTTATTGTAAAATAGACATTTTTGTTGCAAAAGAATTGACAACAATAAACAAATATTCCAGCATTTTAAACGGTAAAGTAATATATGATTTCTGATAGAGCATTTGTAGTTTAAACCAGTGTTTCCCAAAGTGGACAATATTGCCCCCTGGGAGTGATGCAATGGTCCAGGAGGGCGGTAGAAGCTACGAGTATAACATAGGATCCTATGGGGTTCGATTTAGTTTTGGGGCGATGAGAGAAAAAAAAAATTTCTGAAGAAGGGGGCGATGGAGCAAAAAGTTTGGGAAACTATGGTTTAAACATTTAAGTCATTGTATATGCATTTTCAGGAATTCAAAAGATTTAAAACTGAATACAGAATCTATTTTCTAAACTAAAAAAAAATATCAGAATTCAATGCAATTAAATGCATGGATCGTAAGTAACTATTCGTTTCATAACCAAGTATGTAATTATATTTTCATTATAAATTGACATTCGTGTTCCAAAGTGATATGATCTTTGATCTTTTAGTAATGTTAGTTATGAAATAGCCGTTTTTGACAGCAGATTTGGATATTTAAAACTTTTATTTCTGAACTAACAAAAATGTTTTAAAAAATATCATTACAGCATTTATATTTTTCAGTGTTTGTGTGTAATCGAAATTAGTAACAATTTTAAATCATTAATTGTTGGTTAAATTACAAGTAAATGGAATTTTATTATGAAACCCCAAAATTAATATAAAAATTCCAGCCCGGATTAATTTAATGATTCTCAACATTCGTGTGCCACGGGAAGCACGTGAAATTTTTCGTGAAGGTGACAAGTGCAAATATCGAAATCTGTTGTCGAAAACTGACTATTTCATAACTAAGATACACACTTGTAATATCATTCCTGAGTGCCGAAGAAACACATGACAGATGCCATGGTTCCTGTGGGTACCGATTCGGAGACAACTACGTTAATAGACCCCGTACACCAACAGAAAAAGTTTTAATTCATAGTGAAATTATGCTTAAAAAAAACCTCTATTTAAATCTTTTGTGACATAAAAATTGTTTATTTATATGCTATTTCTTTTTGAAGAAATTCTGATAAACTATATTGATATTAGTTAAAAGAAAACGTATTTTATATCAATTAACCCTTCAATGTTTCGTGTTGCTGCTAAACTACAATAAATCGATAATCAATTATTCCACCCGACTGACATCAGAAAAAAAATTCAATTATTTTCTTGTGTTCATCATTATTTGTAAAAACTAGTGGTAGATTATAAATCAAAAGCACACATATATATATGGTAAAAGGTATGGTAAATTGTCATGATAAAAACATTCTCAAACATGATAAATTTTAGGTTTAAAAAATGAAAATTCATGTACTAAAAAGAGTTAAACACTTATTATACATTTATTTTCTACAACTGAATTTGATATCGGTATCTTAAGATAAATAAAATAAAATGATAATCATGAACACGTGCTTGGCATAATTGCATATGCTAAGAGGAACAAATGTTTTTATACTGTATTTTAGTTTCAACCCCTTACCTGTGTCACCCGAATTAGGTTCGGGCAACTGAGAAGTACAATGTTTGTGATAGCACTTTTTTTCTTTTTGTGTCGAGAAAAATTAGTTATTTTCACCTCAAAGGCAAAATTGAGTTTTTTTTAATCTTTTTTATTTACATAATGCACGAAATCGAACAGGGAAAAAGATTTCCGATTTTGATACGTTTTTCCGAAACATATTCCACAGTTATGGGGAATATTATTAATTTACCCTTTAAACATTAAAATGCACAAAATCAAAAACCACTAAAACTAAGTTAATGTTTCTGAATAAGCTTAAAATTTAATTTGTCAGCGTGAAGGTATATACTAAATCATTCTTTTTTTTTAATCAAATTTTTTGAAAATCTTGAAAATGAAATTCCGTATTTAGAACTATTGTAACAGTGAAACACTTATGTCTAATAGTACTTGATCATAAATTAGAGAAGAAATTAGTTTTTGAGTACGTTTGTACTTAACAAAAATATAGATCCTAAGTATTTGGACAAACTCTATTTAAAACCGTAAAAGTATTTCTGAATTTTTTACGATATTCAGAACCACCCTATTATGTCAATGTCATAAGCAATTTCAACAGCATTCTTCAGTTGCAATCAAGCAACAATAAAATCGTCATACTAATGTTTTCCCCCCATTAAAAAATATAATATCAAAATTATAAGGATCCTAAAATTTCAAATTTGAAAACATATTTTTGAATTGGATTTGTGAAAATTATTACTTTTAACATTCTGACTCCGGATCATTGAAACGCTTGTATACAACAGAACTAATATTGAAGTTTAGCATATTTTAAAACGAAAAACATGAAACTGACAACTGAAAGTTTGAACCAAATCAGCTTATAGTTCATAGGATTAGCTTACCCGTAAGCATCTTATGTGGAAACCTTAATTCTTCACATATGTTTTTCATGAACATACGTCTTTCCCATTTTCTTTCCGGCGATAGGGGATGGAAGAAAATGTTTTCGACTTTCATTAAAAACCCTGCCTTCAGCTTGAAAGTGATAAGTTTCGTTTTAAGTTCTCAATCTCTCTCCAACAGTTCGCAAAGCGCTGCGATGTACGTCTGGGCCATTTGTAATGTTTCGTATTTAGATAATTTGCGGTCATCACCAATTGACGGAACAACGTTTCGCAACCTATCGAATGCAAGATTTAAACTTTGCATTCTTTTTCGTTCTCTAGCATTAGCGGCAAGTCTTCGCTTCTTCAATACCGTAGGTGGTGGGGCCGGCCTTAGAGTTACTTTCGATTTCTTTTCGACTTTAGAATCAGTCGTTCGCTTTGATCTATTTCTCCGTGAACAGTTCGACTTCTTGGAAGATTCGGCTTTTTTTGATAAATGCGTTACACTCGAACGTTTGGAAATGTCCATAGATGAGCACGTGTCCGTGTCTACGTACAACGGAGATGACCTATTCTCACTGATACAGTTCTTTGACAAATCGGTCAATACCACGCAGGTATCATCATCAGAAGACTCTGGGTCACATTTTAGAGAACTGTTGCGGCTTTCGGAGCTGATGACCGTCGCCTGATTTCCGAAATCGTCGATGAAATTTTTGGGAAATATATAGTTGCTGTCCATATCAGATGAGAAAGTATTTGCAGCATACAGTTCGGTGCGATTGAGAAAAGTCAAAAAAGTGCTCATTTTGCCTGAAGATGTAACGATAATTTCCAAATGGATATTTAGTTGTCACGAAAGTCTAAATATTAGATTGATATCTTTTGTACCATTACTCAGGTTCTGTATCACTTGATTCACGATGCAGTGGACGCTGTTTTAAATAAAAAAAATACGATATTGTGTCTATAAGTAAGTCTTCGCCGAAGCCACCAGGAGCTTCTCGTCTCGCATAACAAAATGCACTATCCGTTGGTATAAGTCGCAATATATCAAACAAAAGTTCATGAAGAAATCTTGTTAATCATTGGAAATTAACGATATGCAGATTCTCTCCGCATGCACGAAGTACAGTACAGGAAATATTTTGTCCACTCGAATGAATTATATCGTTAGTTAAAAATATACATATTTTGTTTTTTTTCAAATACGTAAATGTCAAATTTCAAATCGCCCGAGTTGAGGGAATGCTTGCGACTACTTTCGAGGTTGTTGGGCAAAGCAATTAAAAATTTTCCCACTATCTATCACATGAAGATCTCGCTGATCCATACGTACACTAGTAGGTAATCCGGTTTCTCGGAAGCTATAGTTTCGAGTGAGCGGGAGCACATTCAGTAGCAGTCTCTGATTATGACCTTGGGGTCTGGGATACCTGCAGTTTATATGCCTAGGGATGGGCCTAGCGCATCCCCCACCTTTTGCTTCGACTCTCGCTACTTCTTTCCTTCCTATCCATTAGCTGGCCAATGGGCGGAAACAGCGACAGATCGAGTTGGGTGAGGTATGATTGGAATAGAATATAGATACACCGTCTATTCTCCCCTTCCTCTCTTTCAAACAAAAAAAAAAATGAGGTTTGAAAAAAATGGAAAGGGAAGAAGTAAAAAATGATTGAAGTCTTTTAATTCCATTATAGTATATACATACATATAAAAAAAGTTGTAATACAGAAGGAACTTTTTACTAGGCTTTCCTCAAATTCAAGATTCCCACGTCTTTTTTTTTTTCTTCCTTTCAACGAAATTGAGTTTTGAAAAGAGTCCAATCTCGAATATTTTGAGACAAAGAATTGATTTTAGATTCAGGGGCGTACGCAGGATTGGGGGGGGGGCACAAGAAATTTCTTTCACAGGCATTTTGAGTTATCAACCTTCAAAAAGCATTTAAATTAATAAAAATTGATCAAAATAGCAAGGTGTTTTCTTTAATTGCAAACGTCATTAAAGACATCATTACATGTAAAAATAATCACTCGAATCACTATGGAATCATGTGGTTCATATCGGTGATTACAAAAGATTCATGGAGAGATATTTTAAGTATGTTAATATACAAAATAAAACATACAAACACAAAACGCATATAATACAAGAGCGTAAACCAGACTGATTATAAGAGAAAGTAGAGTGAACAAGAAATAAAATCAAAAATGCATGATACATGATGGTGGCAAATAGAAGTATCAGATCATGATGTAAGTAAATAAATTCGGTCAAATATATATACCATACATACATGCATACACATAGATGAAGTTCCAGATCCGAGACGTAACTTACCATCAAGAATAGAAATAAGGGTGTTATTAAATAATGAAAGAGGTATTTTCTCTCGATTTTTTAACTTGTTAGTTTCCTTGTAAAGAAAATTGATTTTTTGGGAGCTTTCAGGAAAGAAAGCTTTGTTATTAAAAGTTGCACTCCAGTAAGTTTCACATCCACTATGCAAAAAACCTGATGAAGTTAATTCGAAACACGGACTGAATGCATCACTTGTAAAACGTTTGCTGAACATTATGGACTTGTTTGGTTGTTTTATAAGGGAAAAAACAATCATTATTATTTAATTACAGAAGGGCAAGGAAGAGGGAGAAGCGTGGCAATCTCCTCATTGACAAGAGAAGTAATCCAAGGTACAAATAGGTGATAATAATACGCATATGAGGTATTACAGGTTCTTTTAAGTAGTTATAAGATAAATTATAAGGTCATTATTAAGGTATTATAGGTTCTTACTGTTAAACACGAAGGTGAAAGTGGGAATACTTCTCTGCTAAAGATATCGGTCCTCTTTACCTTCTAAAAAAAAACACAAGGGGCAGGTTTTATTACAAAAATGTATTTCATAACCACATGTCGTACTTAACGATGTGACACATTCCGCTATTACTGGTATTCTAGCAAGACAATGACCGAAAATATAGCTCAAAAGTTATTAGGAATTACCTGAAAGGCAAAAAAATAAGAGTTTTATTGGTGGTGAAGTCACAGCTATAACTGGAATATCAAGCATTTATGGATTGCGTTCGATAGACGAGTCAGAGCCAGAAATTATGTAAATTCGATGGTTTTTCAATTTTGTGAAAAAGAGAAAGGGAAAAAATACCCACTAAAAAAATCATAGGACAAACTTATTGAGCCCATACCAAAACATGGCAAGTAGTTTTCCAATGAAGATTGACTCATTCTAATTTATTATTATGCCCATGACGTGACATGGCATTTGACTATTTATTAGTTGCTTGCTTTCTTGTTTGTTTGCGTCAAAAGTGCGACCAACAACCAAGTGATTATTTTTTTTCTGATTTTACGAAGTGTAGATAAGCAATTTTTTGATCATAATAGTTTGTAGTGAGATTCAATGTTTGTTTCATAGGATAGATTTCATTTAAAAAATTCAAATAGGAAATTCGTAGGAAAATTAATTGTTGTCAAAAGACTTGAGCACTACTGTATATTGTTTTTCTGCTGAAATTAGCATTCATTGAATATTTTTCCTCTCAAATTTCAAAAATCTCAAAAAATAATAACTTCTGTAGAGTTTGAATTAATTTTCAAAAAAAAGCCAAAACTACCTATCAATCATAGCCAAAAAAGGGATTTAATAATATGTGAAATAATTTATAAAAATAAATTATTGTGAATAATTAATGTAATTAATTATAAAAAACTAAATTTTCTGACAAATAAGAAATACATTATCCAAGGGGGTCGGGAATCTAAATACATAGTATCGCATTGGGTGTGCGGGAGGGAAAAAAGGTTAATAATCACTGTTTTAAATGCTTAAGAGGGATTAGGAAGAAAAATTAAATTGCTTAGGAGAAGAGAGAGTAGAAAAAAATTTATTCACTTGCGAGGGATTACAAAAAAAAATTATTGCTTACGGGTGCTTAAAATATTGCTGAATTAATTATTATGGACTGAGTGTTGGAAATTCTAACTTACTATTCGTATTTATCTAGAATTAGCTTTCTCCGCAATTGGAAAATTGGCTTTTATTGGGTGACGGAAATTATAGAAACAATAGAGAAATTGAAAAAAAAACTAAAAACGTTGTTAATTATGGATATTTCAGGGGAAGTGTAGCTATGTGATTTCTTTTGACAAGTGCTATTATTGAGCTGTAGCTTTTTTTTTTAGATCTCCTTATAACGGAATTTTCTTCATTTTTTTTCTGGTTCGTTTTGCTCTACAATATGTATGAGGCCCTAAGACGTAGAAAAAGACAATTTTTTGTCTAACTTTTGAGATTATCTCGTTACTTTTTTAGGGTTCAAAAATCATGTCAGTTGTTATTTTTTTCCACTCCAAATTCATAGTTTTAAATGAGTTTCTGGGCCCTAATCTTCATTTCAAACTCACAGTTCCGGCCTCTTATGTTGAAAGCTTCTGCTACTGCTTCATTAGGAACTCCCAGTGCGGCTGATAGCGTTTTCTTTTTTCCTCTAACGCCCATCGTTTAAGAAGAACGGGTTCAAAAGCTCCTAATTGAGTTGTCTAAATGAAGAACGGTCAGTTGTAAAGATGGACGGTGATACCTGACTGTTTTGACACGAACAATTGCCGTAATTTACCCATTGACCACTCGCTGACCCATCCGTAGCCCTAGGTCCCAACTCAAGTGAATCTGCTACTGGAACATTCTTTGTTTCTTTTTTCCTTCTTTCACAGAGAAGAAAACTTACATGGCAAATGGTAAGAGCAAGTATAGAATATTGTACAAATTTAAGTAATAATAATATGATTGATAGTAATAAATAAATATGAATATTGATAGAACCTAAACGCAGCAACCCAATATTAAAAATAATTACAAAGAAATAAAAAGTTTGCAATCTTTTGGAGGATCACAAGAATTTATGAAGTAACACAAAGTGTTTAGGTATTGAAATGAGTTAATTAAGTGTCTATTTAACATAAAATATCATAAATTGCAAAGAAAAAAAAGACTTTTTTTTTTTTTTTTTGGTAGAGACGCAAATATATGGTTTCCAGTACTTGAAGAATCAAAAATATACACCAGATTATATTTTTGGTGAAAAATAATAAAGAAAATCCCTTTCTCGTTCATGTGTTTAATCAATATTTTACATTAGGACATACGTCGTCGGTGTGCGTGCAAAATGTCATATGTCAAAATTCTCAATTTTTTATGTCACTAAAAGTGTTCCGTAAAAATTTCAAATGTTGCTGATCAATAGAACGCCAGCTATGGCATTATTACAAATTGTCCTTTTTCTACAAGCTATTCTGTTATTACTACTGTTTTTCCTTTTCTTTTCTTTCTTTTTTTTTGTCTCTTGAAAACTCTAGTTTTTTACATATGACATTTTGCATGCACACCGACGATATGTCCCTTAGTCCTCAAAGGGTTAAGAAAAAGATAATGCATAAACCATAAAAATATGGTTATCATTCATCTAGGTATGGATATCTCGATTTCTTGGACTATGAAATTCCTTTTAAACAATGTCGATTGAGGGGGAATTTACAACAGAAAGTTAGTTATTCTAATAAAAAATGTATTTAAAGAAATCTATTCATCTGTAAAAATTGTTGATACAAGTCTATAAAACACAATTTCAAATCAGTATTTTTGTGAAGAAAAATTGAAAAACGGAATGATTGGAATTAGCTTCTGATTTTTGTAAAGGAATGTCAACTGTCGAGTAGATTAATATAATTTAGTGGTTGATATCTTCAGGAATGACAATCTAGTTCTGCAAAGTTCTGACCGCTGAAAACTCACTATGCATGTTAGAATTAACCCTTTAAATGACACAACAAAAACCACTAAATCCCCTTCAAAAAACCATATCTTTTTTTAATGAAATAGGCTTTCTTGCGATTTTTATCAGGTGCAAACAAAGAGGTATAGAGAAAAGTGTTCCATTGAGAAATAAACTTTACAAAATATCTGGGCTTGTCAATGCTAAAATAAGAGGCTTTTAAAAAGGCGAGATATCTCGTCAATGCCGCTTAGAAGGCTAACTCTATATACTGCATAGATAACACAAGCATTTAGAAGAATTTTTTCGTACTGAAGCTATATGGTGTATGACATTATCTCGTTTTTCTTAAAGATCACAAGACTCACTAGTTGAGAATTCAGCGATGTTAATCGACTGCAACAGTTTAATGCTGAAAGAGTAAATCGAGTTAGAAGCCCATTTTTTCTTACTTTATACTTGAAATTGGACAGTTATTTCTTTCTGTACTTCTTTGCGTAGCAGATTGTTGAGTTCATGGGTGATTCCAGTTTGATTACACATAAAAGAAAGAAACCTTTTAAATCTTTCATTGTTGAGATAACCCTTTCTCCCATATACAGAGTTGAAATGCCCGACGAAAAAAAAAGTTTCCTTTCTGAGAAAAACCGAGCTCTTTACCACAGATATATAATAAACCGAAAAATAACCACCGCTTTCCCTCTTTATTCTAAAAAGATGAGTGGGTTGGCGATGTTCTTTGTTGTTATTGTTATTTAAGCTTAGCCCCTGCGAGCGGCCATTGTTCGCTAGATGGGAATCATTTGAGTAGCTTTACAGCTGGAGATTCATATTTTTCAATTATTAACCCCCCTGCCCAGCTTCTCTTAAAACCTATTACCACGTGCTGGAGTGCATCTCTTTGCCACTTGACGGACGCCACAATGACAGTTTTGACCTCTGTTGCTATAATAATTAAATGGGATGGAAGAAAGTAGCTTTTTTTCTTTTAACATAGAAAACCGTGACATTTTTATAGCCCAATTTATTAGAATCTGTGTATGAAGCTATTCCAACATTTTTTTAAAAACTATTTTCACAAATCATTTTTTCAGTAATTGTACGTCTATTATTCGTGTTCCGCTTTTTCCGCATCTCTAGGACTCACACGGAGTATCTAAAACATTTATTAAATACTGCATTTACTTTATTACAATCCATTAAAAGTGCATGCGTTTGTATCCAATGTAAGTTTCATTCAGTTGTAGGAATAAATACGGTAGAACTTGGTTGTTCTAATTTTTGGATGATTCGAATTTATGAATTTCTTTCAGTTCCCTATTTAATTTAATGTTAAAAATACCAGTTTAATTTAGTTTTCCTTTCGAATTTATTGGGTGATTCGAACTTTAAGGAAAAAAAAGAATCACGACGAACATGAAAATATATTTTGGGAAAAATCCTAGGAACATATACCAGTGTATGCCTTGACTACGCTACCAAGCAATAAATCAAACGAAAAGGGCAAAGGCTTGAAAATACTGACGTACCAAGGAAGTATCCCTGAGCCCATACTTTTCTCACTTTTTATCGATAAACTCGATCGGGGGTATCGACGGTATTGTTAGCAAATTCCAGATGACGTGAAACTAATGGGAGTAATCAAGAATCCAAGTGATAGGGAGATGCTCCATAAGAACTTGAATATGATTGCGGCATGGGCTAATGAATGGAGCATGACCTTTAGTGTTGAAAAGTGAATGGTCGCTCATTTTGGTTGTTGGCCAAAATTCATTCAAACCACCGACGTTTCACTTATGAGTTGAATGGTATTACTGTTCCTGAGATGCAACTAGGGTAACCGAATTGGGAATTTTCATTGACGAGGGGATTCGGTTTTGTGAACATTGTTCATCGGTGGTCAAAAAATCGAATAGAAAAAAATACTCGGTTTTTTTTCTTGAAAAAAATCTCTTCGCGTTTTCCTAAAGTCATTCTTCCTCTTTTCCGAGGCTTAGTTCGTCCTGGATTGGAGTATGCTGTAAGGTTTTGGAGACCATACCTACAGAGGGACATGGACTTAGTTGAAGGGGTGCAGAAAAGAGCTACGCGTGCTGTTGTTGGCACACAAGGCTTGAGCGATGAAGAAAGACTTGATTTCTTGAATGTGTTTACATTGTGTTTACTTGAATTGTTACATTGGTTTACATTTGATCATATCGGGAGGGATATGATCAAAGTGTTTGAAATTTCAACGGGGTGGATAAGATGGGCCATGAGTTATTAATTCACCATCAATCAACTGCTTCGACAAGGGGGAAACAGCATCGTTTAGTAAGGGACAATTCCAAGTCGCAGGGAGTTTTTCTCTAATAATACCTTACCTTCGGGTCACCTGAATTCTAACACAATTGACGTACTTCTTCAATCACGTACGATAAACATAGTGGGATAAATCAAGAAGCTATCCATACTTAGGTAAGACAACCAAAACTTTTTTTATGGGAGTAGTGCATAATATAGTATTATTAATTATTCGTTTTTTTTTCCTTTCGTGATATATGCTTTTATATAGGATTGCTGTATTTTGGTTATATTTGACATACATATTTTTATGGGCATCTTTTTTCAACCACCTCGCTGGGCGATTCGCCTGTTGTGGCCTTTGCGTTTGTACTTGTATTTGTGCGGTTCAGCACACAGTGGGTACCGTTTTCTTCGATTTTAGTTTCTGGTTTTTAAACAGACATATTGTTATTTTATCCACTGAGCAATCTGTTGAGAAGTGTTAGGCTATTCTTGACGGAGACTGCGTATATAAGCAATTTTTAATCAAGTACGAATCCTTCGGAAATGCCGTATACAAATTCTTTTAAGTTGATTAGGGCATATATCATATTAATTTGCAAAGAAATGAGAGAAATCCACCTTGCAACAAATAAACAATGAATGATCAATATTCCCTTGGATTAGCTTATGTGTGACGGAACCGAGAAAAAATACAAACAAATCCGAAGAGTTAATTCGGTTTGGTCAACATGGGTGGTTTTTTTGTTGTTTTTTTTGTCTTTCCTTTCCGAATAAATACCTGTGCTTTTTTAGGCTATATTTATCGTTTCTCTATTCAACGTTATTCTCAATTTCGTCAAGTTTAGCCATGTTTTAAAATATTTCACTACAGAAACCACTTAAATGGCTTATTAACAATCAGTTAGTACTAGAATACTCCCTTTATGCATGTAATTACCAACCAAAATTATTCTGAACGTTGTTTTATCCGAATATTACATTTTTTCCAAATAACTCTACTAAAAAAAATTTTTCCAACACAAACTTTTTGTTTGCCCGTCGTAATTTTAAATTTCAGTGAAGCTATATCTGTCTAATTTGAACATGCTATTCTCAAAAGTCTCTCTAACTACCTTATTTCATTTATTTCATTTGATTCGAATCATTCATTAGTTCGTAATAAACGTTTCGTTTCATTATTTTGGTTTCTTTGTCCCATTATTAAATATCTTTTTCCAGGGGTTGTATTATAAATGACAAGTACGTTTGAAATTCTATTTGCTTTTTTTCCTTTAGTTTATCATTTATTTAGTCAATTTGTAAAAATTACCGATGTTTATGACAATAAAAATTGCGAATTGAAATGTTCTAAATCCGTAAAAAGCTTATCTGCGCAAAATGAATCCAAGGAAAACTCTGGTTAGCTATTTCACAAATAAATACACTTGTGCCAAACTGAGTCAATTTAGACAAACATTACTGTGGTACAGGACCGTCTTAAGAGCATCGTGGGCTCCGGGTCAGGGATTTTTTTTTCAAGCCCTTCCTGGAAAATTCTCGAATCTTTCAACTAGCTCTCATTTTTGTGAGATCCCCTCTTCTCGTGAGGCCCCCGGGAGCTGTTCGCGTGGCCCCATGCGTCAAGACGTCACTGCTGTGATGCTAAAAAACACTGAAACGTCAACAGTTGTCGAATTTTATACAACAAAAACTGATTTTAGATCAGTCTGCAACTGAAGGGGTAAGTGAACGGACAGACTAGTCTCTCTCATTTCAGACTTTTATCAATAGGTGTTAGGAAATCTTGGTATTTACCGGAATGATTTTTTAGTATATCTATCGCGAAATTTGAAAGCATTTCTTGGACTTCTACCATCACACTTTGATGAATGCTAGGATTTAACGGTCTTCGAGGGTTGTACAGAAATAGTCATGGAAATCGGTATTTCTCTTATCGATTTAAGTCAGATCACGGTGCAAACTTGAGGAATGATGATTGCGATTTTAAATATTGTTGGTAGCAGCAAATGAACTCTGGATATCGTGAAAAAGGGCTATAAAGAAAGCAAAAGTCGACCTTCGCGTTGCACATGGATGATTTCGACGCCATTTATCGCAAGGACGCGTGACTCAAAAGAACTGTTGTACTATGGATGCAAAAAATGAAACAACGTTTTTGGCGAAGAAAAGCGAGATCATACAATGAAAACCACAAACTTTAGGTAACCATTTCGCAAATGAAGCACCGCAATACGGATTTACGCCATTTATAAAAAAAAAATTGTACCTCTTGGAAAGGATAGCAAAAGAGATGAGAAAAAAAAACTGGTTTCCCATCTTTTATTTTCAAACCATACAGAAAAGGACTTCGTCAATTACCTTTTCCTTTTTCATACAGTGCACCTTTTGTCCCGAGTGAGAGTGGCACGTGGATCATTGCGATTAAATCAGCGTCAAGCGAGTGACTTTTCCCACTTCTGTGAAAATACCAGTTTCATGACAAAATAACAGACGTCACCCCACAACATTTAAATTACACGCATTATAAATATTCACCAGTTTCTCAATTCTGATTTGGAAGATAGATGACAGCATTTTCTGAACACATTGCATGTACTACACAATATACATACACTGTTAGGTTCACAAAAGATTACGATATAACTCACTTCTTCGGGAGTGAAACTGTAGTGAGAGTGTATTGCCTCAAGGACAATGGACCGAGGTTGTGGGCGATTAGCAAAGCCATCAAATCCAGATGATCAAGTGATGATATAGCACAAATGCAAAATAAAAGTCCGTTATAACGGGAGCTCACAATCACGAGGGAAATTGTCGTTATGACGGACTTCTCTTTAGAAACGAATTTAATTTTTTTGTTCTGTCAGGTTATAAATTGTATAACATTGCTGCTTTGTCTATTTCAAAACATCTTTCAAATCATTTTATGAAATTATACCATTGCTCATTTCCATGTGGCTGTCTGGACTCGATAACAATTTCCTGCTAATCAGAAAGTTATTTTTTTTTAAATAACGGTCTGTTCTGTTGTTCGAAAACGAATTTAAACTGTACGTTCGCGCGCGCGCACAGGTCAAATAAGCCTTGACAGTGATTATGGTCTGTTAGTCACTGGGACAGACCAAAGTCGAATAAAATTGTCAATTATCCCGTGAGTGTAGAGGGAAAGCCTAAAAATAGGAGGGGAGGGGGGGGGGTAAGAAATATGACTTTCCTGTGTCCATTCTTTGTAAGAAGTACATTTTTTTTCTTTCTTTCATACCGTACATAGTCCCGGCTATACCAGCAAAACTCGTGTAAGAAGCACCTCAGAGCAATGTTTACGAGTAGCATGTGCGGTGATAGCTGTCATCATCAGTTTTATTCTGGAAGAGAGAGAAAAAATGAGCTAAAACGTTTGCAAGACTATTTTTGACGTTGTAGAAAAATATTTTAATTTTCAACTCGCTGTAACCGAATAATTTTTGTATCTTCAATACTAGCTCTTCGAAAATCATTTGCAAATCACTCTTTATATCGGACTTGTATTCAAGTACGACTAAAATCAAATGGACCGTGTAACATTTTCAACATTTCAAAATTTAGAGCTACAAAATAAATATTTTATATTAATTAGCATGTGAATAGGATAAACAGATAAGATTTACTCGGCACAATACGCAAATGCTTGAAAAACTGTTCGCAGTTTGTTCATCCACCATAAAGGAAGGAAAATTGCATGTCATGCATTATCATTATCTTTCAATGTCACCGCATCGAAAGCGTTATTCCACGGAAGTTATGCAAATTGAAAACCTCAATGCGTATGGAAATCAATTTGAAATTTAAGTGATAAGAAATGAAAGAAAGCACATTAAATGGATTGAATAAAATAAGGATTATTAATGTAACATCCGTGACTGATGTTTCGGTTAGTCACAGCTCTCAGCTGTGGATTTCTTTTATTATTCTTTAACAAAACTCGGAATTCCATTTTAACTAATTAGACACAAAATTTGATCAAGTATAATGGAAGACGCAATATTAATAGACTTATTTTTTCACTGATCAGATTAATTCTCAACTCTTTGACATCTTCTTTTGACATACGGGTTTTTTTTTTAATTTCCTGAGTATTCTAGTTGTTTTCAAGTTTAGAATGAAAGCATTACATGACGTTTTTATAGGCTTTACACATCTGAAAAGAAAATTGCTGAACACCATACCAGGCAGTCATTTCTTCCTTTAAGGCATTAGCAAAAAAATAACGTCCCGCATTTTGTGTTTGCAAACATTAATAACCATCAAGAAATGAATACTGAATAAAAATACCTTTTATATTACTCTTTACTATCTTATGCCAATACAATTTTTCACACATATATCTCTAATACTTCTTTTTTTACAAATTTTCAAAAAAAAGAATTATTTTAACTTATCGCGCATGATAAAATAGCATGACATCAGTTTAGTTGAATAAAAATTGCTTCAAAATAAAGGAAACTATTCAGTTCTTAAAATGAGTAAAATTATTTGAGATCCATTCTTAATTACTTGGTTTATAAAAGAAATATTTAATTTTTTTTTAGTTTTGAAATTTAAAATTTATAATTTAATTTCATGGAAGATTGAGAGTCAATGAAGTCTCAATCTTTTTCATTATTTTGTGAACTGAACAGTTTTCTTTGTATTGAATCAACTTTTATTCAATTACACTGGTGCCACACTATTTTATCATGCTCACAAGGTTAAATTTATTACAAACTGGAGATAAATTAAAGCTATGTTTAGTAAAGCATTTAATTCTTTGAAAAAAAAGAATCATCCCCATGGATGAAAAGAAAATTATGTCATCATTATTATGTCGTTAAGCATAAACTTTAAATGGTTTGTGTTTGTAATTTGTATAACCATGTCATTATACGAATAGGATTCGAAGGCTATGTAAATACTGTATGGACATACCTTTCATACGAGACGTTGGCGGGATTCCTAATAACTTAGAGTAACACATAGATAAAAGAATATCCCTTCCTACGGTATGTAACGGAAGATGAAACATCAAAACGATTATTATTAATTTAATAGTTATAAAACATTCAACATCAATCTCAATTATAAGAGTCGAAATTTGAATTTCGATACAGTATAACAAATTGCGTGTAAATGTAAGAACCCCCTCGCAGATTCAGTTACAGCTAATTAATAGCAAAATATTATTCATAAATTAGCCTATCCCATGCAAATTATGAATGGCACGGGCTCTCTCAGTGACAACCTAAACTTTCCACAACGATAACCGTAAGACTTGCATAAAATGCGAGGGACTACTTAAAATAATCATAAAGTTTGAAATTAATTATTTTTTGGAAAAATCTTTTTTACAAAATTACCCTATTAGTAAAATTCCAGTCCTCGTAATTTTTAGTATATTAATATTAGTATATTTATACTAATAAATATGGGGCCCTCAAACCTAATATTTCCATAGGTTACTATGGAAATGGTGATAAAGGTTGGGGGGAGAGGGCTCGAGCTCATGAGCCGGATACAAGTTTCTTCCTATGTAAACCTCAGCAAAGAATGCGCAACTGCATGAAGAAAGAAAAAGCATTTTTCTCGAAAGATTTTTTTTTCTCGCGCGCGCGTGTGTTTTATGATCTGTATATATTTACGTGTACAACATGTTCTTACAGGGAAAATCAATAATCTTTTTGGTGGAAAATTCGCAGACGAAAAAAGATCAAAGAAAATCAGAGCTCAGGTAGATAAAAAAAATCCGTTGCAATGACAAATTGCTCAAATTAACACTGCTTAAGCAAGAGGTGGGGGGGGGGGTTGCTGACTGGCTTGAGAGATTTTCACTGGGTTTCATAACAATAGAGAAACCATTATTAGAGACGCTGCCCACCTTTTGTAAAAAGGTACGCCGCTTCAGTTAAGACTACTTAGCAGTTCATCGGTCTCGACCGTAATCGTTGCTGCTGGCCATTGGTTCGAGCTCACGATCCTTAAGGGACCTTTGACCCTGAAATGCCTCCCCTTAGATTCATCTCCCCGTCTGAGGCAGTTCGTTATTTTGGCTCGTCTGCACCCAATGACACTGCTTTGAAATGACCCCCGACGATACTAACCTCGCCCTACATTTAAAAGAAACATGGGGCGAGACAAATAAGCTTTTCTTCAAGTTCCTTGCTGAAAGCTTCTATGACTATGAATGATGGTTGGTGAAGTCTTGTAAAAAAAAAAGAGAACCAATTGACTTTATGTTTGATGTTTCATTGAAGTTTTGACATGGTGTATGAAAATATAGGACAGCTTTTGATACCCTTGCAAACAAGACGAATTGTTGTTGCACTTTATCAAAAACATAAAAAAGAGAAATTAATTTGAAATTTTTTACTTTTTTTCCATTCAGGCAAGCTGAAATATTTGAATTTTATCTTGAAGATTGCTCGTACATGAAGTGCTTAATTGATTTATCTTTCATAATTAGTGTAATGGCAGGAAAATAAGCTCTTTTTCTCTAGCACATTACACGTCTTCAAAGAACCATGCAGCTCTACAAATATATTGGCTCCTATGATTGAGAAAGCGAGAATATGGATTTCGTGGATCTTTAGATACGTATGTACGAATAATCCTTCTTAACCCTTAAATGCATAGCGATACATATGTGCAAAGGATTCTTTATTTAAACGTTCATTACTGCAGCCATTTTGACGATAAAAATTCAGAATTGCCTTTGCACATGTGGCGAGGTCGTATTATATCCATTTTATATTTTGAATATGTTGGTGGATGTTAATTTACGACAACTCTTTGTTTGTTGCCGAGCATGTGTGGCCGTGATTTTACTAATTTGTTGAATGTTTTGTTTGTATTCCGAATTGTTTTTCTTACTATAGTTTGAATCATAAAGAAAGTAGTTATACACATTTGGGAAATAATATTACTTCAATATATTTATATTATGTGCGATTTTTGTGGCTTTGTACGACTTCAATAAGGCCTTGTTTCAGCAATACATTTCGAAATGGATTTTTTAAAATAATTTTTCAGTCTTTTAATGCGTGCCATTAACTATGAAAGAAAATATCAGCTCGAAAAATAAATTGAGCATTCAAGAGTTAAAATATAAGGAATTCCATTCGCCTTTTTTTCAACTCAATAAAAGATGACAGCAAGCGTGCAATTCCCAAAGCAAGAATATTTACTGAATAAAAGTACGCGATGTTTCAAAAACAGAAACGGTAAATAATAACTTATGCGGCGGAATAAAATTATTTTTGGTATATTCTCCGATAATTGTTTTTTCTTCTTGGGTCAAGTGGAAGCAGGTCAGCATAAGTGGTTGAAGTTTAACACCTAACGTTATCATCATCTAAACTAATTTCGGTGTTGGCAGCCGCACACGAAGAAAGATAGCACTTCTATTTTTCGTTAAAGCACTGGAACAAATGCGTGACGAATGTTCTTTAATAGGGCAGAAAAATTGCATCTCTCTACACCGTTTATATACGTGACTTGGGCTAATGCGCATGACTATAGCAGCCTATAATATGCTTGTTACGTATTGGTAGTCAAAATGAGAATTTGAGAAGTTTCTTACTGTTGGAATTCGTTTCACATCAAATTTCACTACATTAAGTGCAAATTTTAATTTTATGTGCAAAAAAAATAAGAAATTCTTGAAAAAAACAATAGTGTTAAAATAAATTTTAATCAGAAAAAAAAAAGGGTTTTTTTTAGGGTTCAAACCTGTGTGGGAAGCTAAAATTATTTCAGTTCGATTTTTTTACCTTCATAACAGCACAGCATAAGACCTAAAATAAAATAGAAAGTTTGGGAAATTAAATTTACGCATTATCATACATGAGATCGGTCCTATATATCCTTTAATCAACGATAATGAACTTTTTTAGCATTTAGCTTTTCTTCCGAAACACAGAATAAGTACCTACTAGATGTTAAAGTTTGAATATACACAAGTTTGATTTTGTAAAATTATCGATAATTCTATTTTAATTGTTGAAAAGATTTTTCCACTAATACATAAGCAGATTCACTGCTGTGACTGAAAAACCGGTATTCCTTCTAGTTTACACACATGTACGATGTGTTTCCCGAAGTGCGTTCGAAAGAAACAAAAATTGTATGGTTGAAGCTAAAATTAAAACAATACATATAAAGTAATATCGGCAACAAAAAGAAATTGGGCTGTGGGGATAGTTTTGCCCCTGTAAAATGGTAATTCAGGTAATAGAAAATTTTTAAATGGGGCCCGGCTCAAAAATACCAATTAAGTAAAATTTTCGTCTTTCTATTATTCCAAAAAAAAAAGGAAAATCCACACCTTAGCAGTGATTAGAACGAAATTTCATCGAGATCTCAATAGTAAAACTTTTGAATTTGCCACTTTTTACGACAACCTCCGCATACGACCTGAGACTTGTTCTTTTTTTCACAAGACAGAAATCAAGAATTTCTGTCATCGGTATCTCGACGAATTTTTATTCAAGTGTGAGTAAGTTTCTTTCAGTATAATATTATAGAGAAAGGAGCAAATTTTACCAATTGAATTTTTTTTATCGGAGAGACAGAATTTTCCCTATAATCATTTTTTATGGCTGCACAGAACAATTCTTCTCACTTTGAAAGTGAAAATACCACACTCACAGCTCAACTTTTCTCTCTATTTCTTTTAAAACGGGGGTTTTTTTTTTCATATTTTACTTTAATTTTACAATGAACCACAAAATTTTATATTTTGGGCACACGCTTCACGAAACCCTTTATATATACAATACATAACTTTTTTAATGTTACGTTCACTGAAATTACAGTTGTCGCCTGCTTCGAAAATATTTCGCCACACGAGAATAAAAAGAGAACTTTGACTAGTTATTTTCTCAATTTAGTAGGCGTCGGCAAATGTCTGTCAGTAGCAGTAAAGAATTCATTAAACACTAAATGTACTGGCACTATTAGACAAGCCTATCGAGAAGAGTCTTAAAAAAATCAAGAAAAGGAAACAGTGCAATGGAAGGCAGCGATGCACGTCGTAGCTGCTGGTCAAGCTACAGTGACGACAACGGTGTAGACCAAGTGCTTGATGGGCCACTGAGACCCACCCCTAATTGGTTATTCTACTACATTACTCTGCGTGTGGTCACCCCTAAACATTGGTTTCAGTTAACCCCCGGCTACTCATCAAAATAACGGAAACTAACTCTCTTAAACTTCACTGAAAAATTTTTAAGTATATACTTTCTCGTAGAATATTGTAGTCATAATTATCAAAGGGTATTCTTAGCTACTGTGGTATTATTGAGACACTATGTTATAATAGATGCTTAGTAGCGACTAGCCGTACGTTGGGTAGTATTATGCAATTTCTCTGACATATTTCGTATAAATGCTTACTTCTTTTTTTAATTACTAAAATTATACGAACAGTTGAACGTTTTTAAGTAAACAGCTCCGAGGCATATATATAAGGAATAATTGAATTGTTTTCGAAAGAGAAACTTTAATGAGTTATTTGTTTCTTTCATACATAATGACAAACAAACCATAAAAATTAGTTTTCTTTTGAATATTGTTATATGTATATATATATATTTTTTTTTAATATTTTTTTCAGTCAGTTCATTCCAAATAATTTCAAGTAATTAATAATCATTATAATAAATAATTATTAATAATATGTATTTATATCATTTTGAATAATACAAATTTTGATTTGACGTTTTCTGTGACTTAATAAATTTTTATGAGAATTAACAGATTACTTACGCTTTTAGTAATACAGTCGATCCCGCTTACAACGTTCTCACTTAGAACGTTTTCCCGCTTATATAGTATGACTTATTTTCGTAGTTCCAACTCTAATTCTCTCATTGATATTTCCCGTTTAAAGCGTTTCCCACTTGCAACGTTTTCTCGTGAGGGTATTGAAAAACGTTATAAGCGGATCCACTGTAGTTATGTACGGAAGATTTCTCTCAACTACTACTTCACCAAACACCAACTCTGGCCATATCGCTTTATTGCAATTTACTGCCATTAATGAGATGAGTTGGAAATGAAGGCGCTGTCTACTGGTGGTCGCCTCAAATTCATTAGGGAAGTATCATATCTATATCCTCCCTCCGGTTTGAACCCAGAACCTCGACAGCAACCTTCACGGTGGTAGACGGGCATCTTACCACCACGCCACTCGAGCGCTCGCTCAACTGGTCCTCATTAATACTTTAACTCAGATATAGTGATATTTGTCGGATCAAGAGCATGCTATTGAAGAGGGATTATCGTTATATCAACGTAGCGTCATCGTCACGCACCACCGAATTTGTGATGTTTTTCATATTCCTTCTATATCGGCTACCACTTTAGTGCTATCAGAAAATTCACTTTTTGTATTTATTCACAGCAAAAAATACATAACGAACCATTTCATTAACAAAATTCAGTTAATTATTTTGTGTATCCCCTTATTTTTGTCCCTAGTTTGCTGCATTACATTTTTGTGTAGTACACAGTAAACAGCATCACTGAAAACTTCATCAACACTTTCGGGGATCAGGTGGTGAAAAATGCCACCGTCGGAAGAACAAAAACCAACAAGGTTTTTAAAAATACATTGAAGGTGATTTTGAATGACGTATAAAAAAATACCGTTTCAGCGGTTTTAAAATCTTTTCAAAAAATATAGTTATATATAGAGGGATTTACAGTAAAACCTCCTTCTAACGGCCACTTCCGAATAACGCTAATGGCCGAACAACGGCCATTTTGTTGGAACCGAATGCGTCCCATAGACTTAACATTACAGATACTCCTTTATGGAGTCAGAAAAAATTTTCCTCGGTTCAAATGCTAGACGGGTAGCCTATATGAAAGTCAGTGGAGGGGGAAAAGGACCACTTAAGTGAACTATAGTTGTGCCGCAAGCCACTTAAGTTTTTTTCTTTTTTTAAATGCACCGTGTCCTGCGCCAGTAAAATTTAAATCCAATCCAAAATGCACTGTGGGTCACTAGAGTGAATTGAAAATGTGCCGCTTGCCACTTAAGTGATCTGTAAATATGCTGCGGGTCACTTAAATGATCTGAGGATGTGAGCTTATAATAAATTTCATACCTTTCGGGCTGTTAGGCCATGTTTCAGGCTTCCTTGCAGCAAACGTTTCGTCTACTACTGCAGTGGACATCTGCAGTGCTGTTTTGGACAAGCGAGGAGACGAAACGACCTCCGAGGGTAACATTTAGCCCAAGTGTCACGGGTTGAGTTGTCTAGTTGATCGTGGGTGGAATATACAACTATTTCGGGGTTGCTAGTACACCATCTTGATTCATATCAGTTTTTCTCGCCAAGTCATTTCTGCTGTGTTCTACCTCAGCATTGCAAGCCTAAATTTTAGGATGTCATAAGCCATAATAGCGCTGTAGATCGATTAATAGGGCAGCAACTAGATGCTTTGTCAGCCAGGGCAAGCACACATTTTGACGACCCTTTCTAATGTTGAAGGAGAGTTTAAAGAGTGAAATTTACGCCCCCCCCCCCGGTCCTAAAAAGATAATACCTTTATCTTAATAACCACATACAACCCCTCGCAACATGTGTGAATGACGTAACCGAGTTCTACACGTTATTTAAAATACTTTTTGTAATTCGAAGTATGCATCTAAAATCAACGGTTCGCTAGTAAAATGCCGTGCTTACTGCTAACTCCTGCATAATTATCGTTTTACATGTTATATAGATCGCAAATTTTATATATACATCCAGTAGCCAAAAAATTAGGAGCACTCTGCTACTCACCACTAATTGTGGGACCTGCTCTGGCTTTGGCTACAGCAGATATTCTCCTAGGCATGGATTCTACAAGTTGCTGAAACTTGTAGGAGGAATATTAGTCCATGCTAACGAAATGTCGGCTCTTAATGTCCTCAGATTAAATGATGGTGTTTCGTAGCTTTTAATAGACCTTTCAACCTCGTCTCACGAATGCGTAATTGGGTTGAGATCTGGTGACTGAGCGGGGGGGGGGGATCGATGCAATTGAGACTCTGAATCATGTTCCTCAAACCAATCTGAGATAATTCCAGCCCCGTGGTGGAAGGGTGCATTGTCCTGCTGGAAATATATAGCCATCATCATTAGGAAACATTATGGCCGTAAACGGTTGCACGTGGTCAGCAACGATGCGGAGGTAGGCGCTGGCAGCAGGCATTGACGGATGTTTCCAATGGAAATAAGGAACCTTTCTTTCAAACCGAGCACATCTCCGATCTATTGTCATGGGCAATTTACTACCGAATGAGTTGTGCCGGAAGTATCAGTACCTAATAGTCTGAGTGCATATATAGTGTTGTGTCAGATTTTTCAGTGCTGCCATCTACATTTCAGAAGTGAAGCTGGTGAAGTGTAATGATTTAATATTTGTTCTATTATAGGCCTGTTGCTCTCTGTGGCGAGTCTTTTTAATGGGGGGATAAGCTCGCATTCGCGCCTCGAAGTTGGGAACTACAGAAAACCAACTTCTGCCGACCACCACTGCGGCGACGGTGGGGTTTGAAGGTATGTGTGCCGACCACTACTGTGACGATCCCAAGAGTATACCAGGAAAATGCTCCCCAGACCGTGATTCCACTGCCATCCACTTCAACAGTTGTCATGTTGCATGGCGGATCCATGGCTTCGTGCTGCTTGCGCCACGTAAGGATTCTGTCGTCAATGTCATGGAGAAGAAATCTTGACTCGTCAGACCAGTCAACCTTCTTCCATTCATCAAGTGTCCAATTTCGGCGTTCTCTATCCCACAAAAGCCGTTTCCTTCGGTTTTGCAGCGAAATCAAAGGGACTGTTGTTGGTCGCAACTATTAAAACTAATTCCTTTAAGATATGTCTTGTAGGACGTTCGAATATGCTTTGCCATGATCCTGAGTTGTATTGCGCTGCAATTTGTTGCTCTTCTGTTGCTGCACACAGTGCGTGTCAGTCGCCTGGCACCTCTTTCGTTCACAAGCGATTTCCATCCACTCGATGTTTATTGGCTTAGCTGCCATTCTTTGAAGACTAGACTCGAGATACTGTTGTACGAAAAAAGCCAAGAAGGTTAGCGGCTTCGAAGATACTGGAACCGCTCGTTCTGGCGTCCACAATCATGCCACTTTCAAAGTCACTCAAATCTCTTGTTTTCCTCGTGAACAGGAAAATTACAACGTTAATTGGTGCTTCTGACCAGGAGAAAGTTTTTTTTCAGCAAATCCGGTTCATTACGTCCGCATACGTGCTGCACGGACGAGTCGAAGTTCAAGTGAGGGGTGTTCCTGTTTTTTGGCCACTGAGTGTATATTTTTTGTTGTTTTTTCAGAAGTGAAACAGCCATATGTAATAACGGTCACTTACCAATGGCGGCCACATTCTCACGATCCCGTAAGTGACCGTTGGTGGAAGATTTTTCTGTATATCGTTGCATCGAAAGGGGTTTTACAAACTAAAGGACGAATAGACTAGGGCCGTAACTAGAATTTTTGCCACTCGGGAAAAACCTGATTTTGCCGCCCCCACAACTTTAAAACTCAATAGTTTTATAACGGTGTTCTTTGTTCTCACCTAAAACTGCTGGCCCCTAAATTTTGTCGCCTGGTACACACAGTTGCTTCTTCCTGCCCCCTCTAGTCCCTGCCTGGAATAGACTTATAAGCGATTTTAACTAAAACTTGAGAAAATATCTTTGTAGAGGGATTTGTCGTTGTAGCGAGGTTTCACTCTGTATATCTTTATGCGAACGGTAGTTAAAATTCGTAGTTACTCATGGTAGCTACTCCGAAGGAAACATCATATAGACCAGTGTTTCCCAAAGTGGGCAATATCGCCCCCCTGGTGGGTGATGGAATGGTCCAGGAGACGATAGAAGCTTCACACAGGATCCTATGGGTTCACTTGAGTTGGGGGGGGGGGGCGATGAGAGAAAGAAATTTCTGATGAAGGTGCCGATGGAACAAAAAGTTTGGGGAACTATATTATAGACTGATGTTATCTTTTTGTGTACCAATTCGTTTTTAATTTAATTATGTTGGAACTATTTCAACGTATACAGTATGCACTACAAATAGATCAATATTCTAGAAATATTCCGAACAGAATAACACTACTCTCCAAAATCTGGAGAATGTCAACCGGCGCCTGATTTTCAGAATTTTTCCAAATGAGTGTTAGTTTTGATTTTTTTTAAAAATTTAGAAAAAAAATTAGTTCGTGCCTATTCAATTCAATAATATACATAACGATAATTTATTGAAAATTAGATTTAAAAATTAATGGCATCAGTTTCCAGTAATCTCTGAAGCATGCGTTTGCTTTCATTATCTTTGAATGGAACCGAATGTTTTTGAGATGAACATTTCAAATAAATAAAGAAGTACATTAAGAAGCTAACATTGAAAGTCATTACCCTGAAAAGAAATCCCTCCTTCAATTAGGCATAAGACATTTCACATTGAAGCATCATAACGTCTCAAAACAAAGGAAACTGCTAAGAAGAAAAGAATTGTGGTAAAGGAAAGAGAGAGAAGAACAAAACCACAACACACAATCGGTGCAATACTGTCGTTAAAATCCTTCCTGAGAATTATTGGGCAATCACTCTGTCGGTAAGAAATAAGTAAATGATAGGGAAGGAGCATCAAATCGGATTATAGTCGTTACCACGATCCGAATAGCGGAACGGGGTGTGACTGACACAGTACAATATACACCTACGAACTTCACTTTCTTTTCTTTTTTTCCTCTGTCTCTACACTTTTTTATATATCTTAAGAATTGGCCTAATTGTCACCGTCTATTGAGGTGTCAGTCCCATTAGCACCGTTCTACTATTTGAACAGAGACGTCAATGGACTTAGCTACCACCAGAATCATCATCAAATTGCCTAGACTCCCAAAGAACACTTTCTTGAAGTCCTTTTTTTTTCCTTTCACCATTCTTTTAACTCAACTCTATGATTTACAGTTATTTCTTAAAATAAGGGAAATGTTGTGGCGTATATTTAACGCGAAACAATAAAGATAATCATTATAAAAAAGTCAAACCCGAACTATTGAGAAAGAAAGGAATCTAAAGAGCCAAATGCACTTAAAAGAGTGAAAAAATTCAAGTGATATGTACTTTGACTCAAGTGATATGTCTTCTTTATGCTTGGGGGGTTATGTCTTATACCATCGTTTCTCAATCTATGGTCCCCGAACCAGAGGTAGTCTACAACGATACCATTGGTGGGCCACAGGCAGACTTGATAATTAAATTATAACTGAACAAAAAATTATTCAATTGCTGTAATTGATATTAGCAATATTCATATGGGTTCAAATAAAAATTATACCTTTATACTTAGCCTCACCATACCCTATCAACAAAAATGTGAGAGATTTCGAGCCTAAATACGGGATATCATACTAAGTGTAGCCAAAAATTTGCAATTTACGACAAATTCGCTAATTATTGTTAAAATGGGTGAAGGGTGGGGAAAATAAATTGCTGCTACAAACCACAGTAAACAAAAATGTATTTGACGAAAAAACGTTCGAATGACTAGATGACCGTGTTTCATTCAGAAAAATAAGTGGAAGTGGAATCTTAAATACGGTAAAATACGGAACGTCACCAATTGTCAAAAATGTTGCCATAGTTGGCAAACTCTCCAATTGTAATTAAAATCGCTGAAAAATTGAGGAAAAAAGTTGAACCTGACAAATAATGAGAGATGAATATTTGTACTTATAGCTATAATTATCACAATAAGTTATGAAAACGCTGTCTATACATGATTTTAGCAAATATTACAAATTCAAATAAGCATCGTTGAAAAAACGGGACAAATATATAAAAAAGGAGAAACAACTAAAAATTCAGGAATGTCCCTGACACAAAAATTCAACGGACACAACGGGTCAGTCGAATTTTTTCAGACATTTTACTGGTCCTTGGGTTCAGAAAGGTTGTCTTATACCAGAGGTTTTCAACCTTTTTTCTAGTCGCGAGCACTGCCTGTATCCATTATCAAAAGAGCATCCTTTCGACATATGAATTTTACATATGAATGCATGAAATCAGGATGACTTCAATCCTAAAACGCCATTTGTGCAATTTAATTTACTTGGACCTTTAATCAAGTGCTCGCGAGCGCGAAATTGGACATGAGCATCGAGCATTCCAGGTTCTTCGCGAGCAACGGGTTGAATATGCCTGTCTTATACCATACATTTCCCATAGCCTGTACGCATTATATTGACTTTTTTATATAACGTGATCTTTACGTATTCCCAAGGGATCATCATTATCTGTCCAGGGAATTTGTTAGTGTTAGTAGACATCTGTGCCCGAACCCAGACCTGCATAGTGAGAGGCTAGCTAGCTGCTTAACACCACTCGACTGCCAGGCGAAAACTCACGGGGGGGAAAATTATTTATAAAAATAGGATGTTCCGTTTCTTTCTGATCGTTTGTTATTTTTTTTTTATAGCATTTAAATGCTCATTCGTTTCGAAATATTCATAACCAAGTGATGACAATTTCTTTGTCTACGAACATCATAAACCAGAAGTCTCAAACTCAAACGCAGGGAAGTGCCGGTTAACATGTTGTATATCAAATGTGGGCCGTAGTAAATGATATAATGTGCTTACGCGGGCCGTATTCTGGGGACCAAAACATAAACTGATTAAAGAAAGTATCTACCAAAAACCTTCCTGCTTTCAGGCGTTTTAATAACAAAGAGTTGTAGACATAATTTAAATTTTGAATTTACAGCCAGTTTTATACATTTAAGTATTCAAAATTCAACAACGTAAGTAGTTCAATAATTAAAAGTTTAATTTGATTACTAGCCATGGGTCAGATGCGAAGTATTGACAGGTTACCAGTTTGCTACCCTTGATATGGACGATTTTGGTCGGAGACAATTTTTTATGTAGGTGACCATAGGCGTAAAGTTATTGGAAATATTGGAAGAGCTCAAACCCAATATTTGTTTAGATAATAGGAGCTGACGTACACCACGTTTCTGTTGTACCCCGGTGTCAGGAAAGTTTTCTGATAAGGACGAATCAGGTATCAAATTCGCATTATCTCTAAACATCATTTGGTACTTTAAGTGAGTATCTTATCGACCTCGGCTACCGCGCTCAAGAACGCGCAATATTACGTCAATATGAAAGATATAGTTTTCAGGGAGTTACGCTAGGTTAGAAAAGTATCTATTTGGAAACTTTGAATAATATGACTTGTAACTAAATATACAGGGTGTCTCATAAATGGAGGTACAAACTTTGAGGGTCGGTAGAGGCATTTTCCCTACAAGGGCAGGGCTCACAGGGCTCTTAGAGATTTTATTGATATTCACCAGCAGAGTACATATCCAGAGAGCTTGATTTTAAACTGTGACTATATTTAATAAATGAAGACAAACTAAATAAACCTTAAGAAAATGTCTGCGCCGAGTTCCCGAGAAGTCATGCTACGACGTTGCGACCACCGCTGTGGCGCCGGTGGGGGTTCCGACACGGGACCTCGCGATTTGAGTTCATCACTATGACCACTCCACCACCACAGCGGCAAAATGGTGACTGGTTATAGGAAAATTAACAAATGATAAAATTCTCAATTGAACTTGATTTTACATCGAGAAAAATATCATCCGGAAAGTGGCGAAAACAGCTGAAAGGAAAGTGATAAAAAAATACAGAGAATTGTAATTAATTAGTTGCTTTCTTCATTATTAGGTAATGGTCAGGAAAATTGAACCACTATAACTATATGCAAGAGGAAGCATGGCCCCTACAAAGTTGTAGCTGACAGGGCTCCAGCCCTCGGGCAATTACTATCATTTTTTGTTTTTCTATGCTATAAATTCACTATAAAATAGCCAGTAAAAAGTTTGGTTGGTGGCCCGCTAACTATTTCAGCCTAGGGCCCTGCTGGGGGAGAATGGGCCCAGGATGTGGGCCCATTAGACTGTTCATAAAATCTGAGAAAATCTAGAAGAAAAAAAACGTAAAGGGGTAACTTTGCTTACTTTTAGCGATAATTGACAATGCCCCGTATTTTCCCGTATTTCGAAGCTCAATTTCAGCTATTTTTCTCGAGCAAATATGGTAAACTTGATACTACTGTATCATTGAAACCACGCAATTTTTCTTATACAGAATTTGCATGCGTGCTTAGCGCCATCTTTTGACGACGTTTCATACTAAAACCTTTTGCTGGCAATAATAATATATCGCATTGTTTTTTATGAGTAGGGTGACCATATTTGCTCGAGAGAAATATGTGAAATTGAGCTTCGAAATACCGGAAAATGCGGAACATTGCCAAAAGTAGGCAAAGTTGCCAACTCATGATAAAATCACAGAAAAATTATCGCCAATCAAGGGAAATGAAATGCCACTTAAATTGCAGGAAATTAACCACTTTACGATCGAGGACGTAACATTGCGTCCAAATACCAGTGGAATAAAGTCAAACAAGCTCTCTGTTTTCTTTCCTCTCTTCTCAGAACCGTGTAAGACTTCGTTGTAACCCTACGAAAAGTTGTTCCTTTTATTTTTATACTCAGTGCCTTTTTCCCCACATATGATGTATCCTTCTACTATATACGTATAAGAGCAAAAGAGAAGTAGTTAGGTGAAGGTGAAAAGAGGAATCTATAAAGATAATCTATAACAAGAATCTATAATCTAGAAGTTATACTTCTATAACTACACTCTCTTATCTCTTATCTGCACTTACGTGTTATACTGTTTACCATTTTTTTCCCCCTCAACTTCTTTACCTTTCTCTACCGTGCTGTTAGATTAGGACGGGTTACCATATCTTTCGCCCTTTCGTCAAATAGAGGATCATCCGTATTTCTCGTCAGTACCTTGTAAGCGAGGCGGTTAAAAAAAATATCACAAATATGTGAAATAAATATTCTTACTTGTAGTCGTAATTACCATAATGTAATTTCTGAGTTGAGAAGATAATTTTAATCGTTGATTTGAAAAATAAAAGTCAAGTTGGCTTCGTTGAAAATACGTGGAAAACCGGGGCATTTTCACAAAAAAGTCGGGACAGTCCCGGAAAATACGTGACCTATGGTCACCCTCATTATGAGCACTAAACACAGTACCATCGACAGAGCAAAGTACACTACAATTGAATAAATTTCTTAAATATCGTATGGGACTCATTAATTCATGTTACGTGGTAAATTTTGATAAATTTATATATTTTTTTATATTTTTCGTTCATATGCGTGTGTTGTAAAAAATATGTGCATACATTAAAAAAATTGAGCCGAAAAAGCCAAGAAACTTATATGTGTCGTTTTAGGAGGTATGCATATAGTCTGAGTTTTGTAACAAAAATAATAATTTTTAATTTAACCCTTTAATTGGCAAGCATAGAAATATCGAGAGAAAAAGTTTGAGCGTATTAAGAAAATGAGGTAGCATGATTGTAATTTTATGACAAAAAAAAATTGTCAAAATACCCAAAAGTATTTGGTGCTGCATTTTAAGCTACACACTGTATTTATATGATTTACATAGGTTATTAAAAAAACTTTAAAAAAAATGTCATTCATTGCTTGCCAACTGACTGTCATTGTTGAAGAATTCAGAGCAATATATCTCTCCTCTATACATGGTATTGCACTCCAAAATTCAAGGGTAAAAAATTGTTCTTTTTTGGCTTATCAAGAAATAGGAGACGTTTACCTTTGAGCCATTCTGCTAGTAATTATAGAAACTTCACAAACAACTGACGAGTAAAAATCGAATGTTTGGGAGAATTACTTAGAAAAGCATCAATGCACCGAAACGAGCTCAAAATATAAATGACTTTACTTGAAAAATGATTGCCAAATAAAGGGTTAAATTTTTTTGATTTTTATATTGCGTATTATTCACCGATTTCAAAATTTCGGATTGCAAAATTACCAGAATCACTTCATGGAAACCGGAGTAGTCCCTCCCGCACCAGAGCTGCAAGCAGGAGACAGGGCCGTCTTAACAGCATCGCTTTGGGCCCTCGGGCCAAAGGATTTTTCTGAGGCCCTACCAGGCAAATTCTCGAAAATCTCAACCAGATCTCATTTTTGGGAGGCCCCTTTTCTCATGCCTTAAGACGGCACTGGCAGGAGGGACCAGAGGGAGGCGAAATTTCACCCTTTAACCCAGAGGTTCTTGACTTTTTTCAGCAACCTTTTTTTTTACCCAAAATCAGCAACAAGATCAGCTTCGCGACCGACGAGAATTTGTTTTTCGAAATTACTGAAACCAGTGACGCAACAAGTGCATTTATAATAGGACTTTTACGACCCATCTAGGAAGCCACTGCAAATCAAGACGGGTCGTGACTCATAGCTCAGGAATCCCTTACTGTAAGCGGAGTGGTACAATCCCTCAAATGAAGTTTAGGTAATGATCTATACCCCAAGAATTCCTTGCTATAAGTGAATTTGCATGATCCATCTCAGAATCCTCTGTGCATGAAGTTTCGGTCGTGATTCATAGTGGATTTGTACGACCCATCTCGGAAGCCCTTGCGAATCAAGTTTGGGTTATGACCCATAGGAGGGTATGGAAAAAATCCTGATTTCAAAAAAAAATAAAATAAAAAATTGTAATTTTTTCATTTAAATTGGATTATTTGATTAAAATTTTTTAAGTGACTGCTTATTAATTAAAAGAAATCTTAATAATAATTAAGAATGCATATTTTTTCATTCAATCTCTCAAATTTAATCCATCGTTAATGAATAAACGAACAAACGAACTACAAGTAAGAAAGAATATGAACACCAAAAATCTGTGATTGTGTAACACTAGCGGTAACTCGCGGCTTCGCTCGCGTGAATTTGGTGATCACAAAATTGTTCTGCAATGATTTCCCCCTGTAATATTTGGACCGCCCCCCCCCCCCGGGGGTTAAATTTTCAGTAATCCCGTCGTAGTGATTCTCTATATTATAAAATATAATACTTACGGAATTTTATGTTTATATCTTCTGCTGTTTGGACTCAGCGATGATTGCACCCTCCAACCTTTGAAACCTCCCCCCCCCCCCAACGGGTAAAGTCCCTCCCGACATATGACCCCCCCCCCCCAGAGAGAGATGTTGAATTTTAAAATATGAATTTAAAATATGTTGAATTTAAAATAAGTGAGTCTCTACATCAGAGGTCTTCAAACTTTCTCTTGTCGCGAGCACTGCCTGTATCCATCATCAAAAGAAGAGCACCCTTACGTGGCAAATTTGACATATGAATGCTTGAAATCAGGATGATTTCAGTTCTTGAATGCAATTTGTACACGGTGTTTCATTGGAATGTTAATCAAATGCTCGCAAGCACGAAATTGGACACGAGCATTGAGCACTCTGTGTGCTTCAGCGAGCATCGTGGTGCTCGCGAGCAACGGGTTGAGAAGATGCCTGCTCTACATTACAAACTGAAACTGCTGACAAAATTTTCTATTTATAGCTTCATGGCTTCGGCGAAGCGTGATTTCTCTATGTAACCTTTGAACCCTCTTATGACACTGGCAGACTTCTGGTTATGGGGATATTTGAAATCCCTGGTGTGTCGATCCGGTCCATCCAATCTGTCGGAACTGAAGATTCGATCCACCGAGAGGTGTCATGACATACGGACCAACTGCACTCTGCCGTTGCTGGATTTGTGATTTGCCTGCAACGTGTTACGCCTGTGGAGGTGGCCATGTGGAACACAAACTACTGTAATAAACGATTTGGAGGCATTCTATTCGTTATTTGCTTATCTTTTCTGACTTGCGTACGTTAGTGCCACCTATCGGCCGTTTTTTTATTTTTTCCCTGTCTTAAAAAAATTCCCGTGACCTAGCGATGTTAACCCTGCAAACCGTTTTTTATTTCGGTTATTTTTCCGGTTTTTATGTATTTTTAAAGTTTCTACGGACTTTTTGCCCACCCTGTATGTCTTTTCATGAATTGACATCATCACATGGAGGGAATACGTGGTGGGCGAAGGGGACTATGGCAATTGCCATCCCCATTCCCCTAAAAAATTTGCATTATCAGCAAGGGCTTAAGCAAGGGGTGCGTCTCACCCGGGCGGCATTATCTAAGGGGCGGTAGCTTAGGCTCATTTAGACACCAAAATTTGGAAAAAAAACTCTACTAACGACATATCACACTTATGAGAGACACCTTGACGACGAAGATGTTGGGAAAACTTAAGGAATTAGACATGGCCTGGGACCGTCATACCAGAAACAAGAATATACTCCATCACAAGTGGGGTAAGTTTGAATTTCGGGTTTTCCTCCCAGTAATTTTTTGGAGTTGTCAATTGAAGGCCAATTAAGAATTTCAATTCTCATTTGCTCGGTCCCTGGAGCACCAGAAACGCCTTTGAAATGAATTTCTTAATACTTCACCACACAGCAACTCCGCTCATATCGCTAAACGCGATTTACTGCCGTTAACAAGTTGGGTTGGAAATGAAGGCGCCATCTATCGGTGGCCACATCAAACTTGTTGGGGTAAATATCTTGTTATCTATATTCTTCCTTCGGTTTGAACTTGGGATCTGATGGCAACCTTCACGGTGGTAATGTCGTCTCGTTATTCTTTCTCTTTACAGGATAAGTGCAAGTGATGATGGCTCATCAATAACAGCTATAATTTGGATTGAGTTATCCAGCATAATTAGACAGTATACAGTGCGGGGCGTATGGGCACGTACATTTTTTCGGCAAAGACAATCCGCACAAATATTAACTAATAAAAAAAACTTTATTCCTTGACAAGAGCCCTGCCAGCATACCACCTGCCCCTTTAGGGGCAGCATATGAGGCTTTGCACCCGGACGTCATGTAAGCTCAAGCCGCCCCTGAGCATAGACAGAGTTACCTGATTTAAAAACAGAAAGGAGGACGCCTACGCGCATGCATGCATGCTTGATAGCGTCACTTTTCCCAATTTCCACAACAAAAAAACACGACACCGCAATATTTCCCAGCTGAAACAGAACCGCTAAAAAATACAGAAAGAACAAATATTAAGCGGTCTCCTCTCCCTTACACCGAAATTTTCACACAAATTTTCTCTGGTTAGTTTTATTATTGTGTCTGAAGCAAGCCAAGAGATTTTCTTTCCCTACCCTCAGGATTTCTTTTTCTTTTGGAAGAGTTACTTTCTTGCCATAGGAATCAGCATTGAGTGTTGTTTGCATCCTATTTTCTTCATTTCTGAATGAAGAACAAGTAAAACCTCCCCCTCCTTCTCCACTTCAGTACACAGCATTAGCTGTTTGGTGAGCAAACAATGGTGTTCTTAAGATGGATGTTGTAATTTTGTTCCTCCAGAACTGTTTTTCAGACTGTCTTTTTCATGCTATTCTAGGGCAAGATGAGCCATAGAATAGTATCTGCCCAGCTTGGAGACAAAGCGAATTTTTGTATTCTGGGAATTTCGATGGTGATTGTGCAAAGCATACAAAAATTTGTGGGGTGGGGGGGGGGGGAAAGAGAAATATGTGTTTCAGAGTGGGAAAGAAAATTATCCCCAGAAAAAAAAAGAAAATAATTTCATGAAACCTGAAAAAAGGATAAAAATAAAAAGGCAAATTTTCTAAAACGTAGGATGCTTGAAATGACATCAAAAAGGAGGACGTCTGGTAACCCAAAGCATAGGTGGGAGGGTGGAGGTAGAAAATTTGCCCCTCCTTCTTTTCTATACAGAACTTGCGTCATTATCGTGCCCCCCCCCCCCAGCCAATGAAGTCTATCTGCACATACAGATATTGTTTTGAATTTTTCTAACAAGAACTAACTGCAGATACCAATTATGTACATTATTCTGTCAATTGTTTCAATAATATATTATAACAGGGCCGCAACTAGGGAGTTTTAGTTCTAGTAGTCCCATTTCCATGGACCCCCCCCCCCCCATATCTCCAACCATGTTTAGAAAAGAGTAAACTGTCCACCGATGATTGTCAGTTCTATACCTAACCAAGTTTCTCATCGCTCAGGTAATTTAATTGAGCAATTGACTTTCTCATAATAATCTATACCAATAGTTCCAGATTTTAAAAGAGTGATTCAATGATATCACTGCTATATTGAATTTCTAGCTTTCTATAAAATATTGGTCCCTAAAATTTCTGGATCTATGCAAAACAATGTTAAAATAGGCATTTGTGATAAGTTAAAAAAAAGTTTGAAAATAGGAAAAAAAAAACCATTCTGCCTGAACTTCTGACAGCTCCACTAAAAATATATTTTCACCAAAACATTTTAAGCAACAGACTTATTGCACATCACAAATTATTTTTATTAAAATAAAAAACACACAATTTATGGAGCGCCGCATGATTTTTAACAAGATACATAGTCAATGATATAAGTTACTGATACTCAACTCTAGCAAATGAAACATGTACAAATGTGAGCTTCAAATCTTGAACACTTACAGATAAAAGTATGCTAGATGAGAATTCTGGAAACTTATTTTTGCAGTTTTCTACATTATTAAAAAATTATATTACAACTTAAAAATGTAAATACACCATTTAATTTACTATGAGCAAAATAATTCAAGAAAATTTATTTTTTTAATGTATTGAAATCAAGAATATTTCAATATTTATTAGGAAAAAAGTTTTTCTCACAAAAATGTTACCACATTATTTGACAAATATAAAAAGCTACTCACTAAACACATTTGTTTAAATTTATTGCAATTTCAGGAAAGTTTTAAATCCAAGTAACAAAATATCTGTACAATGTTATAAAGATTCACATGATAAAAATTTAACATCCAAAAATATGCTGTTTCAATGGCTTCATGGGATCATGTCAACATAAAGCCTTCTGTTTAATTCCAGATGGTGTTAAAATTGATGATCACAGATGTTACAGACGTAATGGTAATTTTACTATCTAATATAACTATGAATAAATGCATTATATCAAACATTCTGAATAACAACATGACTTATAATTACAATTGTGAACATAATTCAATTTCATGGAATTCTGGTTTTTTTATATCAGTTCTGGTTGTCTTTTCATTTGAACTAGCTTTGGGCTCTGAGTTCATTTGGATTTTCATTGATCGAAGAACTGATACAACATGAACTTGAAACAGAAGCAATTATTTCCTCATCGGTACCATTACTTTCATTTGTATAATGCCAGTCTGAACCAGACTTATACGCAGATTGTCCTTTCTTCTGACTTTCTATTTCACAAAGTACGTTATGTAAAACTGAAACCAGATGATTAGCATCGTCAACAGAAAAAGTCATGGGGGGTTTGAATTTCAGAACATTTTCAAATTTTCCTTCAGTGCTGATAATAACACCTTTATCCTTCATCCTGATGAGAAAATGAAAAAAATATATGTGTGATAACTTGCATTTCAAAAATTTTCCATTTATTCTATAAACCTATAATTTTATAATCTTGGTATAAAATTTCAGATTACAAATCTAGAAAGAAAGCTATAATTGGATTTTTTTGTGAAATTTATGAAATTTCTGTCATAAACTTGAGATTGTGCTTGAGAAATGTCATGTGTAAAATAAATAGATAGATAGATTTATATTTGCATAACACAGATGAATACAGAACACCAGAGATGATATTGTATACCTGACATTCATGTTATACAAAAAAAAAACTTTTTCTCTTCCATTGTTTTTTTTTAATTAAACATTTCATACCTTTCAACAATGAAAGTGGCTTCCTCAGTTGCTGGTTCTTTTGTCTTTGTGTTTTTGACCAGATCAATACCAAGAAACAATCCAACACCCCTGACATCACCAATTATTGAATGCTTATACTTCAAAACTTCTAATTCTTTGAGTAAATGATTACTAACATTTGTAGCATTTTTGCAAAGACTCTCATTTTCAATAATATCCAGAACAGCATTTGCAATAGCCATTGACACAGGATTACCACCAAACTAGAAAAATAATAAAATGTACATAGAATTATAAAAAGTGTTGGAATTGAAAAAAGAAAAATCACTACTCAAGAGTCATCTGATAATGCATTATTCAACTTATGGTGTGCAGATCACCTCTGGTCCATGATGATACAGGACAGGTAGTATGCAGGCAGACTTGAGAATTTATTATGAATTAAAATGAACTTGAGTGAAAATTATTCAATTGTACACCATAAATACATACAGGGTGATTCAAAACTCAACGTACAAACTTTTAGAGGAGGTAGAAAACACAAAACATAATCACATAAGAATGTATAACTGGAAACCCCAACCTGATCAACTGAAGAATAAACAAAGATACAGAAATGACAAACCAATAATGTGTGGAAAAACTCTTTATTTAGTGATACTTATAGTAGTTTATAGTAGTTATTTAGTACTACATAAGTAGCCATGTTTAACACATGGTGGATGGCCGCGAATGGGCTTCTTTCAACCCGTACTGGCCAGTGTGGAGGATTACAGACAAAACCCTCTAAAAAAAAATATGAACTTTGTCTATATAAACTAAGGCCCTCAGTCCCCAGCAGTCTGAGTGTCCCTGGTTACGGCCACGACCAGCAAGACATGAAGACAGAGAGTGTGCTAAGAATCTCTGAGTTGGACCAGGTTGCCATAAGATGATGACCTTGGCCACATATAATGGACGATTTCTTTCATCCGAAAATCGTTTACAGGAGTTGGAAGAACTAGAAAGAATAAATTGGAACATCTTGGGAAGGAATAAATTAGAGTATTTGTGAAGTAAGAAGAAACAAAGAGGAGTATTTTACTACAGAGGAACAGATAATGAAAGAACTAGTAGGGTAAAGGATTTTTCATTCATAAAAAAATCACATCATTAAGTTAGATGGCACATCCAATAGAGTTACAAAGTTGGTTATGATAAGCAGGTACTGGATACAGATTATACAAGTCTATGCACCAACAACAAGCTATTCTGAGGAAGAAGTAGAAGACTTTTATGAAGAATTAGATGAGATGAATATTAAAGGAAACCATCATATCGAAATTGTAATGGGTGATTCAATGCTAGAATGAAGAGAGAAGAAATAGTGAAAGCTCAGTTGGAAATCATGGTTATGGTGTACGAAACGAGAGAGGAAACAGACTCATCAAATTTGCAGAGACCGAACAGTTATGCATCATGAATTCAATTTTTAAGAAACCCCAAAGAAAGTAGACATTGAGAAGATCGACTACACAGGGCCGTAACTAGGCTGGAGCAATCGGGCACTGCCCCAGGACCCCAAAAAAATTTACACTTATTTTGCACAAACAACCCTTTCAAGCAGGGCCCTGAAGGAAAAGTCTGCCCTGGGGGCCAGAAAAGGCACACTACAGTCCTGCAGCTACATCCTATCTGATAAGAAGTATATGCAGGGCCGCAACTAGGGGGAGCAGGCAGATCTGGTACCCGTGCGCTGAACCAGAACGGGGCACTGAATTCACCATTTAACTGCATCTACATTACAAGGGGTGCCAAAATGCTGGCTTGCCCCGGGTGACAAAATATCTAGTTGCGGCCCTGAGTATATGATCCAAGACTGCAGTGCTTTCAGCAAATTCAATACAGGAAGCAATCATCAACTGGTGAGATGTAGAATAATGCTTAACACTGGAATGGAAAGAGCAAAACTGTCATCAATATGGTAAATCTTCACAAGAACATCAATATAAATTCCAGTTAGAGCTGAAGAAATGATTTGATTTGTTATATAAGACCACTGAAGATGGACAAGATGTCACCACAATGAACAGAAATTTAACCACTACCCTAAAATAAGTAGCATAAGAAGTCACTGGAGAAAAAAAAATCAAATCAATGAAGAAAGAAACTGATGAAAGACCGGACAGAATTTCAGATTAAGAAGAATGATCCTAAATCAAAAGTGGAATATGCAGAACTTTGTAGGACGGTACAAAAGCAGATTACAGAAGATGTCAGGAAGTTTAATTGTGATATTGTAAAGAAAGCCCTGGAAGATAATAGGAGCATAAAATCAGCAAAACGAAAACTGTGTGTTGGGAGAAAGGCAATTTTTGCACCAAAAAGGAAAGATGAAAATAAAATTATTAGTATTGTTCAGGAATTTTATAATACTCTATAAAAACATGAAGAAAAAGATTGGAGCAGAGGAAAAGGAGCAGGAAGAAGAGAAAATGGAGCAGAATTTGTACAAGTAGTACATGTGAAAAGAAGAAATCTACAAGGCTATAAGATGTATGAAAAAAGGGAAATGCCCATGTGAAGATGGGATTTCAATAGACATTGTTAAAGAAACAGGAGAGGAATTTGACAGTATGTTGGCTGCTTTGTTCACAAATTGCCTCACAAAATCGGATGTGCCTGAAGATTTGAATAATGCAATGATGGTTCTTCTTTACAAAAAGGATGAAAAAGAGGACATCAAGAATTATCGACTAATCAGTCTCTTATCAGTAATTTATAAAATCTTCACCAAAGTGCTGACATATAGGCTTGAATCTACATTGCACGAAGCCCAACCAAAAGAACAAGCAGGTTTTCGAAGTGAATTTAGTACAATGAATCACATCCAAACAATCAGGGAACTCAGAGAGACACAAGGAATATACGAATTACCATTGTGTATGGCCTTCATTGGTTTTAGGAAAGCGTTTGACTCTGTCTTCATATCTGCTGTTGTTAAAGCTCTAGATGTAATTCAGGTAGAGTAGACTTACATCAATATCATTAAGAAAATATATGATAAAGAAACTACAATCATTTGTTTGGATAAAGGAAAAGCAAAGATTAAACTTGGGAAAGGTGTCGGACAGGGTGATATTTATATCATCAAAACTCTTTACTGCTGTTTTAAAAGAAGTATTCAGAAAATTGTATTGGGATAAAAAAGGAATTAAAATAAATGGGGAATCTCTCAACGATTTGTGTTTTGCTGACGCCATTGTTACTATCAGCAGTAATCCAGATGAACTAGAAGAAATGATACAAGAACTGGCAAAGGCAAATATTCAGGTGGACTTGAAAATGAATCTGCAAAAGACTAAAGTTATGTTCAACTCCTTGCTTTGAAGAAGACGATCTTGCTCAACAATACAGAGATAGAAGAAGTGGAAAGCTATGTATACCTGGGACAAGAAATTACGATGGACAACAGAATCACACACTAATGAAATAAACAGAAGAATCAGAATCGGATGGATCACTTTTGGCAAAAACTGTGTAATTCTGAAGAGCCACATGCCATTATGCCTGAAAAGAAAAGTCTTTAAGCAGTGTGTGCTACCAGCACTGACTTATGGAGCTGAAACATGGACACTCATAAGCAAGACGAGGACTCATAACAAAGGCTACAGACAGCACAAAGGAGCATGGAAAGATGTATGTTAGGCATCACAAGGAGAGACAGAAAGCCAATCACTTGGATAAAGGTATATGATATGGAAAGAATTAAACATTTAAAATGGAAATGGGCTGTACACACTGCAAGAAGACAGGACAACAAATGGACCACAAGTATTCTGGATTGGTACCCCCGTGGTGTTAAATGCTGAGAAGGCGTTCCCACCCAAGATGGATCAACCAGATCAGAAAAGTGGCTTGAGTCAACTGGATGGCTAAAGCATCAGACAGAATAAAATGGAAAAATTTTGAGGAGACCTTCATGCAGCAGTGGATTGAAAATAGTTGATGATGAGAAATAGTTCGGTTGCTCAACTGGAATGCAAACAGAACTGACAGAGTGTCCAAAAACTGGCAGTTTTGCATGGCTTGATGTTTTTAATGACAACATAGAACATGGTCAGTTAGATCGAACTTATCGGAGGGAAATGTGAAGGATAACAACAAACTCATCTGCTTTAGATGTCTATAAACTTCTAATTTTAAAGTGTGTCTGCTGATCGATAAATGTTGAATAATACATTCATTTTTTTAGAAACCATGAAGAGCCGTGAGAAACAGTAAGCCAGGAAAACCGTAAAAAAAAAGATAGACTTAGGGTTTGCAATACATGATGATACTACATCCCTGTGCTACCAGCACCACAATATACACTTTTTACCATTTTTTTCTGGTGTCGTATTGACAGGGCCGGTGCCAGGCGTGAGGGGACAAGGCAGCCGTCTAGGGCAGCATGTTTACAGGAGCAGAATTTTCTTATGACAGATTTGTTATGATGATGTTATGTTTATCACTCTCGCAGATTTTTACATATCAAAATCATTTTCAGGGAAAAACGTGAGTGTGTAAATAAGCGCAAGTAAATACAGTAAAACTTCAATTAACAATCACTCATTTAACCGTCAGTTTCTGTTATCTGTCATTGTTTGTTGATACTCGCACATTTTTTTTTAGACAAACAGACACCTTTAAAATCATCCGGGGATTACTTTTACACCCTACTGTATAAAGGTGGAAGTGACTGTCTGGCATGCCACAAACCAATACCTTCTATAGCACAAAGCCTCCACGAAGCTTCGATGCCAGTGAAGTTGTCCATTTCACCAGTGGTCATTGGATATAGCAAGCTGACATATGCGAAATCTTTACCTTTTTTTGCAGTATATCCAATGACTATAGGTGAAATGGATGACTTCAGTGATGTCACAAGCTATGCACGGAGGCTTTCTGCTATAGAAATTGTTGCACAAACCCTTCACTAAACAGCCGCTATTGTGTTACTGGTCTCAGTTGTGACACAGTTGTTAGACAATGTTATCAAAGTGCATCAACTGGTTTAAAATGCAAAAGGAGACAAATGCAACACAGATCCTACTTCTGCGTAAGATACGGAACATCACTGTGCAGAAAGCTCAAGCTTCAAAGATACAGATGGAGATGACAGGTTATTTTAAAGTACTCTAACTTAAGTTTATAGTATTACATTTCTGTACGTTACTACTGTTATATTGATCGTTTTGTAAAATTAAATAAAATATTATGTAATATTCATATTCACTTTTAAAGGATTTTATTTTCATTTTTGTCTCAAGCCCACAGTGAAATCGCGTTACCGTAGATATGTATTAAGAGATTTCTGTTATCCATCTGTTTGATTATCCGTCACAGCCCTGGTCCGAACGGTGACGGTTAATCGAAGGTTTACTTTTAAAATGTGTTAATACTTTTTAAATGCTATTTAATGCTCAATTCATCTCAATACACCTGCTTTCCTGCACTTCCAAAAAGTTCTACCGGTCTCTAGAGGTAGGCAACTATATCTTTTCTAATTGCATCCATCCTTCAGGAAGGTTCGAAATTGAGATGGGAACTTCAGTGCATTTGGTTTTTCATCAGGTTCAAGGTCTCTACAGAAGTTGGTTTCTGAAAAATTAGGTTTCTTCCCTTCTTTGTAAATGATCTTTTCACTCCTTATCACACACAACATTTTTTCAGTTGACTTTCCTTTTGTTTGGATTCCTTGTTCCACTTTCGACAAATTCCCCATTAAAGCAGCACCATACTAGAAATAGGACTATCTCTAGCGTGATGCTGTTTCGACTCAGGAATGATTTGACAGCTCGTTTTTGTATACCAGTGGTTCTTAAAATGCACATCAGAACTCCTAGGGGCGTCGCAGTGAGCTTGCGATATTCATATGTGCTGTTTGTTGAATCGAAGCGATTAATCAATCTTAATTTGGGTCTATCACTGTTTCTTTACTAAGACCATTCGAGTTACGTGTATCTCAGGTCTTCAATTGAAAAATAGAATCATTGAGAAGCCATTTAAAACCGTTAAAAATGAAGGTTTATATAAGCAGGGTGCATAGCTACCAGCACACACCACATTTTAGCAGCAAACTGTTGAACTTAGAAGCATACTTCCAGTTAGAGAAAGTATCCAAATAATGTGTAGAACTCTTATACATACTTCATGTTGCAAGGGGTTGTGTAGTTATTAAAATACAAAAACCAACTTTTTATATGAACACCCCATACTCAAAAACCCAGTTAGAGAGTTGTTGCCCTGTCTCACCGGAGGCCAACAAAGAAAAATTCCATGTTTCCAAGTGTGATATTTGCCAAGATATTTGAATTTAAGAAACTAAGAGATTTTAGAAAAAACAACAAAAATGCAGGTAAAATGCATTTTATCTTCATTTATCCTGTTTTTTCCCAACTTTTCTCAATTTTTTTTAATTCAAATAACTCAGTGCACTTAGAAGTGTGGATTTTTTTTGTAATAGGAAAGACAGAGCAACAACTTTTTCATTGGGTTTTTGTGAACACAAGGTGCCCATATAAAAATTCAATTTTATTATTTTAATAATCTCTTACAACAGGAATGATGCATATAATACTGCTAGCTTTATGCTATTTTTCTGCAGCAGCCTTCATGATGCTTCAAAAATATTATACAGTATTTTGCTTGTTTTGACCCCACTAATTCCCGTGATTGTAATTTGCCATCATAAAATATCGCTAGAAACATTGGCACTGTATTAGAGCCAAATTTGTTTCTGCAAAGAACACCTTAAATTTTTGGTTTATTCATTGTCAGTGTCTTTTCTATGAGATTCAACTAGTGTTTCTCAGAGTGTGTGTGCCATGGCTCCTAGGGGTGTCGTCAAACTTTGTCAAACCAACCTTTGGCATAGCAGCAAACTGCTGACATTTATAATTGCCTATTTAGTGCTTTGAAAGTGGTTCTATTTTAGACTATTCTGGGGAACTGCAGGTAAACATTATCAAAGCAAGGGAGCCATGGGTGGCAGAAGTTTCAGAACCAACCCATACATACATAAAAGTCCACAGCCCTATATATCAGGGGTACAACAAACCACCACCTCCATGGGTGGACTGTTGGAAAGCGAGGCCTCAGAAATAAAGTTACATATGTATATAGTACACATTACCGTATTGAAATAGGATATGCCAAGATTTTTGAAGCTTTCTGCAATTTCTTTGGTTGTGATAACTGCAGAAACTGGATGTCCATTGCCCATTGGTTTCCCCACAGTTACAATGTCTGGAATTACACCTAAGAATTTTAAAAAATTAATGATCTACATAATTTTTTCATAACTGGTACATACTTAACATTCTGAAACTTATGTTTTAAGCATTGCATTTTAGTGCTAAAATAAAATTTTAAGCATATTGTCTCAATTAGGTACTAGCAAATATACATACATATGCATTGAAAATTTAACAAAAGAAACATAAAATGTAATTTAAAAAATGGAACTTTTTAATTTAGTTACTTTTTTTTTAATTTAAATTATTTCCACAAACTAGACATATCAATCATCAATATAAAAAGAATAAAGTTAGTTTATTCAATGTTTTTACCACATCAAACGTGGACTGATCAGCATAGGAAGAACTTTACTTTGATATGCATGATTTTAGAATCAGTAAATTGGGTTTATTAATTCTATAAAATGTTATGTAGAAGGTATATATGTGATTTGAATAACAAAATAAATGCATTTATTTATTTTATAAAAGTTTCAATACTTCCAATCACACAGATAATCCAAATCATTTTTATCATGAAATAGAAATAAGTAGTTTTAAGTTTTTAAGATATTTTCATCTTAATTAAATGAAATATAATAGTAATCAGAATGGGGCTGTTAGTATTTATTATTTACTTCTAAATTGATGAAAACAAATTCATTCCTAGCAATAGGATACAATTTGTGACAATGTAAGAACAAAAAACATAACAAAATGCCAAACAAGATTTAGATGAAAACTATGTACCATTTCCTTGCAACTGGAAGGCCCACATAAAGTTACCACAGCGTCCAAACCCTGTTTGAACCTCATCAGCAATGACAACTCCACCAGCTTCTCGAACATAGCTAAGAAATAAATTTAATTTAATCTAAAACAAGAGCACATACAGTAGAGTTTTTTTTTAATTTAGAAAATATCCTTTTATACCTATATACTGCTTCAAGATATCCATCTGGAAGAACAACCTGGCCACCACAGCTAACCATTGATTCAGCAATAAAGGCTGCAATTTTTCTACCTTTGTTGTGAGCATTGTTTATCAACATTGCAACTTCATTAGCATATTTTGCTCCAATTTCCTCTGGTGTATAGCTTTCCTTTGTATACTTCCCTCGGTATGAGCAAGGCAGAGGTGCCTTTGAGAAATTGCAAGAGAATTAAGAGTGGCAACAATAAAAAAAAAAAAAATTATTGTTCCAACATTCCTCTCCCTGCTTAACATATAATACTTGCCAAGAAATGAATATTGATTGACCATAAGTTATTACTACTGTATATTTCATGTCAAATTACAATCATACAGAAAATTAGGTTGACAATTAGTCCAGAAAAGGTCAAAATATGAATTTGTTGCATGTTTAAAATGGATTAAAATTTACTTAAGACAAACTTGAACTTATGATTTTAACATAATTGACCTGGATGTCTGGTCCCCTTTCTAAAATATTAAAAAATGAAGGATATATATGAAATCACTGATTAGCCCTGTTTAGAAGTGCAATATTGTAGTAGCATTAGGAGTTCTAAGACCCGCTTGACGACTTTTTTTCCACATAAGGGAAAAAATGGTGAACAGGTATTGGTGAAAATTCTTGAAGAGGGTTTTAAACCCACTTTTTCCATTTCCCATGTAAACAGGGCTATAAAGTCTACTGTACTATCAGTTTATCCCCCCCCCCCACACACACGAACATCCCTGAAAGATATTTGTAAATATAGTCCTTGCTTGGAGTTCATTATAGCAGAGTTTAACTATAAGTTTGACTAGCATGTCATAATAGACAAAATTTTATCATAATAAAGAAGGTAAAAAACTTACAACATGAACAAATTTTTTTTTCCCTCCTGGGATTTTCTCAAACTTCAGCGGGCTTAAATCTGTCATAGAAATCAAGTTTCCGTGATATGCACCATCTAAAACAATGACATCTTTATGCTTTGTGTGAGCACGAGCAAGCCTCAATGCCAGGTCATTTGCTTCAGATCCTGAGTTGACAAAGTAACACACACTCAACTCACTTGGAAAATATGATGTCAGTCTTTTAGCATACGTGACAATGTTATCATGTAAATATCTGCTGTTTGTATAAAGTAGTTGCATTTGATCAATAGCTGCTTTAGTCACATGTGGGTGACAGTGGCCAACTGAAAAAAATAACTGGGGATGAAAATCAATATACTATGAAAGAAATGAGAGAGAATACATTTTCATACATCAAATATATTTGAATTAAATGCATATATAAAATATGAGTTTGCTTCAAAATAAATTGGATACAGTTAATTGAAATTCTTGTATCAAAAAACCCTGATACTGATGAAAACTTTTCATTGAAGCCGGGGCTAAAATTTTGTACAGTAGGTAATATAACTGAATACAGTTGACATAATCTCAAATATTCTATAAACTCAAAAACAAAAAAAAAAGTTTCTATAAACTCAAATCGACCTGAACAATTAGAGCAAAAAACAAAAAGTTTGTAAATGGGAAAAAGATGTTTAAAAAATGGCATATTGTTTGGGATCAGAGGACTAGTTCATAAAAACATGTTGGTTTGTGAAATTGACCAGTGACTGTAATATGCCTAATTTAAACAGATTAAACAAGTAGTTCTCAAAGTGTTTGCTGTGGCTCCTGGGCCATCGCAAAGAGTTTTTATATTGATATGTGTGCCCGTTCAGTGCTTTGGAGCAATTTTTTTAGGCTATTCTATATTTAGCCACAGATAAATGATGATTAGGACAAGGCAGGTGAAAAAAAGTTAAAGAACACCTAGATTAGAATATTTTAACTATAGCTTAATCTTGAAAACAATGGCATTTTGCACATTGACACAAAGGGGTATTTGCAGGGGGACTATAGTCTGCCCAGGGTAGCAAATTTGCGGAATGAGTGGTCAAGAAAATTAGATTAGAATTGGATGAGGGGGGCAAAATTTGTATAGCCCACAGGTGGCAAACCTATAAATCAACATTTGCATTTTGACATAAAAGTCAGCACGACTTTTAAAAACAATCTGAAAACTTTCAGCTAATGACAGACACCTGATAGACAGACACCATGACATTGATAACTGTTGAGCCATGACATATATAGAGGGTATGATATCTGTAGCCATCACGTAAATCTCCAGAACATGACGTTACGTAGATTCCCAAAACATTTTCATTTAGTATTTGGGTATGTCTGAATATATTAAAGAATATCCAGAATTTTATATCCAGTATTTTTTTTTCCTCACCGCCCATGAATAAGTCAACCCATATTGGATACTATATATTATACCCATAGCTTCTACATTCCCCTGACCATTCCATCCCCTAGGGGGCGATATTACTGACTGAATGTAATTTTGTTGTATTCTTCAAAATCCTGTTCAAAAATTAACTGGTTTCAATTTTTAAAGGGTTGCACTTTGAGAACTTAAATACTCAGATGATGTAAAAATTTTGTTGTTTTTAATGCTATATTGAAAGCATTGACTGAAATACTTTAAAACAAAATACCAACCATGCGCCACATTGTTTATACAGTCAAGATATTCATGACCATGTTCATCATACATGTGAACACCAGACGCTTTTACAATTTTGAGTGGTGACTGGTGGAAAAACAGTGCACATGACTTCCTATTAAAAAAACATGAAAGTTAGTGGCAATATGAGATAGAGTATCAACAACAACAGTCCAAATTAAAAATTTATCATGAAAATTTTTTATCAATAAATTCAGTTTATATCCTATGTTTGTCTCATGATACATTTTTGCATGAAACAAAGAAAAAAAATATGAGTTACATCTCAACCTCCAAAAAGGGGGGGGGATATTTTTTGGCCCCACCAGTAAAAAGAAAAAATGTTTACTCGTGGGCTATGACCTATTTTTTTTTTTTTTTTTTTTTTTGTCAATCACTGACTCTTGCCACACTGTTTAATGCCTTTTTTCAAAGTGGTTCACTAATTTGAATTTCACATAAAATGGCCTGTGTCATGGTGCCACCATCCTGCTCATGATTTGATATTTGCACTAAAGTATTCGGCAAGTTCCATCCCAAAGAATTTATTTGTTAGCTCATGGTCATAGAATTTGGATTTCAGGCTGAAATAGCTTCAGTCCCTAGGTTCCAATAGCTGCATGAATAAAATTCTGAGCATTTTAAGCCATTCCGGGAAAAAAAACTCAAACCTATAGCATTTTGAAAATATTTTGAGTCAAATAGTCCTAAAACTTTTGATTTAGAAACTAAAGTTTGGATGTGAAATGACAGAGCCATACTGTATGCTGCAGAGAAAGGAGGTGCCGCTCTAGAAGGGGCAACAAATTCCAGTTAGAAGGTAAAAAAAAAAGGTTTGTCGACCAGAGGCGAATTAAGGTTGGTTGAGGGTCCGGGCACAGAAGAAACTATTGGGCCCCTTAAATTAGAAAAAAAGCGTAAAGTTGGGGATTTGGCAGGAGGGCACGCGTCGGCCGCTAAATAGCCTCTGTGTCGTTGACCAAAAAAAAGTCATTGGAGGTGCCAACAATAGGTCCCACGCGGGTAGAGATTATTTTCTCGAGGGGCGCCAAAAATAAATACCGCATGGGTAGAGTTTTTATTCTCGAGCAACTCCCGAAACCCCGGGGCACATCTTGTATCCGGGGGCCCAGATGTCAACATTTTTACATGTAAATACCTTAATTGTTAGCCCTCTGTAGCTTGAGGCTCCGGAGACGTTGCTCAGTTATAGTTATGGCAGAAAGGAAAGGAAAGTAGGAAAGCAGAAAAGAAACACGAATTTTCTCATGATTCAAATACATATATGTTACACGTATGAGTTACCAGAATCTCGTTGTGCCCGAACTCAGTTCGGCGACGCAGGTAAGGGGTTAAATATGGGACATCACTAGGCTGACCATATTTTCTCGAAAGAAATATGGGAAATTGGGATTCCAAATACGGGATGACGCCAAAAGTAAACAAAGTTGCCAAATATTGGAGAAATTACGTAAAAATCAAAATGGCGGGAAATAAAGCATTACTGCAAATTGCAGTAGATTTAAATGAATTCCACGAAATAAAACGTTCACCAAGACGAATGTGAGAGGTTAATATTCTTATTTATAATTGTATTTATCATATAATTTCTGAATAGAAAAATAATTCCATCCTTTGACTTCAATAAAGGATAAAAATTCAAGTAAGGCTCGTGTAAAAAACGGGAAAAACCTGGACACTCGCTAAAAAGTCGGGACGGCCAAAAAACCGGGACTGTCCTGGGAAATAAGGGACGTATGGTCACCCCAGACATCAACATCACCAATTGCCGGCATAAATGCCAAAAGACAAGAAATAAAAGAATAACAGAAAATCCCAGTGAATAAGAACGATAGTGTTAAATGTGTTAACATGTCAAATATATGATATGAATAGGCTGGCCACATTTGCTCGAGGAAAATACGTGAAATTGGGCTTCGAAATACAGGAAAATACGGGACATTGCCAAAAATGATGGCAAAAGTAAGCGAATTTGCCAACTCATGCTAAGATCACAGAAAAGTCGCCAATTGAGAGAAATGAAGCTCCACTTCAAATTGCAATGAATTAAAGAAAAATATAACAAATGTGAAATAAATACTTTTATTTGTGGTCTTAATTATCGTAATGTAATTTCTGAGTTGGGAAGATAATTTAAATCGTTGATTTGAAGCATGGGCGGAGATACGGGGATACGGGAGCGTCGGGGGGCATGGGAGGGCAATGCCCCAAAGCGCATAGGCGGAGATGGATTTAGGGGGAGCACGATGATGATGTCAATTCATATATACACATACATTAGATCAGTCGACTCCACCTTTGAAGCTGGGGGGACCAATGCCCCCGTATCTCTGCCCATGCCCCAGCGGCGCGCAAAGGTAAAGCCTACTGATTTAATGTATTTCCGTATATATGAATTGACATCATCACAATCATGCCGCCCCCCAGACTTTCAAATATATCTCCGCCTATGATTTGAAGTATAAAAGTCAAGTTGGCTTCGCTGAAAATAAGTGAAAACCAGGGACATTTATGCAGAAAAGTCGGGACAGCCAGGAAAATAGAAAAAATCGGGACTGTCCGGGAAAATATGGAACGTATGATCACTCCAGATATGAATATTCATATTTAAAATTATAACGATGACCATATTTAATGAATAAAAATATGGATATCGCGCTGGTTCTCGCCTTTAATTACCAAACATGGAAGAAGTTGGCAGTTTTCGCTAAAATTGCTAAAAAAATCAACTAATCTCCGAGAGAGATAAAGGGCGACAACAAATCTCAGTGAATTGAAATGTATTTCACGGAAAATACATTAAATATTTGTAGTCATAATTATCAAATTTTATTTATAAGTCAATTAATCGTCAATTAAATGAAGATTACGAATTCAAGAAGCTTTGTTTAAAATACGGGACAACAAAAGTCGGTACAGCAGGGGCAGTTCGCGAAGGAGGTGCAAAAGCGCATGCCATCCTTGGAAATTTCAAGTCATTCATTTAAATCTTCAGATAGGCTTGATACCAACTTAATACCATTGAATTCCTTTTTTTTCAAATGAATTTGATAAATTTGAAAAGAAATATTTTCGGAAGCACCGATTGAAAAAAAAGTGTCCCGTAAAATAAGGGTCATATGGTCAAGGTTTGGCAGTGCTTTCCATGGAGAGACAGCTATGTATTCTTCTTCCGTCTTTGAGCGCTTTCCGTCGTGCGCCGATATGAGGTATAAATGAGGAGGTACTATAACTTTAGCGTTTAGCAACGGGAGAAAGGGGATGGTCAGCACATATTGTTAGTATTTCTAGGGTTACCAATTATGCTCCTTTTCGATGTCATTTCAAGCGTCCTCCTACGTTTTGGAAAATTCGCCCTTTCGTCTTCCTTTTTTCAGGTTTCCGGAATTATTTTTTTTTGGGAAATTTTTTTTTTCCACTCTTGAAATACACATTTTTTTCATTGATATGAGTGTTTTTGCGTTTTTTCCACTCTTGAAATACACATTTTTTTCATTGATATGAGTGTTTTTGCGTTTTTTCCACACACATTTCACTAATACCCGTCCAAATTCCCAGTTTTTTCTATTGTTTTTAGCGGTTCTCTTTTAGAGTTTGGGAAAATCGTTGTGGCTGATTTTAATGATCATGATAGTGGCGTCATCTATTGGGGAAATTAGTGATGTCACTAAGGGTGCGTGTACAGACTAGAACCCCTTTATACAGTCGCTATAGAAGGCGTCTCAGTGCAGGCGACCTCCTTTTTTCAGTTTTCGAATCTGGTAACCCAAAGTATTAAACTCGTTTTGACAGCGCTGAAAACCATGCCCTGGATACTGATGCTGCCATCTACTTTACATCTTTTAAATCTGTTGTATCTTTCATGTAAATTAGAATACCATTGAATATAAAACTTTTTCGTTAGAACATAGTTTTCCAAACTTTTTGTTCCATCGCCCCTTCTTTACAATTTTTTTGCCCCTCATCGCCCCCGACTCCAGTGAACCCATAGGATCCTATGTTATACTCGCAGCTTCTATCGCCCCCTTGGACTATTTCATCGCCCACCAGGGGGCGATATTGCCCACTTTGGGAAAAACACTGCGTTAAAATATAATGCCCCTTTTAAATTAGAATATAATATTGAAACAAGAGTATGAATTTTCACAATTAGCAAAAAAACCATTGCCGATGGTAACTGCTGAACCTAAATGATGATTTTCAACGTTGTTAAGAGAGGGTGACCAGATGATGTGCCTGCGAAACCGGGACAAATCCCGGAAATTATTGTTAAAAACAGTGATATTCATTAATAACAACCGGGACAAAACTGGGATATTTTCAAAACTCTCATTTGGTATACATTACAGTATAAAATTGCAAACTAACACTGTATTACTAAAATATCATTACATTACTTCTACACAAAGGCGCAAAAACGAGTAAAATATCAAGTTGGGAGCCATGGTTACAAGACTTCCCGTATGCACAATTCCATAATGTACTTTTAGGTTCAAACATGGGATACGCTCATTGGGGAAGATCACAATTACGTCATTAAAGATCGAAGGAAATTCTAACTCCGAACCTATCTCGTGACGTAGTAGCCGAAAAGCTGAACATTACCGATTCGGAGCTACGGCTGTCACGTAGGGTTCATTAACGATATCGCTTTTATTTCGTCATGACTGCTCGCGCGATAATATTACAAGCATCTAAAATTTTACAGTAATATAACATAATTATCATAATAATAATTATATACAATATAATATCAAAACGCAAAAAAAAAACCCTTTCCGACTACTTTATTAGTAAATGCTCCTGTAGGCCCGCGGCCCGCAAACGGCTTCACCCCCGGCCGCCTCGCTACGCTCGGACATCGCTTCGCTCCTCCAGCCGTTAAAGGGGTCGTCCCTGCTCCCAGACTGAAAATATCAACTCTGTTGTCACCACAACCGGAAATATGGCAAAACTGGTAAGTTGAAACAAGATGTTCCAAAAAAAGACCGCGGGTAACACTATTAAAGAAAATTCGAACGCACAACCTTCATTACACAAACCCCATGCTCTAACCATTACACCGACTGGCATATGCCGATTGTAGGTAAAATTAGGTATATCTATCATTAATAAATGATTAAACGTTGCCAGGAAATATATTGGCGCCAATAACTATGTCGTGCATGCGCAGTACATTGAGTTCCGAAGTCACGATCGGGTGTGACGATTTAGTGACGTAATAGTGATCTTGGCCAATGAGGCACATCCTATGTTAAAAATCCTATGCACGGTATGGAATTACGCTTCCCTTCCCGCACATACAAGATACTTGATTCAAGGGCATATGCCGTGAAGGCTGAGATCACGACCTCCTATATAATATAGGCGAGATGCGTTACATTATATGCTCATAAATTACTGGGGAGGGGGAATACGTATTCACGCAGTGCTTTACGCTCAAGTGCATAACGTAACTCGTATTGAAATCATTAGATTAACACAAACACTTTACCCCTAAAAGAGAAAATCCCAAAATCACGACACAACGAACTTATATCCCATGTCAGATGAAAGGCTGTCTGGTTTCTATATCATCATCTATAACTTCAGTGTCAGAGCCCTAGAAATTTCTGCTTACAATGATATCTGGCTCCAATTCTTCAAAACTGCATTTCGGCATTTTTAAGAGTTTTTATTGAAACACTCGAAACAGATCACGTGGTTCAATTATTTCTTAGGGCTGGTACGCATAAGACAAGCGAACAAAAAATATTCTTCAAATATTTTTCAACTATTTACAAGATATTAAACAATAAAATCTGACCCTTCGCTGATCAAACGAAATTCTCATCACGACTAACGGCGTTTATTCCCAGTCTTTCACTGAAACCAGAACAGGAACTATGAACTCAACTCACAACATACAAGCCAGGTTTATGTGGGAAATGGAAAAGTGTCGGTATCTTTCACTCGGCAATGGGGGAAAATCGATAAGGATTATGGGAAAAGGGCATGAAACCGCAAAAATCTGCGTGGGTGTATATCGTTTCTTTATTCTTCCTACGGTGAAAAAAAAAAAGCCAAGGAGGTTTATATTCACCAAACCACCCCCATTCAAATCTCAATATTGCACATGAATGGGGCTGCAATGATTCAAAATGGGTTCGGCGTCCTTTGCTTACATAAAATATTAACATGGCAAAAAAATAAAAGTGAAATAATAAATTTATTGACATAATATCTAATGTAGCTAAAAGTTAAATTAGAAAAATATCAAAAATAATTCTATTTCATTGTGCAAGCAAAAACTGGGACAAACAGGCGTCTCGAAAGCCCTTTTCGGGACAAGGTGAAAAATAGAGAAAAACCGGGACATCTGGTCACGGTATGTTAAGATATCGATTCGCAAATTATTTACGTTAATGTTGCGTTGATAGAGCATTATTATTTTTGAACTGCATAGATATACAGATGATGTGAAAAATAAGTTAATAAACAAAAATAAGTTTTCGATGCAGTGCAATACTGATACATGACTACATATTTTCTGAAATCTGCGCCCCCCTCCCGATGCCGCAGCCCTGTCCCTCTCCCCAGCCACGAGCCACCACTGTGGTACAGTCAAAATATTGGGAAAGTACCTTAATATCTCAATGATCATAATTATGAATCATTTAATTTATGCAAAAAGACAGAGAAAATGGGATATTTTTTATTACGTGCAAGAGCTGCGAATGTTTATAAAAACGCGGGTTATATGGTCATAGGGCCGGACGGTGACCTTTTTTTTTCTGGGATCGCTCTTTGTCAAAGACGTCTAATTGGTGTTTCTTTTGTTTGTCAACAGTCACCCCACGCGGTACATCTGGACTTAGTTTAGGCCCTTTAGCCTAGAATTACCCATATAGTTGCTTAGATCAATGCTTCTCAACCTCTTTCACCTTTTGTTTATCCCAATTGTAGTGGATCTCAATATTCTCGGAGGCAAGATATCGGTCGGCGTACCCATGGCCCCTCATCCGCGCTCCCCCCCCCCCAGGCTGAAAACTTTGACAGACCTCTTCATAGTGAATTTATACTGTAAAAAAACAAAAGATGCTAAAAAAAATCGTTCCAGACTGGAACACTATCAGCTCCACCTAAAAAACGGGGCCACGATCGTCCTTTTTGTGGGTTCTTCTAAAAGTAGTCACACCCCCACCCAGGCCAGTAGCCAGGAATTTCGTTCCAGGGACCACCAAAATGGTGTAACAATAGATTTAGCCGTCAATATCCGGCAGATAATGCAGCTGAGTTCCCTGGTCAGTTACATTGGCACCCGGGCTGTCTTGGGTGCTCTTGTAGTATTCACAATATTTTTCTTCTTTGTAAAATGTTTGCTTATAGTGTACCCACATGATTTTTTTTGTCCCATCAAGAAGTTTTCATCATTTTCTTTTTTAATTTTTTCAGTTTATCATGAAATATTTTTTTTCTCCACAACATACATATATCTGCAAATAATTATTAGGTATGTTTCTTTCGAATGTGATATATTTCAAACACAGCAGTTTTTACGAAGAGAAAAAAACTCACTTTTTGGGACGTAAAAGCTATTTTTCAGATAAGGGTTTATTTAGATTTATTGATGTCCATGTTGAGTTATTTCTTTATGTTTGCATGTAGTTAATTTGATGTTCATGTAGGGATCCAGTGTTTTTAGGGTTTATTCATTTCACAGAAAGGTTTCTTAGATATATTCTCTGGTGTGATTTTTTTTAATATTCATGTTTGGTGTATATATAATAATAATAATTTTTTGCTTGATCAATTCTTTAAATTATGTTTTTAGCTGATCAAGTTACAGATGCCTGATATGTAATAACTTTTTTTTCCTCTACCTGTTATTTAATGGATGAGTATAACGTTTCTTTCTTTTATTTTGATTTTTCATTTAAAAAACATAAAGCACACATTTATGGTTTCACTGACCAAATTGCAATGTGTTTAAAATGACTCTTTTTATACATCATAGTTTTCTGTCTATGTGTTAATCCACCCATGCAAATTATTTCTCACTTTGAGAACCTTGAAGTCTCTCTCTCTCTATAATTTTTATCAGTTATTCTTACTCGTCTCTAACCTCCTGATGATCCTCTTGTGCCATTGTGATGGGCCACTTTACACAAAGTTAACAACACACTTTACAAAAAGTTTAGGTCTGGTCTTCAAAAGTTATGCAGTTGATGGTTAAAATTGCATTAGTTAAGGCTATAATGAGGCAATTCTCATGTAATTGCCTTTTTCTGAACTGTAGAGTGATTTGAATCACTTCTAGGATAAAAGGCCATGACTTTATGAGTTTTGTTCAAAGTTATGTTTTTTTCCTTTTAAGAGTATGTGAGACACTATTTTTCTTTTATATTTACCTTGACCACCATGATGTACATAAGTTAAATATCATATCAAGCTTATTTTGTTTCATTTCAAAAATGATTATCAATTCCATGATTGCTGTCAGTGTTTCCAAAGCACCCATTCGTAGGAGCTAATAAATATATAAATAAATATATATAATTTATTTATTTACATGAAATATTTTATTTTGTGACAGGGTTGTTTGGTTTAAACCACGGTGTTAACCAAGTGGTTTTTTTCAAAAAATCAAATAAAAGTGGTTAAATATAATTTCTTTCCTTTGAAAAATATAATATTGGTTCATTATTAGCCAAAACAATTTTCATTCTTACCACATTTTATATTCTTGGTGTACATTCTAATGGTATATCTTTAAATGGTATGAGTGGTGTTTTTTTTATAAAGTCTCAAAAGTTTTGGCCTGAATATATACTTTTTTTTAATATGAAATATCTTAATTATTTAAAGTTATATACAGAAAACAAAATTTCTCATTCTTACCATATTTTCTAACCTTTTGTTGCATTCTGATGCTCTATCTTTAGCAAATTTTCACATGAATAAGTATTGCACCACACATCTGAATGTAATTATCTCACAGGGTTTTTTTTTTCCTTCACAAAGAAGCAGCAACAGTGGTGACACCATCATGCTAGGGGCAGGTGGTCTTATAATACAATAAAGAGAGGCACCAGCTGTCCCCAAAGGACAAAGACCAGTGTTCTAGTAGTTGCATTACCTCAGACATTTTAATTTTCTTTCCCATAAGTAGTAGCATATCTCGTACTGTATATCACCCAGCCTCAATATTCAATAGTTTTTTTTACATACTTTCGCCATTAAGCCCAGTTAATCAAGGTTTTACTGTATAGTAGTAACAGATTTATGAAAAGTAATCAGTTATATACAGGGTGATTATAATTAAAGTTTTGATTCCAAAACTATACAATAAGAACCACTGGTCAGAATGACTTGAAAATTTGCATGGATAATCCTGAAACAATGGAAATTTCTTTGGCAAAAGAAAAGAAGAAAGTGCAAAATGTGTAAGTAGGTGATGCTGTACTTGGCCAGCAGTATAATCTATTTTGTGCACCTACATTATTTCGGCACTTCAACAGCATCAATGTATAGATAGCACAACTTTTATTAAGATGCACATTGCAATACCAGCTAAGCAGCTGCTGAAGAACCATTTTAATAATAACAGGATGACAACAATACCTGGCCTTGACCTTAACCCTTGCAACTTCTGGCTGTGTGAGGTACCTCAAAATGTTATGAACAATGCTTCAATTGCAAACTTTGATAAATTATAAGCACATCCGCATCATGACCATGGCATGCTCTGATCTGTTGTTGAACAAGCATTTTTGTGTTTTCACCTCATGGCCAGAACACGGTGAACAACATATTCAACGTTTCTTGAGTAAGTTGTAGTTATTTGTTCAATTACTTCATTTTTGTGATGTTTCCATGAATTATGAAATCATGCAATGCTAATTATTTTGCCCTGACTGTCTATCGTTTCCATTCTGCAAGCAAATTTCCCACGCGTTAGATGAGTACAATGTTGTTAATTTTACATTTTTAAGTATTTTTTTCCCCTTTGCCATATAAAATTTCATTGCTTCAGGAATAGCCTATTCATGTAAATCTTCAAGTTATTCTGATAATGGTTCTTATTTTACAGTATTTTGAAATCAGAACTTTAGTTGTATATAATCACACTGTATATCGTAAATCATCGCTAATTAACCTGCATTATTTATGCTTTATTAAATACATTATATTCACCTTATTTTTATCACAGTTTTTGCAAAATAGCTTCCTAATTAAGCATACTGAAAGTAACTGGAGAAAGCACCCTTATATTATATGGTTAATGAAATTAACGTCCATATTTACCATCAGAGCTTAACTACAATCGCAGGTTAAAGGATTAGAGATTGACACAGATTGGTTGAAATCCCAAATTTAACCAATCTGTTTCAATCTCTAATCCTTTAACCTGCAATTATAGTTAAACTCTGTCAGTGAATACGGCTGTAAGAATTTTCAATCATTCCTTGAATTAAGCAAAAATCATTAAATTACAGAAGCTTGTAAGAAGTATTTATAGATTAATTAATATGGGAATAGTGTTAATTACATTAATAAACATTTTATTTTAGTTAATTATTATAAGTTTGAATGATTTTTCAGAAATTTTATTGTTTTTAATGTTAATCTTATTTAACCAAAAAAAGCCCTGATTTTTAAAAAAAAGTTTTTTTTACCAACCGTTTTGTGATCTGTTAGGAGTAGTAGTATTTTTTTTTTTTTTGTTCTTAAAATATGTTTGAGTCCCAATGGCACAACACATTGGTGTAATTATATATTAGCTTTTTTATACTGTTACGTTCAAAAAGTTCAGAGCCTTATTTTATCATGGATGAATCAATAAAGATAGAACCTGTTTTTTTTGTTTTTTTTTTTGGTTTTCCTTTTGAAGCAACTACCGTGTGCAATTATGCATTATTGCCAGTGTTCATACAATGATGTAAATGCAGAATGCAAGGGTTTTTTTTGTCACCTCCCCCAGTGCCTTCATCGCTGCTTGCTATATTTCTTTGGAACCAGCAAATCCTTCCCTATGGATAAATTCTTTATCTCAGGAAAAAGTCACAGGGGGCAAGATCAGGGTAATAAGTTGGTTTTGAAAGTATCGGAATGCAATATTTCAACACGTAATCTGATACCAGGAGGGACTTGTGAACCCTCAAATGTCTGCATGATTCTTTGAAATCCAGATCTTCGGAAAGCCTAATTGTAAGTGTGCCATCACAACAATGCGCCAGCTCACAGGTTCCCCCCCCCCTGCCCCCCGTGTCAGATTACTTGTCAAAACATCATATTTCAATAGTTCTACAACCAGTTTGTTCCCCCGATCTTGCTCCATGTGACTTTTTCCATTTTCCTTGGGTAAAGAATTTGTTCAAGGGCAATGATTCTCAGGTTCCGAAGAATTTGGAGGCGGTACAGAGGGTACAACAAATATTTTCCCATGAATTTTCAGTTAAGAAGCTTTTTAAATTAACAGAAATTGATTAAGATAGCATATAAAGGTATAGGGGGCAAATACCCTTATGCCCCTCCTTGAGTATGATTGTTTGTAGCTTTATATCAGCTATGTGATTCATCAAGGAGTTTATGCCTCCAATGTGGATGTTGACTGGGCTATTTTAGGGCCCAAGGATTGCTCTCGTGTTTTGCATCAGTATAAAGTCAATACTGGAAGCACTACAAAAATTGTGACCTGGCAGCCACCATAAGTCTTAGGCATAGGGGCTTACTTCTGTGTCAGGACCCTAAATTAATGTCATCATTATTGTTAATCTATGAAAATTAATTAAAAAATATAATTTTGGGAATTTGTGGGAAATATGATTCTTTGTTCTTGACTCCTGGGATTCTCAAAATGTCAGGAATTATGAAACTCTTATTGCAGTGGTGTCAAGCCAGAATAACCTGGAGCAATGAATGGAAGAGGTATGATTGATGATGAACCTCTATTCTTTGCTAACAATCGTAATCACAGATCGAATGTATAGAAAAACGACACGGAAATTGAGCTGATCTACATATTAATTCTGGCTGTTCAGTTCAAAAAAATTATTGTGCTTTAGTAAAAATTTGAGAACTTTTTATAGTTAGAGAGATATTAGTGAAATTTGACCTTTCTCGAATGTTTATACATTAACGTTCCCCTATCTGGATGAAATAAAATTTCTTTTTATAAAAATGTACTCAAAGTTTTGAAATTTAAGCAAGCACCATATCTAATTATTGAATAATTTTTAACGTGTTGTTGCCATTAAATTTTGATTCATGACACTTTGTTAGACATGAAAAATAAACTGTGAAGTATACTTTCATGTACATTTCACATAAATGTGTAAAGTTGAAATGTCCATGTATGTATCAAACATTGAATAAAAAACCAGTTTAACACTTCAATGCACCAAGCAATAAAGTGGCTCATCAGATGCAATCAATTGGTAATCAGTTATTCCACTAGAATAATAGTTAACAGAAAAATGAGAATGAATTCAACTAATTTTTCTTGTGTTCTAGTTTGTAGAAATAAATAAATTTTAATTTGTAAATTTTCATGATAAAAAAATATGGTTTAATGTTATAAATTTTTAATTTTAAAATAAAATTTCATGCATTGAATGTTTAAATGAATCAACAAATAATTCACATTAATATGGATGGTATGGATAAAAATCAACTATCCCATCTGATTAAGAGAAAAGTTAAACGTACTAAACTGGGTAGATCAGATATCACCCTATATGAAATAAAAATTATGTAAAAATTAACAATATGCAATTAAATATATTGCTCACCCTATCAATTCATTACGCAATCTAAGAGTTTCTTCTTTGGGTAATTTTTCCTTTGGGACGATTGTCGAAGCCATAATACCACACGATTGTAAAATGTAAACAAGGAATCACAATATCAGTTAGTCCAATAAGAGCAATCGAAAAGACCAGCGCACGCGAGCGCAGCTCGTGAAACTCTTTTGAAAAACGAAAACTAATTTTACCTTCAACTCCGAAGAAATTTATTTCTTGGCTTGTTTGTAGGGTTGCAAGAAACGCTTGGCGACAACATTTAAAAAACTTCCGACGGGCGAATGTTTCTACGCTCGTGCCCGAGAAAGACTGATAACATTCAAGTATGAAATATACTGGATTGTACGTACAATAATTTCTAAAATATACTTTAAATGTGCTCGCTCCGTGGCGACTCGAGGAAAATAAAATAAATCAGTAAATTTGATAGAGATAAATAGAAAAAAAGGTCTACAGGGCTTCGCCATAAAAATTATATACTGAAAAGTGCTCCGCAAGTCAAAAAAGGTTGAAAACCGCTGTGCTACAGTATGAGTCAAAATTATATGGCCATTCCGGTTTTCACTGAATTTATGAGAAAAAACGGCAATACATAAGTTTCCAGTATTTTTCAAATTTTACGTCCGTATTAAGGGCATCACGAAAAATTTACATTCACGGGAAAGAAAATTACGGTAAAAGAGAGTGGAGAGAGAGAAGAGCACCCGCGACAAAATTTTCAGGCCACCTTGATTTTTGCAATTTTTTGTAACTAGAGCTCGGAAGTTTTCACAGCAAAAAATGCCATAAACACCTATTATAACATTGTTTTAAGTTTTGTTCGCGAATTTTTCAGAGGCCACATATTCTTGGATATTTTGAGCATGGAGAACTTCAAAAGACTTGATCTTTTTAAAATAACTCTTAGTATTAATTGTTATCATTACAACCAACTGTAACGTTTATTTCTTGAGAATAACTCAGATTCAAAACTCACAGTCGAGAGGTTATTACGATAGGCTTCAAGTCAATGGACTTAGGTTCCAGCTAGTCTAAGTAGGCACTTGTCAGCGGAAGAAGTCGAATTCAAAAAATACAGAAAAATTGGGCAAAATAAGAAACTTCCCGTAAGTTTTTATTTACGTTACATATTTTGTTTCGTATCACCCGGGGCGGCTCTTGGGCCGTGCCCAGGGCACAACTAGAAACGAAAATTTACTCTGTCACCGGGGGCCAGTATTCATTTTGGTGCCCCCTCCCCGTAGTTTTTAACAAAAGGAATAGTGAACCGAGCCCCCCCCCCCCTTCCTGATCCAACACCAGAGGCATCAGACCCCTCTGCCCTCCCTTAGTTGTAATCCTAGCCGGATGACTCTTGGTGAATAAAAGCTTTTTTTGACCAACATTGAGATCAGGTTGCACCAAAAATATGTCCCACACGGGTGGAGATTTTTCTTGAGCCGCCCCTGCATATCACAGGCTGTTTTGTAATATTTTTAATATGTTATGCGTTCATTAAAAGAAACACGCCAGTGAAATTAAATATAGGACACCGGTAAAATGATGAAAAAAATTAAATTTAACAATCGTTGGAGAGCCTTATCTAACAGAATTCTTACTTCTACAACCCGATTTTTTACGGTATGACCATAGGCGGAGATAGACTTGGAAGTGAGGGCACGTTCATTATTACTGGGGGGGGGGGGGCATGATGATGATGATGCCAATTCATATATACATTAGATCAGTCGACTCCACACCTTTGACGTTTGGGGTGGGACAATGCCCCACGCCACGCCCCCCGTATCTCCGCCCATGAGTATGACTTTCTTTCAAACCGATCAAAACTCCGGTCTATCACCATGGGTAATTTACTACAGAGTGACTTGTGCCGGAAATGTACCTAACAGCCTGAGTGCGTGTATAGTGTTGTTTCTGATTTTCGGTGCTGCTATCTATTTATATACGGTATGACTCAAATTTTTACATTGGAGTTTAGCTTCAATAACTTTAAACATAAGTGCCGGAACCAGGGGGCTGAAGGTATTTGAGCCTCCCCTCCTAATAATTAATGAATATATAATGCAAAACGCACCACTCCCGCTCCTGTATAAAAGCTGGAGTCCCGTATATATGGGGCAACTTTCAGCTTTTCTCAATGTGTTTTCTTCATTTCAATTCCTCTGACCTTAAATATAGGGCTGGTATCTCGGGCACTGGACTAGAGGGGGCACAGAATTCACCTTTTAATTACTCTTTCTATATTAAACAGGCGGCGAGAGAAATGTATGCTCGCCCTGGCTGACAAAGTATCTAGTTGCGGTCCTGCTTAAATCTATCGTAAATATAATGGATGGATTTTTTTTTTTTTTAAATGAGTAATAAACGTTTCATCAATCACGTTTTCATTAAAATCAAAATTAAAACACTGTAATCATTGGTGAAGAAAATCGGTGCACCCGCTAATGTTTTCAACTTCAGGAGGCAACATTACAGCCATAAGTTGCCAAATGTTGGTTAACCACTGCCGCAATGCGCGTAGTTGCATCACCGCAGTTCACGTGGTGTTGGCTTGAAAGCGTTTGTCGCCATGCCAACATACAGTATTTTCATCCACGTTGAGAGTTAACGCTTCGGAATAAAACATTCTTTCACAAAAGTTTGCCGTCGTTTCCCGCCGAATTCGGAAGCGATCCGATGGAATTTTAATATATATTTTTTGCAATTATAAGGATTATTTTTTAAATATCTTTTGGGAATAGTATGTTTTTTTTTTTTGTTTCTCTAATTTCGATGTCATGCATGCAGGTGAAAGAATTTCTTTGCGCTATGTCGGAAGGGTAGAGTTTATAAAATGTCTGATACAGCTACTATCAATAGGATCTAAGACGTTCCGTGCAAGCTCCGGATACAGTGAAATCTCGCTACAACGATACTCGATATAGCGATAAATCTCTCTACAACGATACTCGATATAGCGATAAATCTCTCTACAACGATACTCGATATAGCGATAAATCTCTCTGCAACGATATTTTTTAAATATTGTTCGGAATTGCCCATAGTCTAATGTTAAACTCCTTTCGATACAACGATATCCTTTACTACGATAAATCCCTCAATAACGATATTTTTTGAGGGGATTTTTGAACACCTGCTACAACGCGATATTTTTTATATTTCGGTCAAAAAGTCACGTTCAGGATAATTTCACATTACTCATCAGTTTTTGTTCTTTCGAGGATGTTCAATAACATTGATATTTTGAACTTTTCTACCCTTTGATGAAGTTGCTATGAAGCTACTTTTTGTGTAGTATGCCAAAATGTTGTACACTTTTACAACTAGTAAATGAATTTTAATATAAATCAACTAATAAATTGGATTTTTTTTTTTTGTTAATAAGTACTTAAAGGCATTTATGTATAGACATAAGATTAACGTTATATTACATCTATGAGATTTTATAATAAATTGTAATAACAATGTCAATTCAGAAGAAATGTCAATAACAGTACAAATTTGGTGAGGACTGATGATAATATGCTACCCCTCGATAATTTTTTCTTGGTCCGCAGAGTATCGTTATATCGAAGTCTCACTGTATATCAAACTACAGGGTATTTATAATTAAAGTTCCCGTACTCTGAGTAGTAGTACTCATCCGAATGCAGTCAAATTTTCAAGATATCTTAATGAGACCACAGGAGAGAGATATATAAGCAATAAAAAAAATAATTCAAAATTTTTGACCAAGTCAAAAAGTATTGGTTTTTATTGCACTTCCCTTTTCCCCATGGCCCATATAGCGTATATACCAAGTTTCAATGGAATACATCCACCAGAATGGGTGCTATATAGGTCTGAGTAGTTTCAGTATACTGACACTGCTCAGAGACCTATGTAGTGCCTGTTCTCTGATGAACGTATTCCATTGAAACTTGATACATACAATAAAAAACTGACACTTTTTTACCTGGTGGTCGAAAATTGAACTATTTTTTATTGCATAAATCTTTCTCTCATGACTTCATTAAGATATCATGAAAATTTGGCTGCATTCGGATGAGTACGGGAACTTCAACTATAAACACGCTTAAATCAAAACCAAGTTATTTGAAATAATATCTAGAACATAGGTTTCCAACTGGTGTTCGCAGAATTCAACGTCACGGAACCTTTTAAAAACCTGGAACCCGCAGAGATTTCAAAGAAAAATCCTTGTCATATACAGTACTAATACTTGCGAATTTCGTCAGCTCTGCCCACAACCTCCTAAAGCGTACTGGGCGCCTTCCTTACGGGGGGGGGGGGGGGGTCCAGACAAGCAAAGCATTATTCCTTTGATGTAAAAAATATTAAAAAGAAATTTATTTGTTATTATAATCAATTTCTGTTAATATTTCAGTGCTATTTGGAGGTTAAGAACTCATATTTTCTTTTTTTAAGAAATTCATTGCACCCTACCCTCTAAGCCAGATCCTTTTTGACTCGTGGAGCCCTTTTTGTTAAAAAATTTCTATGACGAAGCCCTGTAGACCTATATTTTTGACTTATTCATTAAAGTTACTGATTCATTTTTGTTATTTATAATTATTCTTTTCAAATTTACTGTTTTTTTGTTTTCTTGGAGCGGCCGTGGAGCCCCTGGAGAGTGCCCACAGAGCCCCCAGGGTTTCGCACCGGTTGAGAACCGCTGCTCTAAGCCATACGTGCTAAACCCATATCCTGTCGGTCAAATGTGGCCCTCCAATTCAAACTTAATTTTGTAAAAATGAACTAAGCGGCACCTTTACGGATCGCTTACGTGACCCGTGGTACAATTCCATTTTTTTTGCGGCCCATGGCACGTTTTCAGATCACTCAAAAAGGCCCGCGGCACATTAACAGATCATTTAAGTGATCCGCGACACAGTTCCAGATCACTTGAGCAGTCCGTGGCACATTTACAGATCCCTTGAGCGGCATGTGGCACAGTTTTAGAGAACTTGAGAGGCCCCCATAGCACTTCTACATCACTCAAGTTACCCGCGGCATATTCCCAGATTACTTTAGTGATACACGACATAATTACATATCACTTGAGTGACGTGCGGCACAGTTCCAGAGCACTTAAGCGGCCCGCGACACGTTTCTAAATCGCTTAAAGGATCCGTGGAACATTTAGAGATCACTAGGGCGGTATTCACCAACTTGGTTTAAACTAGTCACAATGTTTTGATAAGAGATCGACACGAATTGGTTAAATTCCGGTTTTTAACCAATCTCTGTGTCGATCTCTTATCCAAAAACTGTGACTACAGTTTAAACCATGTCGGTGAATACGGCCCTTAAGTGGCTATAAGGACTAATAGGGAGAAAGTTAGTTCAGGTACCCACAAACTAGCGAAAGGTGTTTCTCGTTTTTAACACACTGAGTAAGATGCATTATGAATATTTCATATTTTTTATAAAGGGTTGTTGACGTAAGCATCATTCAACCCTCCCCACCGTCATCAAAAGTCAGAAAACCCGAAATCCCCTTCGCCCCCCCCCCATCCATGCTGACGTGATACTCGAATGACCCCTAACACATGGGTGAGACTGAGAAAAGGTTCAGGCCAATCACTTCTGCGGAATTTCGTGCAGTGCCCTCTATCGAAAAACATTTCGACTATTTTTTCCGTATAAAAAAATTCCCTTTCGTGAAAATAACTTCACAAACCGCATTCAAATGTATTAATTTCTTCAACTTTTATGAGCTAGAACAACTATTTGTGAAACTATTATGAATCCGAGGAACAGCCTCATAATTACAAATGGTTCCGCAGAACAGCCTCATAACTATCAAGGGTTCCACGAGAGCTTTTGTGTTGAAAACCTCTGGTCCAGGACAATGTCCACAACATAAAGTAAAAAAATATTCAGGATGTCCTGTAAGTGCAAATGTGGCCTTTATCTCATCAACCGCCTGTTATAGAAGTATGAGTCCAATTTAAAAAATCCTCAGAAGGCGTTCAAAAATTACCCTGTACCAGTTAAGAGTGAAAGTGCAGTGTGCCACAAAATAAAAAATAAAAATGTTTATACGGTCCCCTTGTCCTCTAACTTTTTTTTCACACAATAAGAAAGTTATTACCCTGAACCAAACAAAAGAAAATTCCATGTTTTTAACTGCAATATTCACTGCAGATATTTGAATTCAAAAATCGGAGAAAAGTTGCAACGTAAAAACAAAAACTAACGGACAACTCTCCTGTTCCCTCATTTGGACTGTTATTTTAAAATTTTTCTCAGATTTTTGAATTAAAATATCTCAGTGAATATTACAGTTAAAAACTGATTTTTTTGTTGGGTTAAGAAAAGACAGGGCAACAATTTCCTAATTCGAAGTTAAAGGACAGGGAGACCGTATAAAAAGTTAAATTTTTATTTTGCAACCCAGTGTATTCTCACTCTAAAAACTAGTACAAGGTAACTTTTGAACACGTTTTGATCATTTTTTGCCGCCTGGTAGTCGAGTGGTTAGGAAACTAGCTTCTCACTGTGCAGGTCTGGGTTCGAATCCCGGTTCGGGCATGGATGTCTACTAACACTAACAAATTCCCTGGACGGATCATGCTGATCCCTTGGGAATACGTGAAGATCACGTTATTATTATTCTTTACATTGAAACCATACCTCTACGACAAACGGTTGATGAGATAAACGCCACATCAGCACTTACCTGACACCCTATATCATCATCATCAGCAACAATAATTTTCAATCCACTGCTGGATGAAGGTCTCCTCTAAATTTTTCCATTCTGCTCTGTCTGATGCTTTAGCCATCCAGTTGGTTCCAGCCACTTGCGTGGGGACGCCTTTTCGGACGTTTAACACCACGGGGGCACCAATTTAGAATACTTGTGGTCCATCTGTTGTCCTGTCTTCTTGCAATATGTCCAACCCATTTCCATTTCAAACGTTTAATTCGTTCCATGTTATCATATATCTTTGTGTGGTTCCTTATCCAAGTGATTCGCTTTCTCTCTCCTTGTGATGCCTATCATACTTCTTTCCATGCTCCTTTGTGTTGTCTGTAGCCTTTGTATCGTCTTGCTTGTGAGGGTCCATGTTTCAGCTCCAGAAGTCAGTGTTGGTAGCACACTAGTTAAAAACTTTTCTTTTCAGGCATAATGGCATGTGACTCTTCTATCTCTGTGTTGTTGAGCAAGATTGTCCTCTTCAACGCAAAGGGGGGAACGTAACTTTAGCCTTTGGTAGATTCATTTTCAAGTCCACCTGAATACTTGCCTCCGCTAATTCTTGTATCATTTCTTCTAGTTCGTCTGGATTACTGCTCAAACCAACAATGTCGTCTGCAAAACCTAAATGGTTGAGAAATTCTCAATTTATTTCAATTCCTTTTTTATCCCAATCCAGTTTTCTGCATACTTCTTCTAAAACAGCGGTAAAGAGTTTTGGTGAGATAGTATCACCCCCTCTCTGACTCCTTTTCCGAGTTTAATCTTTGCTTTTCCTTTATCCAAACGAATATATCACATTATTTGAAAGAATGGGCGTTTTTATTTTTTAATACTGTATTTTCAGAATTTTCGGACATGAAAATTCTGGTCGTTCTATCTTCATCTTGGTCAGCATGCAAATGATGAAGCAATCAGCGCCAAGAATTTTGCGTGGAAAGTAATGAAATAGTTGGAAGAAACCCAGAGAAAAAGATGTTCCTATTTATATCCAAGAGCTCTATAAGAGTACTCCCATTCAAGCATTCTTTACACTATTTACTTGTCTTGTCACTGGAAGAAAGCAAGCAATTTAAATAATAATGATCAAGTCACAGAGGAGCCCTATACCTCTGAGCTTCTTTTTACTTAAGTGAATTGATTATTCCTGTAAGTTTATAGAGTAGAGAAAAATATATAAAGTGGAAGTCCAAGTCTCTCCGATTGAAGCCCCATTAGTCTCCAACTTAGGGAGTCATTCATTAAGTCAAAAGAATTGTGAAAACGATTATTATCTATACATATAAAATAGCACGTTATTACTGACTGACTGATTGATCATCACCGAGCCGAAACCGCTGAAGCTATAAATATGAAATCAAGTCAATCATATTTATTAGTTATATTATAGTTTTGTTTTATGATCTAAAGGCTCACTGAGAAAGGACTTTTCAAATTTCAACCTCAAAGGGGGTCATGAGACGGTTCAAAAGTTATACGGGGTAATCATGGTCAAGGCGAAACAGCTGAAACTATAAATATGAAATTTGGTCAGTATTGTATTTTATAATATAGATGCCCACCATAAGATAGGATTTCTGAAAATTCAACCCCCAAAGGGATCATGAGGCGTTCAAATATTATATGGGGAATCACCGCAAAGTAGTTTTCAGACTACCTAATCCACGTGAGTGAAGCCGTGAGCAACAGCTAGTCTATACATATAAAATAATATATCTTGGCTGACTGATTCATCATCACAGAGCCGAAACCATTGAAGCCACAAATGTGAAATTTGGCAGTAGTTTCATTTCATAATGCAAACACTAATTAAGAAGGGATTTTTTTTTAAATTCGACCCCTGAGGGGGAATCATATGGGGGGTTCAAAGGTTATATAGAGCAATCCTCACTGAGCCGAAATCGCTGAAGCTATAAATATGAAATGTAGTCAATAGTTTTATTTTATCATCTAAAGAGTCACTCTGAAGACGGAATTTTTCAAATTTCAACCTCTACGCGTCTACGGGGTCATAATTCGGTTCAAAGGTTATATGGGGGCAATCATGGCCGCGCGCGCGCGAGCCGAAACCACTGAAGCTATAAATATGAAATTTGGTCAGTATTATATTTTATAATGTAGATACATGGGATTTCTGAAAATTCAACCCCCAAGGGAGCTATGAGTCGTTTGAATTTTTTATGGCGAAATCATCGTAAAGTAATTTTCGGATTATCAAATCCACGCGTGTGAAGCCGCGGGTAACAGCTAGTTAATTATATTATTTTCCTATATACTAGTGTTACTTTTATATGGCTTTTAGTATGTGTGTGTGTGTGTGATAAATAATAAACATAAGGATTAAAAAGGTTCTTTTGGAAGATACTGTGAATAATGATAAAAATTAGATACATGTAGATGAGTGGCTGTCACTCGTAAACTATCATTTTTACTATTGTATTGTTTAATTATTATTATTATTTATTGTAATTAACTGTTCAAAATTACTACTACTTATAATTATTAATAATTATTTTTGTCCTTCCATTTTTTACTTACATTTTTTCCTTCATAAAAAGTTTTAAAAAATTATTTTTCATGACATATGTATTCAATTTCTTTCTCAAAATGTACATGGTCAAATAAATTTCTAGTAAACAACTCTCATTCTTACGTTACAAAATTCATTTGAAAAGATCAAAGTCAAAACTATTACATAGTTGTTTTTTATTTGCATCATCATTTTTATTTCTACCTGAAGGACAATTGTTCAACGTTTAGATTTTGGCGTCCCAAAACTCCAGCACATCTTAAAATTTCGAGAAAAATAGGCAACTTAATTTTCCACCGTCTGTCTGGGAATTATAACAAGAAGAATAAAAGATAAACTGAATGTGTGTTCTTTTAATTCTCAAACATTTTCACCATAATTTTTTTTCCTCGAGTCTTTTTTTGCTGATTACTTATGTTATCTCTAGAGATCTTAGAAATCTCTATCTACAATCGAATTCCCTTGGAACCAGCCACGAGAGTTATATCTCTCTGATCCAGATTTTGATCTTGAAAACAAAAGTGTCGCCAGAATGCGGACATCTCAGCGTGTCCGAGACGCCAAAATAGAAGATAATGTTACAGAAAAATTTGCCTTATCGATTTATTCGTTGCTATTTTTATTTCGAGAAAAACATCAGTCTGACTCAACACTTCAAACACATCTAAACGGTGATTGATAGTTTGAAGTATGCTTGTTCTCGATATTTTTATTTTAATTGATGCTGCGAGTTTTTACAATGTTCTTTGTAAATGAAAACGAAATAAAGAGACTCCATTTACCGAATAACTTTCCTGGATTGACGTCTGGCAGTCCAGTGGTTAGGGAGCTAGCTTCTGTGTGCTAGACTGTGCACGTCTGGTTCGAATCTCGGTTCGGGCATGGATGTCTGCTAACGCACTAAGAAATTCCCTGTGGGCAGATCATAAAGATCTCTTGGGAACGCGTGATGATCACGTTATAAAAAAAAATTGTCCCGCCCCCACATAAATATTTAAAGTCTTGTTCGATGCCTTTTAAAGCCATAAAGATATTTCAGGAAACGTTCTTTTGCAGCTTCATACAAATTTTCTTGAAGAATGACACATCACCTGGAAAAATAACAATTTTTTGCTTATTTACCATTTAGCAAGTACTGACATTTTTGTGATGGATTTTTCTTGGAACTCATGCTGATGCAGTACTTTATTATGATATTCATTGCACGTCTTGTTTTGGATTATATTTGAGTACTATTAGGCTGACTAAACAAGTAATTGTCTAAACCATACAGAAAACATTTTCCATAAATATAACCTTGTCAACTATTAGAGAATTTGACTTATTTAAATACCTTTACCTTTTTTCGTGCAGAAAAATACTTTTGAAAGCAACCTCTTTATAGCAGAAAATGGCATTACCCAAATTTCTGCTCTTTATTTTCAAATATGAGGATAAAAAATCACAATGATGCCTTTTATTGAAGTGCCATTTTTTCACGTTTCTTTGCTAGTTTAGTTACAATGACATTCTCCAATAAAGGAAGTTATTTTTGTGTAGCGTTAAGTATTTATCATAAAGAAACGTTCATGGCATTAAATGTAATGAACCAAGTTATTATTCATACGTGACCAAAATAGAAATATCAGCTGCAAACAATGATGGCGCATCATTTTTCTGGAAATGGCTGTTTAACGAGGCGTTCATTTTTTTATTTGCATTGAACTAGTTATGTTGTTGATTGATTCAACGGATTTTCTCTTCGCGTGTATATATGAATCTGAATGTACAAAAAAAAAAAAAAAATACTTAAGTGCAACACACAGGGGTTTGTAACGTACTATTGTGTTTTCCAAGAACGAAATAAACAAATTGTTATTCAAAATGTCTTGAAGGGCTTCTCGCTAAATAGAGAAAAAAAAATAATAACAAATATTTACTGTATTCCTATATAGAAAATAGTAAACCTAGTCTCATTAGATTTTACGTTTCTTTAGCTATGTATTAAGTAGAAAGAAAGTTTGGTTGCTGTGTACATTTTGAGGTTAGATTGAGAAATTGCCACGAGGTGTCATTGTAGGCAGCGTTAGGTTCTAAGCCAGTTTCAACTCTGCTGTTGATGTTATTTTTGCTATTTTTTTAAGAACATAGATGCAAATGTTACTTACATTTTTAGAACATGAAAAGTATTCATATCGATTAAAAACAATATATTACTAGCTTTATATATGTTCAATTTAGTTGTATATTTTCACAACAGTTCATGGGCGGAGATACGGGGGGAGGGGCATGGGGCGGAATTGCTCCCTCCCAAGGTAAAAGGTGGAGTCGACTGACTTAATGTACATGTGTATATATGAATTGACATCATCATCGTGCCCCTCAGACTTTCCAAGTCTATCTCCACCTACGGAACAGTTGATTATGTCATGTGAATAATTAAATTAACTAACTTAATAAAAACTACGTAATTTATCCTACATTCCTTACTTAGCTGATCCTGTTCGGTATTGCCCCGACCCACGGGGCAATTCCGAATAGTTTAAGCTCTTACAAAAAAGAAATTTCTACGAAAACTTTGACTATATAAAGTCAAAAAAAAATGTTTTGTGGATTTTAGTAGGTAATGAAACGGGGTATCTACCTATACTACATTTTTTCACGAACTATTGGAAATAATTGAGTAATTAGAGATTTCCCTTTAGTGTTCGGCATTACATCGTTCTCCCCTAATTACGTATGAGAAAATGAATATTCGGTTTAAATTTCCTAACGTCTATCACGTTAGTATATAAATAATGAAAGAATCTATAAAAATGAAACATAACTATATCCTTCATTGCATGAAAATTATTTTAAATTTTCTAAAAATTTTCATTCACATCAAAAAATGATTTTTCAAGAAAATAATTGCATCACACTAAAAAAAAAAAACTTAGCATCAAGGAAATATTTTGAGATCGAGCAAACAATCGGGATTTTATAGCTGAAGAGTTATAATAAAATAAGAACAGCGTTTCTCAAAGTGTGCGTTGTAGCTTCTAGGGGCATTGCGGTGAGCTAGAGATATTCGTTTGTGTACCTATTTGTTTTAAAGTGGTTTTTTTATAAGTGAAAATATCTGCTACACTATTCTGTGAAGCCGTGGATCAACCATAAATTAGGAAAGTGTGCCGTGGGGGGCAAAAGTTTGGGAACTAATGCCATAGACGATATGTAGAGCTGCCGCCATAAATTCGTAAACAGTTTAAAAAAATTACAGAAATTGAAGGAATTGATATATATATGAACGCTGTCTGCAAAAAAGATTGTTCTCACAAAGGTAGATTATTTTTTAGTTCAGAAAAAAATGTAGTTCAAATTTTTGTCGATGAAGGGCGCTGCACAAAAGCAAATGACTAGAAATATGCAAATCTGAGGCTAAAATGCAGGGTGTACCATGGGCGGAGATACAGGGGGGGAGGGCATTGCCTCCCTTCTACATCAAGTTTATGCGGGTGGCCTAATATATATGTGTACTTTTATTGTAATATTGACATGACCATTGGCTTGTCCCCCCCTCCCCAGATATTTTCGTGTCCCCAGACCTTCAAGTCTATCTCCGCCTATGCGATGTACGATAACAGTTCATTTCTGAATTTTCCTGTTACTGATGCTTATATTATGATATTGACTGACATTCGTGGATAAAGCACTAGTGATGAAGTTGTTTTACCTTAGCCACGAATCGCCCGCTGGAGCTTTACGAATGTTTCGGAAGCAGATTGAAGAAAGGTTCAGATCCAATCAATCCTGCCAGACTTTCGTGCAGCTCTCTCTATTGACAAACATTTTTAGTCTAATTTTTTTTCTGTACCAAAAAAAAATTTCCCTTTCGTGAAAATAACTTTTTTCAATCCGCATTCAAATATTAGAGATTCCTTAGATTTTTATGAATTTTTAAACTATTTACGAATTTGTGGGACATCCTGTATTACAATACAGTATTTACAATACTTGACAAACGCACACCAAAAAGAATAGTTTCGAGTCCGGAAATGAGTGAGTGTGCCGCTCCTCCGGCTCTGCACGTGAACTGAACGTGAATGTCATCACGCGACTTTCAAGGTTGCTCGTGATTCAACAAATTGTTCACGCATAGCTTTTATTTTCTTACTGGTATCAGATGCGAAGTCACGGAGTGATACGAGAGACATTCCTTTTCTTCCACCTCAGTTTGTATTGGACGCGTATATACTTCTTATAAAAACAATTATTTCTCATTTGTAATGAATCTTATCGAATAGTTTTCCACTATTATGTTTAATATTTAAATAGCTTAATAATACTCTGACAGAGTTCGGGAATTTTTAATAATTTATATTACAGTTCAGTGGAAATGGATTAGAAGGAAAAGACAGTTTTTTCTTATGAATATTATTATTTTTTCTTAAAGGGAAGTATAATATGACATGCCAATTTTGAAAGAACTGAGAAGCCCATTCCACATTTTATGAATTATTCTATAATATCGCGTTTAGTTTCCCGGAATAAATCAATTTGGTGATGCGTCCCTTTAGGATATGAGACAGGTTCGGCCCCGCGTTTTTTTTTTAGAGGGCCCCACACTTACAATAATAATTTCTTTCTTAAATTCTGAATTTCCATTTATTTTGGAATTTTGAATTTTCACCTGGACAGAAATAATTCCGAAATTCTGCATTTTCATCTATAAAAATATAATTCTTGAAATCTGCATTTTGATCGTGTCTATATTTATTGTATAAATATTTTTCAGCATTCCTATATATTTTGTAATAATGAATGAATTTTCGGATGCCAAAATTAATAAGAGGCCTCTGACCACGCTATTATTTTTGCACTGGGCCCCGTGTGTGGTCAGGGTGGCCCTGCGTCCCTTGATATAGGGGATTTTTATATGGCACTAGTTTCTAGAACGTATTCTTTTTACAAGTAATCATACTTGGTAACTTTAAAAGAGAAACCATCTGATATGGCTTGATGATGGTATATTTGTTTATTTTGTATAAAATATTGCGAAGTTAAAATATTACACGTAATAAATTTTTTTATTTGTTTCCTGTTATGCACAGAACTTTTTTTTTCAATTTCGTGTTATATTACATGAAATTCTGAAAATATATTGCTCATTTTCATTTATTATTATCCCAATATTTTATCGGATTCGTTCGATATGATTTTTCTGTCAGATTAGCAAACAAAGCTGTATAATCGTTAGTTACGCATCATCAAGTGGTGTTTTCTGAGCTTTACTTCGTTGCCATCACTACACAGACAGAAAGTTGAAAATAGTGAGTGCTGTTCCCTCAATGCTCGTTGCGTCAAATTCAGATGTAGATGTTTCGATTTCCCGTCATGACCGCTGTTGAAATAATACAAACCAGGAACACAAAGCACACACACCGAAAAGAGTATTGCTTAAGAACAAAATGCATGTTTACCTAGCAACATACTTCTATAAATGTTGGGTTACAGTGAGATTCTATGTTTTTTCAGCCTCTAGATATTAGATATTGTTAACTGTCTTTATGGTATGAAGCATGTTATTAAATAAGTCTGGGGGGGGGGGATAAATAAAGAAAATATCACTTTATGCATAGAGTATATGCAACTTATATATGTTGTGGGCCAAAAGTCAACAGGATTTTATAAATAAAAAAATAAATTATGAACAAATGTATACATAAATTTGAATTTTTTTAGTGACAAAAATAAAAATTAGTCTGAAAATTTCACCGCTAGGTGACACTGGATCTATCGCCATATTCTTTGAGTGATATATTAGTCTGTATCTGTGTACGAAACTAGTAAATATGAAACGTCTTTTCTGTTGAGGTAAGATGATTTCATCAGCAATGGCTTATCAAGCAAACTATATATATATATATATAAACTTACAAGAAATCATTAAAAGTGCGTGAACATAAATTAGTTTACAAAAAAAAAAAAAAAGGATTTGAACGAATGAACTGGTTTTGAACATAATTCAATTTGCATATCTAGGCTTCCGATGAAGCATCCCCATGGCTAAAATTCTGAACTAATTTTTGTGTTTATTGCTAAAACAGAAACCATCCAAAAGTTTAGGCAGTTCGTGGGCGAATAGTGTTTTGAGCGTGCACAATAATGTAGACTAAGTTGTATTTGACTTCAAAAAACGGTTCTTTATCTACGTAGATTTGAATATTTCACGTTCCGAATGAAATTATAAAACTATCTTATTCTTCACTCAAAAATGAAAAAGTCTATAACACACAATGCTGAAATTAAAGAAGGAAAAAACTCCTTGAGCCCCTGGAAGGTCAAGTACTTAACTCAAAGAATTCCATCTGATATCGCACTCGCGATCAGTATACCTCTTGAGCTAATAAACAGAAACATAATACACGAACAAGATAACAACTGATAATATTGCTGCTGAAAGCATTCCAGAACGAAATCCTTTCTTTGCGATTATCTCTTAATCCATTAATCTCAAGACCGATATTCCAAAAAAAAAAAGTTTTCTCTCAACTCCATTGATCAGATTAAACCCGTAAGTATCATAATGTAAACATGACAAAATAAAGTGATTGATAAAAGAAGAAAGAAAACAGATTTAATGTGTCTCTTTAATCATTAATTATAACGTTGAACGCGAACACATTTTTATCAGTTGTGAATTGTATCATAAATAATCTGCGGATAAGTTCTAGGTTTTCAAGAGCATTTCTTTCTCTCAAGAAGAGAATTTCTCATTCTGTTTTTCTTCCACTGTGAAGTAGCTAATATTTCCATGTGTAAACTTTTACAAGACGAATTAAGATTTGGATTGATATTCTCATAATTATTTCCTTTCATTTTCTATTCTGATCCTTTACTTCAGAGATATGAACCAAAAAATTCATGAAAAAAAATTTCACCATAACCCTTGTGACCTGTATCCTAACCACGATTCTGTCCAATGCAGCACACCTGAAATTCTATGGAATTTTAAATCATCTTCTACTAACTATAGGGCATTATATGCACTACTGTCTCGGATTGGCAGGGACAGGGCTCAGGGGGTATGAACTATATGAATTGTAGTTGGCACCCCGATTCCACCAAACAAGGGTTCACGTTTCAATTTAGCAATTTGCCCCTAATCCCAATCTCGCGTAAACGCTTCGAGAATTTACCATGCTGGACCCGATCGATGTTATTATGCAACTAGGATCATCGATCTGGGAATTCTCATTAACGAGCGACTTGGGTTTCCTGAAGATTGTCGAGCGGTGGTCGAAAAATCGAAGAGAATGCTCGATTTCATTCTCAATAAGGTCTCTTCGCGTTCTCCTAAAGTGATCCTTTCACTTTCCCGAGGATTACCTGGATTGGAGTATGCCGTCAGGTTTTGGAGACCATACCTACAGAGGGACATAAATTTGGCCGAGAGAGTGCAAAGAACAGCCACGTGCTCTTGATAGCACACGGGGCTTAACTATGTAGAGAGACTTGACTTTTTGAAAATGTCTACATTCGATGAGCACAGATGTCAGGGGGGATATGATCGAAGTGTTTAAAATTCAACGGAACGGATGAAATGGACTATGAGTTAATCAACATCGTTAATCAACTTCTTAGAAAGGGGACACCAGTATCGATTGGTAAGGGACAATTCTAGGTTGTGGTGACACAGGGAGTTTTTCTCGGATAGGGTTGTAAATAAATGGCATAGCTCACCTCTAGGGCTCGTGAATTCTAACACAATTGAGACGTTTAAAAAGGAATACGATATCAACATATTTCGATAAATAGAAAAGATATCCATACTTAGATGAGAGAACCATAATTTTTTAAGTTATGGGCAGTACATTTATATTTTGTCATAATTATAGATTTTTTATTGCTCTTATTGGGTGGCTGTATTTTTGATGTAGTTTAGATGTATACAGTGGATCCCGCTTATAATGTTTTTCAAAAAATTCTCATGAAAAACGTTGTAAGCGAGAAAACGCTCTAAGGACCACGAAAATAAGTCACACTATGCGGGAAAACGTTGTAAGTGGGAACGTTATAAGCGAGACCGACTGTATTCGACATCCATATTTTTATGGACATTTTTTTTTCAGCCACCTCGTTGGGCATTTTGTCTATTGTGGCCTTTGTATTTGTATATTTGTTAACTTGCTGTTTTTACTTCGATTACTTACGAATTCTCTATGAATTTTTAATTAATTTTTTGTATGCAGCATTCTTATGTTATTTTAGATTTTTTTAATGCTTTGTTAGCTGTACTCTAACGTTACTTCAATTCAAATATTACATATGTGATGATGACGTCATGAGCAAATCCACGTGATATGTTTTTTCCCAATTCTCTCAATAGCCATAATATAAGCATACCATTTTTTATCGATTTCACTTCCTTAAAATCCCTTCAATCACATAATACCTGCTGTTAAAAAAACAAACAAAAAAACACCACAGTATTTCTTGTTGAAAACAGTTTTTAAGAATATGCAACGTATTTGCAGGCAAGTAAAGATTTTTTTGATCACGTTTTTCGCAAAACGCACCACTGTGCGACGCTTTCTTTTTAAATACCGTCCGCAGGTGGATAAATTGTAATAGCAAATACTGTGATTATTTATTCGACCGCAGGTACAAGAAACAACTACACGAAGATAAATATATATTTCAATGTTTAAAGTGGTGCTCGAAATAATGAAATTGATTTTCGAAACTTTAAATACATTACACATATGATTATCGGTTTATATTATTTTATACAAAAAAAATAACACGCCAACATGGTTCTTGCTTTGTTATGCAGAATGTCACTTTATTTATGTTAAACCACATACGCTAAAAGCTAAAATGACATGCACTTCTCTCTATTAAAATCTCTTCTCTCTTTTGTGTTTAATTAAATTGTAAATATCTATTAAGTACGTTATATAAATACAGTACATTAAACATATTGCAATTTTATAAATGGCAGTACCTCATGCACTTTTTCACTTTTTTATATAACTGTACTTCTAACAGAAATTGTAGCAAATTGCAACACTTGTTCTACCAGGACGATAGGAAGCTATCTACCTAACCACTAGACTGCCAGGCGACAATCCAGTGGTTAGGGAGCTAGCTTCTGACTGTGCAGGTCTGGGTTCGAATCCCGGTCCAAGCATGGATGTCTACTAACAAATTCCCTGGGCCGACCGTAACGATGTCTTGGGAATAAGTGCTGATCACGTTATTATATAAAAAAAAGGGGTCACAAGTAAAGGAGGGCGTACGGACTTGTGATAATTAGTTCGTAAAATTGAAAGTTCGTAAATGGGAGAGACGATTAAAAAAAATGCGGGGGAAAAAAAAACAACTCAGTCACTCACATTTATTGATGATTTAAAAAAAAATATATTTGTATTTGCTTCATCGCAACATCTTGGTAGATATAAAATTCGATAAAATTGGTGGGGGCGCGGTAGCCCGGTCGATAAGATGCTCGCCTAAAGTACCAAAGGATGTTTAGAGGTGTCGCGAGTTCGATACCCAGTTCGTCCTTGTCAGAAAACTTTCCTGACACAGGGGTACAACAAAAAATGGCGACTTGACCGCAGCAAAAAATGCTACCGCAGGGAGTCCCCCATCGAGGGGTTAGCGCACCAACCTCACGATGAGTACGAAAAACAAACCTGCCGTTCGGAATCGGCAATAAATTGTAGGTCCCGGTCTAATTAGCCCTCGTGTGCAGAAAATGACCGTGGTGCGACAAAAACGATCAAACGATAAAATTGGTGTAGGATAACATATATCACGCGCAAATCTCGCTTCCCTGAAATATTTTAGGGAAGGTGGAACGCCGCTTGAACCCTTTGCAGCACAGAAACGATCTTTTGTTGATCTTTGATTAAAGTACTCAATGTACTTTTTGGGATTCCGTACATTTTGACAATTTCTATTTTTGTACGAGTTCGCAAATGAATTATTTTTTCATCTACTATCAAGCACAACCTTTCCCATTTTGCTGACATTGCGAAGAGGAAAGTAGACAAACAGCAGTTAGACGAAGTTGAGTTCGATAGACTCTCGACTCAGAAATGCCCTTATCATTAAGCGAATGTAACATACCATTTCTCAAACTACCAGTTTATCAAATCGTAATGTACAAAGAGTGAATTACGTTATAAACGCGCATCTTCACTTCATGGTCACCCCCACCAACAATCGAACCCTCCTTCCTGGCACGTGTTCTCAAAACACCTGTATGTTGATGATCACGCACACACAAATATATTTGTGAACTCTCTACACACACCTCCCCTCCTCTCTTCCTCTATTTTCTCTAAAGACACGATGAACGTCCGAATTGAAGTTTTACTTTTGGTTACAACGAACACGGAGGTGGCTGGAAGAATAAAATAATAGGTAAATAAGTTCGTGCAATAGAGAGTTGATAAAAATGAGAATTCGTAAAATATAGCGAATTTTAACATTAGCTGTATTACATGTCGTTCGGGACAGAGGAGCAGTTTATAAAAAAAAAACTCTTCTTTTTTTTCTACATCTTTTTTAAACAACTGTTGCGAAGGTGAATTTTTGGAAAGAGAAAATTCAACTGCCTTTGCGGGGAATGGAACCCACGTCCTTTCGCTTTCCGGGTGAATGCACTAGACTATAAAGGCAACGAATCGCTCAATCCTTCCTTGGAGCTCGTGTGCACTGAACGGAACCGTACATGAACGGCCGGACCTGACTCAGGCCAAGCTCACAACTACCATACTTAGGTTTTTAACAACTAGCCGTTGCGAAGATGAATTTTTGGAAAGAGAGAAAATTCATCTTCGCAACAGCTAGTTGTTAAAAACCTGAGTATGGTAGCGGAGAGTGATGTCATCCTTGAAAAGAGTTTTCGTAAATTAGAGATTTGTAAAATCTAGCGTCGTAGACTTATAGCGGAAGTCTGGGGGGGGGGGTCGCGATGATGATGTGTGAATTCATATATACATTAGACTCGACCTTTGACGATTGGGGGGGGGGGGCAATGCCCCACACATCTCCGCCTATGGGGCCCAGGATGCTGTTGAGACTGCCCTGGCAACAGTGACGTCTCAACTCATGGGCCCACCCGGGCACGGCCCAGGAGTCTCAAGAGAAAAAAGGATCTCACAAAAATGAAATGTGATTTGAATTTCCGAGAATTCACCACGTAGGGGCTCAGAAAAATCATTTGGCCCATGATGCTCTTAAGATGGCCCTGCCTGTCAAAAGCGAACATGTATATACACATGGCTCCCACATCCTAGAACAGGGCCCCCAGGCTGGAATCTTTCACCGGAACCTAGTCCAGACTTTTCACGGGCCCTTCTATAGTAAATTTATAGCATGAAATTGTCAGCTCCTCCCTTGTGGGGACCATGTGCATATATATACTGTATATTATTCAAATTTAGGGCACCAAAAATTAGGAGCACCGGGCTGGGTAAATGCCCACGGTCATAACTTGGCTGGGGCCTCACAATAATGTTTGTATAAATTTGTATAATGTATAATTTTGCATAATTTTTCCGTTTTAAGCGCCCCCAAAGAGAAGTTTGCCCTGGGCTCCGACAAGGCACACTACGCACTGCAAATTCCCCCTTTTGCCCATGTAGAAATCAAGTGTAGTGTTGTGCGGCCTTAACACATCCGGGGGCCTCTAGTGCAGAGGCGGATTTAACGGCAGGCTCACCGCGGATGTGAGCCTTGGACCTGACTTCTGAAGGGCTCCGCAAAACACCACAATAAGTTACTTTGCTCAGGACCCCATGACGGCCATGATGCCCTTGAGACGTCCCTGGTCTCGATTGTAACCTCGTCGAGCAAAATTTCCCTCAGAAATTTCTCTTCTGATATAATTTTTCCCCCACACGTTTTGAAAATGTGTTGCCATCTACCGGGGTAAATAAAAGTGTTGCACTACATTTTTTTTTTTTTTTTTTTTTCAAAAAATTCTTTTGTTTGATGAACTCTCAAAATTTCCCAAAAATGCTAAGAAATTTCCCACTTGAGAAAACTTTGGCCAATTTTTCCCATGCATATGAGGAATTTCCCTCGAGTTACCATCACTGGTCCCTGGAGTAGTTGGTTTCTACAGAAAAACTATTTTCTATCTCATTTACTAATGTGCAGAAATTGGATAAGGTGCTACCATCTAGTTTTGGTTCTTAGAACTCTATCTCTGAAAGTCATAAATATTAGGTTATATGATTACTTTGATTTTTTTCAGGATAAAATGAAATTTTAATCAAAAACGTTGAAAAAATTACACATAGATGTTTTCGGTTTTCAAGTTATTTTTATTTTCCAACCATTTATAGAAGTATTAACTTTATGGAGAATATTTGAATTTTTTTTGAATTAATTGTCATGGGGCGTCCCCTCAAAGTAAACAAAACTTTGTGTTGCCACCCACTGGCAACTAAATCATAGAAAGATAATGAAAGTGAACTACACAATCGATATGCAATACACATATGGTATTCCCTTTTCATTGAATGACCATACGTCCCGTATTTGCCGGGACAATCCCAGTTTTTTTTCTGTTTTTCTTGCTGTCTCAACTTTTTTGCGACTGGGACAAAAATGTCCCAGTTTTTCACGTATTTTCAACGAAGCCAACTCGACTTTTATTCTTCAAATCAACGATTAAAATTATCTTCCCAACTCAGAAATTACATTACGATAATTACGACTACAAATAAGAATATTTATTTGACATATTTATTTCCAAAATAATTGAAAGTGATAACTTCAGAATTAATGGAAGATCATTCGAGAATAAATGAAAGATAATTACGAATTAAGGCAAGAGATAATTCTAAAATTAATGAAAGCAATAATTCCAGCATTGATGAAAGTGATAATTCCAAAATTAGTGAAAGTGATAATTCCAAAATTAATGAAAGAGGTAATTCCAGAATTAATGAAAGAGGTAATTCCAAAATTAATGAAAGAGGTATTTCCAGAATTAAGGTAAGAGATAAGTCCAAAATTAATGAAAGAAAAAATTCTAGAATTGATGAAAGAAATAATTTCAGCATTGATGAAAGTGATTATTCTAAAATTAATGAAAGAAATAATTTCAACATTGATGAAAGTGATAATTCCAAAATTAATGAAAGAAATAATTTCAGCATTGATGAAAGTGATAATTCCAAAATTAATTAAAGAGCTATTTCCAAAATTAATTAAAGAGCTATTTCCAAAATTAATGAAAGAAATATTTCCAGAATTAATGAGATAATTTCAGACTCAATGAAAGTGATAATTCTAAAATTAATGAATGAAAAAATTCTAGAATTGATGAAAGAAATAATTTCAGCATTGATGAAAATGATAATTCCCAAATTAATGAAAGAAATAATAATTAATAAAGGAAATTATTCCAGAATTAATTAAAGAAAATTCCAGAATTAATGAGATATAATTTTAGAATTAATGAAAGTGATAATTCCAAAATTAATGAAAGTGATAATTCCAAAATTAATGAAAGTGATAATTCCAAAATTAATGAAAGTGATAATTCCAAAATTAATGAAAGTGATAATTCCAAAATTAATGAAAGTGATAATTCCAAAATTAATGAAAGAAATAATAATTAATAAAGGAAATTATTCCAGAATTAATTAAAGAAAATTCCAGAATTAATGAAGGAAAATTTCAGAATTGATGAAGGAAAATTTCAGAATTGATGAAGGAAAATTTCAGAATTGATGAAGGAAAATTTCAGAATTGATGAAGGAAAATTTCAGAATTGATGAAGGAAAATTTCAGAATTGATGAAATAAATTTTTCAGTATTAATGAAAGAAATGATTCCAGTATTAATGACATAAATAATTTAATGTTTTTTCATCTTTAGATAAGTTCTCTATCATTTTTTTAACCTTTAAAACAGAATAATGAATATTAACAACTAGGTAATGAAACGTTACAGCAACTGGATACATGCGTGGATTTAGGTATTGCATTGAGCCGCATTCTGGATTTCACTGATCATTATCATGGCATAGTCTGCAAAGCTAATAGAATTTCATATATGTTATGTACGGCATACCCCGTAAGTGTGATGCGCATACGTTGTCATATGCTTTCTGTGTGTACGTTCGCTCGACTCTGGAGTTCTGTTCGCAAGTATGGAGCCCTTACAAAATCAAGGACATAAAGCTCCTAGAAAAGCCACAGAGGTCGTATACTAAACGAATACCTGGCATGAGCGGTCTATCTTATTGCCAGAGACTTCAATTTCTGGGTTTACACTCGCTGGAATGGCGTAGAATCGCTGCAGATATGAAGATGTGCTACAAACTAGTCCACCAAATTGTTTATCTACCATCGAGAGAGCCTTTCTTTGAGATCATAGACAGGCGAGTTAACCTACGTAGGCATCGCTTCCAAATAAGAATACCAACGGCTAGAAGGGATTGCTTTTTCAACGGATATGGATGCCGTGTGGCGAGAATATGGAACAGTCTTCCATCAGAACTTGCATACAAGTTCTGATGAGAACTTGTCTACGCAAGATTTGCTTCCGCTATTGAGGATTTCGGCCTGACTCCGTATGCGAAGTGCTTCCCGTTCTGACTATTATTATTAATTTATTTTTCTTCCAGTATAAGTGCATTTCATGCCTTCTGGGGTTATTGTAAATAAATAAATAAAATATTTAGAGACCAAACTATGCATTTCCATGGGCAAATTGCCAGGCACGAACTGTGTTTTAACCGAGTCACGTGATTTCCTTGCATTTGATGTCGCTGCCGTCGCGGCGGCTGGATGCACCCTCCAGTAATATAAGCTCGATCGGGGCTGACCATATTTGAGTATTCGTAAAAATTTGCCAAAATAATGCCAAAAGTAAACAAAGTTGCCAATTAGTGTTAAAATCACAGAAAAGTCGCCAATCACGAGAAATGAAGCGCCACTTCAAATTGCAGTGCATTAAACAAGTCAAGAACATGACAAATATGTGAGATGAATATACTTATTTGTAGTCGTATGTATATTTTCTCATATTTGCTTTTTGACTTGCAAAGCTTGTATATCGCAAAAATGTCGGGGGAACTGATGGTAAACCTATGCCTATTTTGGCCTAATATATATATAATGTAGGAAGGAAGACGTCCTATCTTTCACGGTAATATACGAGCGCCCTCTGACGATGTATATGGAGCTCAGGCAGACGTCGACGTGTACGTGGGTGAGACCAGACGTGGCCTCCCACACTGACGCTTTTGTTGTATTATTTTGTTTCTTATTTAATGAAGATCAGTGGATTAAACCATCTTAATATCCCTTTTAATTGTATTAATGTGAGCATTCCCCACATTTGGGGGCTTGTCCCTTTTAACCCAACCATCCCCTAGATAAATGACGAGTGTAGAGACATTTCGTAAACGAGAAGCTGTCCAACGCGAGTGCGGTACTGTGCATCTGGATTATTTAGCAGACTTTTTTTTTCATCAGACGGGGTGAGTTCTTTTTCTCATAATGGAGATTTCTCTCGGAGAAATTCCATCCATTGCTCAAACTCTAAAATTTGCGAAATCATCAATCATAAAGCTCTTAAATGACATCATTTTTGCCGAACCCTTCGATCGAAGCAGCAGAAAAAAGCTTCGATCTTTCAAAGGATTTCCTTGGAATGTTGATGTTCCCGAAAGAAAAAAAATAGTCCTAGAATCGTTTAATTTGTTTCAGTTAATTTCAGTCGGAAATGCCCTGCATTTGGAAATCTCAGAAACAAAGGAACAGATTTGCGACGAAATTTTTAATTTTTTGCCGAATTCAAAACAAAATTAATGATGTATGAAAAAGTCTTTAATGAATCAAGCCGTAGCCGATCCTCGACTATATTTCATCATTCAACTGATGATACTAAAAATCCTCGTGGCATAAACAATCGGTTCCACAAGCACGACCCGAAATTAAGAAGTCAAAATCCATACCCGAATTTTGAAAACTTTCATACACCTAGGCAATCAAATCAGATCACGTGTTTTAATTGCAATGGAAATGGTCATATTTCTAGACTATGTCCAGAGAAACATCGAGGACCAAAGTGTATTTCTTGTTTCGAATTTGGTCATAAATCTGACGCGTGTCCACAAATCATCCAAAAATCCTTGCATGATGCGACTGACGTAAATAATATCTACCAAGCTACCCCGCTAGATCAAATGTGCAAAGATGTTCGAATCATGGGTGCTAAAATGAAATGTCTAATTGATACAGGAAGCCAAATGACTCTCATGAAAGAAAATGCATGGATCCATCTGGGATCACCAAAGCTAACAATGAATATTAGTGTTCTAACTGGATTTGGTTATTCACAAATTCGTGTCATTGGTTCTTTTCAAACGACGCTTTCCATTGACGATCAGAAACTTACTGCTCAGATATACGTTGTGCCGAATACCTCCATGATATTTGATATTATCCTAGGATGTGATGTCATAAAGAAAGCCGAACTCACTATTACACCCGATGGTGTGATATTTTCCAACCTTCAGAAGCAGACGTCTGACGATGCACATAAACCACTCATTTATGCGATACTTGAAGAAAACCCTAAAATTGACATTTCGCCCTTAGTGTCGAAAGAAACCCAAACTGACGGTGGCCAATTATTTCCATCTGATGTGCCTATTAAAACCGAAACTACGAATACTGAACTTTGCATCACGGTCACAGACGACAAACCGATGCGCCATTCTCCCAGACAACTACCTTTCATCGAACGTGATATCGATGAGGAACAATTCTTTGATTCGCTTGAAGACGATATTGATGATGAGAAAGAGAGAGAGTCCTGTGTGCGATAAGCTGGTTGCACGTATGATCAACACCGATGACGAGAAGGTGGTAAAACATTCAACATCGTCCGCCGTCATGGAAGCTGAACCGGATAACAACACTGATGATGAAGATTGTTGCTGTTTCTTTCCTCTAGTTGCCGAATTGATGCATTGGACAGATGTGAAAGAAAGTGCTATAGTGTTTGTGTTGGTGTTACTTCTGCTATTATCTCTAAAATATTTCTCATATATAAGTGTTGCAGCGTACCTCTTCGTTGCAGTTTTGGCCGTCACCATGTCTTTTCGGACATCCAACAAAGTTCTTGAAGCTGTTCCGAAACCTAATAGAAAGAATGCCAAACAGAGTTGTTTGCATTCCCTTCAAAAAGACGATACCCCTTTGAACACCTACAATATCAATCACCTTGGACATCGGCTGACGTCCAACAAAAACTTCAAACATATGTTAAAGGTTAGAAAGACGTATAACTATCGTAGAAGACCTCCAGTCAAATACAAACTGAACGACGTTGTCACAATAATATGAATATTTGACTTTTTGATTTCATTATGTATATATTTTTTTTTTCTCCTTTCATTTTCATTTTAATGCGAATGATTTTTTTTATTCACGATCCTATTGATTTCGTATTTTCATGAATGATAGATGAGTATTATGATTATGAGCGTATTCTTTCATAATTAAGCGTATTATCATTTTTCTATAGACGTGCTATTTCGAAACTTACGTAATATTTTTTTTGTGTGTTTATATATATACATTTTTTTCTTTTAGCGTGTTTTCACTAATTTTCGATAATTTTTCTCATGATGTGTTTTTGTCACTGATTTTTATTTTGACGTGTTTTAATTTTTAGTTATGAGTCTATATTTTTTTTAGTTTGCGGATGTGATTGCTGATTATTATTTCTAAGATGTCTTTTTATTATTGCTGTTTAACCGTATATTATGCCGAATGTTTTTATTTTTGATGTCTATTTTTTCCTTGCAAGTTTTTTGTCTATTTGCTTATATGTATGTACATTATATGTATGAGTATTGCACATGTGAGGGCGCATGCTACAGATCAGAATGGCTGATGTAGGAAGGAAGACGTCCTATCTTTCACGGTAATATACGAGCGCCCTCTGACGATGTATATGGAGCTCAGGCAGACGTCGACGTGTACGTGGGTGAGACCAGACGTGGCCTCCCCCACTGACGCTTTTGTTGTATTATTTTGTTTCTTATTTAATGAAGATCAGTGGATTAAACCATCTTAATATCCCTTTTAATTGTATTAATGTGAGCATCCCCCCCCCCCCCCACACACATATATATATAGTTTTATAGTTAGTCTTTTCAGTCATTTTTCGAAATTATCTCAAGGGATAGGAGATTGTTATTTAAAAATAAGAAACATTTGTTCCTTTAAATTTGGTATAATGTACATATGCTGCACATGTAAAAATAATTTAAAAGAATAATTCAATACATGTAGACAAATACGAAGTAATAACATAGAAAATAATGGAGCATTGAAACAATCGTTTGAAATCTTGGATGAATTACGGGAACTACGGGAACTAAAGGCAGTTACTGAAAACTTTTTATCATAGGAGATCCTGCAATGTCCTAGTATATGTAATTTATATGCAATTCCTTCGGATATATCTGGGAACTGCCGTAAACTCAGATAACCCAATCGATGTTCTATATCATTTATTATGAATGAATGAAGAGAAATGCGACTAAAAAAAAAAAGAGCAAAAAAAAATCTCAATATTTGTGAAGTATCGAATAAATCCTGATACGCAAATAAAATTTTCCAGAAAACGAATATTTTTATACACAAACCCATCATTTTTTCCTCTCCTATCTGAAAAAGAATGATGTTGCAAATTACGATAGAAAAGACTTGGGGATATGTCACTCCAATCGCAGCTCCAACCACCACCACTTGAGATTTCAAAATTCTTTATGAGAACGCCTTAGGAGAAATAGCATTGCAGATATTTTCATGCGCGAAATCACAATAAAGACAAAATATTCGCAGCTTGTCTTGATAAGTATGTAGAAATAAATTCCTCTTTTTTTTTTTCAACAAAAAAAATTTTTTTTTCACAAAAAATACCGAGTGATTGTTCCAAATTGCGTAATAGAGAAAAAGATAGAACTTCGTTTAAACAAAGACTTGATGTAAAGTACGAATGTGTTAGTCTATCCCTTAGTCTAACTAGATTTATTGTGATACTGTATTACCTCTGAAGTGTGTCTGTTTGTTGTGTACAGAACACTTAGAAAAGTCGTAGTTATCTTTTAAAAGAGACGGTTCAGTTTTTTTCTTCCCAACGGTTTTTCTTTTTCCTTCGAGTAGTTAATGACTAACTATATGTATATAAATATATAACGAGTAAATTTTTTTGTCTACAAATAGGCATTTGTGTATGACACTATTACGTTTATGACAAAGAAAATGATAAACATCTTATTGATGAAGAAGAGATTCCGTTTTACGCTTTATGCTTCATAAAAGAATACCTCTTTAATTTTCTGAAATTAGTTGTTATTCCTTACTGAAATTGATTGTTATTAACAGAAATTATTTTTTGATAAATCGTGTGTGTCATTGCAATTCAGCAACTATCCTCTTGAATATTGCAAGTTTTCAGTCATAATCTAACACTTGAAATTACAATTTATCAGTAACTTTAAATAGTGCTCGGTTTGAAAGAAAGAAAGCAAATATAAATAAAGAAATTGATTGAACGAGTTATATTGGATCCCCTTAAAATGAATGCGTTTTGAGTTAAATAAAAGAATTATTAAAAATCTTCTAAAACGATTAGTATCACACATTACTTGTATAAAAAAAGTATTCGTGAGTAATATGACCATGTAAACTTTAGTGATTTTTCCTGAATCCAGTTTGAGACATTTTAAAAAAAATCGATGTTCAAAAATATTTTATATTTTACAAGTACTTTATAGTATTTTAAAAATATTTTATGATATATTTAATCTAAAAATATCTGTTACATAAAATTATTATTAATACAAAAATATTAACTATTACCACATTCAGGGTAAGGCGTTCTCTTACAAAAAAAGCAATACTGTATAAAAAAAATTGGACGTACACAAAACGTCATAAATGAATGAATGCATGTACAGTATATAACATTGATCGCGAGTATTTTCAGTGAGTCTTGTAACGACATATATATGTTGTTAGTTTCGCAAAACATAATCCATCAGTATTGGTTGGATGATTTTTTATTTGGTACCGTCCAGTTTTGTACCCACAATTTTATGTTGAAAACATTGACGGCAATTTTTTGCATACACTGAGATAGCTACACCTTTAGAATATGCAAAGTAGACTTTAAAATTCATAGAATTGCTTCTCGAATTTCGTCACGATTTGTGTGACAATAAACAGTTTCTGCGTGTGTTACTTCCGAAATACGTCCTATGGAAGTGAAAAATGTTGCGTTTCATTTAAAGGACATAAAATGGAAATAGTGGAAAAATGTAGATGATCCATTGGAGCAGAAACAAAAGAGAAGCAACGAAAATGTTACAGGAAAGTGAACAAAAGACATATTTTTCATTCTCGAAAAAAATTATAAGAGCGGAAAAGAGATATCCATTTGAAAGTCGTTCTTGGTGAGCGATATCCTAGCTCTTCATTGTATATTTCACGCACGGCAACAACACATTGTGGAAGACCATACTATATAAAAGTAATATTACCAGAGTATGCCTGCAGTAGATGTTGTGATGGTAGAGGAAGAGTAACTCTGTCTTGTGAGAGATAAAACTCTCTGAGAAGGAAAGCAAATGACATTATGTATTACAGTAGACTCTCGGTGATCCGACACGTATGAGACCAAGAGTGCGCCGGATTACTGGAAATTTTTACAAAAAACAACGCATGCAACATGTTTTTTTTTGGTTCAAATTATTTAAATTATTGTATACAGTAGAACCTCTCAATAATGGACACTCATGGGACCAAAAATTTTGTCCGGTAACAGGTGGTGTCCGCTAATGGGGAGGTACGATATGCAAAGCGGAACCTCATTTATACGACTTTAACATTTATACGACATTTGGCTTTCGGCGCAATTGGTTCCTATATTATTTTAATGTTGACATGTAGGACTATGTGTTATTGTGAAAGTGATATGTCGGTAGTTATGCATAATCACCAATATATATATAGCTTCGGTAATAATTTGCTTAAATTTCACTACATTTATCACTTTCACCGGCGATTACGCAAATAAGGCGATAATTCCCAAATAAAGTTGGAAAGTCTGATAAATATGGAAAAATTTATAGCTTCTCTTCATTAAATCAATTAATTAGTTTTACCCGTAGATAATACATGCACTACACTACACATATATTTGGCAAATAAAAATTTAATTAAAATAAGTTTGAAGAAGATAAAATCATTCATAACAACATTATCAGTCTTGTAATGTTGGTTTTCTTCACACGCATAAACAAAGCCAACATTATCATTCGAATTTACCATCGTAGACCAAAGTTATGTTCAGTTAATAAAACAAATGAATTGACGATCTGTCCTATAATTTATGGTCAAAAATTAATAAATTGTTTGGAAAAATTTAGAGTTTGCCTGATTTTACTATCCGCTATCGAGAGTGTGTCCGCTAACGGGGAGTGAAATACAGCCCTATTCCACGGGACCAGGTATCAGAAAACTGTCCGTGATGAGATAAAGGCCAAATTAGGACTTACAGGACACCCTGTATAGTCCCTTGTGGCCCCATGCGTTTTCTTTTTTTGTCTTCGTGTTTTTATCTTGCCGGCGTATTTGTGGAATACGTTTATACTCACGTTTTTCCTGTAAAAAAGTGTTCTGGCGAGAGAATAAAACAACCAGCAAAAAAAGCTGGATTACTGGACAGGCCGGATTATCGAGAGTTCACTGCTTTTATTTTTTTAAATGAAAGCGTACAGTTGTTTGACTAAAGTAGATAGAACCAAAAAATCATAAAACTTTAGCCTAAATTTAATCACGATGTATGTGGATTTGCTCAAGATAATGAAAACAATTGCAGTGCTCCTGGCGAAATAAAGAAATTAGCTAATTTAAATCAATGCAAAGCAGAAGAGAAAATAAAATGTCAAATACATACAAAATTTTACCTCGCTATCGAATTGATAGACATCAACGCCGAAAAAAACGGGTAGCACGAAGGGCCGCAACTAGGGGGGGGGGAGCAGGCGGCTTCCGTGCCCCGGACACTAGACCCGAGGGGGCGAAAATTTAATTTTGAAACCTCTCCTTCAGCATTACAAGGGGGCGTCAAAATGCGCGCTTGCCCCGGTTGACCAAGCATCTAGTTGCGGCCCTGGTAGCACGCATAACATTAAACCGTAAATGTCAGTGGAAGTTAGTAGATATCCAACTCCGCTTCCGTGCAATTGCACGATGACAATGCTAGGCAATGGTGAAATTCAAGAATATGTAAATTAAGACAGAACATTATTTACTGTAGATTTCTGAGCATCGATTAATCGTTTTACGTAGTGTTTTAAGAAAATGAATTGCTTGTAAAGAATTTTTGTGTTCATTAAATGCATCTGCAACCATTTGCATCCAATGAATCAAACGAATTACGATGCGTTTCCCCTGTTTTTTAATGATTTAGCGACGTTCTATAACTGATTGGTTTTTTTTTTCTTCTACTTTGTATCGTTTTACAATATTCAGTAACTTCCTTATTTGACGACTATGGTAACCAATTTTTTGAATAGATCGAGAATGTATACTTTACTACATCTTTACTTAGAATAAGACAACCATAAGTATTCTTTATGGGCATTTTATGATATTTATCACGTGTATATATTGTTTATAATTTTTGTTACTTGCATTTTTAATTGGGTTGCTGTATTTTTGAAATATATGACATCCATATTTTTATGGGCATCTTTTTCTCAGCCACCTCGTTGGGCATTTTGCCTGTTGTGGCGTTGTATTTGTATCTAGAATAAGCGTTTAAGGTCGAGGCCTCTTTCTTTTTTTAGCAGAAAAATGAGTGAATGCGGACTTTACTTTGGTTCCTGTAAAAAAGAGGGAAGTGGGGGCTAATGGAGTAAGGCCAAATTTCATTATTTTTTTTCAAATACAGTCAACGCTGCTTATTAGAATCACCGATAATGTTAATATTCGGGTATCGTTATTACTTTTGCAAAGAATAGAACGGACCAATATCACCACATGAGTAGTTATCAATTCGTAGTTACCGGGACTTCGGATAATGTTATTTTTTTTCAGGCGAAAGTTCTTTTGGCGCAGTCTGAAGGTAAGGTTTAACCAAACTTATTTTTTCTCTGTAAGTTACCGTTATCAGTAGAGCCCGAAAGTTTAGGCTCTAAAAATAGTCAAAATAGGCAAGCAAAAAAGGCACTAAAAAATGCATTTATTATTAATGGAAGAAAGGGGGGGAAAAACAACTAAAAGCCTTGATATTGAGTGTCCGAAAACTGTCTAAAAATTGTTTGCACTTACTCCGTCCATTGTTTCAATTATAGCTTATAATCAGGGCCGGTCCTAGAAATTCTGCCGCCTAAAGCGAATGATATTTTTCCGCCCTTAAGAGCTCTGTCATGCTCCGTTCTATACTACTACGACTATCTGAAAACCTCTACTACTTTGATACAGTGGTACCCAAATTGTTGGTCACGACCCCCTTGGGGTGGGTGATAACGATAACGATTCTTACGCAGGAGAGAACCAGATCCGTCTTAAGAGCATCATTTGCCCTCATTTGGGCCTCATTGGGCCAAGCGGCTTTTCTGAGTCTTTACCTGATAAATTCTAGAAAATATCAACGAGATCTCATTCCTGCGAGGCCCCCTCTTCACTTGAGGCCCCCGGGCCATACCCGGGTGGACCCATGCGTTAAGACGGCACTGGAAAGAACATAGGGGGTTCTCCGTGCTCCCCCCCCCCCCCATGACTTATCTACCAACCATTGAGGATAGATGCTAGATCTCTTAATGAGGAGATAATCACGGACAACTCAGATGAACACCCCTATGATTCAATGATTAGCATCGTGATTAATTCCAGTTGAAGCCATATGTCAGACTTCTTGTACTGATGCTTTTCTTTTGGTGATGATTATAGTGAAAGTGATTCGTGGACATGCCTCCCAATAGGCTGACAAGTCTCCAACCTCGTGAGTCTCAACCATGAATTCAACTGGGCACGGAACGGAGACAAATGGCCTCACATCCTGTAGTAAGGTTCCTAGGCTTTGCTGGGCTCCCAAATGAGACTCTTCACCGGCCGCTCTATTATGAATTTGTAGTGTCAAAAAGAAAAAGGGAATCACCTGATGAGAATCATCTCGGGCTCCCTGGCAGGAGCCCTGCCAGACCCACCTCGCTGTGGGGGCCATGTTGGAATCTCATTTGAATAGGAGCTTTCATGATAAGATTTGACACAATGATTTATGATAATAAATATGTAAATTAAGAGGGATGGCTAACCCCTCTTTCATTTTGCTCGGTGGCTATGATGCTGTTTAAACAGCAATGAATGAATGAGCACCAGAACTTTGCCACTGGACTTATCCCGTTGCCGAGATCTCTTCCAGCCCAGCTTCGTGGCAGAGTCTGAAACACTTTATTTTGTGTCAAAAAAAAGAAAAAAAAACCCTACAAAATATTTATATATAATTAACATATTTTTCCCGGACAATTGGGTACTGTCACGATCAACAAATTTTGTGGTGATTACAGAGGAGATGGGGTTGGGAGTTGGAGAAAAGTTTCGAGGTTTCGTTAAGACGGATCAATGTACACATATTAGGATGGAGGTATGTTTTAAGAGCAATTGGAGGGGGCCCAAAAAGAGAGAAGGAACTGTAATTTTTTTTTTCAGAAACCAGCTCTGGAGATAAGTGGCACTTTAGAAAGTGCAAGGAAAAGAGGTGCGTTGAGATGAATTTAGCATTGAATAGCATTTCAAAACACCGAAAAGTATTGTATTGACGTGCTCTAATTTATCCGCTCGCACTCTTCCTTCAAAATTACCTCGATGTGTAAAAATCTGCGAGAGTGAAAACATCGTCATAATAAATCTGTCATAAAAAATGTTGCCCGTGTAATCATGCCGCCTCGTCGCCTCATGCCTGGCGCCGGCCCTGCTTATAATAATTGTACTATCTTCAAAAAGTTAAATTGCTTTCATGTAAAAAATAAGGTATTTGTGGTCCTTCAGGATAAGGTTGATTAAAGGGCCAGTATAACCAAACGCGAAGCCCGTAGAGGAAATGACCGGAAACATCTCGGGTTCTTTAAACGCTCTCATTCCGGCAATCCCAAGCCCAAATACCGTTGTAAAGTTTCCTTCTCCTGATAACATGTTCCCTTCGTCATGTCAATCAACTGTCAGTGCGCGGAGTCAGCTTTTGTTCGAAGTCCAATACCAGAAGGGGAGAGAAAGAATATTTTCCTTTCCCTTCCAGGTAGTATACCGTAGTATTATGTATTGCGTACAGCATGAATAACAGAGAGAAAAGGATAGTTTTTTCCCTCACCTTGTTTTTTTATTATTATTTTATGTTCGGGGGGGGGAAGAAAGCATTTATCAGCTCGCAAAATAGGTGGCAATTTCTAGAAGGTTAAGTGATTTCTACTGTGGCAGTTATAATGCGAATCGAGAAAATTTTAGAAACCGCTTTAAGGTTTAAGCGACGCAGATCGCATTTTTTTCAAGTCTGAATAACAATAATCAAGGTACTGCCATTAATCATAAGAAGTGAACTATTCCCCTGAGTATTAGAGAACAGGAAAGACGAAAATCAGTTTTTCTCCCTGAAAAGTAAGTTTGATTCTTTTTTGTTTGAATGGCTTTGAAATATTAAATATCTTTACGTTGGTAAAGATACTGCTAATTGGTATACTTTGAATATTGCACTTTTCATAAATCTCAGTTGAATTTTTTTGTGATAAACAGGTGCTGTTCAGATTTCAAAAATGTAAACTTTCAGTCCTTCGGGTCAAACTTGACAAGAGACGTAACAAAGCGTTTTATCTCAAGCGAGAAGAAAAACTTGAACTTTCGGTAATGGCATCAATGCTATACCATAGCTTAACAACAATTGAAACTAGAAAGCTTCCATTTTATTATACAGGGTGATTATAATCAAAGTTCCCGTACTTTGAGTAGTACTACTTATCCGAGTACAGCCAAATTTTTAGGATATCTTAGTGACACCATGGGAGAGAGATCTATGATATAAAAAAAAAGTCAATTTTTGACCACCAGGTTAAAAACTGGCTCTTTTTTTATTTCATTTTACATCTTCCCATGGTCCATATAGCGTATATATATAGTTTCGATGGAATAGGTCTACCAGAACGGGCGCTGGCAGAAGGATAGGATAGTTGATGGGTTTGAGTAGCTTCAGCATACTGACACTGGTCAGACCTATGCAGCGCCCGTTCTGGAGGAATTATTCCTTTGAAACTTGGTATATATACGTTATATGGTTCGTGGGAAAAAATAAAATTCAATAAAAAAGTGCCACTTTTTCAAATGGGGGGGGGGGGGGTAAAAAAAAGTGAACTATTTTTCTTATTTCATAAATCTCTTTTCCATCGTCTCATTGATATCCTAAAAATTTGGCTGTATTCGAATAAGCAGTTTCCGAGTACGGGAACTTTAATTATAATCACCAATGTACTTTAGCTTAGGCATAGAAACTCTTGAAAAATTATGCTAACATAATATCGCATAGAGTGTATATAAATATTTTTGTGAGTCTATTTATTCTTGCCCTATTAGACCCACCCCGAGAGTTGATTTATAAAATTGATCATCACTACAAAAACAACTGAAATTATTTGCTTTGGATATTTTTGTCATGTCTATGTTTGCCAATAAACCACAAAAAATAAAGAATAAAATAAATCTGTCAGTTTCACTACAAAAAAAAAGCAAAAACTAAAACTTGCCCATTAGGGCCCCTACATATGTGTGAGCAAAATTTAAAAATTCATCTTCACTTTTTCTGAATATTTTTCTATATTGTTTGAACACAAAGCTCTTATTCTAAACAGTCCCGAGTACAATTGCTGGTGTTAACACTGGAATATTTGATCATTTTTGTCGAACCACGGCCATTTTCTTCACACGAGAGATAATTAGACCGGGACCTACAATTTATTGCCGATTTTGAACGGCAGCTTTTTCTATACTTACCGGGAGGTTGGGGAATAATTTCAAGAATCAAGAATTAAAGAAGAAAAAATCATTTTAGAATAAATGTAAAAATAATTCCGGAATATTACCAAAACAAATTTCAAAATAATTTAAAAGAGTTAATTCCACGATAAATAAAAAAAAAACTAATTAATAAAAACCATTTCAGAATTTGTGAAAAAAATTATTCCGGAAGATTAAAACTGAAAGTAACCGAAAAAACAATGTCAGAATAAACAAATAAACAAGTCTTCAATAACTTGGGGCTCCTGTTAAACTCGGGCCCTCTTGACTCTTCTGTGAAAACGATAATGTAAATTACGTTAAGCACCCCTGAATCTGATTTTTATCTTAAATTTTGTATATGAGTTGGTGGCTCGCGGTTTCGTGAAAAGTTTCAATTTAGCCCGCAATGTCTGAAAGGTTGAAGACCCTTGGTGTAAGGGATTAGAGTACTTAAATATTTTTCTTCAAATAAAATAATTAAGTTAGAATGATCCCGATTCAGGGTTAGATTGCTGGGACTCTGATAGAAGACAATGCGAAAAAAACTACATTTCTGCCATACAATATTCGATTCGATAAAAAGATAGAGACAGGAAGTTGTACGAAAAAAAAAGCATGTCGTTACGTATATTTCGAATGCTGGGAAAATTCATGTGATCTCAGAGTAATTTATGAAATTACAACACAAAACAAATTAAAACGGAACGATAGAAAAATTATTTCTTCTCGAAGAGATTCAGTATTATCATTTTTTGATTTTCACAGACCTAAAAAAGACTAAAACATACTTCAGCATTCTTGCAGATTCAAATTTTTAAAGCTTTTGCTCATTAAAGTAAATGTTACAATCTATCTTTACACGCTACTACCAAGCCCCATTTCTTTTGGAAACGCGCTCGTTTAGAAAAGTTTGGTACAAAAATGTTTGTCTCCGGTATTTTATAAAAGAATATTTTGCACATAAAGCTTTTCGTTTATATATTTGCAGGAGTGGGATTGAAAATTCGCTATGATTTTGAAAGGAATTCAGATGAGAGAAAGCTTTTAACTTGTGTCAAGGAACTCCAATAGCTTTGCATGATTTCAAAGAAAAGACATTTATGCGAAAAATTCAAAGCACTTTTGTAAACGCTATACTCGCACCACTTTGTGGAATATATTACACGGATGAGTATTTTCATGGGTTATAACAAGGTTTTTGTGTAAAAAGAACTCTAAGTTTGTGTAGCTTCAATTATGAAGCTGAAAAAATGCATTAGATCTACGATAACACGCTCTCGCAAGCACTAAGATATGTATTTTTTATTCTTCTGCATCAATATATAAACTTTTGCCTTTAACAAGTTTTGTATACTTCTTGAATAATTCAGAAAAAAAAGTTATATATTGTTAGAGTTTCTTGTGGTACAGTACATTCAATAACTTTGAATCGGCCGAGTCAAATCGATGAGAAAAAAAACAAAATCGTCATGAAGAAAAAAAAAATATTTTCCGAAAAGATGTGGTTACATCTGACAATTTACTCAAAGATCACCAACGAGTAGGGCAAATACACAAAAAATACAAAACTCCTAAAAAATTCAAACCTAAGGATTTTTATATTTTCTGTGTATTTGCCTTATTCGTTGGTGATTTATGAGTAATAATACTCATAAATTATCAATAATGGGCAAAGTTTATCTACTCTTCCTATTGGACAATTTATTTGAAATCAATCGGACGTTTTGTGGAAATGAGTTCATATATTGTTACAAAAATCATTTTCACATACTATCCAAGAAATATGTACCGTGATACTTCGATTTAATAAGTATGACGGGAAGAGGGAAATGTATTATTATATTGGAGATATAGTTGAATCTAGGATGTGTGTGGTAAAAATACTTAAAATTTGCCAAAGATATATATCTTTAGCGGATTTTATCAAAATAAGACATTTTTTTAGCCACCGAGAACTGTTTAATTTTAAAATTCAATACTTTCAAGAACAAGGTGTTTGATGGGAAAAATTCAACCAAATGTAATTCAACCGGTATGGAATTATAGATTTATATATATATGTTATGGTAAATGTGATAAATCCGGTTATATTGCATAATAACCGGCTATTATCCATAACCACCGAATATTTTGGTAAATTTAAATTTCTCTAAATTTACCACTCACCGGTGATTATGAATAATCAATCCCCAGCTCAAATTGGGGAATGTGATAAATCGTCAATCAGTTATTTAAATTTTCCGGGCATTATGCTCATACTTCAATCTGAGATGACGAATTTGATCGATAATGTTTATCATGCTTGCACATGGTGATAAATATGAAGAAAGCCAACATTAACAATACCTGAAAAAAAATATTTTTCTCTATCTATTTCACACTTATCGTAAACCGGATAAGTTAAGGACAAGAATTGCATATTTTCATCTGAGTGTAAAAAGCATGATTTCTGGAAGAAAATATAGCCACAACCCTCAGCTTGCTTACCATGCCCGATTACTTAAAATTATTTATAAAATAAATAGAGAGAGACAAAATTCTGTTGATCTGAAATTATCCCGCATTGCGCGGTAAATTTAGGACAAGCCTTTTTTTTCTACTCTGAAAGCCATATTTGTACTCTTGCTTGATTGTTATTTGTCATTTTCTTTAGTTTGTTTCTTGAAAAAACAATTTTTATAGTTTTTCCCACAGGTAAGTTTTTTTACAGTTTAAGAAAAAAACTAGAAATTTTATTTTCATGCAGTTTTCAACAGTTAACTAAAACAATTAAATGATCCTGAATAAAAAAAAATTAATATTAAGTGAAGTTTTAAGCTACTTTTTTTTTGAAATACAGGTGATGAGAAGTCGTAAAAGATTGAAAATTCTTCACTTATTTTCAACGTTTTATTGAAACACAAAAATTGTGAAAATTGTGCAAATATTAATTAATTAAGATTAAATTAAACCTATTTCTTTTTGTCGACCAGAAGTAAATCTCCTTTAATCTTTTTGGGTACAGGAATTTCTTTTATTAAATTCGTAGCAGGATATCAAAGTTTGTCCTTTTAGTTTGGCCACTTCCAATTTATTTTCCGGCCATATTCTTACAATTAAATTCGAATTCAAAGGCCAAAACAAACGAAAGAAGATCACAACAAATGATAAAGGTCAGAAAAAAAAAATCGTTTTAAAATTACCAAAATTTGGAGAGCTATGTTCTAATGTTATCCCGTCAAATGTAATAAGTTTACATTTTATTACGTAAAAAATTATCTAATCAACATACAGAAACGATTCAGACAGCAAACCAATTATCATAAAAATAATAATCGAATAATAACTTATTTTTTGTTTTCATTTGATGTGCGATTTTGACTAATTAAAGTTTTAAGAGGTTTCACAAAGTTATGATAATCAATAAATAGAAGAAGCAAGGAGCCAACAATCAGCACCATCACTCAGAATGTATTTAAGCACCTTAGCGCATTTTGATAATTGTTGTAAACAATTCTAGATCAAGAACGTGATGGTAGCACAAAAACTCGACCCGCCACATAATTTAAAATATAAAAATAATGCTTGTCCTAAAGTTACCCCGTTATAGTTCACGGTATTTCAATTTAATTTTTATGGCTAAATATATGCAATGTCTGCGTCACGTACGGGCAAAACTAAGTTGTTGAAGTAAAGTGATATTTTTGCATATGATTTCTTCCATATTTATGAAACTTACCAACTCCATCTGGGAATTATGCATAATCGCCAGTAAAAGTGATAAATGCAGTGAAATCGGCGATTATGCATAATTACACATTTACGAATTTATCACATTTCCCGTTACATATACACACAACACAGTTGAAGAAAACTCATAACTTATTCGGTAGCGGCCTATGGCGAAAGACCAGAGTTGTGCTCTGTTTGAAAGAAAAAAAGCGATCGGTCTGTTCAGCCGAGAACATCTCATCGAGAGCTGTATAATAAGGGCTGTTTTATGACGCGCCGGAGTCGGTAGCAAGTGACGTCATTGCTCAAACAGAACCGATGGCGCACGCTTTGCTACCCTGTCAATTACGATAGTTTGCAATCACTGCACTGCCCATTCGACTGAATTATTTCCGAAATTATCTTTTCGATTATTCTTAATATTATCTGCTTATTCATTGGTATGCTTTTTTCAACTATTTCAAAATTTAAATTAAGAAATTTTACATTTGTGCTTATAAGGTACTTCCACCAAAAATATTTTTCTCGGATTCATTTCTGTTGAATCACGTACGTTAATTAATTGTTAATGGGTTGATTGAAATCCAACACATCTCGAGACAGATAATTTCGATTATCTTTTAAACTTACTAATAATTTCTGACTATCTTTTTTGTTTTCATTTGAATTAGGTGTAGCTTTTATAGAAGCCTTGGACTATTATATTATTATCAATACAATTGCAACATAAAAACACGGGAAGCAAATATGAAAAAAAAGTAAAATGTTTGAAGTTATTATTATCAATTTTGAATGCTGATATAAAAAAACATTATTACTTACCAACTATTTCTTTGATTTAATCCATTTTTTTGCTAGCAGATTACAAAAAGATTATAAAAATACCACACGCTCATATCTGCGATACTAAAACAACACCATGAACAAGAGATTACTTATTTAAAACAGTAAAATAAGCAACTAAAATGTAAATAGGAGCACGTTTCTCGTGTGCTGATGTCGTCTGTTAAAAAAAGTGTTTGAGCATTGATGTCATGCAGTAGGTCTGATAGCTACTGCTTCACAGAGAGCATCAGGCCTACAACGGTACAAATATTCAGTCATTACACTTCACTCATAGCAAGAAAAATTGATGGCAGATGGCAGCACACTACACATAATAAGCGTTACTCAGGAACAAACTGCACGTTAGGTTCACAACACGTACACGCACATTCCAGCATGTACCAGTTCGTTAGAAATTCCATAGAGCAATGTGTACTAGGTGCATGCACGGGTGAGTAGTATTAGTAGCTCCAGGACCACGCCCACTGTCCCAAGACAACAAGCGCGACTTCAAAGGGGTGAAACAGCCCTTACTATATGGCCCTTATTAAACAGCCCTTACTATATGACCCTTACTAAACAGCCCTGATCTCATCTCGACTCCACTGAGAACATCCACCGCAGATTTGGACGAGAAAATGTTCTTTACAAACTCACCTGAACCAGTGCCTTAAGCACACTTCTAACCTTGACACAGGCCGCAAAAGTCCACATTCTTCTTTAAAATATTGATTTGAATTCCTTCGTATACCCAAATTTAAAAGAACCTAAACATAAAAAGAAAACCTTATCACACAAAATCCAACAATCATCTTATCTCAAGACATTTTTTTATCAATCACATCTGACGAAAGTAATGAGAATTGGAATAAACAAAATAATTCAGAATTATTGTTTTTCATCTCCGGATTCAGTCGAATGTATTCATCTCACAATGGGGTACCTCTTTTGTTTTGCCGTAATGTAATCGATTTATTCTCTGAAGTTATAGGAAATTCCCTTTTGAGCTAATGCAGTTCCCTGCAAGGCTGACATTACAATGACCATTTGTGGGCACAACGAAATCTCCGAAGAAATACCTTACGGAAAAGGAAACGATCAAGTTCTCTATTTCCTATTTTTTCTCTTTCTACCGGTTTCATTCCATGTAGAAAAAAGGAACAGGTCTTCTTTCAAAGAACAATAAAGTCAGGATATTCTTACACTATGGCAAAATAAATGTGAATAGGGATCTCATTCGAAGCTTCAACACGGAACTGTTCTTTTTGTCTCAACTTTTAACTTGAATAATTTTTTAACCCTCTATGGTTTCGTGTATATTTGAATATACATGGCAAATACACAAGTATTTTAGAAAGTACATCTTATGATGTCATTTAAATGCAAAATACGGCTATGCAACTACAATACTTTCTTACCTATAGTTCGTTTCAGGTTAACTTTGCAGTGGAGAGAAAGGTAGAGAGTGTACTCCTTCGCCGCAAAATAAAGTTCCCATAAATCGGAGTTTTACGATGATTATTCATACAGAATATTTCAATTTTTTTAATGATTTTGTGAAAAAAAGGAAAAATATCGTATTGAACCGATGTTTCTTCGTTTGAAATTTTTGAATTAGAAAAAAATATTGGTTACCATTATCAAAAAATCTATAGCAACCACAACGACATTTTGGCGCGATATCCTAGAAATCGTCAATACCTTACCGAGGCCGCGCATCGATACATTGGTTAAGAGGCTTTTGTTGCCATAGCAACGAGTGATGAGGTTCCCTCGTAGCTTCCTCTTCACTGCAAAGTTAACCTGAAACGGACTATAGAAAGAATTGATTCCTTGTTGAAGTAATTTTTTTTTTTTGAGAGCTGCTGAAATTTTACGCGTTCAGAGATGTATAAAATCGCATACAATTGAGGGGATTGGACGTAAAATTCAAGATTAAAAACTAACCAACTTTGCTAAACAAGATTTTATATGTTTATAAATAACATTAAAAGCAAGGTAAACTGTATATTTTACCCTTCTTAACTATTTTAGCTAATTGAAAAATCCCCTCTAATTAATTAAATTACTGTGCTGATGTATTGTTTCAATTAAAAATATGCTAATAGCGTACATTCTCATCCGTATTTACTAAAAAAATTTTCAATACGTTTTCATGAGGGTGAACCGTAGAGCAGGAGTTCTCAAACTGTACACAGCACACCCTGGTGCGCTTCCAATCTTAGTCATGGACACCGCGGAGAGACTGCCCTAACAAAGGTTTTTCGAAGAGATTATTTATTCAACTGCTCTGGAGAGCCGCGGATAAGCGTTGATTAGGGAAAGGGATGACGCGTATGAAAAAATTTTGAAAACCCCTGCCATAGAGGGTTGATTGTAGACTACTATGAAAAAGAAAAAAGTAATCATCACAACCGAAATGAAAAAAAGACGAAAACCGGAAAAAAATGAAAATTTTCAATAAGATCATTTGGTCATTTTCTGCACACGAGGGCTAATTGGACTGGGGCCTACAATTTATTGCCGATTCCGAACGGCAGCCTTTTTTTTCATGCTCACCGAGAGGTTGGTGCGCTAACCTCTTGGTGTGGGACTCCCTGCTGTAGCAATCATTCTCTGTGGTCATGTCGCCGTTTCTGATGTACTCCTGCGTCAGGAAGTTTCTGACAAGGGCAAACTGGGCATCGAACTCACGACACCTCTATACATCCTTTAGTATTTTAGGCGAGTATCTTATCGAACTGGGGTACTGCACCCTTTCAATAAGAAATTCATGTTTTTCTCTTGAAAAGTATTGCATGTGATTGCATGCAAGAATGAGATATAACCAAATGAGGTTAGCACAATTCTGTGCTCAGATGACGAAATGTCATATAAGCCACTTTTTCCCCAAAAATTTAGTTGTTCGCATTCCGGAGTCTCGTTCGTCAAAATTTTGGGAAGTGGAAAAATTTCGTATTTTTCTTTCAGTTTATGAGGAAACAGCGGAGGCAAACTGTAATTAGTGAAAAAGTCACAGTATCGCAATCCAACTTGATTAGTAGACCGATTATAACTAACAGCCTTCTGATATCATGAAAAAAAAACGGGATTCGCATTAATGTGGCAAATTTTAGGCATAGTTTGTTTGTCGTGAAGAATTAAATTTAAGAATGCCGGAAAGTTATCTTTTCTGTTTCCTCCCAAAAAAAATTTTTTTTGTGGGTGTGATTCGTTCCCTTTTTCAAACTGATAATTCAATTGTAATCTAACAAGATCATTACCTGATTGTGGAATAAGTACTAGTAACAAACTAGTTCCAGTGCAGTTCTAGAGTTTGAATCCAGGTCCATAGTGCCTAGTTTTTTCTGTTACCATTCAAAGAAATAAATAATTTTCAAACTATTGCCACACACACACACGTTTATAGAAACACTAGTGTTGTTTTTGTTTTTTACTGTCATTTTTTAAATTGTTTCATGATCACGATCGATTGTACATGCGTATTTCTTTCCTGAGATCAAAGTTTCTCGACAAAAAGAAAAAAATGCGCATTAAAAAGAAAATTGTGTAACAATGAGATTGAAAAATGTACATCTAATCAGGAATTACAAAATTTCATTCTTTGCTTTTGATCCATGGTGTGACAAAATTATTGAATAACGAATCCATAAAGATTAGAGAACTACGTAAATATTTGGTGAGCCAATATTTCTTAAGCCTCCTTTTCCAGAACATTAAAGGTGTATGCGTAGAGTTTAAAATTAATACTGAGAGAGAAAAAGAGTTATGATCGTAGTATTTGATAGCAGCTTTTCTGTAATTTATAAAGGGTTTTCTAGTTAGATAAATCATTTAGTGACCATTAATTACTAACATGTACAGATTCGAACTTTTACTAATTATTTACATTTGTAATTTGTTCATTGATATTTTAATACGATAGTCAAAGTCAAAATAATAATTATTACTAATGATGCATTTGTTTTATGACAGAAATAAATCATCATTTATTCACTTTGACGGCTTGTATTCAGGTCATTATATAATTCCCTTAGAAAATGAATCACTATATTAAATTTTGGACTAGTTTGTACAACAGTGAGTGCATATATATCTGTTGAGATTATAATTGTGGATGGAGCTATGGATTCATGGATGGATAAAGCAACATAATGTTCGCACGAGAGGGGATTCATAAATCTTCTTAGTAAACATGAACTTGCCTATTTATTGAATCGTTCATTACCATCACAAAAGGAAGGCTTCGGATCAGATAATAAGGTTTTTGCTACGTACATTCCACTGTCTAATTCAAAAGCATTCTAAGAACTCTCGTTTGCTCATCAAAGCAATGAAAACCTCAAAAACTATTTATTTTAAATCGTTTTACATCTTGACGGAGTGATTAACTGTTCAGCTAGGGAAACATTATTCCAGCATTATGTTGTTACACATCCTGGCCATTGTTATGATTTTAAAGATGTCAAAATAAATTGAATACATTTTATGCGAGGGTTGTAAATAAAGTTGCAGCGACATAATCGAGAAAGCCTTAAAACATCACACATGTGCGAAGCCGAAGTGGGCAACGTTAGATGACGGTAGTGTCGATGCGCAAAATTCGTAAAACAATCAGTACAGCGAGAAATGTAGCTGTTTTATGTGTGATTAACGTCGAGAATGTTTTATAATAATAATAATTAAAATATAATAATAATAACTCGTATAATGCTATATATGTATGCGTAAAGTGGTATTTTGGTTTTCATACTCTAACAAGAAATTAAACTGAATTACAAACAAGTATACCATCGAGTTTCAAAATTTTATTCAGTAAATTCATCAAAAGAAAAACAACTGAAAGTTGAATTTTCCCAGATTGCGTTCTTAAAGCCACTAGAATATGACACAGGAGGTTCTATATATAGTTCGAAGTCACATGGAGTTCACATAGAGTTTAAAGTCAAACATGTGAAGTCATTTCAAAGAACTTCGGACAGGAGTACGAGCCCTCCGGCTGAAAATTGGGACCGCCAATACTACATGACTTAAAAAAAAGATAATGTTTAAACCTTTAGACGAAATCGAAAGCAAGTTTTATGAGATACGTACTTCAGAACTTAAAGTTCTGCTCTCGATGATTTTTCGAAATTACGAGCACATTTTATCGAACGACGTGTGCTTAATACGGAAACGATTTGGGAAACTTTCAGTCTCGGGTGTAAGTAAAATTTAAACAGAAGTGACGGAGGAGTGTATTTTCAAATTTTTTATCATATTGTATTTCGGTTGATATGAGTCTCACGTTGCCTTTAAACTAGAACAGACGAATTTATATATTTTTTCACTAATACACGTGTGGGCGTGAACCCCGGTGGCATATATGTCTTTGCATCTAACTCTTCCTTACACAATTTGAAAAAAATATATCACTCTGATAACTCTGGTATAACGTCAATAAAAAATAGGTAGGCGTTGTGTCTTCAACAAGGTTGCAAGTTCGAACGTGAATAAGTCTTAAATCTCGTTACAGTGTAATACGGCCTGTTTGGGATGGTAACTGAAACTGAAGAAGTCTTCATTTAAATAAGGTATTGTTGTGGGATCATCTAAACGAGCTCCATCTTCTCTCCTCTTGTACATACTCTCTTGAAATATTGCGTACGATGATTTCGTTACGAAAATGTGCCGCAACCACGGTCTCAAAACCAGAAAACTAATAAATACCATGAGAATGAGGAAAATAATGAAAAATTTAATGAGATTTATCCACGTGCGCAACAAGAATGTTTATATGTTTCATACAGCTCTTGAGATTGCAAGATTTTTAAGTATTTTCGTTACGACAACTTTTTAAAAAATGCAGCCGGTTTGGTCAGGTAGCTGATTCACGAAGACGTATTCATGTAAAAAAAAAACATGTTTTTGATCGATCAAACGATGCCTAGGCAATACAAGGTGATTCTAAATTCATGGGACAAACTTTAAGAGGTGATATAAGACACCTAAACATGCATTTTTATCATAGAATGTTCGGTCGAATCGAAATAGCAAAAGCGGTATGTTTTAAGAGACTGCGCAACAGCACGTCACCAAAAACAAATAAAATATTTTTCCGACGAATTTTTACTGGGATATGTCATATTAACCATTCGAGGATGCTTGTGCACCTTCGGAATGGATTGGAGTTCGTTTTTTATTGAGGACCATCAAGGTTATACTGCGGCAAACAATGACTAAGCGGTATAATGACTTGTGGTAGAATTTGCGTTACCTAGATCGAAGAGAAAGCCAACCACATTACAATACCCTGCACCTTCGAATGGTTGACTGCACTTAGTGCGACAAATCCGTCAGAAAAATATGATATTTGCTTTTAGTGAAGTGCTGTTGTGCATTCTCTGAAAACATCCTCTACCGCCTTTGCTATTGCGATTCGACCATACATTCTCTGACCAAAAATGCTTGTTTAGGAGTCTTATACCACCTCTTAAAATTTGTCCTATAAATTTAAAATTACCCTGTATACTTGCTATTGTACTCAAAAGTTGAATATACAGTATAAGCATCAAAACTTCCTGCAAGTGCATTCATATACGGGGGGTATGTCATTTTACTGGCGAACCGTTCATCCTAGAGAGGTATACTTCCAATTAGAAAAAGTCTCCAAATAACGTGTAGCGCCAAAGCCTTCTAGATATACAAGCCGTAATGTATCACACCGCTGAGGGTATGACGTCCCAATCCGGGTTCACAAGCGTAGCTCTTTTGAATGTTTTTAACGAAGGACACTCTGCTCGCGTTTCTCGTCATATTGTATTATGTTCAAGTTTTTAATATTTATTTTACTATTTATCTGCTATTGTTGTTTCCTGATTTGTTATAACACATTAGATGGAGAAATTTCGTTTGAATAATTGTAAAAGGAGCTGAAAACTTCGCTAATCATCTAATGGCGATGGTCTTCTAAAACAAAAGGGTAAGCAGAGAGAGATATTTGTTAATAAATAATTCAGTCAATATATGTGAAATATTTTTTTCTGACTTTATTTTTTGTAATATATTTGAAAGTAGATATGTTTACTTATTTTGTGTCGAAATTTCCTTTTCTTGTGTACTGAGAGTAGTTTTTTTTCTGCACTCGTTCAATCGTGGGAGCACATTCTCCCGATTTAATAAATAAATTTATATATTTTTTATATTGGGTTAATATCAAAACGCTCCTGTCTGCAATTAATTGAAAACACAAATATTAATGTACTGTGGGAAGTAAAATTTAATGAAGAGATAGATTACTTTTTAAACTACTTTATAAACTCGATCAGGGTATCGATGGGATTACTAGCAAATTCGCAGATGATGTGAAGCTAATGGGGGTAATCGGGAATGAAAGCGACAGGAGTTGCTCCAGACCAACTTAAACAGGATTGCAGCATGGGCAATTGAATAGAGCATAACGTTTAGCGTTGATAAGTGCATGGTCGCTCATTTTGGTTCGAACAACCCACGGTTCTCTTACGAGTTGAATGGTGTCACTATCCCGGATGCAACTAGGGTCGCCGATTTGGGAATTCTCATTGACGAGCGACTTAGGTTTTCTGAACATTGTTCAGCGGTCGTCAAAAAAGCGAATAGAATGCTCGGTCTCATTTTCAAAAAGGTCTCTTCGCGTTCTCCTAAAGTCATTCTTCCGCTTTTTCGAGGATTAGTTCGTCCTGGACTGGAGTATGCTGTAAGGTTTTGGAGACCATACCTACAGAGGGACATAGAATTGGTTGTAGGGGTGCAGAGAAGAGCTACGCATGTCCTTGTTGGCACACAGGGCTTGAGTTATGAAGAGAGACTTCATTTTTCGAATATGTTTACATTGGATGAACGCAGGTGTCGAGGAAATATGATCGAAGTGTTCAAAATTTTCAACGGGATGCAAGGGATAGACCATGAACTTTTAGTACACCGATCGATTGCTTTTATAAGGGGACACCAGTATTGATTGGTAAGGGACGATGCGAGGTTATGGTGTCGCAGGGAATTTTGCTTTATAGGGTTGTTAATAAATGGAATAGCTTACCCCGGAGGTAGTAAATTGTAACACAATTGACACGTTTAAAAAGAAATACGATAAACATGTTGGGGTAAATCGAGAAGCTATTCATTCTTAGAATAAGACAAACATAGGTATTCTTTATGGGGATTGTATAATATTTTATCATGTGTATATATTGTTTATAATTTGTGTTAATTGCATTTTTAATTGGGTTGCTGTTTTTTTTTTTGAAATATATGACACCCATATTTTTATGGGCATCTTTTTATCAGCCACCTCGTTGGGCATTTTGCCTGTTGTGGCGTTGTATTTGTATTTGTATAAATAAATAAGAAAATTGCAAAGTTAACTTGTATTTCAGAAACATTAAATTTAAATGTCAGTCATTTCATGAGTGTAAGCATTTCTGCGCGCACACACACGCACACACAATTTAGAATATTTATAATTCAATATTTTCGTTGCCTATATATGCTGTATATTATAAATACCATATCTGTGTAACATTTTACTTTTTTTATAGGTGTCTGGGTGCTGTGTGTTCCCAGCTGTAGATCAAACTGCAAGGAAAAGCGAAAGACCAGATGAAACCCTCGTCTTACTGGGGAAAGAAACCCAATTACCACCCGATCTCTTGCTGCATAACCATCATGTTTAATAACAAAGTTACCAATTTAAAATAAAGTGACCAGAGGAGAGAAATAGTGAAACGATGAAAAAACAAGAAAATCAGTTCGAACAGTGTCACTGTCTTGCACGATAATTGTATGATAATCATTTTGTATCAAAGTCTTATATATATTTAGAGTGACTCATAGGAAAAGACCCAAAGTGTGCTTCATGGCTAAATAAGTGAAACTTTATCCTTCCTACGTGAACAGCTCGAACTGAGTTTTATGAAAGCTCACTATTCTTCACAAATAATGTTATGGACTTCGATATTTTATTTCAACAACCCAGCTGCATATTGCCTTGTGATGAATCCAAATGAACTGATACTGCTTCATGCATATTACTTCAAGTATTGCTGAAAAATGAGGTGGTCCTAGAGTATTGTACAGAACTCGCATGTGAAACATTTAGCAGGAAAATGTGGTGAACCTCTCGAAATCCAGAAGTTAGCTGGTATGGTGATGCTCAAAATTATGTTAGTCCAGAAACATTCTATAAGAAAGCTACAATTATAGGTTTGGCTAACAATTTGAAATTGATGCAAGATGATGGACAATATTCAAAGGTATTTGTGATTGTAGTCAGTCTCTGTTTGACATGATGGTATCAAAATAATATCCAAAGTATTTCTAAATAATTACACCAAACGAAAAACCTTAACACCAAGTCAGTTAAAAGAAAACTTACTGCTATAAAGCAATCTTAAAAAAAAAATTGCATTGGATAGTTTCTTTTTCATTTGAAGTTAAAAGTGCACAAGTGAATTTTGAGATTTACACCTTTCTTTTTTATTTGAAACTAATATTTAAAAAAAGTTCATCTCACTAATTAATTACAACTAAAATTCTGCTTATAAAATATGTTAAGACACCATTTAAAATTAGAAACTAATTCTTTTTTATGAAAAATTATATAAATGAGTGTAATAAGAAAAAGAATTCATAATGCGAGAGAGAAAAATGAATACTAGTAATTATTGGATCAAAATTGTGAAATGTCGTGTTTTCGAAGTTTTCTCATACATTGATTAATTTGAATAAGAAAAAAATTTAATATGATAATGTTTTTAGGCTGATACCACACGAGTGTTTTTTTTCAAGAGATAATGTATCACACACAATGTTAAAAATGCTGTTGTTCATATATCAGATTTTGAACGTGATAGTCCTTTCATGGGTCAACGAATCGAAACTAAGAAATGAAACGCAAAAAATTCGTGTTTTTAAAGACTTGTAATGGAAAAAAACCATTAGCTTTCGATTAATTCAAGTCATTAATGTCAAATGGGAAAGGAATGCACAACAGGTACGTACATGTGTGAAAGCTTCTTTTCTTCCGCACATTTCAAGTACGTACCAAGCACTCATATATTTATTACATGTAGAATTTTTTTTCCAACAAGCACAAAATAATTTTTATTTGTTCATAAAATGAATTCATTCGCATTTCATGTTGTGTAAATTAAGTAAATTAAAATCACTTAAAATTTGTATGATCAATCTGAATTAACTGTATATAATAGTCTAACAACATCTGCCTAGACAATTCTTTGATCAAATTGCACTTGTACTTAGTGTCTGCTGAGTTTGAGTCTTTTAGTGTCATCGGCAATTAAAAGGAATTGGATATACTGAATGGAATCTACTTCTCCAGCATGAACACGTACAACTGTATAATTACTTAGTATAAATTACTTGAACTATTTTTGTAAGGAAGATTCTTTGGTAGATAAAATGTAAAAATATTCAGTTTAAAAATTGACAAAATGTAATCATGGTTTGCCAGGGTGATTATTTTTCAGGTAAAACATGCTCTAGCTCATAGATTGGTTTATGCGATTGTTAGTATTTATGATATGGTATACGACAAAGAGATAATAATAACACCTGACCATCTCTATTAATTTCTTATACGCTGATTTATACAGGGTTCGTAGCTAATTCCATTCTCCGCAAACTACTGGCGAACCGTTTATCCTAGAAAAGGAAAAGAAATTCCAATTAGGAATTAAAAATTACCCTAAATAACGTGTAAACATCAGATACGTTATTCATATTGCAAGGGGTTGTATAGTTATCAAAATAAAAATATTAACTTTTATGCGGACACCCTGTGCACAAAAACCCAATCAGAAAATTGTTGCCCTGTCTCTCTCTCCTGAGCCCAAAAAAAGGAAAAAAGAAAAAAAGAAAAACAATAGAAAACGTGCGAAAGAACGCATAAACTAACGGACAACGCTTATTTCCCTCATATATGCTATTCTTTCCCACATTTTCTCAGACTTTTGAATTTGAATATCTCAGCGAACATTGCACTTGGAAACTTGGAATTATTTTGTTTGTCTCGGAAGGACCAGAGCAACAACTTTCTCTCTCTCCCTTTCCCTTTAGTTGAGATTTTTAGAAAAGGGTGACACCAAGTAAATAGTTATTTTTTTAATCTGAAATAACTGTAAAACCCTTGCAAAATGAATGACGTATATATAATATATAAATTATCAATTGTGTTAGAATTACATCCCCGGAGGTAAGCTGTTCCGTTTATTCACAACTGTAGTAGAGAAAAATTCCCTGCGACACCACAACATAGAATTGTCCCCTTGTCTAAGCAGTTGGTTGACGATGTATTAATAACTCATATCCCATTTTGTCCATCCCGTAGAAAATTTTAAACACTTCGATTATATCCCCGGCATCTGCGTTTTTCCAATGTAAACATTTTCAAAAAACCAAATCTCTCTTCATAGCTTAAGCCCCGTGTGCCATCAAGAGCAAGCGTGGCTCTTCTCTGCACCCCTTCGACCAAGTCAATGTCCCTCTGCAAGTATGGTCTCCAAAACCTGACGGCATACTCCAATCCAGGACGAACTAAGCCCCGGAAAAGTAGAAGGATCACTTTAGAAGAACGCGAAGAGACCTTTTTGAGAATGAAATCGAGCATTCTATTCGATTTTTCGACCACCGTTCAACAATGTTCAGGAAACCTAAGTCGCTCATCAATAAGAATACCCAGATCGATGATCCTAGTTGCATCCGGAATAATAACACTATTAAACTCGTAAATGAAAAGTGGGTTGTTTGAACCAAAATGAGCGACCCCATGGACTTGTCAACGCTAAAAGTATGCAACTTTATTATACGCTTTATATACAACTTTATTATACGCTTTATATACAACTTTATTATACGCTTTATATACAACTTTATTATACGCTTTATATACAACTTTATTATACGCTTTATATACAACTTTATTATACGCTTTATATACAACTTTATTATACGCTTTATATACAACTTTAGTACAAATATAATATACTTTGCAATTAATATGCAAATATAATATACAAAATAAGATATACATTAATAAGATATAAATAAAATATGATTCAAATCGGACAGGAAGCATTTCAATATTAAAATACTAATTATATATAAAGTACAAGTACTGATACCTTGTAATATGATGGCCATCCGATGCATTTTCTAATTTTATTAAGAATAAATATTTGTCTTCAAAAGATTAAGGCCGATTTAATCCATGAAATATCGCCCAACCAAGAAATAAAATATGAAGTTCATATTTTATTATACTCATAAAGAAAAAAATGTTCAAAAGTAAGGGAGGTTCTGGCTCATCTCGTGAACTCATACATTTTCTCAAAAGGTATTTTTTAATTTAATCTTGAATTATGAAATCCATTACAAGTACGTAATATGGTCTTTGAAGACATATGTTATAATTTTTCAAGAAAAGTTTTTACTAACGGTCATTTTTATACTTTATATTGCATCATTTTCCCCCAAAACTCACAAACTCTTCCATGTTTATGAAATTTCTTCGTAACTAGAAAAGATTTTTATTCTAAGCATTTTAAGAAAAAAAATCGATAACCGCTCTAGAGACGGGAAAATGGCGAGCTTTATCCAACTTAAATCTGAAACAAAAATGCATTGCTTTTTATTTATTTATTGAAAAAATACAAAGTATATATGGCTTAGGTAGATGCCGATCAATTTTTTTTTCAACGCAGAGTCCATTTTTTCTTGAATAATACTGATTCGGTTTTGCACACTGATGAAAAAATGTTAGTATTGCCGTTTGTATGAATAAAAATCTGTCGCTGAATATTTCATTACGGCAATTATTTCTTAGCATCAGATCTATGACATCCTACTAAACAAGTTCAAGCATTCATTATATATTCTCGAATTTACATAAATCACAGTTTCTATTTTTTATACGTATGTATTTTGTCAAAATGCAAATGTTCAAATTATCAAAACGATTGCGAATATGACGGAACCATACTTTACCGAGCTATGGAGAGGTCGAGAAGTAGTTCTATTCAAGTTTCAGTGAAAAAAAAAAAAACTCTGACAATTTTGTTTTTTCCAAGTTTTTATAAAAGCAAACGAACGTCTCTTGCATCTGTTAAAAATATTCTGAAACGACTGAGAAATCCAATTATAAGTATTGATGATAGATTTTATGTCAAAGAATAAATAGATAAATGACCTTCGAAAGCAATTTGAGTTGAAAAGTTCGCAATTTCAATGTTGAGATTGTTATATTTTTAAAGCTGCATAATATTTGTATATGTGTAGTCCATAAATTTATTTTTTTACATTATTTTCGGTTTTGATTTATGTATTTTATAAATAAATGGGTATGTATTTTTAAAAATGTATTTTAAAAATTAATACGCGAGGAATCTTTGAACCATATTTTGACGTTTTGTGAAAATATAATGGGTATATATTTTTCTTCTTTTTCTTTGAACTTAGATTATATTCTTCAATATATTTCATCTGACATGAAATATATATATATTTTGAGCATTTATAATCAGTATTGAATAATTTAATGAATTAAAAAAAATTGAATAAATAAATTGAAACTCTAAAAATATTTCTTAACTTCATTATAATAAAGCTTATTAAGTATTCATTTGAAAGGTATAAAATAAGAAGATAACCGCACATGCAATTCATATCAAGTGCATATTTTCGTAATTAGTGCTGTCGGAAAGAGTGAAATAATTTAAAAACAACATGATATAAAAGCTAAAAATTTTGGGGAGCTTGAAATTAATTTCACTATTGATATACTATTTGGTTCAAGGAAAGAGCCGATGTGTTATTTCTAGTAGAAAAAGATGAAGTAGAACTTACAATTCTAACTCATGTGTTCAGTGAAGCAAAAATTTAATGGCAATTAGATCATTTTCCTCCTCAATCATACTTTTTCTTCTTCTATAAAAGTAGATAACATCGATCCTTGCCTTAATGTTCTTGATGAAAAGGGAGATAAATCATTCCACTGATTCTCATTTTTCTGAGCGAGTTAAAGAGTGGTATTATATTTAAAAATATAGATCATGTAAAGATGAAAAAAAACAAAAAAAAAACAACTGCAATTTGGAACATGACCATAGTTGTGAAAAATAGACCAAATGTGTCGTGTTTGTGAGTCTGAGTTCACACATTCACAAATTCGACAACATATATTAAAACTTGAATCAATTTGAAATATTAGAATTAAGATCTATTCATGAATTTCAAGATCAAACCATTGAGTAACCATTTCGTATAAAAAAATGTAAAAAATAAACATTCCTCTGACTTTTTTAATTTTCGCCTTTGTCGTTGAGTACTGTTTATGAACGATTTCTTAATCGAAATAATAGTGTTGTCATTTTAAAGCCGATAAAAGTAATAATTCAAAATAATATTGTAACAATGATGCTTCCGTCCAATTTCAACTGAACATATTTCTATTTTTTAAGCGCCCTAATTACACGATACAGTGCATTTACACTGTTTATACGCATTTACTGTTGTTGTATTTTAAAACATACAATATAAAGCCGCCATGTTGCAGTTGATATCAAATGCGCACACTCCATTCAGAAATATCAGTATGTTCATCATGCTTGCTAAAAGATATAGCGTGTTGTGTCTGTGAAAATTTTTAATGTTGGAAATGGAATAACTTTCCACTCTTTATGTGGTTTTGTACTGCTTTCGATGGTTATATTTTATTTACCAGATTTTATGTATTTGAGTTGACTTCATTTATTGCAAGAATTATTTCTATTATAAAAAAATTTATGATTAGATTTTACTGAATTTGTTACATCACACGGCAAAAAATAAAAGGGAATCATATATTTCATAACATAACCTCTTCACTTGTACGCGTGTGGAATGAACTGGAAATATAGCAAAGCCAAAGTAATGCATATATTAAATATGCACGGGCATTATTTTCAAAGCTCGGAAAAGGGAGAAGTTCTTAGTCAAACCATTCATATTTCACCTACTCCTTACCTTATATAAAGTTTTAAAAATGGAGTTCTCTCTCTGTCACAGCATTTAATGCGTCTTGTAATAGATTTCTAGAGAAAGTATGTAAATGTGTAGTTGGGTTGAGGTGTGTTTGCATAATATATATAATACATAGAGAGATTTTTCGGTTTCTGAATGGTCCGTACAATTTCTGATTTTCACTTTGGAATTAATATATACCCCGAATTTTATATAAAGCTGGGGGCAAAGAAATAATATTTTTGAAGGACAAAGGCCCTACAGCTGCTAATTTTTACAATCATAATAAAACATTGAAAATAAAAAGCTGTTGAATATAAGAAAAAGTTCAAAAACATTATGCCAAAAAAAGAAAAATCTGAATTTTAGAAAAAAAACTTGTTCAATCAGGTCTTCATCAGAGGGGAATCCAAGCATTTGGTCCAATGATGGTGTTTCTGATGGGAGGTAAAGTTTTACAACCAAAACAATTCTCACAGTTTTCCAATATATGAATGGTTATTGCGTATTTCATTTTCCCTGGAACTGGATGACATAGTTCAAAGCTGATGTCAGTTGAATCGCATATATTTCACTTGTTTTCATTTTTCAATAAAAATTGTTTGAAGAGTTCCGAGATCTGCATATTTTTTACAATTGTTCAAACAAAAAATATCAATCAACAATGCAAAAATAATAATGATAACAATAAGTGAAATATATTAGTTATTCGATGATATAATGGCAGAAGTGTAATATTTTCTTAATCCTAGATGTTTGTTTTTCTGCCTATTTCTTTTATTTACAGAGAAGCAAATATAACGTATAATTGAATCTCATTAGTGACGCAGTTGAAGATTATCAAGTATTCGCATTTCCCTCTCCCCCCCCCCCCATAAAATGTAATTTGATTAGGTTATCTTAAATAACCTTGTTGAGATAATTAGCAATGCTGGTTAGAGAATTTGAAAATTGATCGAATAGAGTCGAGTGGATTTGTGATTCACACTTGGAAAGCCATTTTTTGTTAGAAATTCGTAATAAAAATGAAACCAAGCCGAGTTATTTGGATTTTTGCACTGCTTGAATGAAGATGCTGGATTTGTTTTTTCACGCAAGTTCACTCGATACAGAGTACTTTTTGGAGTGAAATTTTTGGCGAGGAACGATGGAGGTAAACTTGTGACGGCGATTGAAAAATTCGCCAAAATGTTACAAATAGTCTTGTTCCCGCTCCCAGCTTCATCAGATACTCGATGGTAGAAGCACGTGCTTGGAGAAGTGGATTCTAGCGTTGCGTTTTATTCAGTTCACGAAGCACGATCACATTCTGCTGTATGTGCTCGAAACTTTGAAAGTTTGGACTATTTATAGGACTACACCAGCTTTTATCGAAGGCGACCTGAATCTGTAGTGATTATCGTTTCTCTACAGAGTAATATCTTGATTAATTTTTTTATACAAGGAAAACATATAGAAAGGAGTTGCGAGATTTCTAAAACGAAATTATCTTTGACAAATGATCTTTAATTTTTTTTTCAAAGTTTCCACGTTGTTTAACATTGGTGAACAGTAGGATTGTGACAGATATACACTATTTACGCCATGTTTTAGAAATAAGTTATAAATGTTTATCGGATATTGTTAGTATAATTTTTTTTTACATGCCACATAGTTTACTGGGTTGTCACAAATGAGAAAAATAATTCGTGTGCATCGGTAATTCATATAATATTTATTCATCTGGATCTTGGTATTTTCGAGGCAGCGAATCTCAACTTTAAATAGCTAGTATTTGAAAACAGAAGAACTAAAATATTTCAAACATAATTTTTTTGACGTTAGTATTGAGAAAATCAGTTTCCGTGCATACCGTTGAACAATATTGTTAAAAATGGCACGAGTCTTTGAAAAATTATTTTACATTTTAGATTTTTCTGTTTGAAAGTGTTGGAGTAGTCCAAAGAAGAAATTCTAAGAAAAGTGAACTGTCTGCCTTATTCATCAAAAGCCAATACTTTAAAACGAATCAAATAAAAGGTATTCACCTGTATAAAATTTATTGCGTGGTAGTGTTTTAGAATGGCTGCAGAAAATACAACCACAAATGCTGTAGAATTTGCTGCTGGAGATGTCGTGAAGCAGGGATATCTATTTGTGAAAAGGCCTCCACGGAAGTACTTCAGCAAAATGAAAGTAAGTGATCTTTTACACTTAATTTCATGCATGAAGTTTCAATGAGATTTCAGAATTTTCATATTATGTAAGTGTAACTGCATTCTCGTATGCAAACCAAAGCAGGCGTCAATGTTGCAATACACACTCACATATAAATTATGCAGAAAACGTTTTTGTGTGCATTATATTTTCATAAATAACAAATCATTTGAATACCAAAAACAAAAAAAAATTTTTTTTGTCTTTCAATGTGTTTCATTTTTTTACCATTGAAGTGTTTATTAAAATGTCAAAATTTTTACCGTTTCAAATTTGGGGTATTCGATAAAACCGAAATAATATTTTCATTAAATCCATAGATTTCAATGAAAATTCGTGGTATATACTCTCAGTGTATATTATTTTCGTTGTAATCTCATCTCATTGTTTCCAATCCGTTCTCGTTCCAGTTGCTCGCAAGTGATTCACGACTTTGATTTATTCTAAACCTGTTGATATTTCACATTTTAACTTGTTTTCTCCTAATAGCATTATTGTCGGGATAGATGTAAAAAACTCATGACTTGAACGAAAGAATAAAAGATAAATGGCTTTTTTTAGTATCATGCTTGATAATTGTAAATATATTGTGTTTTTGGCAAAAAAGTTTGAGATAAATTTAGTATCATTAGTTTGTCTTGCTTAATGGATGATGTAAGGACGTATTTTTCATGATTAAACTTAATCGGGATAAACTATGGGAATTGTTTAATGAAAGAAAAGTAAGAACTACGTTTGTGTAATTATAGGTTCATATTATTATCATAGACGCAATCGAAGTTCATGTTGACAATTAAATACGATTGTAGTTTGTTTTTACTTAGCAGAGGTATCGTTTACTCTTGCTGATATGTATCACTATATACTAATTTTCAAGACATTAATGATAAATTAATGACATTAAACATAAATTTACATTTTCAAGACATTTTTAGCAAGGTTGAGTTTTTTGTTAAATGTTTCGAAAATATTTTTTGCACTTATTTTCCTGGGTGATGAGACCGTGATCATTCAATTGCAAAAAATCACTTTAGCACACTATTTACACATTGCTTTAATACCGGACTCAAATAAATATACTTCTTGGCATTTTTATGAAAACTCCGACCACACAAGTTAAGTAGTGATTAAAATCCCAAACTTTCAAATCAAATTTATATTTGTTTCTTAAATAAAAATATACCATAGACAAATAAAATGAGCAAAATTCACCGACTGTATGCTATATGCATGACCAAGTATTTTATAACCGGTACTCTTGTCACAAACAGAATATGCATGCTTTACAAAATATTATACAATATCACATGTAAAATTAAAACAATCAACCTACTGCTCCTCCTGAAATTTAAAACGATTCACTCATCATAACAAATATTTTAAAGTGTCTTTTTTTAAAAATGCAAATTATGTAGGAAAGTTATCAATTTTCAACAGTAAGGAAATGAGCAAGTTTGGCGTGAGGTAATTAAAGTGATTAAGAAAAATTTCTCTCGTAAACTTATATGTATACAATAAGTTACATTTGTACTTCTCTCGGAAATATTATCACTTAAATTACAGTAAGGTGGTTTTTTTTTGTAATTAAAAAAAATCTTAAATATAAAAAAGTTAATTCCCTATTTTTAAAAACACCGGAAAAATTATATTAAGAAAAGAAACGTCTGGAATACAAGGTTCACAATATTCAATTTTTTTTAATGTTAATTACTTTAAAAAGTTCTACTAAATGTAGCTAATAAGACTCGGGAGACCATATAAAAACACATCATATCACTTTTGAGGAGTGGTTCTTAACCAGGACTCAACGAACTCCTTGCGGGCCTCTGGAGGGATTTCAACGGGTCCGTGAGCTTTTATGAAAAGACTATAAACGAATTCATTTTCATAACATACTCAATATTATTCCTAAAAGAAGTGCGTAGTCTTCATTTGAATGATACGAAAGGTCCGCGCGTAGACCACAGAAAGTTAAAAATATCTGTTTTCAGAAATAATTTTTTTAGACTCGAACAAGTATACGGGATGATAGGTAACAACGCGTGTGAAAGATTTGTGATCGGAAATTTCCCCAAAGATCAACAGTTAAGGATTGGTCTATTGTAGCGAGCAACCTGTACGTATATATATTAAATATAAATGTGATAAATCGGTAATTATACATAATGACCGGCAGTTATGCATAATCACTAATCATCTCGGTACGTTTGATGAATTTATAATCACCGATTGAAGTTGTCAAGTATGATAAATATGGAGGAAATCATACGGGAATATCACTTAAATTCAACCACTTATCAGTTTCTCCCGTACGTATATTTCTTTGTCTTTTCTCGCTCCTTCTTATATAACCTCGAACCAGAGATGACTCCACCCACTGGCAGTTGATTGAAGGGTGGGGGGTGGAAAACATGTTTTATTGTAAAAACAGCTTCATTGCGTTTTTAGAAGACGAAATATCTCTGGGTGACAGAAATGAAGCAAATCAAGTTTGACGAGATATCTGGGGATTGCCACTGAAAGGGTTAAAAAAAAGTCGATTTCCTATTAATAAAATTTAATAAAGTACTAGAGTTTTGAATTTTTTCATAATGGGATGAGTAGTTTTATAAAATACCATGTATATGTATTCTCTTGATTAAAGAGAAAAAGAGAAAAAAAGATTTAATTTTCTGGGTAATTCAGCTTAGCTTTGTTTTCTTTCAATCATTTCATAATTTATCACAATTTCAATGTTGTTTCTATGATGCGCTGTTTCATTTGCAAAATGGGAGTGAAAATGATATCATTTTTTCCCTTATGGCAAGAAACAAATAAAATGTTTCATTTTTCTCTTATTAATGCATGTATGGTGTGGTGAGAGCGAGAAAGAGAAAAAAAACATTTCATTCGACATTTAAAAAGAGTATCTTTCTCGCGGAATCAATGAATCAGTAGAGTACTATTTCATGTTTCTCTACGTTAGACTATGATTGTGCGGGGTGCTTTATTTAATTTATATATGAAACTTTTATGTATGTAATTGAATGTATCGGGTGTTGTTAGTAAGTGATATGAGGGATTGCACACAATTGAATCCAACTTTGAAAATCAAAAAAATAAGTTATTCGAAGTCTTAGTGAATCTATCATCTAACAAAGCACCAGATAAAGGTGATTTTTTTTGAAAGATGAATACGTAGATGCTAATAAACCTTTTTACTCGACTGTTCACTTACTCAGATTATAACATACAGCAATGCAGAGTTTATGTAAGCTTACACGAGGTTTTTCAACTTTATGTATTCAATGTGATTGAAATACAGTGAAAGTCCGTTATGACGATTACGACTTATAACGAGAATCTCACTATAACGGCTGATTCGCAAATGATTGCCAAATAGCTAATGTTAAAGATACAAAAACATCCGGTTATAGCGAGTTGAAAATTGGGAAACATTCGCTAATAACATCAAAAGAATTCTCGAAAATGTTTTAGATTTTACATGATGACTCATGGAAGAACAGGCTCCTTGTAATAATTACTCTCATGTACTTCGAACAAAGAACGGACACAGAAAAGTCAAATTGTTTTAACCTCTTCTTCCTATTTTTGGATTTCTTCACTATACACAGGAATATGTGATGATTTTATTTGACTTTTGTCTCTTTCAGTGATGCAGAGACCACGGGACTAGAACTTGCAGTAAAAAGCCGTTTCTGAATGAATGAGAAAATTGTGTAACAGGAAAATTTTTATGAATCCGTACAGTATTAGTGAGTAGTGATATAATAATTGAGACTTTTAATTGTGGGCGAGATATCCCAGGTCGATAAGATACTCGCCTAAATAACCAAAGGATGTTTGGAGGTGACGCAAGTTCGATACCGGATTCGTCCTAGTCATAAACTTTCCTGACGCGGTGACAACATGATCACACAGAAAAGGATTTCTACCGCCCTTAGTCCTACACCGAGGGGTTAGCGCACCAACCCATCGGTTGGTTTGGTATAAAAAAGGCAAAATGTGGAGTGCCGCAATTCGGAATCAGCAATAAATTGTGGGTCATGCTCTGATTAGCCCGGTATTCAGAAATGACATGGATGCTACAGAATTTAATTGTACAGTTGGTCCAGTCTAAATTGTTTTGATTATACGAAATGCGATGCAGAAATATCTCAAAGAATTGACTGCTGTGAAACAAAAGATTTCATGAGTAGAACAAAATCAATTTTATGTGACTCGAGAGTTCTGTTCATTCGTTAATATTAGAACAAAACCATCTGAAGACGTTTTAAGGCAGATAAATTAGCAATATTCCATAACCTGACATGACAAACATGGAAATTCGCTTATAACGCGGAGATCGTTGTAATGACAATTCTTCTCGTGATTGTGAACTATCCTTATAACGAACTTTTACTATATTTGAAAAAATATGAAAGAAGAAAAGTATATTATAAGGAAATAGTTCATTACTTGATTAAAAATATTGCGTATACTAAGTCTTTAAAAATTTTTTTTGAGAGCGTTATCGTTGTGACACGACTAAACGAGTTTCTGGCTTAGAGGCGTTGAGCGGCGGTTACCGATAAGCCCTGTTCTAATGACCGCTTGAGGTAGTTATGCGTACCAAATGTGATTTCACACATTGACTATCAACGGAAAAAACAGTAATATAAATCCGACCTTACGACGTTTCTGACGGTTTGACTAGTTATATTCAGGGGATGTCCCACCGACTGATTCTCAATAACTAGAGAACGGATTATATGCCCTAAAAAAGTGGCAAAATATGCTCTGAAAATATGCAAATATGCACTTAAAAATGCAAAAATATGCACTTGTAAATGCAAAAATATGCACTCGTAAATGCAAAAATATGCACTTGTAAATGCAAAAATATACATTAAACATGCAAAAATATGCGCTTAAAATACAAAATGTGCACTTAAAATCCCAAAATATGCATTAAAAATCTTGAAAAAGTAAAAAATTCCGAAATATGTATAAAAAATGAGAAAACATACATTTAAAAAATCATGCAAAAAAAGCAGATGTGTTTGTGAAACGCATCTTTTGGATTTCTTAGTGCATATGTATTTCATTTACAAAAAAATATCCGCTCATATACATATATCGCATATGTAAATATCTTCTACATATTTTTATTCAGGCATCTTTTAATTTTCAGTTTTTTGTAGCTGCTCAATAACGAAAATAGCATTAACTAAAGAATTTCGACACTATTTTCTGAAAAACATTTAACACTTTGACATATTTCTAGAAACAGCCTTACAATAAAACGATTAATATTCGTAAAATACTTTACAAATATCTATTAATTCACCAAATAAAAAACCGATCTTATGAAAATATTATGAACAATATTTATTTGATATATATATATATATATATATATTATATAAAGCCAGGTTTTCCTAAAAGCAGGTTTCTATAGTGAGTGCAGAGTGAAAACTCTGATTTGTAAAAAAAAAACCTGAATTTCAAGTTTTTAACCAATCAGCGTTTTCACGCTGCACACGGCACAGAAATTCTCTTCCTAGTAAAACCTAGGAATGCAGCCACGACATGACTGTTGAACGTATCTCTTAATCTTATAAGTGGTTTTCAAAATTTCCCTGATCCCCATTATAAATGTTACTTGAGAAAATTACTAAACCTTCTGTAAACCTGTCACCTATTTTCAAAAAGGATATTATTTCTCCGATTTTGTGAGATGATATTGCTTTCCCCGAAAACTAGGGCTATACAGGGTGTCCTGTAAGTGCTAGCACGGTTTTTATATCATCAACCGTTCATCGTAGAGGTATGATTCCAATTTAAAAAATGCTCAACAGGCGTTCAAAAATTATCCTGTAACAGTTTTGAGGGTGAAAATACAGTATGTAACAAAAAAAAAAAAAAAAAAAAATCGAAATTTTTATACGGTACCCCTATGCTGTAACTTCTAATTAAAAAGTTGTTGCTCTGCCTCTCCTGATGTCAACAAAAAAAAAATCTATGTTTCTAAGTGCAGTATTCACAGAGATATTCGAATTCGAAAAACGGAGGAGATTTAGGAAAAAACAGCTCTAATGCGGAAAAACCATTTTACCCGTATTTGACGCTGTTTTTTCCCAAATTTCCTCCGTTTTCGAATTCAAATATCTCTGTACGTATCGCACTTAGAAGCATTAATTTTTTTGGCATCAGGAGAGACAGGGCAACAACTTTCTAACTGGAAGTTACAGCATAAGGGGACCGTATAAAAATTTAGATTTTTTATTTTGTTACACACTGTGTATTTTCACTCTCAAAACTGGTGTAGGGTAATTTTTCAACGATTGTTGAGCATTTTTTTAAATTGAAGTCATACCCTACGACGGACGATTGATGAGATAAAGGCCGTACTAGCGCACACAGGACACCCTGTATAATGAGGGCTGTTTCATCACGCGCCAGATCGGTACCAGCTGACGTCACGTCGATCACTCATTTAAAACAGTAAAATAAGCAACTAAAATGTAAAAAAAGAGCACGTTTCTCGTGTGCTGATATGTCGTCTGTTAAAAAAACTGTTTTACCATTCATGTCTGTCAGTAGCTCCGAGACCACGCCCACTGACCCAAAGCGCCAAGAGTGACTTCACAGGGATGAAAGTAATAAAGTAAAGCACTAAGTAAGGATAAAAACCTTACTCAGCTGAAAGCCAGAATAATAATAATAACAGTGAAGAGAAAGAAAAAAAATCTTTATCTAATAAATCTTTTTCCTGTAATTGATTCTATACGCATATTCCTATACTACTCCGAAAAGAAGGGAGAAAACGCCTTCTCTCTCTCCTTCGTTATCAGATTTTGTGCAGAACCTTACTCCGGCCACTGGCAGTTGATCGACAGTTGGGGACGATGCAAAACATCTATGACTGTAAAAACAACTTCAACGCAGGAGTTGGGATCGTTATTTTCGAAATGACAAAGTTTAAAGAGCCAATATATTTCGTGTGTTTGCCGAAATAAACCGCATCAAGTTAGACGAGATATCTCGTGATTGCCACTTTAAGGGTTACGGTCACGTGATGATAGACAAGCTGAAAAGTTTTCCTTTTGGAGAATTTCACCGCTGACCAGTCTTCGCCCAGCTGAAAATTAACAGCAACGTGTTCTTTTGCGAGATGAAAGAAAGAAAAAAGAAGGGCAATTTTTGAACAATGCTATGGCGGAAAAATGGTTATTTTAAAGAAATATGGTTGAGGAGATATGATAAATAATAATTTTGAAGCCATGTTGTAGTAAAAAATATGTATATAGATGCAGATTCAGCCAATATAAAAGAGTGGATGTACTGGATTATAAATCAACTATTAAAGATTCTTCCTACTCAACCGAAATGGAGCCAGCTTCTCTAAATGGGAAGCCATGGAATATGTATATGTTACGCTAAAAGTGATAAATATATCGATTATTACGCATGAGATCAACGGCCATTTCGGTAAGTTTGATAAATTTTGTTCATATACTAGGAATCTATGACATTTGTAGGTCATTATACATTATCGTCAGTCTAAGGATGGTGAATCCGATAACTAAAGGCCACTACACACTACTCTGACGTGACGTGGGATCACGTCAAGCCAGAGTAGGCTACACGGTCACGTCAGTGAAATGGTAAATTCCTACGAATCAGAATTCGCCATGTCACTGACGAGACGTGGGACCACGTCACATCAGTGTAATCTGTTTCGCCCTTAAGTTATGCATTTCCGCGTATACATTATATATACAGTGTGATCAGCGAATAAGCCCTTATTTCAAAATTAAATATCTCTACAACAAAGATCAATAGAATTATGCGGTAAACGGTACGTTTATTAGCAAAACTGTAAGAATGTTGTACAGAAATTTCGAAAATTTAGTTTTTTTTTTAATTTTTTAAAATTAAAAAAAAAAACAAAACGAGATTTTGGGGTTCCGAAAATCCTCATTTGTGTGAAGAGAAACCACTGCATCCGCCTAAAGTTACTGCATGGGCTGCGGTATGCGCCAGAGGCATTATCGGCCCCTTCTTCGTGCGAGAAACGATTACTACTGAACGTTACGTTACAATTTTGGAACAATTTGTCAGCACACATGGCGCATACCGCAAAATCTCCAGTTTTGTTTTTTTTTTAAATTTTAAAAAATTAAAAAAAAAACTAAATTTTCGAAATTTCTGTACAACATTCTTACAGTTTTGCTAATAAACGTACCGTTTACCGCATAATTCTATTGATCTTTGTTGTAGAGATATTTAATTTTGAAATAAGGGCTTATTCGCTGATCACCCTGTATGTACAGCCAGTATCAAAAGTTAAGATAATCTACTTTTCTTAAATTAACAAGAAAAATGCGGTGAGTAAAATTAGCAGCTTTTAATGGATGATACTTGAAGGAATTCTACATTTATGGGAAAAAAACTTCGTACGAATGAGCATTTAGGATATTTATAGTATTGAAAATACAAAAAAATTGTTGTCTCAAAAGTTCAGAGAAAATTCAGGTTTCCAAAAAATTACAAGCGTTTACTAACTAATAAACTTTTAATTTTTTTTCTAACAACCTCAAACACACTATAATATATTTTTCTATTTTTTAATAACATGATCCTCACGTATTCCATAGGGATCAGCAGGATTCGTCCAGGGAATTTGTGTTAGTAGACATCCATGCCCGAACCGGGATTCAAACCCAAACCTGCAGTCAAAGGCTAGCTCCCTAACCACTGGATTGCCAGGCGGCAGCTATCCTTCATGGATCTAATTAAATTCTGTAGGCTTTCAACAACTATATACCATGCTTCCTCGATAGAGCTCTTTAAACATCAACAGTCGAAAATGCTGCAATTCATTTGCAAACACATTTATCGTAAGTATGCCCCATACATTCCTAATAGAAGTCAAGTCTGGACTTATTGATGACCAGTCTAAAACCGATACATATCCGCGATTGAAGAGTTCTTTTTATGATAGCAGATCTTTTTGAATAGATACTTTATAATGTTGAAATGTCAAGTTTTGTCCTAAATTTTCTCCAATCACTAGCGAATTGTTCTCGAGGATCACTTTTAAGCATCAGAGTTTTGACGACATATTTTAAAAGTTAATGAAGCCTGACCATTAGAAGAGAATGCTGCCCATACCATTATCGAAGCTCCACCTTACTGTCTGCTGAAAACATCCGTCTGGAACATTGGAGTTCCATTTTCTTTTTTGCATCACTAAATATGATACCAAACTATTTATCTCCATAAAACATGATTTCGTGTTTATTTCAGTCTCTCTTCTCCACCTCTCTTTGGTGCTTCCTTGTGACAGCGATTTCCTAACCACTCTTTTATGAATCAAATAAAAGCTTCTCTGCTCTGTCTATGAACTGTATCTGTTGAAATTTTTACTCCAGGATCATTCATAATTTCATGCAAGGTCATTTTTTGCTTTGAAGTCAATCTTCTAACGGTTTTGTTTTCGCGTAAACTTGTACTGCGTTTCACAAGTTCTTCCTACCACAACCAGGTTTTGGCTTTTGAGATACACGTTTGGTCAATACACATCAGACACTTCTTTTCAACCTGCTCAAAGCAGTAGCAATGGCTTTTACAGAATTGCTTTGCTTTAAAATGAAGTACTCGAAGGATTTCACAGTACAAATTTTGCGACGACTTCGGCAATTTTTTTCAAATGAAAACCAATCCGATAGCACTTTTTCCCACTTTTATACTATCCCTCTTCTGATACGCCATATAGACGCAATCTTTGAAATTTGCATATAGTCGGGAGTTTTTCTAAACATTTGAGACAGCTATTTTTCAAAATTTTGAGTTTAAAAAATGCAAAACTTATTTTCCTCGACAATGACCGAAGTTTAAAGTAGGTTTTTTGCATTCTTATCACAAGCAAGGAAAAAAAATGAAATCCAATTTTGAAACGGTAGCTATGGCACAGTTAAAAATCTAGTGTCTAAACGTTTGACACGGACTGTAAGTAAAGATAACGCAAGACTAACAATAATTTTTATATTATATTTCTCATTAATTTTGCATTAAATTGAGTTTCGGGGCAAAATTCGTGTGGTAGTGTTCATGTATCGCATTGCTGCTTCGTGTCCACGAAGTTTAGCAGCAATACCTTTTTATCAAATAATACACCAACATATAAAAATTAACATCGCTTCCGTAATGTTGGATTTTTTTACGTACTTCGAAGTGCGTGTGTGGTGGCGGCACAGCAGCAGGTGGATAATGATTTTTATATTTATACTTATATATTTATATTTTGGCCGATTAGAGATTCCTCTCCATTATTTTGTGTGAGCAATTCAATTTTCTCTCAATTTTTAGACTAATTTTTTAAAATAAAATCAGAAGTCCCCATAGTAATGCAATAAAAAGTAAGAAAAGTAATTATGACACGTAGATCATTGAATCAATTGAAAATTTGAAAGTTATGCATAGTCACTGCTACATGTGATAATTGCAACAAAATTTATCCGCTATTTTATCACTATATCAATATTACCGGCATACACAGGGTGCATAGCAAACAGGGGGTATGGCATTTTATTTGTGAACCGTTGGATCCTAGAAGTATACTTTTTCTATACTTTCTATACTTCCTATCTATATTTTCTATACTTCCTAGAAGTATAGAAAAAAATTTCTAATAACGTGTGGTATACAGATATGTCATCTATGCTGCAAGGGATTGTATAGTTATTAAAATAAAAAAGCCACTTATACCACATAGCCTCGCGTTCCCAAAACCCAATTAGAAAGTTGTTGCCCTGTCTGTCTTGATGCCAGCTAAAAGAGTTCACTTCTCCAAGTGCAATATTCACTGAGATATTCAAATTCGAAAAATGGAAGAATTTGGGAAGAAACAACGTTAAATGCGGGTAAAACGGTTTTTCCGCATTTAAAGCTGTTTTTTCAGTTCACACTTGTAAGAAAGAAAGACATCCGTAGTTATGTATAAAGAAGTGGGCTCTTTTATTAAGAATCAAAAGGTGATGCATTCCCATGGCGTCACTTGCTATTAATAAACTCGATCAGAATGTTGATTTTGTTCTTGTGAAAGTTTGAAGGAGATATTAGTCATTCCCCCCCCAAAGGAATCAGTAGTGTCGGAAGGTCTATTGTTCCCAAGAGATCGTCTGGCCTATTTCGGAAAAGGCTTTCAGTGCTGTCTCATGTGGATTTTAACAGAGAGCTGTGAAGAGATTTTTTTTATACCACCTACTAACTCTGACCAAAGGGCAATCACCATAGAACAATTTGTCCGAGGAGAAACGGAAGTCTTGGTTTTCAGAAAATTGTAGGTCAACGGGTGAGATATTTTACAAGTTTTGAATATTTTTTTTTAAATGATGTAACTGATAGCTCATGAATGACTCACTCACTGTGAACGGAGCATTTTTTGGGAGATGAGGATATCTAACTCAATTGGTTAAAGTGCAATCCATATTATGATAATATAGAAAGTTTTTTTTCCCGATTAGAATGATGTATGTATGGCACTCTTAACGCTCCCGAAAATATTAATTCTTCTTAAAAGCATGTGACTGAAATAAGGTATCATTACAAGGAGAATCGAAAGTGCTTTTAGATGTTTAGTTATCCTGGGTTATAATAGTCATAACGTAGTTTTAACTACAGGGTGGGCAAAAAGTCCGTAAAAACTTTAAAAATTCAGAAAAACCGGAAAAACAACCAAAATAAAAAACGGTTTGCAGGGTTAGCATCGCTAGGTCACGTGAATTTTCAAGACAGGAAAAAAAGCAACAACTAAAAAACAGCCAATAGGTGGCGCTGACGTAAAAGAAGGTACGCAAATAACGAACAGAATGCCTCCAAATCGTTTATTACAGCAGAATGTATTCCACATAACTACCACCACAGAGGATAACACATTGCAGACGAGTCACAAATCCAGTAACGGCAGAGTGCAGCAAGTCCACATACACGGTTTACAACGGTGAACTAGTTGTGGATTAGGAGCGCAAGTTCTTATAACCGTCTCATTTGCATACTTCCACCGAAGTCGCTCGAACCAGTACCACCTATCGGCTGTTTTTCGAGTTATTTTTTCTGTCTTAAAAAAAAAATTCCCGTGACCTAAACTAGGGCGATGCTAACCCTGCAAACCGTTTTTTATTTCGGTTTTTTCTGATTTTTATTCATTTTTAAAGTTTCTACAGACATTTTGCTCACCCTGTATTATAACGCAGTTTTCCATCATATTTATATCATCATCATCATCATATATCCAGTGTTATAAATTGCTTATAAATTATAAAATATAATTTCCTTTCAGTTTTTTCGCTATGGTAACTTTTTTTTTCGGTCAGATACCTTACTGTGCTATACTTGTTAATAAAGTCCATGCATGTTAAATGATATTATCATACGCTTCAACATACAGACATGTAGAGTATACAAAATACTTATTCCTTTAAGTTGGATCCTGTAAAAAACATAGTTACTCGAAGGAAACTACGAAGTTTCGTTTTTTTTGCTTTCCGAACCCGAAGCGCTGAATCCGTAAGGTAAATAAAAAGTTTTCTGGAAAGGTTTGTGTATTTTTAGAACTATAGAAGGTTGGGAATCCGACTCGAAAAATTCTGCCAAATAACTGCCTTATTTTGCTCGAAATATTCTCTCGTCTTCTTTCGCGGGCGAGTTTTGTTAGAATATTTATGCGTGTTTGCACACACATAAACGACCGGCAGTCATTAAAAACTTTCTCGCTCTTTCTTGTATACTTAATGGAATTTTTTTTCCAACATAGTAAGACTATTTTCGATTTTTGCCCAAATGTAGTTAATGGACATTCTGAATGTAAATACAAATTATAGATCCATTAACCCTCGATATATTTAAGAACTTTCAAATTACATGATCAAGAAATATCTAAATAAATAACTAAGAACACATGAATCAAGAACTGCAAATGGTTTTTTTGAATTTTATCAAGAACCAGAAAGGTACGGCAAACATGTCTTAGACGTTAAAGGGGAGAAACGAAATGCAATGATCAGAAAGAATATTAATATATATATATTGCTAAACGTAAAAAAAAGACAGTCATAAAATGTATATGTTGCAATCATGGCAAGTTCGGTGCCGTCTTAAAAATCAAGACTGTGTGCAAAAGCTCGCAAAGATAACCACTGTCACTTTATTACTGAAGTGAAATATATATTTCACGCGAAAGATTACGAGAAAATTACTCAATTAAAATAATCGGATTCCTAAGGTGAACTTTTGAAAACACGGTTGTGGTAGATTTTATTTATCTTTGAAAGCAAAATATATTCAACATTTCAACATATCTATTGTTAACTTATTCATTCGACTCATTATGCAGAGCGATTGCATGCATTGAATAAGTTCATCACAAAACTTGGGAATGAGAACGGTTGCATTGTTAGTAGAGGTATTATCTACAGAATGAACCATCAATTGTCTCGGTTCCACCACCACGAGGTAATATAAACCATTATTCCGTTAGGGGGTAGGACTGCGTTGAGTATTATCTGCAGGTGACGACAAATTACTGCTTTGCAGTTGTTGATGACTTTAATGTTTTCCTAATTCTAATCAAAATTATCAATCCTGTAAACGACATAGCTAGGAATCTAATAGACTAATGGCTGGAGAACTAAATACATAATTGAGGTTTTTTTATGGAAGGGAATAGGTAATGCAAATGTCTGCACTATCGGATAATCTTTTTAAACACCAGGAATATATGTCATAAAATTGCATAAAAAATTGAATTTTCATCTTTAAATAGTGTTTATCGGCTCTTCAGTTGATCAAAGAAGGTGATGTGGAATCTCAGTAGCAAAGGCACTGGACATTGTTTTTAGAGAGTGCTCAACAGCACGTCAACAAATAAAATACTTTTCTGATGGATTTACTGCGATATTGCTATTAACCATTCGAGGATGCATATGCACTTTCAGAATAGATTGGAGTTTGTTTTTTATTGGTGCAAGGACAATCAAGATTATGCTGCGGCAAACAATGATAAAGCGGTATAATGACTTGTGGTAGAATTTGCGTTACCCGGGTTGCACCATGAGAAGGCCTACCATATTGTAATACCCTGCACCCTCGAATGGTTGATTGCTCTAAGGCCGGGATTACACTATAGAAGTTTGATAAAAGGCATAAAAGGCCTTTTATAAAACTTGAAAAATCCAACCAATAAGGTTATTGATTACATTCTAGAAAATGCAGCCGGTGACATTATTGGCTGCGTTTTTCAAGTTTTATAAAATTACTTTTATAGTGTAAACCCGGCCTTATTGCAGCAAATCCGTCAGAAAAATATGATATTTGATTTTGGTGAAGTGCTATTGGACAATCTCTAAAAACACCCTCTACCACCTTTGCTATTGCAATTTGACACATTCTATGACCAAAAATGCTTGTTTATGTGTCATACATCACCTCTTAAAGTTTGCCCTTTGAATATGAAATCACTCTGTGTATCTTAAAAGCTCATAGGGGCCATTAAAGTATTACGTCAGCAACGATGGGGGAGGGTCTCCGATTTGCTGACTTTTGATGACAAGGGGGGAGGGGGGGTTGGATGATGCTTACGTCATCAACCACCCTTTATGAGATACGAAATATTCTTAATGACATCTTATTCAGTGCGCCAAAAATGGAAAAAAAACATTTCGATAGTTATTGGGCACCTGAACCAACATTCTCCCTATTGATAAGTCCCGTATAGAGCCATTTTAATGATCTCTAAATATTTCACGGATCCTTCAAATGCTCTGGAAATATTTCTGGGCCGCTTAACTGCTCTGGAATTGTGTGCCACGCATCACTCAAGTGATCCGTAATTATGCCAAGGATCACTTAAGTAATCTGGGAATGTTCCACAGGTAACTTGAGTGATGTAGAACCGCACTGGAGGCCGCTTAAGTGCTCTAAAACTGTGTGTGCCATAAGTCACTCAAGGGATCTCTAAATGTGCCTCGGATCGTTTAAGTGTTCTGTAATTGTGTCGCGGGTTACTTAGGTGATCTTTGAATGTGAAAAGTGAAAGTGATCTTTGAGACCTACTTCAGTGATCTGAAAATGTGCCACGGGCCACTTAAATGCTCTGGAATTGTGCCACGGGTCATTTAAGCGATTTGTAAATGTGCCGCTTAGTTCATTTTTACGAAAATAGGTTTGAGGAGGGCAAGCCACATCAGATAACATTCACGGGTCATTCATATATGGTCACGGGTTTACCATATATGACTTAAAGGGTGGGTCACAATGAATTTCTTAAAGAGAAATTGTGAGTTCTTACCCTTCAAATAGCATTGAAATGAACAAAAAAATCGGTTATAATAACATATAAAGGTGGTTTTTTTTCGAAATTTAAATTTTTTGAAAATATTTTTTGAATTAAAAAATATTTTTTTTGGTCTGGGGGGGAAGGCACACGAGCTCCCTATGCCCTCCCTCCCGCGTACGTTTCTGATCCCACCAATATGCATTAGGAGGTAGGGGGCAGTGATGACGAAATTTTACTGACAAGGGGGGAGGGGGAGGTGGTCAAAAATTGCTAAAAATTTGCTCACGTAATACTTGAATGTCCCCATAATTTGAGAAATAGAATGTATTATTATTTCTCTTAATAATTTTTCATTTGGTCAAATATCTGTGAATCACGTACGGTATGGCACAATTTACTCTCGGTAGATTGTTTTTTTATTCTTTAACACCTTAAGAAAAGTAAATACAATTTTATATATATGTATAGTTGTATGTGTATATATATTGTATATATATAATTCTTTCTTTTATACTTTTTCTTTTGCTTACACTCGTCAGTGGCTTTACCATTCATGTCGTTTTGGCTTACTAGGAAAATTACTTTTCCAAAAAAACTCAGAAATTAATTATCACTTTTGACGAAAATTAACAAAAAAAAGTCAATCCACAATAGTTGACGGAAACATGAAAAGAATTGCTCTAAACATCAATCACAACTTATTTACACATTATTAAAAAACTTTAATTACATCGAGTCACATCCCACGCTTGCTTCTCAGTTCTTTCCGTGTAATAATTAAATTCTACCAGTGATAAGACCGACGCTTGGATCTTATAATATTGCTCTAGTAAATTGAAAGTAAAATAAAAAATGTTTTTTCATCCCCGAATGATGAGCACAAAAAGGAAAAAAACTAAAATCATTTTGTGAAAAAATTCGACGACTCGGAGCAGATATCTGAATATTTCATGAGCTGAATTGAAAAGTAAACATAACGAAGCTAAAGAACAAGATGAAAAAAGAGCAAACTATTGCGCAAAATAAAATCTCGAGCAGAAAGAATGAAGTTGATGAACTCTCTGCATGTAGCAAATACATGCACAAAAAGTCAAAAACACTTCCCATTTGAGTCATGATTCGTCTGATTTACTTCATACCGTGCATAACTAGACATATATAGATCATAGACCACCCATTTACTTTTTCTTCAATATTTGCTAGAATACCAGTTAACAATGGAACAAATATCACTGATGTTTCTTCATCTTCTCACTACAAAAAAAGAAGAAAAAAAGAAAACCAAAACTCTCTCTCTCTCTCTCTAGGAAAAATTCAAAAGTTTATCGTGTTTTGAATTTTTTAGAAACGAGACCCTAAAATTTGTTTTTTATGGTAGATTTTTTTTGCGATTGCAAAAGCAATGTTCTTTTGCAAACTATGATTAAGAGCATAATAAAAATGAAAAAATGTGTAAAAAAATGTGGTTGTCGTTCGTAAAACTAAAAGAACACAAAGTGGTTTGTTTTTCTGTTGATGTGCTAGGACCAATGAGTATCACGTTTTACTTTCATTGCTTGAGAAGATTAACTTAGGTAGAGCAAATTGTAGCAGCAACACAAGGTAAGACATACGTGTATTTCGAAGAAAGAAAATAAATTTGGTTCATATTTATTATCGGAGATTCGACTGGCAACATTGCTACGAACCCAGCTGATTTTGGTCAAACATAGTGCCTTTTGTTTCTCCCGTTTTTGGCTTTGCCGTTCTTATCGAAACTTAAACTTTATTGTAGAAAGCAAAAAAATCCAACGATGCTAGCTAAAAATATACCAAATTGAGAGCCAGACAGCTGCTTCGGAGCTACTATATCCCCTTAGTTAGTGGAAAAAAAATATTAAATAAATTGACCTGTTATAGCGTAGGTGACTCGCTTAAATGAATGCACGTGCTTGGATCGAGGTCGACGCGTGATGTGATGATGGCAGAGGGGAAGATGATGATGAAAAGATTACGATTGTGAGACGGAGTGTATCAATCATGGAGTGGTTGGAAGATGTAAGTTTAAGTACTGAGACTATATCTTGGAGAAAAATCGGGTGCTGGAAAAATCATTAACAAAAATAGAGGAGTTAATGTGAATACGGAGCGCTTCAAAGAAATCTAGCTCAAGGGGTGAAGAGCATTTCTAAATGATCTGCCAGAGTTAAGTCAAAATGATGATTATTGGTAAAGTAATGGTGTACTATAGAAGAACGTTTGAGCTTTTGATTTTTGACGTCGCGTTTATGTTCAGCAGGGCAAAATTTCAAAGAACGTTTGGTTTCACCGATATATGACAGACCGCATCGGCAGGAGATACAATAAATACCTCAATTATTGAGGCCTTCAACGGGGTCTTTAAGTTAGGGAAACGAATTTTGTCAACAGGTGTGAAAACCACTGAAAATTGGAATCTGCGGAGAATTTTAGCAAACTTGAAAGCTTGTTTTGGGGAAGAACGGCAAATGACCAAATTGCGTGTGGTAGTGGGATTCTTCATAGCTTTAGCAGGACTCGGGTGGAGCTGTTTGTTGAAAATTTTGTCAAAGAATGATGGTATCCACGGCCGATAGCAACTGCTTTGATGTATTGTAATTTATGCTTTAATAACTCTGGGGTGGAACTTTATGGCCTCCTGGATACGAAAGCGTCGAAAGCCGCTAATTTCTGAGCAAGGGGTGGGAAGATCTATTTAGAGGGAGTTTTTGCTTTCTACATTGTGCTAATTCTCTCTGGTAATTCTATTACTTAAACCTTATTGTTTTATATTGTTAAAAAAAGATTAATAATGAAACTAAAACAGAAGCAATGGTGATGCCAGCCATATCACTAAGAACCTTAAATCGAAACCGGCAGTTAATATTCTGGTGAGCCAAACCAAGAGTAGTTATATTGCTGACTTAAATTATAAACAATGGTTTGTTCTCTGCAAATGGCTAAACATCGATAAATTATTGTCCAGTTTCAATCGTTGATATCTGCACCGCCTTTGATTTGATTTAGAATTGACTTTTATCCATTTCTCTGATTAACTACTTTTAACATTGGTTACGCGCGCGGAGTTTAAAAAAAACTCATTACCAAAATATTTACAATTTTACATTTTTTCCCGTATGCTGTTAGGGTAATAAGTATGACACAATCCTAGCGCGGTTTATGCTATATCTACCATACCGTTGCCAGGTGTACGATTACCCGTGAGAAACGGTGGTGATGTAATTGGCTGTCTACTTCACCAAACACTAACTCTGGTTATATCGCTATATTGCAATTTACTGCCATTAGTGAGATGGGCTGGAAGCGAAGGCGCTGTCTATCGGTGGTGTCCTCGAGTTCGTTAGGGAAAATATCTTATCTATATCTCCCTTGGGTTCGAACCCGGGACCCTGACAACAACCTTCACGATGGTAGACGAGCATCTTACCACCATGCCACTCGGGCACTGCAATTGGCTGTCTATCACCAGATACCGGGTAAACAAACCTTTTAAAGTTATTCAGTAATATGAAGTCGAAATACTCTTGTGTCTCTTCTGACAAGGCCAGCAAGTACAGCTGGCAAAAATAATGCATATAAAACTGGAAGTTTTTCTTTCTAAATAGGTGATATCAAAGAAGGCCTAAGAATTTATTCACGATGTCTAGGCCCAATTTCCCGGGCCTTTAACACGAAAATCCCACATATTGTAAATAGTAATTTTCTCTCTTAAGGAGGATAAAATGTAGTAATTGCACAAAATATAATATAGGCTCCAGAAGTCGTGGAAGGCTATTAGATTTGTGCATAGAAATATACTCTTAAAATAGAAATATGATCGTATTAGAAATATACTCTTAAAATAGAAATATGATCGTATTAGAAATATACTCTTAAAATAGAAATATGATCGTATTAGAAATATACTCTTAAAATAGAAATATGATCGTATTAGAAATATACTCTTAAAATAGAAATATGATCGTATTAGAAATATACTCTTAAAATAGAAATATGATCGTATTAGAAATATACTCTTAAAATAGAAATATGATCGTATTAGAAATATACTCTTAAAATAGAAATATGATCGTATTAGAAATATACTCTTAAAATAGAAATATGATCGTATTAGAAATATACTCTTAAAATAGAAATATGATCGTATTAGAAATATACTCTTAAAATAGAAATATGATCGTATTAGAAATATACTCTTAAAATAGAAATATGATCGTATTAGAAATATACTCTTAAAATAGAAATATGATCGTATTAGAAATATACTCTTAAAATAGAAATATGATCGTATTAGAAATATACTCTTAAAATAGAAATATGATCGTATTAGAAATATACTCTTAAAATAGAAATATGATCGTATTAGAAATATACTCTTAAAATAGAAATATGATCGTATTAAAAATATAATTAATATGTGTATGTAATAATGTAAATAAATGTAAACATATAAAATATTAATAAATAGCTAGATATTGTATATAATATTAAAAATTAGGAATATGTATAAATATGTTATCGCAAATTGCGAATTGACCCTGATAGGATTCCTTTGATATGACACCTTTGATTCTTTTCTTTTCGGTTTTCTTGGGAAAAATAGGACAAAAG